>NC_134427.1:12505000-13130000 GCF_030867145.1 Opisthocomus hoazin
AACACTTGTAAATCTTTCCATATCAATAATCTGAAAAACATGCAGTTTGGTTCAATCAATCTTTAGGTGACTTCAAGATATGTTTTTTCATTTGTCATGTTAACATTTCTCCATCTTTTTAAAAAATGTATTTCTTAAGAAAGAAAAGTAAGATACTTATGAAAAGAAATGGTATGTTGATAATTGGAATTTCTTAACTAAGTATGCTGAAACAGAAAATTCATACCTGTAAGCCTCTCTCAGTTTCTGTTTTAATGAACTGATGTCTTCCTAGACAAAAAACATTTTGGAAAATAAACTGATGATGGTGATTCTTACTAAAACAGCTCTTCTAACCACACAAAGCAAGACTCCAGTCCAGTAAACTTTTCTGAAAAGTAATGAATTATGGTGTTGAGATATCTACTATTCTGTGCTGTGTTTAATGGATGCTCCATTCTCTACTGTGGTTCTTTTCTGTTCAAGGTCTTTTTGAATAGCAATACTGTATGTAGTGAACTAACTGAAATAACACGTATAGTGTGATCAGCTCAGCTAGGACCAGTCATGATGCACACCAGTTGGCCAATAAGGTCACTGCCTTGGAACTGCTTTCCAGTGGAAAACAGGTTTCTTCTTACACAGATTTCCGTTGGTAAAAAATATCTTGTTTCTATGAGAGATTTTTGTCTCATTAAAAAACTGATTTACCATAAACTCTTTTCACCAAAGCCTTTTTTTTTTTTTTTGGGGGGGGGGAGTAATACAAAACCCCAAAATCGTTCAGTTTGTAACAGCCCTCATTTCCACTAAAACAAAGCACCAAAGCTGAGTGCTTTGGTTGCTTGACAGTTTATTCTACCATGATGATTTTGCTAGCTTCCTGAAAATCCCTGCAAATGTGAACCAGTAAAACCAAACAAAACCCAGTTTGAATCTTCAGGGTTTTTTTTCCAATCTAATACTAAATCTGAACTGATGGCCTGAAGTTCTATTGAACTTATACCAGACCTGAACAAAACCCACTTCATACACAGTCAAATCTGAAATGATGTGAAAAATGCACTGGTCTGACTTTCTAGCAGTTACAGATTGGTGGAAATTAATGAGGAAATTCAAGTGGACAGGCAAACCAATCTATTTGCACAGTGTAAGCCTGAAGCCCAGCTTAAAAAATATGTAGTCATCAAATTGAAAGGCTTCTGCCTTTGCCTCTGAAAGTCACTAGGAGAGTGTCTGCCTGTTGTAGAGGCACCATGTAGCGTCAGCTCCATCAGCTCCATCCATATAGCTCATATTTTGTATGCATCTTTCTTCTAGCACTGCCATCAGAAGCAAACCACAAATTAGTACAGAAATCTTACATCCATTTTTGTGCATCATATAGATATTCTGAAGAGTATAATGCTGTAGTTCAGAGATACACGTACATGTTGGGTCATGGAAGAGGCTATGAATTTCTCTGTATACCAGCTACCGAACACTGCACAATCTGGGCTAAGTGTGGGCATTCTGTTAAAGCATTTTTGCAGAGGTTTCAAGTACACAATTCAAGTGGCACTGTATCTAGGGGCTGTATGTGTCTGCACTGGCTGTACGCACATGAAGCAGGAACTGCTGGTTTTCAGTGCACACCAAACAATATTTAGCTTCCTTTACACATGGGAAATACATTTATTCTTTTTTGCCTGTATCAATAGAAACATTATTTTTGTAATTTCTAAAAAATTTACTAGTTTTCAAAACTATTTCTGCAAAAATCCTTTATCTGCCTCCCTTCAGAAGTGCAGCAAATCCTAATATGATTTATCGAATGTCCTTGCTTCCGAAAGGCATTGTGGCTACCGAAATAATGAACTACTTGAAAGTCACATTTAATTTACTTCCAAAGAAACAAGCTAGCATTGCTCAAGGTTGCTGGGGAAACAGGAAAGCTGCTTTAGATCAGTTTGTAGCAGAGAAGACTTGCTGATATTTTGCAATTTGCACATGCTCACCATAACTTTAACAATCTCTTATTTTCAGAAACCTACTTATGACTGTGTTAAATATTCATCTTCATTCCCAAAGCATGGTCTTGTTTTCAGTTGTGGATTTGGATTCATAAATCTGACTTAAAAATAAGCTGTTTTATCAGAACCTTGTATGTATTTCTTCTTTTGGGGCCCATTTGATCCAAGAATGCATCCAATTTCAGCCCGAGAGAACCCCACAGCAGCCATAAAAATCTCATTTCTTGGGTTTCTACAGTACCAAAGTCGTATGCAATTTCAGCTGATGAGACCTCTTCCAAAATCTTTTATTGTCCACTCTTAAGACTTTTCTGCTATACAGAAAAGTTCTAATAATTTCCAGAGTTGTAAAATTTAGTTACTGCATTCACTTACTGCTCTGCTGTAAAGAAAAAGAAAATCACATTTGAAAGCAATGTGCAAGTCTGTTGAATTCTGCTAATCCTTCTACTGGTGCTAAGTCAGAAGCCCCTTTCTCTGTTAGTTGCAGTGATTTAACATGCACATATTCTGTGCTATCAAATTCATTCCCAATTTACTGAAGGTTGCAGCGGTGAGATGAACAGACCAACAGAGACCGTTAAGGAAGCCTGTCTTTGACAGTAAGAGAAGCTAATACGCAGAGGAATCGGTTAGCTTTTGATATTGGTGACCTAGTATAATTCATTTAGGTATAAAACTACGCCCTGCCTAGTACAGTGGGGTTAACTATTTACAATGAGCTTAGATTTTGCCAAGTAGATGGTGCAGCTAGGATTAGCTCTCAAGGTCTGCAATGCTCAGACCTGTGCCTATTGCTAGAAGAGTGTCTTCTCCCAACACCCAGTTTTACACAAGAGATCAATTTGCTAAAATCATGTCAGTGATATGCATTTCATGTGTAGAAATACTAGTTATCTGTGCATTATTGTTTAATTATTCCATTATTTACCCCTTAGAATCCCCAAATTACATTAAGCACACATTAAGTTAAAAATGAACAGTGAAAAATATTAACCATAATTAAAGTGCTTAAGATGATTGATGGTATTGAGTCCAGATTGCCTTCAATTAGTCACATAGAAACAGAATTTAGAAAATAGCCTAAAACAAAAGATGCATAATATCTTTAATGTAGTTGCAGTATGTAGGCTTTTACACATACTTAGGTAACAGGTGATGTGTTTTGAAATATCTGTCAGCTAATTCCCCAGTTTTCCTATCAACTTACTTTCGGTTCAGATATTGGACATAAAATTTCATCACTACTGTGTTTGCTTTGTTTTGTTCATTAAATTTCCTCCATATATCTCATGAAACCGCATTTTGTATTCTTTGCCTCATTATATATTTTGAGACTTTCGGTGACATTCCATGCATGAAGTCTTCAGCAAATTTTGCTCTATTTTAGACTTACTATGTTTTAAAGTTACTGCAGCGATGTTTTCAACTGAGTGCTATAGTTTGCTTCCTTAACTCATAGTGCAATCATCCACCAGGATGAACTGAAGAGATGAGAAAGCAGAGAATTGCGAAAGGTAAGTAACCAGAAGGAAGAATGGGGGAAGAGGAGCAGCACAGTGGAGATTTGGACTAGGACATGTTTGAATATAATGTAGGCAATAAATAATAGAAAAAATGAGGGATGAGGGGAAAAGTCTCTGAGTAACTAAAGATAAGGTAAAGGGCTCGTTGCAAAAAGACCAATCTTAGAAGAGAGCTTTACTTTCCACTGAAGTCCTGCCTGTAACCTTAACACAGGAATCCTGCTGTGCCTGGAAGGAAAAAGGCCTGGGACTCAGCAGGAAATCTCTGCTTGCTGCAGGGCATGAATGCTTATTCCTGCTGCTGGGGAAGACAGGTAGACTGGCTGCCTCCCCTGAAAATGGGCCAGTGGTGGGGAGTTCTGGAAACCTGTTGCATGCTACTCAAAGTTCATTGATCATCCTCTTGCAAATGTAAATGTTGCTGTCGCCCAACCTTGTGACAAAAGACATGTTGCTGACAAAATCGGCTACAAAATTGAAACGTAAGTGGGTAGGCAAGCCAAATTTCAGAAAGAACTCTTGGTAGCCGTTTACTGAACAATAATGACGAAATACCAACTAAAACTTGGAGGCTTTGGAATCAGCTCAGGAATGATTCACTAAATAAAATGCACTAGCAAGTATTTTACAATATAATTCAAAGAATTTTGTTCTTAGTATTATAGCCTCTCTGGTGTTGAATTTCCAGAGAAGAAAGTGGATTGTAACAGGAACAGTATATTCCTATAGTTTGATGCCATTCTTCTTTGCTTAAAAATAAATTGAACTTTTACACCAGATATTAATTAATGTAAACCAGATTTTCTGGGGGAATGGGTAAAAAAAAAAAAAAAAAAAAACCAAGGTCGGTCATTAAAGAGAATAAAATCAGGAACTAATTAGGTCCAGTCAGTCCCAGAGCTGACTCACTGAGGGTCAATGCTGGCATACCTAGGTTTATTACACAGCAAAATCATTGTCTTCTTCCTATTTGTATTGCTCTTCCTTATTTCTCTATTATTTCTGAATGAAGACAATGCTCTAATTTGAATAAGCAATTGGAACCCGGCCCCAAATAGCTACATGTAATTTTTGAAAGAACAATTGAAGGGAGTAGTGCAAAAAATGGATTGCTTTATGGCTACAACAGCAAGCAGTTTCCCTGAGAAAAGTATTCTTCTGTCTTCTTTAAGCTAATATATCACAAATATCTGGAAGATAATCTTGTTTTCTTGAAGGAAAACCTCCAACGTCTGCCATTGCTCAGAAAAGAATGTCTGAAGTTGTGGTACAATACCTCTGTGAGCAGCCAGCTTGGATTCCTTACACAAACAAAGGTGGGTAGCTAATCTTTTGCAGCTCATCTGGAATACTGCGTTGTTCTACTAGACTAATTTGGACTGTACAATACTGCAGTCTGGCTGACCCTGGAGTCTTTTATGGCAGACTCTGGACAAACAGATAGCAAAAGAGCTCCTGATCCACAGTACTTCCAATAGCAAATAACCCAGAGAAAGAGACACCAGAGAAGGAAAACACACAGATACACATATGCACAGTAAATCTTGCCTAATAGAACATCTGCCATCTAGGCCACACAGCCTCACAAAATTAGTTTGTACATTCAGAAAAGTTTTCACCTAAAACTTTCATAGCTGAGAACGTCTTTTCCAGATTTTCATCCAGAAAAAGAGACACAGAAAAAAGTGACTCAACAGAGGTCACAGACAGCTGAGAAAGACCTCACTTATTGCTTTCTGGGTGCTGCTTTACCAGCATGGTCTTGATCATCCAGAAAGAGTCAAAGAAGTGAAACAAAAATGGAGATGCAACAGGGTGTTCTGAGACGAAAACATAAAAGTTGCCAAGTATAGCTTGGTTATTAACTGACAGCTAATTTAGAGCATAATCATCTAATCCTACCTGAAGAGTAAACACACTATCATTGGTAAACATTACTGACTGGAATAAAACCAGGAACATAGAACAGCATTAAGAGACTATATTAAGAGATTTCTGAGAAGTCAGAGTTCTGTAGCAGGAGAACTCCGCTTACCTACAGGATACTGTTAAAACACATTTGTGAAGCGTGGACTCCTTCAAGCCATAAAGTTAAGCCTCTAGCCCTAAGAACTGCACAGCTACAATCGCACTCAGGACAGGGCAAAAATAGATAATTTCTACCTCTATATTACGTTATTGTACGAATTAGCATATCCTGCATCTCTCTGGAAAGAAAACTAGGCACATGTTTTTTTGCTGTTTGTAGAATTAATAGACAATAGACTGACCTCTCACAAGAACACAGCAAAGCAAAATGTTGCCTTGTGCTAAGAAAAAAAAAAGAAGAAAAAGGACAAAATGATCAGGGAAAGCATGAAATTCAAAGGAGAAAGTGATTTAATTGCATGGAAAAAAAGGAATATTAATATGGGAAAAAACAGTTCTTCTGTGGAAGAGGGTATAATAGATAACGGAAAATTAAAAAAATACTAAACCATAAATTCTACTTGATAATGTCAGTTTAATTTAAAACGCAGCTAAATCTCCAGTATACATTAGTGTGTATGTTACGATTGGTGTGTACATAAAGGCAGTCCAACAGAAACATACAATACAATGCTAATAGGGTTAGGTGCTCAGAATATAAGGTAACATAAGTGCCATTTGATGCACGAGTTGCTAGGGGAGGCTATTTTTTCCTGTCTGTTAATTAAGCGAACTTAGTGCTTTTGAAAAGTGCCAGATTGACAGTCCTGAGACTGAAGTCCTCTATTCACGGAGCAGCCAGAGCGCAGGCAGCAGCAGCAGCAAAGCTTCCTCACACTGCCCCTCAACCTTGACCTGGAGGGCTCACCTCTAGCGATGAGCCGGGCTGGCGGCTCAGTTTCCAAGCCTGTTCATTCTCTGGCCTCTCTGGGGAGGCTGCTGATAAAGGTGCTAATTAGGGCCAATTGTAACGGGGGTTTTGTGCTGTGAACACCTGTCCAGTAAGAACTGAACGGGGAACACCAGCTTTTTTCATACAGGGCACAGCACAGCCTCTAACAAGTGAGAATTTTTCAAGCACTGCTGACCTAGGGCCAGAGCTGAGGTAATATGTACAGGAAAGGCAGCTTAAGGATCGCACTAAATTTCACCCAACTCTTTTTTAAGAGAGTAAGGGGAGAAATATAGTTTTTTAAAGATGATGTTCATCCAGCTGCTTTGATGACTTCTTTTCTAGGCAGCTGACCCTCGTTCTTCTTAACTTCTGCCTTTGAGACAGGCCTTCTTTCACGTCTATCGAGCTATTTTAAGAAAACACGAATGACTCGGGTCAAAACCAAAGAAAGGTGATAACTAATTCAGTGAAGCAATTCAAGTTGTCTAAGTCTGCTGTAAATCTGGATTATGAGAGTGCCTACACAACCTCCATTTCTCTCTGCCACAGTACTATGGTGAAAGGGTATCAGTCTCCATTTGAAAACCAGAGCAACGGGAAGGGACTGTTGATGAATAAAACCCTTCAAATGACCAAGCTGACTTCCGCCTATTTTGATGGACTGTTTGGAGGCAGAGGGTGGAATACAGCATAGCTTCTGTGTAGGAATACTGGCTCTCCAAGAATCAAATACAGCACCTAAGTTATTGGACGACTGGATGCACATAATGGAATTTCAGATAATTTCTTGTAATTCTACTTTGATGCAGTTTTTATTCTCTACTGATGATAACCACTACCAATCTAGAAACAAAAACTCCTTGAAACCCTGAGCCACCTAGCCTTTTGTAAGTTCTTCTCTTTACATGATTCAGCACAGAAAAGTAAAATAAAAGTCCCACTGTAAATAAATGGAGACCTAAGTTGAGACATCTACAGTGACTACTATAGTATAGTCCATTTTAAAATAAAAGATTCTTTAAATGTGTATGTTTTGGGTTTTTTCACAAGAGGCTGACTTCAAGCCTTTATTGTCTTTCACCTCCTTCAAGGTGCAATTGAGAGATATAGCAGCTTAGTGTTCTTGACATCAGCAAAGAGGCTGAAAAAACATTATCTGCAAAGAGCCAATCTCCTGTAACAGCTGAATAGTACTTGCACTGATGATAAAGGTTTGGGTGAAAGATGAAATGAAAAACGTGGCTATAGCTGCCTGTAGCAAAACATGCTTTTCTGTAGCAGTTTTGCCCCCTGTCTTAAGTGTTTATATTGAATGAATAGTTGGTGCTTTATGTGACTTCGTTGTTGAATGGAGCAGTCTACTTAGCATGAACTTTTTGATGCCCTTACTTTCTGAAATGATGTGCAAAGGTTTCATGGATTATGCATTAGTCCCATTAACTTTCCACTTGAAGGTAACGTGGGCAGTGGCAGGGCTGATAAAGACTGAACAGAGTGAGGCAGGCCAGCACCGAACAGCCTAAATTTTTGCTCAAAGAAATAATTTCAAGTCTCACCTGCAGCAATGTGCCTCACCTAAATGTAATATATGGCATCACATCTGATGAGGTAGCTATTAAGTCACTTTGGTGATATTCTTCAATTTTTCTCAACTGTCCTGTGAAAACCGGGGAATCTCCTCTTGATTACTCTCCAGTGTTTTTAATCTGCAACAAGTAACCCCTGTACCTACACATTCAGATAGTGACAATCATACACTAGGTCTACTTGCTCTCTAAACTGATACAGCTTAAATCAGGCTGCGACATGTAGGATTTCGGATAGGATTATGGGCTAACATACAAACTTGTTGCTTGAAATAGGTTTGAAGTCCACCAGTTTGGAGGTAACATTCAAATGCTTACCCCTGATCAGAGACAAACCCATATGTGCTTTTTAGAGAAATAATGCCAAGAGTTCAAATGATGAGTGGTAGTTAGGAATTCCTTAAAAACTGTGACACTTCTTAAAACTGCTTTAAAATATGACTACACCCCCTCTCCCCAGCTCTGATCACCACAAGAATAAATATTAACACCACCAGTTCTCTTTCATCTTTTGTAGAATCTCCTCTCCTTTGAGGTTGCACCAGGGCATCATTCCAGGTTTTTTGTTTATTTTCACTAAGCAGGCAGCCCCATGGGAAGTGATCTGCAGCCAGCATGTTCAGAACACTTCAAGACTCTAACTTGCATATGAAAATTCAGCTAGAATCTTTTCTAGCCTACTCACACCCTTGTGTTCTGGCACCCAAGCAAGGAATGAATTGCTACATCCTTAGTAGCCTTCTGGAATTAAAAAAATAAACTTCACAATATTTAAATTAAAACCAAAGAAAAACAGTGGGACAGAAAGCCAGGAAAATATCAGACTTTCTCCAGAAGTTAAACCTCGAGATAGGAATGCTGAAACAAAAAGGTGCATCCTCTCATTGCACAAAGACAGTCCAGCTCTTACCACTGATGCTCACCTTAGGAATCATCTCAGGCCATTTTCACTCTCTAATGTCCTAGGTATTTTATGACCATTTCTGGATCATGGGTAAAATTTCAGACCAAGCTGACACACAATGTTTAGGACAGTACCAGGAGATAATGAAGTGTTCATCATAGTAAATGGTCTTCCTACAAAAAGCCTAGTAGTCTAATGACAATTAACAGCTACAGTGAAAATTAAGAGAGGCATTAAAGTATATCAATGCTGTGAATACTGACATTGATATTTCTGCTGACAGCTGACACAAAAAAAGTAATTAATTGTTATAGTATACAAGGTGATGAAGGCACACACCCACAGATATCCACACACAAACACCCACAGGCAGCCTGGATTGAAAAACCAACACATGCAGGACATGTCCCCTCTTTAAGGAGTCATTCTCAATACTAAAGCTGATTTGTTGAGGACAAAAGGAATAGCACAGATGAAGCAAGGTCAGAAAGGTGAGTGAAAATAAGACAGTTATTATGTCTTTTCTGAAAGCAGAAGCAGATTAGAAAATAGGTCACGGAGTGCAGGAAAAACTTGTATTCTGTCAATTTGCAAAGGACATGCATATCTGAATGGAGCGAATTTGTAGTAACCACTTATTCTAGTCCTAGGGAGTGATGTATTGCATATTATTTCTTATTATTACTAGAATTACAATAGATTTTTAAAAGAGTTTCCTACCAAAATCAAAATCCTATTGTGATGGATGCTGCACAATCAAACAGTAGGAGAAAGATTCTGTTGTGAAGACAAGAAAAGTAGGGGCACAAGGAGGTGAGGTGGTTTGGCAGGAGTCATATAGCAAAGCAGGAAACAAAAGTTTACCTCCAAACCAGTGCCATACCCAAGAAACACGTATGCACTTAACAGCTGCTAAATTTTGCCTTTTCCTCTGATGTCTCAAAATGGTTGCCTAATAACAGAAACTTCTTTAGTTGTTTGGAAAATGGAAATTCTGGATCTTATCCACTTCCTGCTATCTTCATTTTAGCCTACTTTCCTCAAGAAACAAATCTTCAGGTCAAGCGTGCTGTCTGTGGAGGTGTACACAAGCGGGAAAAGGCTAGAAAACAGCAATCAGGCAGTTCGCTTCCTACTCTTGAAGTTCAGACAAATCTGACACCATGGCAGAAGTCTCAGATGTTCTACATTTCTAAACTTCCATTGATAAAAACAGTCATTGGAAAAAGAACACACCCTCTTCCCCACTGAGAGACCGGTCTTCATTTCCCACCACCACTTTCATCTTTTACAGACATCAAAGATTTCCCACAGCATTTCACACTGGAAATGTAAGTAGACATTCTACTGCTACTGGAGTTACTCGTTCTCATCCAGAATAATTATTGCAACTTGTGCACAGATACGACATACTTGATTTACAGCAGCTGATAAGTAACAACTACTTAGAGATAAGCCTTAAACCAGAGTCTTCATTTAACATAGGAGAACAGCACGCTATGGAGAAACAGCTGTAGTTACTAGTGTTATCTCCTCTTCCAAACAGATGCAAAGGGCTGAGCAAGTCCTAAAATCATTGCTGACCCTTCACACAATTCAATGTGGTATGTTCTAGCAAAGTACTGCTGACTCGACTCTGCTGTTGAATACCTTGATGCAAACTGGTGCCAGCCCGCGAGTGTCCGACCAGGTGAGCAGCTGGGATGAGCAATGTAATCAGGCTTCCCCACCAACACCAGAACCCTCTGAAGAGCCCCCAAAGCTTAGATCCACACCATTCCCTTTCTACCCATTTAAAAGTGTTTTTATTTGCTTCTCTTTTCTACTCTAGTGTTACTGTAGAAACAGGATGGATAGACAAAACCAATAGCTACTTCTAACATGGAGAAAAAAACTGGGTACTGGAGGAAAGCTCTTAAAATCGTGCCCATAAATGTATTATTAGTGCAAGAAGCCTTCTTATATAAAAAGGCTTGATTAAAGCAAAAGATGAGCAATTTTAATTATTTTAAAAATTCACCTCACAACAGCTTTTCCTTAAAATGAAGTAATACATTTTAGGTATACATATAAGAAAATGGCAAAAATGAGTGAATTTCATGTTTGGGCTTTTTTTCAAAAAATAATCATAGTAAATACATTTTAACTTGATTTGAATATTTGTGTGTTGACATTAGAAAGCAAAGCATTTCTGTAGTAAGAGACATGACTGTGATTTGATTTCAAAAGCAATGTAACTTTGCCTTAAGATGACATTTTTCTTTAATTATATAATGGAAAGATATATGCAACTAACTTTTTACATGCATACAATAATGCATTAAAAGTCTTAACAATTTTCTGGTTTAGCTTTCAAAGACATTTAGAAAAAGTTTTGCTTTCAAGAGCTTATTGCTTTTCCCACATAATTCCTCTAAATTCCAGCAGCACATAGGGGAAATGCTTTCTAGAATGCAGATTTCCTTGTGGATGTGCGGATTATTCTTCCTAAGTCTCAAGTATCAATGACTAAAATCTTATCCTAAATAAGTAGCTGACATGTGTAACTAATTTTCAAAAGAACTTTCTTTAAGCTTATTACCAAAGCAACTGCTTTCATTCTTAAGATGTGAGTAATATAAGTGAAGGTAATTCCTTCATTACCCTGCATAAAATCCTTTATTACCCTGTATACAAGCAAAAAATGTAAGTAACTCCTAACACATTCATAAAATTTGCTTCAGTGTTTTAGCACTGTATTTTTAATGAGCATTTATTGTGGAGCAATGTAAGAAAGAGTTTCCAATGTATTGTATCTACCATTAGACACATTCAAATTAATAATTTGTATTCTCAGCAAAATAATTCACCCCCCGTCTAATCTGTAATAAAGTATTTACAAACCAAAATTCTTGAGCTTCAGCTATGTAGCTTTCTTAAAAAAAAAAGTTTATTG
This sequence comes from Opisthocomus hoazin, assembly GCF_030867145.1. NCBI lineage: Eukaryota > Metazoa > Chordata > Aves > Opisthocomiformes > Opisthocomidae > Opisthocomus > Opisthocomus hoazin. The sequence goes on from NC_134427.1 coordinate 12,516,806, forward strand.
CTATCCTTGGCTGCTAACCTCTTCATGCAAGCTTTCAAAGGAGATAATCAAAGCAGCAGAAAACTAATCAAGATTGCAGCAGAACAAGTGCCTAGGCATTTAACAAGCTTAGTGATTAAAAAGTTCTGATCATACAATGATTTGTTTCCATCGGAGATACAGCTCTCAGGATCATTTTTGAACACAATAATTTATAAGCTTAATATTTAACATAGTCTTGAAATTAATTTTGCTCCCCTCAATACTTGTTGGTGTTTAATTTTCATATGACTTTTTATTGCACTGAGATATAACAATGACACTTTAGAAACTTTAAGGTGGCTGTCTTTCTTTGCACTGGTTTACCCATAAATACTGTAGAGAATTGGAAATAGAAAGTCCTCTAAAATATAAACTGCTCCTGTACAATGAAGTTATTAAAATTGTAGATACACAGCCCTCAGGTTAAACTGCTCTATAGTAACTGCAGCTGTATTCAGCAACTACAAAGGGACAGTATAATTTCTTTTGGAGGCAAAGACATTCCTGGGTGGAAATGAACACAGAAAAATTCTCTAGCATAACACAGGGCAGCATTTGAAGAGAATCCTAGCAGAACATTAATCTGAATGGGAAAATTAGTTTCAATACTTGAAGATTTTTACTATTATTCTCTGCTCCCTCATTTTTGTTGGGAGTAGCATTTTGAGAAGGACTATGCAGACTGAGTTGTTTTCATGGAATCATAGAATGGTTTGGGTTGGAAGGGACTTATAAAGGCCATCTAGTTCAACCCACCTGCAATAAGCAGGGACATCTTCAACTAGATCAGGTTGCTCAGAGACCTGTCCAACCCAACCTTGAATGTTTCCAGGGATGAGGCTTCTATAACCTCTCTGGGCAACCTGCTTCAGTGTTTCATTACCCTCATTGTAAGAAATTTCTTTCTTATATCTAGTCTGAATCTACCCTCTTTTAGTTTAAAAACATTACCCCTTGTCCTATCACTACAGACCCTGATAAAAAACTTGTCCCCATCTTTCTTATAAGCCCCCTTTTAGTACCGAAAGGCTGCAATAAGGTCTCCCCACAGCCTTCCCTTCTCCAGGCTGAACAGCCCCAACTCTCTCAGCCTTTCCTCATAGAAGAGGGGTCTCCTCCCTTATACCTTGTTCTACACCTCGACATAATGATTTTATTTCTTAATGTGGGAAGAGGTTTCCCAGGAAAAGTAACAAAAGAAAATGAAAGCAACCAGAAAACAATGAGTAACTAGAATGAGATTTGGACAGAAGAAAAGACATAGATTGTTGTTCAGGGTGAAAAAGCAGGGCAGTAAAATACTGCTGGTAATTATTTTACTATTCATGCCTTGAGCCAAAATGGGTGGAATTATGTATAAACGTTCTTCATTCGACTTACTGGCTCAGCCATTTGACAGTCATTCTGTCTTGCTTCTGGAAGGAGTCAAGGTAAATGTTGACAATTACATAACACTTTTTGAAAAAAGTAGACGATAACCTACCTTCTGCCCTTCCTTCTTTCCTTCTCTCCCTCCCTCTCTCTCTCCGGAACAGTCAAATTAGAGTTGTTTACAATTACAGGCCAGAATATGAAAAGACATATAGTGAATGCAGCCTCTGGAAACTTAATTAATTAATATGTATAAAGTCCATTGCTCGTGGAAGTCCTAGAAATGTTTCTTGCTGTCATCATCCAGGCAGAGATAGTCAGTGAAGTTAGCACTGTATTAGGAGGTTTGGGAGATCTTTTCTTTTAATCTGTGCTTTACGGAAATCAGCTTTACAGAAATTTACTGAAACTTCTGGATGGTAGGAATCCACATGACCAAAAAAAGCCTGAGGACTTTACCTATTTCTCATATTCAAGGCTGTGGAACTGTAGAAAGGAATTTGCCTGAAAGCTCACGCCATTGACCTTGGCAGCCAGGGAGCTCCCCTTTCTGTTGGCTTATTTGAGGCTTTTCTACAATTAGACACCGAATTATTGAAAAGTCATAAAACGCTATGAGATTCACTGGGCAAGCAGGATATCAGTAACAAACAGAACATGCATCAGTAGTTGTGTTGTCTGAGGTAGACTATTTTCACAACCTAAACATATTTAAGCAAACAATGCTCAAACCTGAACCCTCTCTTTGTTGGACCAGAGACCAGTCTGCTCCTGATTTAAAATGCATGACTAAATTTAAAACTAGTAAGGGCCAATCTCTGAATAATCCTTTAAGGATTATTGTAATTAAGGGACTAATCCTTAGGTGCTTCTTAATTTGTGCCCATTTTAAAATTGAGTGCCACTTCTTGCATCACAAAAGAGAGAAGAAGAGGTGAAAATGACAAAGGTTTAAACATTAACAGCCCTTCCTGTCACCTCATGCATCTGAGCAATACAAACAGGTGGAATATTTAAAACCAGGAGGCCATTAAAACAAAACCAAACCACAGAAACCCTACCCCCACAAAACACCACACCCATGAAAACCAACTGAGATTTTAAACACGGATAAAATCGTTGATGGTAAGAAACATTCTGTGTGTAGATAAGGCAAACACAACTCAAGGACATACATTTTAAGCTGCCAACTTGTGAACCCTCCTTGCATAAACCCTCCCTGACAAGAAATTGTCCCTCTCACCTTTAGAAATCTGTCTTAAGAAAACATCAACGACAGCAGCTTTTCTAATCAATCTAGCATTTATAGAGCTTGTTTATCTCACTAACACGAGAAGAATGAATTGGACAACCAGGCCAACCTAAGTTTTAAAATTCAGCAGAGAGGGAGATGTTAAAGTAACTGAACTAGTGATGCACATAGGTGAAGCTTCATGAGCTAATTTAAAAAAAAAAAAAAATTGAGATTCAAGACAGGTGCCGTATCTGTGGTGCACAATCAGTGAAACGAAGCAACAAGGCAGCATTGCTGGGGTAAACCACCTGTCAGCAGCATACAGCCTACGCCTCTTAATCAGCTGTCATTGTTTTAAGAGTGGTCATTCTCTGCTTGCAGCGGTCCTGTTGTAAGCAATGTAAAAGGAGGAGGCACGAAAATCAAGCCAGTGCTGCTAGGTTTGCAAAATTAACCTCTCTTCCCAATTTCGCTACTACCAATCTAGATCTTGGGCAAAACAGATCTGCATGCCTCTGTTTCTGCACTTGTAAAATGAGAGTATTTACAAATGTTTACAAAGGAGTTATGGAAAAAAAACACTCTAGGGATTGTTATTATGAGTAGAAAAAGAGCGAGAAACAAACAGTCAATGCAACTGGTGCTGCATTACAATTATGTGAACGCACAGCACTGCAAGCTGTATGAGTTGGAACGGGGGCACAGCAAAGTTTCAAAACAGGGTGAGAAACCATTAGGAGGCATGTGAAAAAAGTCTCTCTCTTGTTTATACCATTTGGAAATACCTTATACTTCTTTTTTCTCCCTGAAATATCTAAATATTACAAAAATACCATTCTGGATTATTTGGCAAGCCTTCAGAGGCAGGTGTTCAACACTTAATTATCCTACAGACTCCATAAGAATGACTGCTCCATGGTACACATTTATCTTTAATCTAATATAGTTTACAAAGTTGTTGGGTTTTGGGTTTGTTTTGTTGTTTTTTGTTTTTTTTTTTTTTTTTTTTCCCCTATGACAAATTACACTGTGCTTTATGGAAATGTAACATTTTGTATGAATGGCTGGGAGCAGCCATGTTGCATAGTAATGAGCAAGACAAAGTAGCTCCACTCTTGTTTGCAACTGGCTCAGACGTTTCCATTAGCAAATTAAAATCTGTTCAAATTTATTTACTAATATATTAGGAGAAGCTTCAGGCTAACCCCCGTTGACCTGTATTATATAGTTAACTACTGTAGCAGTGAAAATAATTAATAGAATGTATCGCACCTCCTGCTTGTTTCTCGATCACACCCTGGGGTCGGATAGATAGTGGGTATGCCATCTGCATTCTGTTACAAGGCCACATTTACTTAAAAATTATCAATTATATTTTGAAATTACTTCCTTTAATTGAACTCTCTTTATTCAAGGCATCCTCTATTTTTAAAGCTTCTGAAAGCATGTACATGAGAACCTTTTGCTTTTCAAAACCGGAAAGCAACTTTCTGTATTACCTGCACATGCAAAATGCGTAAATATGCAACATTGACTACTACTAATTACATTAGTTAGTATCATACTAGTGCCATTCAGGTGGAAAGTATTGCAATAAACTTTCCATTGCCTACCATGCTGCTATAATCAGCATGAAACTCGACTGGTGTCCATTAAAAAGTTTGGTATGTTACCTTCATTCAGAGAAATGTGGGCTGCTAATGCAAATGCAATCTGCAATATGTGGGAGTCCATTTTAGATGAACAGACAAGAATGCTCTGTGTTGCTGATCTCTGCTTCCCTTCCTCGGAAATGACTATGGTGAGCCTTTTCTCCTTTGAAAACAGGTAGTTTTCAGGTTTTAATCTACTTTTTAATGGATTATGAGACACAGATGATAAAAAAGGGTTGTGAGGGAAAAATGCAGTTTCCTGTTGCACAGACAGTGAATGATGGAAGCTTAGGTGCCAGTAAATGGTGGGCACATGTACATGCTTCCTTTATATCAATACAAATAGCTACAGTAAAAGCTGTCATATGGTGAACAGCTGGTAAGCCTTAGCCCTACACAACAGATACAATGTTTAAGTCAATATGCCACTTCAACATGGCGGTGAAATAATCTGCAAGGAGTCCCAGGGCTAAGTGGTACTGAAGGTGCTGAGTAACAGTGGCACAACACACACCCTCCGCACACGCAGTTTGTGCTGGCTGAAGTCATGAGCAGGGACTTCGATAGCTGCAGCCTAAACCACGAGAGAACACATCTGGGGATCTGCAGACCTGCACTGAGGGAAAATACAAGGTCAGTGCAGTGCCTGGATTTATGAACAAATTTCCACGTTCCTGGGTATGCTAACAACTTTCACACAATGAATGCAGGTCTATTTTATTATTATATGAATAAAGACAATCGTCTCATTTAGGAAAACACACATTTCTAGGCAATTTACTTAGCTTTTGATAACTTGTTTTTTGCTTAAAGACACACGGCAAACAAACGTCCTAGAAGTAACACTAGATAATCACCATTCAAATATGTTTAGAAAAACAGATTGTTAACAATTTTATTATCATTATGTATTTAAAAACTAGAAAATCTTCTCTAAAAAAACTAGAAAATCTAGTCTGACTATGTATTTCTAGTATGAAGTATTTCACACACAGAATTAAGGGGACATTAGCGATTACGTATCACTGTTGACCTCTCGTGGTCACCCTGCGTGATTGCACGCAAAAGCGTACAGCGGCAAGGAAGTCGCTGAAACGCTCCTCTCAACCTTAAAAGGAGCAAACCCAACACTATTTCTGCAGTTTAACACTGGAATGTAAAGTATAAATTCTTAACAAGTGTGTATAAATTATCTTAAACAGTTCAATATAAAAAAGAATCAACCTTTCAGAGTAAAATGATTCGGTTTAGGAGGAATTTTGAACAGAATATCTAGTTCAGTGGTTCCCAACCTTTTTGGCATTTGTCAATTTTTAACAGTTATTTGTTGCAGATAACGGATGGAATATAATAAGCTTAACTTGTTTGTAAATAAGGAAGCTAAAAAAGGGCGGCTAAGAACATCTCTTCTTCACTGGGGAGAAGCAGAGAGGGGAAGGGAGCAGCAGGCAGGTGTTCGGGCACAGATGCACAGACAGGCAAGGCATGCCCTGGCTGGCACTGCTGATAGTCAGTCTCACAGTATATTGGTAAGACTTCATGAGATAATTATACTGTAGTGGTGAAAGTGAATATCTGCTTCCACACCAGTGGGGTCTAATCCAGCGCACGGCTTTACATGTGAACCCGGTCCCACGCAGGTGCTGCAGCAGAGCACAGCCTTGCTGTCAGCACAGCTGCCCTGCCAGAGCCCTCTTCTGGAAATACAGCGCACACCAGCAGAACATTTTTCTGTTGATGTTACCTACCCTCCTCACCTGAATTATATTCAGAAAGCATTATTTGTCAGCATATATTGATACAACATCAGTTTTTCGTGCCTTCTTAGACTGTTACATCAGCTGGAGAACAAGATTTCTTACAACACGCAATAGCACACCTCCTCTAGCAGACCTTCCTCGCTTAGATATGACATTACAAATCTTACTGCCAGCAGCCAGGTCTTTTTTTCCAAAAAGGAAGAGAACAACAATGACAAAAAATTTAAAAAGGTGTACAATACAACAAGATGTTGTTCTTCTTCTCTCTTAAGTATTCAGCTAACCAAGAAGTAACAGTTAGCAGCAGGAGAAAAGACAGTAAGTGATGTGGTATGTAATTACTGTGTCTCATCTGGACCACAGTGAAACCAACAGTGGTCTGTCCATGGATTTCAGCAGTCCGAGTCGAGTTCTATTGTGTTAATTTATTTTCATGGCAGTCTTCACCCTTCCAGAATAGCAAGCACAGATAATTATTTACTTATCCTTAGTATTATTGTTGTGATTGAGCTTGTTAATTTATTGAAACAAAGCTTGTGAGGTTCAGTGTTTTGTTTTGAAGGGGAAAGGGGAGAGAAATAAAAGGAAGACATAGATTACTTTCGGCATTGATGAATTCAGTATCTAGGTCATTCACAGGAAAGATAATGACAAGAAGCTGTTATTAAGGAATCATTCCCTCAGGAACCTCTACATGCTCTAATTTCTTGTGCTAATGATCACTCAGAATACTACCACCAAGATCATTTCCCTGCTTGAGCATTTGATCACAGTGTCTTTGAAGACGAATACATTTTGGCTGCTCCTCTTTTCAGCTGATACAACAAACCTTGTTTTTCCATCATTTTAGATCTGGGTGTTCTAAATCTCTGTTAGAACCATGCCATAAAGAACAGCATTTCATCATTCCCTTCATAGCCTCAATGACTGCACACGTTTAATGTTAGGCTTTAGCTAAGGCTACCTACAGTTTTTTTATGGCCACCTCCTATACAAGTCTGTTTACACTAAGATTTTAAGGCTCATCTTTACCTTTTCAACACTGAGGTCTCCAACTATTACACAGAGTACACAGGGGTAGGGATACTGAAGGTAAGGGAACTGAAACACTGAGAAGCTACGTCACTTGACCAACTTCATGGAAGATTAAAGTCTTGACTGATGCCTCTAATACTTGACATTTGGATGGTCACCTGCCCAGCTGTCCCTTCCTATTTGGTTCAGACAGGTTCCATTTCTTTTCCTGTTCTTTTCCTTTTTGGAAAGCTTCCCTCTCTTCCCTTTTTTTCTTTTCTCTTTCTTCTTCTTGGGCTTCAAAACTAAAATCTAACATTGGTTAAGACCTGAAGAGGTATCATAATAAAGGAAACATGAAGAACTGGCAGAGTCCAATTGTCCTTACTTCTCAGAAGTAGGAAGCCTTACTGGGTTCTTGGGCTACCTAGTGAACTGATGTTCATTCAGTCATTTACTTTGATAGGGTTCAGGAAATTATTGAAACTACCTTGCAGTACCCAATTTACCTTTTTCAGCGTGATACAAATGATACAAAAAGAAAATTGCCTTCTGTGGAATTTACAGACTGCTTACAGGCAGACGGTTGGTACCTGATCCTACAGTGTCAGTACCAGTTATAATGACAGAAGTCCTCTGGTTCTTATCTGCAATCCGATGAATATTGAAATGCTACCAGTTTTTGTACCAACATGCTGGTACGCTGATGAAGACAAATTATAAAGACACAAAGAGGCAAAGATATGCCTGTCTGTGATTGAATAAACTATTCCCTTTTGAAAAATTCACTGACATGAGCCTGTTCACGGGAAAGTTTGCAGGCATTTTTAGTAGTTCACAGATCATCACCCTACAGCAGCTCATCTGCAAAGCCCACTCAGGAACTTTGGAGAAAAAAGTGAATCTACTGATCGATCAGGTAGCAAATCACACCTGAAAGGCTAAATTCTCTGAGCTTTCCAAGGGTCTGTCAATAAATTTTGTGTTTCTCACTGCCACTCGAGCTTCTAAGTCCCTGGACTCATTTAAAAAATTAAATAATTCTAGAAGAGATTTTCAGGTGAAGTGTTCACATTCTGACTTTCTTCATCAGTGTGATAGCAAGAAAAAGAACTGAACTTCACCTTCTGTAAATCAACAGCTAGCACCAACATGGGAGTGGAATAGAGAACATTTTAGGATGAGAATTCCTAGAAGGCTTTTAGTCTTGTTTTTAAGAACTTCTTAAACCATGGCAATTTGAAAACAAAATTGTAGTATTACTAAATGAAGCATTATTCTGTGAACAGGATGGAGCAGGTTGACAGAACAGAACACTCTCCACTTAGGCATCAAAAGCAGACAGAATTTTAAAAAAGCTTAAAATAATGGCTACCTTTTGAGGGTTAATCCTGTTGAAAACTGACTATAAATATTACAATGGGGCAACTGAATGAAGAGGCCTTTTAAAAATTAACAGCCATCAAGCACAAGAAAAAACTGCCTTTGTTATACAATTCATATACAACTCCAGAATGAACAGAATTTTTGCTTAATACCTCTGTATTCAAACATTTACTTGGGGCAGGGTCCTTATTCAAACATACAGTGTCAGGAGTGTGCCCTGGATTTACACTTCTGTCACTTTATATATACATATTCAAAATGAGGTACTTTGAAAAACATATCCATCTTTTCCTTTAAAAAGATAGCTGAACTTGCAGCTATTTTAATCTCTTACTTCCAAACATTTTTACTCTGGCTTAAAGCTTTCAGAAATATGGTGGTTTTGATAAGCAGGAGCTATCATTATATGATTTGTATATTTTTGTTATTTTTCCCCGCTCTAACTTTTGTGGAAGAATATCCCCCTAAATTCTTTCAAGAGGCATCATTTTCACTCAAAAATTGTACTGTGAAATTAGTTCAGGCTGGACACATATGTCATAACACACCATCTGAAGATTTAACAGTTTTGACCTGTGTATTACATCACTGGTGTTTTAAGCACAAGGATGTGAGAAAATCCTGGAAACAAGATGTATATCTGTATTCTGTTCTCATATATTTTCATATACATTAGGAGTAAGGGAAATGGCACATGTGTAAAACTGATATAAGCTGATGTATCATCAGGCTCAGTAAGTCATTTGAATGCTGCTGAAAAAGTTTGAAGCTGTATATTCAAGTGAAAGCAATTTGTACCTTCTAAGTACAGCTTAAGTACGAGTTCAGCAGAGACCAGTGCTGAACAAACGTTTAGAAACTAACCTCGGCTTATTGTCTGCTTTCTCATTAGGGAAGTCAAAGCCTGGTGTGTTAGTGAACAGAGGAAAGAAAGCAGCAATGCTTTTTTAATTGCTATTAAAACAAACAAAGCAGAAGCCCCTTCCATCTCAATAATGGAAATTGGAATACCACTGAGAAAGTAAATTCTACTGACTTACACATATTTCCTAAAAAGCTTTAAATTTGCATTTCTGTGCTCAGGAGCGGTGCATCCCCCTGAGAAAGAAATCTAGCAAAGGAGGCAGGAGACCTGCATGGTTGAACAAGGAGTTTCTAGCGGAGATCAGGTGGAAGAGAAAGGTACACGGAATGTGGAAAGAGGGGCAGGCCACTTGGGAAGAGTACAGGAATGTGGCCAGAGCATGCAGGGATGCGACGAGGAAGGCCAAGGCTCATCTGGAATTGAAGCTGGCAAGGGATGTCAAAAACAACAAGAAGGGCTTCTTCAACTACAGCACCAGCAAAAGGAAGGCTAGGGACAATGTGGGGCCGCTGCTGAATGAGGCGGGTGTCCCGGTGACGGAGGATGCAGAGAAGGCAGAGCTACTGAATGCCTTCTTTGCTTCAGTCTTCAGTGCCAAGGCAGGCCCTCAGGAATCCCAGCCCTCGGAGGTAAGAAAAGAAGCCTACAGAGAAGATGACTTTCCCTTGGTTGAGGAGGACTGCGTGAGGGATCGCTTAAGCGATCTGAACGCCCACAAATCCACGGGCCCCGATGGAATGCACCCACGAGTGCTGAGGGAGCTGGCGGATGTCATTGCTGAGCCACTCTCCATCATCTTTGAGAGGTCCTGGAGGACAGGAGAGGTGTCCAAGGACTGGAGAAAGACCAATGTTACTCCAGTCTTCAAAAAGGGCAAGAAGGAGGACCCAGGGAACTACAGGCCAGTCAGCCTCACCTCCATCCCGGGAAAGGTGATGGAGCAGCTTATCCTGGAGGTCATCATCAAGCAAGTGGAGGAAAAGAAGGTTATCAGGAGTAGTCAGCATGGATTCACCAAGGGGAAATCATGCCTGACCAATCTGATAGCTTTCTACGATGGCATGACTGGCTGGGTAGACGAAGGGAGAGCCGTGGATGTTGTCTACCTAGACTTCAGCAAGGCTTTTGACACAGTCTCCCATAACATCCTCCTAGGGAAGCTCGGGAAGTATGGGCTGGATGAGTGGTCAGTGAGGTGGACTGAGAACTGGCTGAATGGCAGAACTCAGAGGGTTGTCATCAGTGGCACTGAGTCTAGTTGGAGGCCGGTAACTAGTGGTGTCCCCCAGGGGTCAGTACTGGGCCCAGCCTTGTTTAACTTCTTCATCAACGACCTGGATGAAGAGTTAGAATGTACCCTCAGCAAGTTTGCTGACGACACGAAACTGGGAGGAGTGGTAGATACACCAGAAGGCTGTGCTGCCATTCAGCGTGACCTGGATAGGCTGGAAAGTTGGGCAGAGAGGAACCTGATGAGGTTCAACAAGGGCAAATGCAGGGTCCTGCACCTGGGGAGGAACAACCCCATGCATCAGTACAGGCTTGGGGCGGACCTGCTGGAGAGCAGCTCTGCGGAGAGGGACCTGGGTGTCCTGGTGGACGACAGGTTGACGATGAGCCAGCAGTGTGCCCTGGCTGCCAAGAAGGCCAATGGGATCCTGGGATGCATTAGGAGGAGTATGGCCAGCAGGTCGAGGGAGGTTCTCCTTCCTCTCTACTCTGCCCTAGTGAGGCCCCATCTGGAGTACTCTGTCCAGTTCTGGGCTCCCCAGTTCAAGAAAGATGAGGAACTACTGGAGAGAGTCCAGTGGAGGGCTACGAGGATGATGAGGGTACTGGAGCGTCTCTCCTATGAGGAGAGGCTGAGGGAGCTGGGCTTGTTCAGCCTGAAGAAGAGAAGGCTGCGAGGGGACCTAATAAATGCTTATAAATATCTGAAGGGTGGGTGTCAGGAGGATGGGGCCAGAGTCTTTTCAGTGGTACCAGGTGCCAGGACAAGGGGCAATGGGCACAAACTGAAGCATAGGAAGTTCCGTCTGAACATGAGGAAGAACTTCTTCCCTCTGAGGGTGACGGAGGCCTGGAACAGGCTCCCCAGGGAGGTTGTGGAGTCTCCTTCTCTGGAGATATTCAAGACCTGCCTGGACAAGGTCCTGTGCAGCCTGCTGTAGGTGACCCTGCTTCGGCAGGAGGGTTGGACTGGGTGACCCACGGAGGTCCCTTCCAACCCCTACCATTCTGTGATTTCTGTGATTCTGTGATTCTAAGCAGGAGCAGAGAGAACTGTAGGTGACACCTTGGGGTTATTGTCCCTTGCAATTGCATGTTCCTGCTACCTTGAACATTGTAAAGATAAAGCACTTTGCTGGAACTCTGCTCTCTGGTAGGGAAGTTGCAGTATCAGGTGTGACTGGGACCACTGTAGTTACATGAGCAAGCAACTCAATCCAACATTTCCCAACATTACTTTTTTGTCATGGTTTAGTCCCAGCTGGCAACTAAGTTGCCACATGGCCACATGCTCACTTGTCATCCTCTGGTGGGATGAGGAGAAGAATTAAAAGAAAAAGGTAAAATTCATGAGTTAGGATAAATACAGTTTAATAGGAAAGGAAAGGAAAAGAAAAAAACAACAATAATACTAGTAAAAGAATATACAAAGCGAGTGACACACAGTGCAATTGCTCACCACCAGCAACCCGATGCCCAGCCCGTTCCCAAGCAGCAATCCCTGGCTTCTGGCCAGCTCTCCCAGTTTATATACTAAGCATGATGTCATATGTTATTGAAAATTGCTTTGGCTAGTTTGGATCAGCTGTCCCGGCTGTGTCCCTTCCCAGCTTCTTGCGAAAATTAACTCTATCCCAGCCAAAAACAGGACATTTTTAAGTAAGATTCCCCTACCAATCACAACTTTGATCCAGGTTTCACCTCTACCATCTACCCTTCTCCTTTTTCTCTGTCTAGACCCATTTCGCTTGACATGTGTTTATGCACTGCTTTCCTCATAAAAACCACTGTATATTTACTAATTGCATTTAGAATGACCTTGGACCTACTGCTGATGCTGAAGTTGTTTAAATAGGCTCTCACTCCTATGCAGCGCCTCTATGAGGAGAGCAAAGGTGGCATCTGCTTAGGTCCATCTGTTCAAATCTGGTTGCAAATAGTCCTATTAACATTCTGACAAGACTGCATGATAACTACATACTTACTACAAGAAACAACAGAAATTAACTCCACACAGCAGTGAAAGAGTGATCTCCACAAAGCCAGTAACAAAAATCTTTGCTAAGCCAGGCTGGTTTTGCATCACTGTTCATACAAAGAAAATCATTCTTACTGACCAAGTGAATGAAACAGGAGCTCTCAGGAACACTGAGATATTTAAACAGATTATTACTGAAAACAGCAACAAAAAATGCATATACATTTGCTTTTACGGCATTATTACTTCTAAGAAAGATTCCATGACTCAGACCCCATCTATATGTTATTATTTTAATTTTCTTAGTATTGCTACTAGGTTTGAAAGCTGAGGTTCAGATATCTCTACATATTACATATCTCTATTCATGCATGTACCAGGCACATGTGGGCATGATTCTTCTCATGTCTTTTGAGTGGGTAGATTCACTTGAGATGCTTTTAATGTTGTTTTTTTTCTGAAGTAAGAAGTGTAACTACATACTGATAAATCAAATGAAGAGCGAGAGCCCTGAAAAGACCAATCATAAGAAGATTCATGGTAGACTAGAGAGAACTGACAATATTCTCTGTCTTCAGCAGAACCGGGAACATGCCTTAAAAATTGCATAATAGGCATATCTGCAATGGTATACTCAAAGAAAAATGCAGAAAATAGATTGTATCCACTTCAAGCAGTACAGTGTAAGGCAAGACTACAAAATTTCTGAGTACCATTACTGAATTCAGAGCAGATATGTGAAGGCTACTGCAATATAGACAAGGCTTATAATGTAGTCTTCACCTAATGGCTAATGGAACTCAGTGACAGGATTCAGATATCTATTACATTCCTGCAAGTTGCTCAAGGCTCCTAAACTTGACCAGAAGTAATCAGCTAAGGTGGAATCTCCTTACATTTCTGGTATACTCTTGGTACGAATTAAAGCCTAGCCACATGGCTTACTAACCTTATAGCACAGAGGAGGTGTCATGGTAGAGCTATGGTATTATGCAGTTCCTAGCTAGTGACTTTTTTTGGGAGTTGCCGGCGCGTTTAACGATACTGTCCAAACTGCTTTGCTCTTATTTAAAGCTGAGCTAGCAGAGCCATTTTAACTCCCAACATAGGAGAGCAGGGCATTATTTGGATCATTCTATTTAAAGATGCAAATAAGCATGCTCTATGTTAATATAGAATATACCACAGTTAACCAAAAAATGAACTGTGCCTTTTAGAAACTTCACACATTGCTTTTGTCTCTTTTTTTCTTTGTCCAGGGTTTTATGAAATAAGTTTCTACATTTCTGTAACAAGCCTATCTTACCATTAATAGAATTGAACCAGCACTACTGCTGGTAACTTTGGAAGGAGACCAATATGGATTAATTCCAAGGAGAATCTTCAAATATTGATCACTTGTTAAATGTATTAGCATGTTTCATGCTTAAAATATTCAAAATAATCCACGTGATCCATTTTCTACTTTTCTTTCCCACAAGAGAAGCAGCTGCTAAGTTTAACATGATGTGTAATTGCCTTTTAGCCCTCTCCTCAAATAGATGACAGGGGCCTTAACGACAATTTATCTGGGATTGATTATATGCTACCTTTGATGAAAGCTTATTTGGAGAATATGACTTCATTTCATGACAGGTAACACAAAAAAATGCAAACCTTTGCTCCAGTGGTCTGATGTCCTGCAGAAGAAATGAGGTTCTAAATTCTGAATGAGGCCTCTGTCTGACAATTCTATAGAGAGATCCCATTAGAAAGAGACATAATGACATAAATCAGGATTATCCCATTCATGGCCTATAGGACATCTATCACTCCTGAAGTTCTAGAAGGATGAGAATATGCCTGTGATTTTCAATCACTAAAGTGTTCCCTGTGACCTTTAACTGAAAACTTTTCATCACAGAGGAGACTTAGGACACTTTTAGATTGGCTTCTCACTATTTCTGACAGTCCCAGGACTATCTCCAGTGTGAGTTAGAAACATGGTTGACACTTGTTGTCCCTTCTTTATGGTAGCTGCACAGCAGCGAGCACGCTAATGCCAACCTGTTGCAGTGTAGTGCAGTGGGTAATTCTGGTGGTCGGCTGAGGATGGTACGCCAAGGATGCAAGTCTCTGCTGAGTTCCTTGCAATTGTAACAGCTGCATAGAGAAGTGAGTTTTGAGCTTAGACAGAGATCTACACAGAGTTCCAAGTAAGAGATTTGAGGCTTACAGATTTTGTAGTGATATGATCCCAACTTCCTTAACTTTACATAAAAAAATGATGCAGCAAGAATCAAATGAAGGATATTGGGATTTTTAGACTGTAGAATCATAGAATCATTAAGGTTGGAAAATACCTCTAAGATCATCAAGTCCAACCGTCAACCCATCACCACCATGCCTATTAAACCATGTCCTGAAGTGCCATATCTACACATTTTTTGAACACCTCCAGGGATGGTGACTCCACCACTTCCCTCGGCAGCCTGTTCCAATGCTTCACCACTCTTTCAGTAAATAAATTTTTCCTAATATCCAATCTAAACCTCCCCTGATGCAACTTGAGGCCTTTTCCTCTTGTCTTATCACTAGTTACTTGTGAGAAGAGACCAACACCCACCTCACTACAACCTCCTTTCAGGTAGTTCTAGAAAGCAATAAGGTCTCCCCTTAGCCTTCTCTTCTCCAGACTGAACAACCCCAGTTCCCTCAGCCGCTCCTCATAAGACCTGTGCTTTAGGCCCTTCACCAGCTTCACTGCCCTTCTCTGGACGCACTCCAGCACCTCAATGTCCTTCTTGTAGTGAGCGGCCCAAAACTGAACACAGTACTCCAGGTGCGGCCTCACCAGTGCCGAGTACAGCGGCACAATTACCTCCCTACTCCTGCTGGCCACACTATTCCCGATACAAGCCAGGATGCCATTTGCCTTCTTGGCCACATGGGCACACTGCTGGCTCATGTTCAGCTGGGTGTTGACCAACACTCCAAGGTCCTTTTCCTGCCAGACAGCATTCCAGCCACTCATCCCAAAGCCTGTAGTGTCACATGGGGTTGTTGTGACCCAAGTGCAGGACCCGGCAGTCAGCCTTGTTGAACCTCATACAATTGGCCTTGGCCCTTTGATCCAGTCTGTCCAGATCCCTCTGCAGACCCTTCCTACCTTCAAGGTATATCAACACTCCCACCCAACTTGGTGTCATCTGCAAACTTACTGAGGGAGCACTCAATCCCCTCATCCAGATCATTAATAAAGATATTCAACAGAACTAGCCCCAGTAATGAGTCCTGGGGAACACCAGTCATGACTGGCTGCCAACTGGATTTAATTCCATTCACCACAACTCTGGGCTTGGCCATCCAGCCAGTTTTTCACCCAGCAAAGTGTACACCCACCCAAACCATGAGCAGCAAGTTTCTCCAGGAGGATGGTGTGGGAAACAGTGTCAAAGGCCTTACTAAAGTCCAGGTAGATGACATCCACAGCCTTTCCCTCATCCATCAGGCGGGTCACCTGGTCATAGAAGGAGATCAGGTTGGTCAAGCAGGATGTGCCTTTCATGAACCCATGCTGGCTGGGCCTGATCCCCTGGCTGTCCTCCACATGGTGCATCCTTCAGATGGTGCCTGGTTTCTAATTCAACAGGTTATATAACATCTTTCTCTCTATCTTCAAGTAACAAGCACACACCTTCTAATGAGACAAGTAAAAAGTTTCTCTAGAAGCCCTAAGGAGTTGAAGTGAACATAAACCTAGCAGGAATGTACCAGAAGAGTCTGCAAAATGATCAACAGTTGTTTGTTGCAATCCAACATTCGTTTCCAAGGCTGGCTGAATAGCATTCTAAGGCATGTCAGAAGCATTTAGAGAAGCTAGAAAAAAGTTTTGACATATTTTGGAGATACAAAGTGCATTAAGGATTTTTTAATTACTTGTGGTAGGTCAATGCATTTTTATTATCAGGTATGGGATAAATCTGGCCCAACAAATTAACCTTATGCTAGTGTATGTGATTTTCTCCTACTGAAAGAGAAAATTATTGCCATTGGAGGTGTCCCCCATTTCACATCTCCTTCTCTGAAAGAACTCGTCTGAGTTTGGGCTCACCTCATTAGAATGCTATCTGAATTCCATGGAGAGGTCCTGTGAAGATAACCAGGGTCAGACATAGCCCAGTGATTCCAAGGTAAGTCCATAGGGATGAGGCAGGCCTGAGGTCAGGCTAGGAAGTCAACCTGCGAGTCACAGTGTGGGTGCAGATCAATGAAGTCCATGGCCAGGCACAGGCCTGGCTATGGCACGGCTGTAGCTGTAGCCCAGGCAGGGGTCAAGCACTAAAGTCTCAGTTTAAGTTCAGCTCCCATGGGAAGGGGGTCCATACCTTGCTGAGGTCTCCTGCAGAGCTATATGGGAGCACCCTCTCCAAGGTCACCCAAGGGAAGAAAAGTAGCCCTCAGCAGTGCTATTGTGAAGTCTGCTCTGAGCTCAGGCAGTCAGAGCTCCAGGACTGAAGATGCTCTCAGGGACAGATAAATGTGGGGAAATATGTAATTGATTCAGTCAGATTCCATTCCAAAATTTGGAATTCCTGAAAGGCCAAACATGACAAATGATTCCTCCTTCAATTTTTAACATGGGAGCTTAATTTTGAAAGGATTACCCTGGCCAGGAAAGGAGGCTCTGGCCAGCAATCAATTGCACTCCCTGCCCATCTATTTTCCTCCAAGTGAAAATAACCTTTCATATTTTCAGTAGAGGATTGAGTTTGCAACGTCTCACTGTGTAAGGAATCCAGAAGACCTAAAGGATGAGACAAGTTAAATCCACACTGTATTAAAGCTCTTGATTTGAAATATTCTGAACTTTTCACTTATTTCATCTGAAAAATAAAAATTAAAGAGAAATTGGAAGCATGAACGCTGTTTTTTTAACAATGGCTCAGTTGGGTGCATGCAAATTGCAGTTGTTGGAAGACCTCACGTATAAATGCAGTAAGAATCCAGGACCTCACTATACTGTCAGAAGTAGAAGCACTGTTAATGCCTGTATTTTTTTTCATCCCTCTTTTACTAACTTGTCTTTGTTCTCTTCAAAATGGAGATGAAGGAAAATAAGAAACACCTACTATACTGTCATTGCTGGAGTGTAACACAGAAGTTTACTTTAACAGGAGCCTATAATGGGTAATTTTGATTTCAGCTCACACAGGTATAGATATCTGAGATCTATGCTTTGATTCAGTGAGGTTTGCTGCTGGATTTGGGCCTAACACATCTGTTCATTATCCTACACTTTTTGCAGTTGATGGTCTAAAAATGTACCCTAAGCACTAAATCCTGGTTAATAAATATTCTGGACTATACAACTGAGTGAAGCTAGGTACAGGAAAATTATTTTGCTCATAATCAGAGATGCAGAATTAAAGTAAGAAGATTCTCGACAGCATTTAATTCCTACGATAAAATAGAAATGGAAGGAAAAAAGGGGAAAAAAAGCCTTAGTTACCTATCAAACATACCTTGGCCCTCCTCCAAAACCCCATTTTGCCATGGTGTTCAGTTTCATATTTCAAGGTGTATTTTCTTGCTTTTTGCTCACGAGAAGTAGAATCCATTACAAATTTAGTAAGCTTCAGCTTCAGGTCAAGAGAATTGATTTTCTTCTCTTCTTACAAAGCCTTGCTTGCACCCAGCTGGGCTGCTGTTGAGCTACCACATATTTGACCACCACAGCTCAGAAAGTCTCTCTCCTAATGAGTGTGCATGTCTTGTCTGTAGCACCGATCTTCAGCTAGAGACCCTTTAGAGAGGCACGTACAAACCCTGTACACTTTTAAATACTACTTCCCCAACACACATTTGAAGCCAGGCACATTCATATCAAATGGATACCAGTTTGTGATGGACACAAATTATCACCTGAGGCCAAGTTAAAGGCAAGCCCTCCTACCCATCTCCCCTTCTGAACTGTGAACAGAGCAATTGTACTGATAGAATGTGAAGTTGCCATAAGCAGTCCCTAAATCACATGACTCCATACATATGCCACTATACCATCTATGCTCCATTAATACGTAGTGCCTTTAAACAACTGAATACATATCTGTATTATTAAATAGCTAATGTTACCAACACTTAAAAAGCTAGATGTTTTCAATCTTAAAAGTGCCCAGTTATAATTTAACAGGTTGTTGTTCAGATTAAATTAGATTCAACTGATTATATCTCAAGGCTGCAATTTAATTAATATTTATTTTCTTTCAAAGGAGCTGCAATGTGGTCTAGCCATATGCACAACAGTACTGCCTTTTGGTCCTTACTAGAAATGCTGGTTTTGCATTCTTGGGAGAATGCCTAACACTCCCCTATAATTTCAGCTCTTGAGTACAGTGTTTTTGGTGCCCAGAGACCAGCTATCTTCCATTTTCTGTAATAAGGTCATCAAGAAGCTACAGAGTGAGTTAAGTTTATATATCATAAGGAGCATATTGTTTATACATCACCCTGATTAACAGTAATGCTAGAAGTTGTATTTGTAAAGTGCCACAGAAGTCTATCTTCACCTCACCCTCTTTGGCATGCTATAGTACTTTTACTAGAGAGCTTATTTACATTACCTTATTTCTAATTGAACAAAAACAACTCCAAGGTATAGAGTTTCTGTGTCAAGTTGTATTTTGGCATATTGTATTAGGTAAATGCCACCAATCATGGGAAAAAGTCATTATTATAGGACAAGTGAGAACATGGGACAAGTGAGTACACATTTCAATTTGAAGAGATGATAAAAAGACTGTGGATTCCCCACAACAAAAAAAATTCTTTCCACTCCCTGGACAAAGTAACTTATTTTGGGTGAAGATAACATTGTTCCTAGCTCATCTTATGTAAATTCAAATGTTTTGCTTGAGATTTGCACCAGATGGTAAACAGTTATAGAACCTTTCTTGCAAGCACTCTTTGTCCTCCTGTTTGCAAACTACCTCATTTGAATGTTGTCACATGAATTAGTGATATAGAACTAACACAGTAATTTATGACACAACCAGCATTGTTGCAGATGTTTGAAAACAAAGGCATTACTATAAAAAAAAAGGAATATTCTGTACAATATGGCAAAAATATTAGTAATTAAAAATAATTAAATTAAAAATATGACTGTAATACATGCTACTGTGTCCAGTATCACTGTTTTATCTACTGACACGTCTCATGCTTCCTCAGGTCCACCACAAGCTCAGTAGTCATATATCACCAGTTTCAACCATCTACAACCTCTCTATTGCATGCTATAGAATAGTATCTAGCACTGGCCTAGGAGCTGGCTTTTGCTGTGTGGGATGATGAATGGGCAAGCAGGAATCCTCTCCTAAAGAAATCCACTTAATCCTTAACTGATTTAAAGAAACTTAGCTGTGATAATTCACAAATACGCCACTAGATGGCAAGTTATGATTGTATTAGGCATCTCATACTCATTTTACAACTGCAGCAAGGCAGTCAATAGGAACAATCAAATTACAATCACTGGGATGGGGAAGGTGCATTTACAAGAAGCATTTATTAAATCTAATGTTCCTCTTCTCAAGACTAAAAATAGATTTGAAACTATTTCCTTTCTCTGTCTTTAAAATTTGTACGGCTCTCTCACACACAACAACTATTTTCCCAAGTAGTTTTTGTTTAGTTTGTTTTAAATAGCAAAAATAAAGAAAATTGAGGACATTTTCTCTATTTCCTAAACATACTGTAAATAGTTTGGAAAAAAACAGCTCCATTAGAAAGTAATGAAGTTATGTTTATTATTTCTTTTTGTGGAAGGGCCCAGGAGTCAAAAGCTAGAGACTAACAATTGTATTCAAAAGTAGGAATACAAGAATATTCCCACCTCTCCACTGCCATTCCTTGTCTGATCTTTTATCATCATTCTTGCCAGTGGAGGAAATCTGTTCAGTTTTGGCGATTTCTAGAATGATGATCCAGCAGGTAAAATGCTTTAGAATTTAAGAGAGAAATGCCCTATAAAAATGTGAAGTAATATAATTACTGAACAAAAACAAATTTTATAAATCCTACAGAACTAATATTTTAACAGAAAATGGGCTAGATTCTACACTATATTAAGACAAATTATGATTGAAACAGCTTGGTAGGGAATAAATGTGTATAGACAACAAAAGAAAGAAAAGGCAATTTATAAGAATTTCTACACAAAGATCTTCTTTCAACAACTGGAATTTGGGGCAGAATTATCAAAACTTCTTATCTTACACCCAGCCAGAAAATGCACTCTTAGCTTTCCAAAATTCTCTTCTGATTCTTGGTCCAGAAGAGATATATGCTTTTTAAAAAAAAACCAAACAAATGACGTTTTTCTATGTATAATTTCAAAATTCTGGTCCTGAATTCCTTTGTTTAAACATAAAATCAGAGGAAGGAAACTATTCCAACAGCCTGAGAAAGGAAATCGTATTCTTTCAGTCTAAAGACGTTCTTTGAATGTCTGAACTATGAAGAAAAGAAAATCGTTTTTGAAAGATGGAGTCTTTCTGCCATTCTGGTTGCCAACAAAAATAAAAGATAGTGTTTTTCATTTCTTCTCCTAAAACTTTATTCACCTCTATGAGACTGTTAAAAATTCAGGGAAACTGATGGAGAGAGGTGCTCATCGATGCTAAGTTGATCACTAGATCATCTTGCGTGAAATAAATCCAAGCTAAGTGCTTTGCTGCCACCTGTACGCTAAAACAGGCAATAGACAAACATCTGTGTTACACTGACTTACATATAGCCATACTCATCTCTACAAAGTGATGAGCAATGCTACTAATCACAATTCTCTAATCACACAGTTAGTACCGACAGTAAGGTGACGATCAGATTCACTGACTTACACAAACAGCTCTTATTTATTTGCTTTTTCACATTACAAAAATCCTATTTTTATGGCATGGCTGATGGTTTCAACAAAAGTCGATTGAACAAGTCAATCCAATTCCCAAAAAAGCGCAATGCAGAAATCACCTCCATACATACCTCACCTATCACACAGGTAGTGAGGTTTCTGCTGAACTGGCAGAGGAGGGCTAGAGTAGTGCTAGGTACAGCCTCTTCAGTGGTTCCAGAGGGCAGAATAAGACCATGTTGTTGATCCCTTTCACAGATGACTGAATTTTCTTCTGCTATGATGTTCCTGACAACTCTAGAAAAAATACACTTTTTGGCCATGTGACACACTGATACCTGCAGTTTGACTATCTGTTTGTCACTGGGATTAAATCTGTCCAAGCTGAGTACACAAACCCATCTTTCTATTTTTGGATATTACATATACTCTGAAAAGTTCACTCCATTTATCGGAACAAAGAAATATATGCAGAATCTGATCAATCCGTAGAGATGCTCTGCCTAACAACAGGAGTCACTCTGCTTTGCAGAAAATCATATACTTGTTTGAGAGTCATTCCTAAAAGCTACCTGCTACAGATGTGGCTATAGACCACATTCCTCTACAATAACACATGAAAAAATAGCTGTGCATGTGAAAAAGGCATGTTTTTATTCATATATCTAAAAATATATACTAAATAATATTAAACAATGAAACCAATCACAAAAAGCAGAGTTACAAGTGAAACAAGACAAAGGCATATTCAATACAAAACAATACAGTGAAATCAGCAAGGTTAAGGCAAGCTGCCTGTGAATGCATGTAAGGAAAACTTCATGGTTAAAAGCACTTGAATGGATGAAGACTGTGAAGGAGAAAAGTTTCCCATTCAAGCACTCAGGCTAGTATGGAAAACAATCCTTATCGACAAATAAATAAAACAGAAATGAAGCATGCATACATTATCTCCCAGACAAGTCTAGAGAAAGCAATAATAGGAAACCTTAAATCACTTTTATTTACTTCATCAGTTGTTAATGACACCTGAGTGAAGGATCAAACTCTATAAAAAATATCCTAAGAAGTTACCTTGTATAATAAATAGGTGATGGAAGAAGAGCTACTCATGACTATTTTTTAGCTGGAGAATCCAACTTCTCTCTAATATTCAGACAGTTCACCATAACTTTACTCTTCAATGTTTTTAACAGATTAGTCAGTCTGAAAGCTCATTTCAATTTCTAATTATTTGAGAGATTACTAAAAGCAGCTGAATTTCACTTTCAGTTATCAGCTAACGTAGGGCCAAATTACTCTCCATCATCAAAATAGTGATTCCAGCAGCAAAGCAGAGGATGAAGTACAGTCCAGTCATGAAGACATTAACCAATATTTGTAAAATGAATTCAAGACTTTGTTCCCAGACTGTCATGGGCTGTTGTTAGATCTCTTGGGCCCAAATCCTTCATCCATGGAACGCAAGCAGCTGTATTACTCCATTTCAAACGTGCACAAATTCTACTGTTGAAAGGCAAGGAAGGAGAGAGTACATGTAAAAACTTGGAAGCAGCAAGTATCCAGGTTAGGAATCAAGAGTAGAACCTTGGTTACATTAAAGCCTCAGGGAATTCTGCCTTCAACTCTACAGCTTTCAAGATTTCATTTGCCTGTAGTTTGAATGACCGCTCTCAGTTTATCCCTACTGCTACATTTTCCTCAGCTAACTTCTGTGCAGTATATCATGTCTGCCAGGATGCATTAGCATTTAACAGTCAGAAAGCCACTTGAACCGCTGAAACCATGCTTCTCTAGCAAGGAATAACATTTTCTACACTCTGGCAATTTGAGTGTCAGACAGTATCATGGTACAATGCATCTGTTCACCAACACTTACATCATTTATATCCAACCCTTCATCTTCCAGCAACAGTTAAATGACTCAGTGACTAAACCGTAATATGAGACCTCTGTGACAGTGACAAGCGGCTATAACCAGCCTGCCGAGAGCTCCTCCCACGTGAACATCTCTGCTTGTTTAAAGAACTTCATGAACAATACTACATCTTCAGCACAACTCCATTGCTGCTAGCTTATCTGAGATAAACCTTGAGGGCCAAATAGAATTAAATCAGCAGAGAATGTAGCTCCAGTTTTGCAAAAATAGGGGTGTCTTTCTGGCTTTCTTCAAGTCCATGATAACTGTCAAATCAGCTTCACCAGAACCAGGTTTTCACTAAGTGCTTCACTTCAAACATCTTAAAACATCAACAACTCACAGAAGTTGAGTTGTTGGTGGTCTGTTTAGCCTTCTGTGACGAGACAGGATAAGTTAGGAGAGTATGTGCTCTAAATTGCTAAAGAAGAAAAAATTCTTAACTTATTCATGATTTGGTAATTCCTTGCTTCCCTGTATTTTGGTATCTATTTACAGCATGAAATGCTGCATTTTTGCGTGTTTATATACTTATAATACACATTCATAGAAATGAACCTATGCAAACCTTTTTTCCACAGAGATCTGAATAAAGCGCAGTTAGGTTCAGTTAACCAGTTCTCTGTGCAAACACTGATGCTCTGAAGTATACCACAAACCAACTCCAATCCTAACAGCTGCCAGGACAGCGGGGAAAACCCGGTCCAAAGGGGAATAAAGCTACCTGGAGTGTGCTTTTCCAAAATCCTGGCCCAGCAGCAAAGCTTATTAAGGGGATTTTTCCCTCAAGCATATGGCATATATTTGAAGACTTGTCAACAGCACTACTGCTGTCAAACATCAGAAATTCTAGTCCTATGAGTACAGTCTTGGCTCAAGTCTTTGCTGCCTTTCCTATTGTCACCACTAAGGATAAACTCCACCAAAAGAAGCTGGCCCATATCCCACTGGAGGTGTATGCACTCAAATTAATGTAGAACTTGAGCTGACTAAGAAGATCTATACGTATTTTATGTGCACATCTATTACACTTCCGTTTTAAGATCTGTGACAATCATTCAGTAATTAGTATTAAAAGTGATAATTTTTCCACAGTGATCTGTGGAATCTAGTTTCTTAGCCCATATCCATACCACTACAGAAAAGTCAATTCATTATTTATTATTATAAAAAGCAAACAAGCTGGAAACAAAAAAACCCCATGAGATAAGAATAGAAATCATAGAAATAAAGCTGGAGTTTATATTACATGTGTATTGAAAAGTTAAGAATATATCATGACAGAATTATATATAAAGAAAATTACTCACATATCCTACTCAGCAGTTACAGTGAGAAGTGCAAAACATGTCTTATAACTTATTGCCTTACATACATGTTTTACATTTAATATACTCTGTACTCTTCTAATTTCTGAATTACTAATTAGTAGTTTTATTTCATTAGAGGAAACAAGACCATACGTTTTACGCACAGATAACATTACATAAACTGTAGTTACATTTAAGCCTTTTGCAATTAAAGACATTTACTCCCAAAAGCTAAAAAAAATTCCCTCAAGATCATTAACTTTAAAATTTATTTACAACTGTTGAACAGAATTTGAAGATGCTAACTTTCAACCCTGAAAAAACACCTCACTTATTATTTAAATTAAACTTTCATGGATTTAAAAACCAATTTAAATATTCATGACAATTTCGCTTCTTATTTAGGGAGAAATGCATGCATTAGAAAGCATACTCACTAAATTCAAAGAAGATTTAATGGAAACAGGTAAACACTTGATTAGTGGCCAATAAGAATCAGTTTTAATTTACATTAAAACCACATCTTCTCTTTGAACTCAAGGTCTAACTCACTTAACTTTGGGTTGCTTGACATAGAATTTTAGTATTGTTATGCCTTTGCTAATGACTTTTAGCAGAATCTAATCACAAATTCTCGCATAGGGTTTATAACTGTAATGTTATAAAAGAGGTTAAATGCAAAACAGTGAAGAAAGATTTATTTTTTGCTACTTAATTAATTTAAAAATGATTCATCTTAAATTACCCGTAACTGATTTCTTGAAGTTTTTGGTTTAGAAATATCTCTTCCTTTTTCTGAAAGCCTGGTTTAACACATGAGATTTGCAGATAACAGCCATTTAGTAACAATGAATTTAACATTGTCCTGGGTTTGGCCAGGACAGGGTTAGTTACTTCCACCGGACTCCAGGAAGGGGCATTCCATGCCATGTGCCGTCATGCTGGGTTCTGGTGGGGGGCAGCTGGGGGGCAGGAACCCTCTCGCAGCTCGGGAGGGCTCAGCGGCGGTGCGGTCCGAGAGAGCCGTTCTGTTCTGCTGGTTTGTTTTGTATATTCCCCTTTTTCTGTATCATTGTTGTTCCTGTTCCCTCTGTTTGCTGTTCTGTTAAACTGCCCTTATCCCGACCCACCACCTGCCTGTTTCTTTCCAGTCTCCTCCGCACCCCAGCGGGGGGAGGGGCGGCCGCGTGGCGCTTTTGTTGCTGGCTGCAGCCGAAACCAGAACAAACATGCTGGTTTTCAGTCACAGCCATACAGCATGCGAACCACGTCAACCACTTATGAATCCACCTGAGTGTGAATAGTGTCAATCACAACTGTCATTAATCTACTGCATAAATTAGAAATAACCTGACACCCTGAGAAAACGGTTTGGCAAAACGGAAACTGAAGTCAAGAAACACTTCAGAGTCATCACTCACAGAGTCAGCAGAGCAGAGTTAACTGGCTGAATATATATTTGCACCTAACCCCTTGGGCTGATGCAGTCTGCATCTAAGGAGTGCTCATTTGCCCAGGCAGGTGACGTGGACTTCTGCTTGGCAGGAGGAATCAGAAAATGGGCAACCAGTCTCTATGTCACTTTCTCATTTATGTTCAAACATTCTCTGCATCCAGAACCAGCTGGGAAATGAATTATAAATGTTCTAGTTCTGAGACAATGTGTACAATTTTTAAAGTGCTTTGGCCAGATGGAGGTAAAATATGTCATGCCGAATGTTTTTTATTTATTGAAGCTGAACTCCATGTCTTGTTCTGATATTTATCTTACAGTTACATACATTATTCCGTCATCAAGAGAAAGCTAGAACAAGAAAGAAAACAATTAAAATGCAGTAAGAACTCTGGTCTGGTAACCAACAGAAAGGTAACACCATGGAATGGCAGAGTACACTTGTGTAGTGGTACATTTCCAAACAGGCTTCCAGGAAACCTGAATATGTAAAAATTAAAAAAAAAAGAAAACACTGATGAAAGTTTGAAAGGGAGAGAAGCTACTTAATCTTCTAAATGCTGATTTCAGTAAGGCTTTTTGTCTTTACGTATCTACAAAATAAAATCTTTATAAAAATAAATCTTAGTACTTGTCACTCAGGTCTGTTTTTCTCTAAGAAGAGAGAAGAAATCACGACTAGTCAACTGTTCCCAAACTAAACCTTCTTAGTATATCAGACTTTGAAGTGATTGGTATGCATATTTTCTATTATCTAGAAGTTAAGAAAGATTTCATTAAAAATAGCTCTACTTAGAAACAGCACTAGTTCTATCCATCTATAATAGCTCAGATCTTTTTTGTCATAATGGAAACATAATAAATCTAATTAACGGTCATCTAATGACAGTTACTAAATGGTGTCAGTCATGCACCAAAAGGCATCTAGCTGGCTATCCCTTTTAGGAACATATAATGTAAAGATCATTGTCACAACATGTAAATTACGCATGTGGACATTTCACAAAAGACTAAAAATCCAGGAGAACGATCAGGATCAGAGAGGTTGGAGGGTGTAACAGTGTACTCCCTCAGCTTGATGATGCAAGTGCTTGGGATGGTGTTTCAGAGTCAGAAAAGTGATGAGACACTCATACATAGTTACACAGAGCTTCCACGAGAAAATTAGATCAGGCCCTTGTAACACCCTACTAATGCTTTATTAATGCTTGGCATCATATTTTCTTAAGTTTAAATCAAACTTTTATCTTTCCAAATTCTTGGGACTCAGTTCATTTAAGGATACTTGCTCCTCACTGTAAAAGCAAAGCAACCAGTAATACGCAGAAGACTAGAAAGCCCTGCAGGTAGTTAACTAAAGTGATTGCTCCTTTAACTTTTAAGGGGCGGGGTTAAAACTGAAGATCAAGAGGTTAAGATAGTTGAGTAATCTTGAAGAAAGCTTTTTTAAATTCAAACCTCATATGATTTTCATACCTATTATGTTGTTCAGCCCTGAATGTATTTTTGATTCACCTAGAAATTCCTCATGCAATACTCTGAGGTGCATCAAGAAGAGTGTGGCCAGCAGGTCGAGGGAGGTTCTCCTCCCCCTCTACTCTGCCCTAGTGAGGCCCCATCTGGAGTACTCTGTCCAGTTCTGGGCTCCCCAGTTCAAGAAAGATGAGGAGCTACTGGAGAGAGTCCAGTGGAGGGCTACGAGGATGATGAGGGTACTGGAGCATCTCTCCTATGAGGAAAGGCTGAGGGAGCTGGGCTTGTTCAGCCTGAAGAAGAGAAGGCTGAGAGGGGACCTTATAAAAGCCTATAAAGATCTGAAGGGTGGGTGTCAGGAGGATGGGGCCAGAGTCTTTTCAGTGGTGCCCAGCGACAGGACAAGGGGCAATGGGCACAAACTGAAACATAGGAAGTTCCGTCTGAACATGAGGAAGAACTTCTTCCCTCTGAGGGTGATGGAGCACTGGAACAGGTTGCCCAGAGAGGTTGTGGAGTCTCCTTCTTTGGAGATCTTCAAAACCCACCTGGACAAGGTCCTGTGCAGCCTGCTGTAGGTGACCCTGCTTTGGCAGGGGGGTTGGACTAGATGATCCACAGAGGTCCCTTCCAACTCCTGTGATTCTGTGATTCTGTGATTCCGTAACACAGAAGGGCTTCTGGGGTAGCCTCTTGTCATTTGGGGATTAAGGGCTTTTGAAGAGGCCTACTTCAGAAAAACTTGCCAAGGAACAAAGAGCTAACTCTGTATTTTCAAACAAATCAGGCAGCAGGCTGTGCCCAATGCCTGAAAAACAGTAAGTGGGAAAAGACCTGTATGACATCTAGCTTACTTCCAACCTCAGTGCAAGCCTTCAGTGCAGTGCCATGGGAACAGATACACGTTGCATACTGAAACGCTCAGCAAGAAAGCATCAGTGCCCTTAGATGTCAGCCCAGGGAATGTGCCTCTTAAATGAGTACCAAATGCTGTACTGCTGGCTAGCACAATGTACACAGCACCGCCTCACCGTACTGCGAGTTCCTGGAGGGGAGAACAGGCTGTTCCCCCCGAAAAGCCACCGCAGTGAAGTGTGGCAGCATGATGCTGCAGCAAGGTAAGTAGGTAGGGGGAATTAAGGTGGGAACTGAGCTCTTAGTTTCAAAATATGAAGTATGTCAAATCTGGTCTGCTCTCTATTCCTTCTGTTTGGGAAAAAGATTAAAGAAAAAGAATTTATTTTGGCAGATCTCAGGTCAAAGAAATGAGTAAAATGTCACAAAAGGTCACTATCCCAAAAGGATGGATACACAGTCCTCCTTTATGTTTCCAAGCCAAGAAGTTGTATCAGAAGCGATCACTGTGATCTGCTTGGGGTTTTTGTTTGTTTGGATGTGCTTTGTTTGTTTTTAAAGAAAGTTTTGAACTGTCTTTTTCATAAAGCATATAGTTAGCATTCAGTTTAATAAATGATAAGATACTGAAATTATTCAGTTTTTAATGGCCACATGGGGGAAGATTTCTTAGGTTATAGCTTCAGTTAGGTTGACACACAGAGAGGCAGTACAGGGAAGATTAACCGGATCCTTCTCGGAGTTCAGGTTGTCTGCTTCAAAATTTCTTCCAAAACTGTTCTGAAAAGCTGTTATTTTGCTTCACGTACCTTTTTATCACCTCTCTATCCATGCAAAGAATGGATTCTATAAGTCTTTAGACAACCAGAGTCTATGGCTAGAAGGAAGAAATGGATCTGAAGTGTATTGTGTGACAGAGCTTTAAAGATGCCCTCTATATTTCTATATGCCAATAGTTTTATTTTATTTGGAAAATAATTTGTGTAAATACACATCCTGAAAAAGGCCAAGTTTAACAGACTTAACAGACTAATTACTAGCAGATTTAAGAGATATCAAGAATAAATAAAATAAAACTTTGAATATGTTAAAATACAAAATTGCTTTTTTTCCTTTTGAACTGCAAACTCAGATTAAATATTCAAACTTTGCTGTGCCTTTACCCAGACATGGTAACACATTTCAATTCCCTTTTATATAAAAGTTTACTTTCAATGGAATTCCTCTAAATGCCAAACTGAAAATAGAGAGGACATCATAATCTTTTTTTCTCAGAAGAAACTTAGACCTTGTGAATGTGTTTAGAGATGCAGTTTTGTGTGCTTTTCAGCAAATGAAAGGAAACAGAAAATTTTATTTATAAACTAGTTTTTGGTCCCACTCAGACACGATGACATTACTTCAGAAATCACTAATTCCTGTTTTGTTTTACACAATATGTTAAGAATGCAAAGAAAATGCTACTGTCACACATGCTATCTGTTAGGACCAAAATGGAGCATCACAGTTTTTAATAGCATATGAACACAGAATGGTAACGGGGCACTCAAAGTGAGGTAATGGGGCTGGACTTCACTTATCTGCCAGGAGCCCTGCCTTGCTTCCAAAGGCGCTATACGAAGGAAAATTCAATAAGGCAGAACTGGACCTGACTGCAGAGCCTCCCAGTCAAACTCACGATCTATTATAATACAAGCAGAGACAGTGCTGGATCACCTCAGAGTGCAAGGACAAGAAAATAGCAGATCTTTTCATCCACCTGAGACTGTTGGAGAAAAGCTGACAAACCCACATAAAAATGTGTCAAGCTTTGAAATAATTTCACAGATGAATTATGTTCCCTGCTAGATTCACTACTGCAGGCCAAGCACATAATGCTCTCTTCTTGTGTATGTAGAAAAATATGAACAGCAAACTGGCTTCAGGCATTTGTGTCACACATCCTTGTGCTCTCTGAGAAGGTGACTGAACATATGTACATACATATATTTCAAGTTGTTATGGTCCATACTTTACGCTGTGACATGACCCTCATTCTCTACACAGAGTAAGAGAGACAGTGCTTCAGTTTCATACTACCAACTTAAACTGTTAACTCTCGAAACTGACTTTTCTTTGTTTCTGTTACACAGATAGTTAACTAGCAATCCTGTAACAACCACACAACCAGAACTGCTGACACTGAAGAGCAGTACTAAGAAAAAGGTCTAATGTATTCCTAGTTTATATGAAAGCTGAAAGAAATGAGTAGCAGTAGCATCCTAGAACAAAAGGGGTGTCCATGGTCAGCAGCAAGACCTATTCGGGACTACTGTTAACTACAAATAATTACTTAGACTACAGAGTTAGTCAGCAATGTTGAAACATATTTTTATCACAAAAGTGATAAAAACATTAACCTCACTAGCTTTATTGCAACAAATATCTGAAACAAGACTTGTGGCACAGTTAAACACGAGGAACATTCACAACATATGAGTTAGACTCAATTTCCTTTACCAACATTTAACACATGAACTATTATGCCATGCCGGAATTCCTTCAAAATCCCTCAGGTTAAAATGGCACACTTAATTAAGCTAAAATGGCATTATCGACTACTTGCAGCAAACCGTACTGTTCCAAGCATTATACTATCAACTCAAACACCTAAAACTGGAAAGAAATGAGACACACACATAACTGGATTTATAGAACGGGAAGAACTGTAGTCAGTGTAAGACTTCTGACTGACTGCAGTGAGTACTAGGTTAGACTTGATAGCACCTGATCGTGTCTGTAATACAGGACATAAAAAATCTATCAACTAACCCACAGAAATGCAAGTGATACTCAAGGCTGACAGGGAAAGCAGAACTAATTACAAGAAAGATGCATACAGTCAAGTACAAAGAAAAAAACATGAAGCTTGTGTACAGTACATGGAACTTGTAATTAATACTATGTTCAACATAGTAATAATGTCAATAAAATATTTGCCAAGTGGGTGTAAAATACAGCAATCACCTGTGTTTACAAAAGTAAAATATGCTAGGAGCAGAATTCTGTATCAGCTGTGGAAATCGTAAAAGAATGTCAGGGATATGGAGGGCAATGAGAAAATGGTCATGGCAATTAATCCTAGTAAGTAACCACGCCTGAAGGATTTGCAAATTCCTTGCCTTGTGATATGAGATCAGATCTTTTTGTCCCTGGGTCAGACTTGGTTAAAAAAAACACAAAACCACACAAACAAAACCCCCTTAAATGTTCTCTGAAGTATTGTAATTGATTTAAAAGAACAGTAACCTGTAATACCATGCTTTGACTTCACAGCATCTCCGTAGCCACATCATGACAGATGGTATAAATACCATTTTGCACACTTGTAGAAGTCAGAGCACCTTGGGGGAAATCATAAAGAAATCTTAAAGTAGGCAGGATATGGCTAAATATTTGAACAATTTTCTCTAGCGAAACCAAGGTCATCTTTCTGTTTGGTTGCTCCCGCACGATTAGGCATAGAAAAGTCAACCCAGAAAGTAGCTTCTGGAGCAAAACCCCAAATGTTTTATACTTCACTGCACTCTTTCCCCGTTCCCCGCCACTTTTTTTTTTCCTGTGTATTTGCGCAGTGGAACCTTTCAGTTTAAGACACCGGATACATCTATAACACAAAGAACAATAAGTTCTAGCATCAGCTATCAAATTCTTATTTAATCTGTAAGATTCAAAATTCAGCAATGAGACAAGTCTTCCATTTTGTCAGAAATCGATAACTAATTTACCTTCAGCAGTACTTCGAAAGCAGAATTCACTGGAAGTTATCACTGGAGTGGGTATCTGTGCTAGTTCATTCACAGCTTATAACTCAAAAATCTATTTTAAAGATATGTTCTGCACCAGAAAATATTCCACACAAATGAGCTCATTACAAATAGCCAACACTTTCCTCGAAACAACAGGAATATTTCTTTTCATTAGCAACTCTCATCTCAGAGGGATCGTCTTGTCTATGCATTAATTACACTGTCCTTTGTGCAAGCGAATTCAGATATCATGTGCTGTGGGGCAGCGAATGCGTACTTTTTCACTCAAAATAATTTAGCAACTATGGCATGTCACTGCAATATAAATAAACATGGGATAGCAGTTTTATTACAGACACACCTAAGAACATGCATGACTTTTCAAAATCATTGGTGCTAAGAACTGTAGAGAATACTTATGTTTAAATTTCCCTACCTATTACAAAGTTACACTACTAGTTTAAAACAAGAGACCAAAGAGCAGGAGAAAAATTTGCTGTTTCCTTTTAAGTCCATTTGTGGTTTCTTGCAAGACAGATCATCAGATACTAGCGTGTTTTGTTTCACAACAACTTGACAGTCAACAGAAGCAACAATGTTTTGCCTACTTTGCACCAGGTTTGGTTTGGATCATGAAGAAAACAGAAACCTGTTGCAAATAATCAGTTACGTGCTTTTCCTTGCAAATTCTTTCACAGAAAACTTCAAAATGCCTAGGTCTGCTTTACCAAATGCAAACAGTACAAAGATAATTGAAATGATTCAGCTGGAGGTTTCCCCATTGTTGGGGAATCCAGCTGTAGCATAAAACTGTATACAATCCCCACCTCTAGCCATCTATGAGCATGTTGGAGATGGCCCAGAATCCAGAGGATCACTAGTCATGCAACACTTCAGTCCTAGAGACACATGACAAACAGATCCAGTAGCAGCTCTAATTTATATCTATAAAGTGACTACCTTCCACTAATTCTAAGAACTAGTTTGAATATACTGAATATGCTACAAACATTTTACTTACTGATGCCACATTGCTAACTCTGACTCAAGCCCTTGTTCAGTTTCAGGAATGAGATTATTATCTACATTGATTTAATTTCAAGTAGTCAGAAAAAATAAACAATTTAGATATATTTACAACATTATCAAAAACCTTTGCAAAAACAGTTTATATGCTGGAAGAAAGCAGAACTGCAGACAGCACAAGACATTGCAGAGAGGCTATTCTATTAAACCTTTGCATCAGTTATCCTAGTTCGAGACACCTATAGAGAGATTCTGCAGTGCTGTAGTATCATGGACTGGGCGAACACCGGATGTCAGAACAGTCTTTGTGTTCACAAGAAATCCATGCATTACGTGGTTCAGGCAAATCAAGGTCTCACAGAGGTGCATTCCAGCCATCAGGACACTCTTGCTGTATCGTTCCATGTCTTGTGAACACATCAGTTCATAAAAACATCAAATCTTAGGATGGTTTGGGTTGGAAGGGACCTTTAAAGGCCACCTAGTCCAACCCCCCTGCAGTGAGCAGGGACATTTTCAACTAGACCAGGTTGCTCAGAGCCCTGTCCAGCCTCACCTGGAATGTTTCCAGGGATGGGGCCTCCACTACCTCTCTGGACAACCTGTTCCAGTGTTTCACCACTCTCATTGTAAAAAACTCTTTCTTATATTCAGCCTAAATCTACCCTCTTTTACTTTAAAACCACTATCCCTTCTCGTACTGCCACAAGCCCTGCTAAAAAGTTTGTCCCCATCTTTCTTATAAGCCCCCTTTAAGTACTGAAAGGTCACAATAAGGTCTCCTCAGAGCCTTCTCTTCTCCAGGCTGAACAACCCCTACAATCCAGGGAGTCATCAAGACCTCACTGAAGTAGTAGAGAATGACCCAAACACCAGGACTTCAAACCATTACATGGGAGGTGGGAAACTGAGATCTAGCATCTGTTTCTGTGATTAAGGGAAGAGGAACGCTACCAATAGGGGACAGTTGGCACAAAACTATCATAATTCCCGAAGTCCAAAATGCTCATAGCCTGAGAACTACACTGGAACAAAAGGACAGTTGTTCAAATCCATGAGGAAGAAAAAGAAATTGAACTCGGATTTCTCTCATGGAGCACAAGAGCTGTGAGGCTAAAATAGCTGTATAAGAAAGTGAAAATTCAACTTCATTTTTGTAAATCTAATTATTTATTCTCTTTCCTTTTTTTAAAGTGTCTGAAAATAAAATGCTACATTTCAGGTCAAATGGACTGTTTCACATTTGAGCAAGTAGAAATTTCATGTTGCTTGTTTGAAAATAGTTTTGGATCCTGTAAAAAATAGCAGCAAGCAGAAATTATATGTCTTTTTTCCAAGGAGAATTTCATAAACATAGGAAAAAATCCACAATCTAGGTAATATACTATCAATGAGTGATTTACATGTAAGTGTAGAGAACAGAAGTTTTTTATCTAAATAATTTAAAATTTCAGATTTCCAGAGCTTGCCACAATTCTGAATTGGGATTAAGAAAGAAAATTTCAATTTCCTAGAAAAAAACTTAAAAAAAATGTGTTTAATGTAAAAAAAGTGATCTTCGTAATAAAC
Organism: Opisthocomus hoazin; assembly: GCF_030867145.1. Lineage (NCBI taxonomy): Eukaryota > Metazoa > Chordata > Aves > Opisthocomiformes > Opisthocomidae > Opisthocomus > Opisthocomus hoazin. The sequence goes on from NC_134427.1 coordinate 12,551,599, forward strand.
ATTTATATCGAAAAATAATTGAAAATGGAAATAGAAGTGCCATTGAAAAAGTGTTGAGAGAAAAATATTGCAACATGATCAAAGCTCCTCCCTACCCTATTTTTCAAAGTGCTTAGATGAAATTCCTCTAACAGAGACCTGTGTTCCTTTGCTTGATGCAAGAAGTTGCAATCTACTCAGTCAAATACTCAAACTGGCTTCTTACTGCCCTCAAAAAGGGCATCAGGTTGACTGTGTAGCTGAGCAAACTGGGACACTCTGTGCGAATTTATGATAGTTTGTATTTGAGTTGTTATCCTGGGACCAGTGTGAAGATGTAATTCACTTCTGAAGATATTTCATTTCTGTTTGTTTGATTAAAGTGCAAAAATAAGATGTATTACATAGCAATCTGATGAGAACGTCAAAGATCTAATAATTTGTTATGACTTGTTTTCTCACTCATCCTTAAGTCATATGACTGCATTTAACCATAGAAAAATCTATCAGTACCTTTCAAATGGATTATGAACTTCTTAGTAGAATTTTGTTATTACTTATCACCAGTTATTTGCAAAGTAAACCCTAATGATGCAATCTCAGCTAAAATAATGTTAAATCCCCAAATAAGTCTTATCATACTCAGAGAAGAACTTCCAGATTTTCTATATTTGATGCTTGGGTATGTTTTCTATTGAAGATATAAAATCATAATCAGTATTAGCCATAAGGTGACACTTTAGGACTATTGAAAAGAGATTATCACCTTGGCAAAATAAGTAATTTTGACACGGGAATGAACTGGGCCAATTATTAAGTACACAGCAAGTGGGAAATTGGTCTAAGTCTTTTCTGAAGGGGATTGATTGCTTGGCTGCTAAGAGGCAGGCAGCCAAGTGGTGTATTGACCTGTAAGAAGAGGAAAGGAACTCAGAAATGTTTTTACTGAGAGGTCTACCTTCCTGTTATCAGAGCCATAAACCAAATTTATTTATGGAGATGAAAACCAGAGCAGAACAGTGTACATAACTTGAAAGGCTTGCATTTTCAAGCAGAACACCCCCAAACTAGGCACTTAGAAGTGGCAAGGTGAAATAAATGTGTGTATGTAGCTGGAAATGAACCACACATCCAACAAGTCTATAGATCACTGACACTTGTTTCGGTAACTATTCTCTAATATGCTTTAAGTGAAAGAAACTAGGTGAGAGGACATAATTTTACAATGCGCTCAGTGGACAGCTCTGCAACAAGCTGTACAATCAATATTGGTTTCTAACAGTAGAGTTGTTATTAGAAAATTCTATTCAATACTAACCAGTCATTCTTTAAAGCCACCAATTTTTAGTAAATCTTTGCTATAATGATTTGATTTAAACCCCAGTCTTTATATAACAAAGATATTGCCATAAATATTGAGCACTAAAACACATACATTTCAAAACAACAAAAAAACCTCACCTGAGAACACTCCTGTGATTCTTTCTCATGTTTCTTCCAGACCTTTAAATCCTTTCCCCAAACTACGTTCCTCACATATGCCAAGAACAGGCAAAACTTCATACACTTGAAATAAGATGCTATGCTCATGACATTTAAGGCAAGTGTGCTAGCTTCCCCAGGGGAACAAGAAATCTGGTAGGGCCAGTCATGCAAACTGAACTAGAGTTCACCCAGCTCTGCCACTGGTCTGACAAGTGATCCTGGAGCATAGTATTTGCTTGCCTTAGTTGAAAAAGTCAGATACTGAGTGACCTCACATAGCTCCCTGAAGAAGAGATGGATATTATTTTCCTGTTTGTTCATCTCTTAATTTCTAGAGAGCTGATTGCCCTGCTGAGACAGGTAAAGAGATAAAAGGACTCAGCAGTTTCTTGGATATTATTGTACTGCATTAGAAAGCACAGCGCAAACTTATCCCAACCATTTTTCCTACAGTCCCAGCATTTGTAAGTCAGTGGTATGTAAAGTAAGAAGTCAATACTTCACTTTTTAAAACGCTGAGCATTCATAAAAAGACAAAAGCAAACAAGCTCTACAATAAGCTTCTTGGATATGGAGAAACGTCTAAAAATACAGAAATACCATTTATTCTCTATAAATGTGATAGAGATGCCTAGATTTTAAGACACTAATTTTTTGCTGTTAGTTTTAGTGCATTCTCATCTACTAGAAAAGTTTCCTTTCCCTACTGATTTTATCCTTTTCCATTCAACAGCTACTGGTTTTCTTTTTTGTCCCATTTCCTACCAGGAATAGGTTATCATGGCAGACTTTCGTTTGTTTGTGCACCTTTGTATTAATAACAAGCACTGGGCAGAGGTTTGTTGCTTAAGCTCCCTCTGCTGGCTCTGCAGCAGGAACACAACGAAGAAAAAGGGAATGCAAGAGAAAAAACTTTTGTCAGGCTTAGAGCTGGAAAACTGCCGCTGCCAAAGTTAGAGAGCACTTCCTCCACAAAGGAATTGCAGACGACTCAGAATACTAATGTAGCAAAGAACTTACTGGAACTAGGGGCAGTAGTATCATGTATAAAATATTACTTAGGTAAGTCTGTACTTGGTGCCTTTAGCACTCAGCTTCAGGCGATGTACCCACAAGCCAAGAAATACATTTCCTTCCACCTCGCCTTCTCACTTCCTTAGGGTTTAAAGCCAATTGTGTTATTTGCCAGTCAAAATCTGTCTCATACCTCGTATTAGGCAAAGCTTTCTCAATTTTGACTAGTTCACCCCCACCACTGCAAAATGTTAACATCGTGCACAATACATACTTTGAATATTTAGGTCTTCACTGTGACTTTACATAGACTTTGTAGTTTCTCAGATTTCAATAAGTATAGCTGCTCACAGTTTGAGTACACTTTTATAGAAAAATCACATTTTCAGTTGCTCGTCTGCAAGCTTATTTTTACGGATTGTTGCAAAATCTAACCTATGAGCCCCTTTGAACTATGTACCCTATAGCTATCAGAAAGCTGAGTCTCTACATTTCCAAGTATTTTAATTATTCACAGTCTCAACAAAATGTAGGCACTGTCCTGCCTTGAAGCCTCCAAGAACATTCTTCGTCTACAATCTTTGAGTCAGCGTCACTCTAATTCAGGCACATCAGTTAAATGGACTCTGGTTGAGCGTGGAGCCACATTAAGCTCAGTGACAGACGAGCTCCTCCAAAGACTAAGTTCGACTTTTTTTTCTCCCCAGTAGTTCCAAAGCGAGCCTGACAGGGTGACTCTTCCATTTTAGGTATTTCATCTGGCTAGCCCAATTTCATTCTACTTGTCTGTTCAGCACCCAAACTTATGGTAAAACCAAGACTCTATGATTTGGAAAAAATCCATTTTCAAAGCTGAACTTAATAAATTGCTGCAGAAACTCTAAAAGACCTCCAAACCATACATTATTGCAGAAATGAGGACTAATATCCTTCTCCATTCAAGTCCTTAGTAGAATGCCAGTGTAATTTCAAAAACATTAGAATTTTATCTTAACATGCACTTTGAAATGACATAATTCTTTTTGCTATGCTGTATTTTATTGGAAAGACAAATTAGTTGCTGGCTCTTCATTGCAATCTCAACAGGTATAGCATTCCTTGTCTTTATCCCTGTAAGACACTTATGCACGAAACACTTTCCTTGGTTTGAAAGCAAAGAGACAAGCAAGCAAACATCTGCCCCCAGCAAAGCTAAGCAAAAATTCTCATCCTACATTTGAGTCATCTATTCATTAGTAAAGCATATTAAAACCTGTAAAATGAGTTTGGGGAAGTAATTTTTTTACTGATAAAGGTTTTTAATCAAGCAATTGACAAAAATTTTGCTACAAATTAGGATCACTACAATTACTTTTGAATTTCTATACAGCCCATTTTTCTGAAAAGGTCAGCTATCACCTTTCCCTTTGCAGGGTGTCACTGACACAGGCACAGAAAAACTTTTCAAGTTGTTTCTTAAATTTAGTAAAAGGGTCTTAGGAAGAGTAAATCTGTAAGAAGAATTATAATGGTCTCGAACATCTTGTAGGCCAAACCCTTATAAATTTTACATTTTGTAATGAGTGACATTTAAAATAGTAATCTGTTGATTTGTAATTCATTTCAGCATGATGGTAGTGTAATTCCTTATATGAGAATCTCATTCAAGAGTAACAACACTAACGCTAATTTAGTCTACAAATCCACCCCCCTTAAAGAAAAAGAGCTTTGTTAGTTGCATAGCGGAATTCCTGCTCCCACCCATTCAGCTACATCAGAATTAGAGCATGACAATTGTGCTGAGCTCCTCTATACAGATAAATGCTTTGGAATTGGAAGTGAGGAATACACAACATGAAGAAATTCTAGATAATCTGGAAGTTAGACAAAATCTTGGTGCTGAAACCACTGGTCTATCAAAAGGTATGAGGGCATATTTATAAATCAGGTGACATGCGACCAAGACTTCAGCTAGAAAGCAGTGTGCTCATATCACATTAGTCCCCTCTGCTGCGCTAGGGCACTGATGCAACTTTATTCATATCAACAATTTCTTTCTTTTTCACTATTCTTTAGAGATCATATTTTTAGTTAGAGCAAGGCATGGTTCTGTTCAGTTTAGGAGAAATGACACAGACTGAACTTGATAAGTATTGACGGATTTCACTTGGATCAATGCAGTGCCTAGGATTCTTCTGCTAAGAAAAGAGGTGGCCCAAGAAATGCATAAATAGAAGGAAAAATGTGAACAAGGAGCAGTTAAGCTAGTTAGTAAAATTAACAGGCAGTAGATTTTAAAACAACTAAATGTTTCAAACAAAAGCATTTTTCACATTAAGCATACACTTTGTATGTTGTGGAAGTCAGTGCTCATTGATGCATTAAAAATGATAACAGAAATTCATGAAAGAACGCCCTTCAATTACTATTAAACATTATGGTCCACTAACAACTTCCAGGTATCAAAATCCCTGTTGTCTCATCGATGAAGGTGAGGAGGACTTACCCAAGGAATAATCTAACTCGCTCTGTTTCCTGTAGTTCTCATTCCATCATACTTTACTGGCTACTAGCACAGAAAGTCATGGGCCAAGATGAAACTCTGGTTTAAATGAGTATATCTGTTATTATGCAAGCCATTGCTTGATTTGTTTGCCTATAAACAAATCTTCTGTTTTTCTTCATTCTGTATACTGTTTGAATAAAAGTATCTCCTGCAACCTTCCAAGCCTATAAACAGTAGGTGATATTTTGGGACATTGGTTAAGTCACTTTGATAGTCCGGTTACTCATTAGATAATTAGGTATTCAAAAGAAAGGACTGCTTTTACACCCACAAGTAACTATCAGTGCTCATACATGCCTACAGTCATTTCTGTCAGAATTTATATGACAAAATACAGAAAGCAAAGGAAACTTCAAAAAAATCACTTCATCTAAGCACAGCAATGTATTTGAGACAGCCAGTCAGAAATAATGTTTTCTATGCATCATGTATACTATGTCAAAGTACGGATCTTATCCATAAAAGCAAATTATTTCAAAGACACAGTGGGAGAAAATAACTATAGTATTGTGTAAAGTTGTTTTGTGAATACTTTCCCCCAGAGAGAGGGAACAAATTATCAAATGAAACTATTGGATAAAAGACAGCAGGTCAAGAAAATTGTTCACACTTTACCACAGATACTGGAAAAAAAATGTCCATCCATTCTAAAATATCCTAGGTGCATCTGGAGAAACTGTATTAAAAGCAGCCAGTCTGCTGTGGGGAAATATAATGGAAGAGAATTATAGGGGGAAGAAACGATTTTTATGTACTTTTAGAATTCACATAAGCTTGGATTAAAAATGTAAAAATAAACTTAAAACTAAAACTGTGTTGTGGACAATGGTAATTCAGTCAACTGTCTTCATCAGTTATGGCCCCCATCATGCAGGCCACACTCTAATTACTTAGTATTTTTGTAAAAGCCAAGAGAATCCACACAAATCATCCTTTCTTCCTCCTGCATAAAGAGCTGTCGTAAAATTACATGCAATAAACTGTATGTCAAACCGTAACTTCTAGTCAGTCCACAGTGCCTCAAACCTAACTGTAATAATAATAGCTCAAATAATAATAGTTCAAAGCAACCTTTGCTAAATGTTGAAGTAAAAAAACCAACTTATTTTCCTGCAAGACTGTGAATTCTGCTTCAACTGTTCCACCAGAACTTTAAGGATATTATATTCCCCAGGAAAACCTAAGAATCATTAAAAAAAAATATTCTAGAATCAGCAAATAAACAAACAAGAATATCATGTAACATTCCTCATGGTTCACATTTTCACCACCTGATTTATATTAGCTTTACAGCTGTACAGGAAGGATCTGGAATAATTCAGAGCATACTGATGAAGCATGACTATTAAGAGTATGACAAAAGCACCTTGAAGGTCCCTGCAAAAGCCAAGAAGGGCTAAACAGACACACTGAAAAAAAAGGAAATTAAAATCCATAGGAAATATAGAATGTGATTATTTTATTATTTGGTTTATATTTCATTTAAGTTCATCAAAATGACTGCCTGAAGACTTATTCTCCTGAGAAAAAGAGAAACATTCCCAGTTAATTTCTGTCATCAATTTTTAAGTCTACTCTCAAATATTCTGCCTCTTCAGGAATTTAAAGAAACTACACCATTCTCAGTTGCTTTGCTGAAAGGATAAAAGAAGAGGCAGAGGGCACAAACTGAGGCACAGGAAGTTCCGTCTGAACATGAGGAAGAACTTCTTCCCTCTGAGGGTGACGGAGCACTGGAACAGGCTGCCCAGGGAGGTTGTGGAGTCTCCTTCTCTGGAGATATTCAAGACCCGCCTGGACAAGGTCCTGTGCAGCCTGCTGTAGGTGACCCTGCTTCGGCAGGAGGGTTGGACTAGATGACCCACAGAGGTCCCTTCCAACCCCTACCATTCTGTGATTCTGTGATTCTGTGATTCATAGTGCCCTTTCCCTGTTGTAGACAGACATCTCATCCCTTGACTCTTCCCTGCCTCTTCTCCCCTTCTCTTAAAAGAGCTATTTATACATGTCAAGCTATCAAGGGCTAAACTCATCACTTGGCCAAAATCAACGGAAGTTTTCCCATTTATTCGAATAGTGCCTAAAGGTTTGATTTGGATAATGAACTGGTTCCTTCAAGTGTGACAACCAGGCCTGGGCATCCAATAAACGGGCTACTGTTTGTGCTAAACTGATGCTATTTCACAACTAGTTTTATGCAGGCCAATTTTCCATTATATGACACTTGCACATAAAACATCACATGCCTCGATTTTGACACAATCACAACATATTTAAAAAATAACACACAATGCATTGTACGGATCATCACAGAAGGAAGGGGTGGACTGGGAAGAGTGAAACAGCCTTGGCTTCAGGGCCTTCTGACATCAAGAGCTCTGATCTTACTGCATTGCTGTTTAGAATTCCCACATCCCTGTTTTTAACCACAGTAAACAGTTGCTGAAGCTTTAATGAACCATATGTTCAGGATGGCAAATGTTCCACGCTAAGAAAGTGGTAAGTTCATTTACATTTTTCAAAACTCCACAATCAGTTCATTCTTCACTGTAAATTGTCAAACGTAAATGTCTCTTTCCAAGAATATAAATGATTTTTTTTTTATTGTACATTTCATACTGAAGCACAGCCGCAAACTAGCTTCACTTGAAGCACTGGGGTTACGAGCATTTCAAGATTTACTCTGGGCTGAATCCTGAATGGGTGGCTCAAGGCAACTCCAGATCATTGATTATTTAGTTCTTGGTACTTCCATAAAAGATTCCTTCTGTCATACACATATGACTGTCATACTGTTTTCACAGAAACTCAGTACTGAATCTCTTCCTGAACAATTTTTTTCTCCTGTTTCACTTTTGTATTTAGAAATAACAATACAAAATCCTGAGGAACATATTTTCAATATAGGAATCTGGAGTATTTATCTTATCAGGATATTTATAGCCATGTCAATAAGCATGGTGGTTATTCATCAGTATCTTATACTATTCAGAGGTAGCACAAGCAGTCTAAGAGGCAGACAGCTTCTCTGGCTGGTCCTGCCACTGATGCCCTCTTTGGTTTCATTTATATTTTCTATTTATGTTGTATTTGCCTTTTCTGTTTATCTATTTATCCTGTAAACTCCTCAGAGTACGTACAATCTGTTAATCCGTTTGTACAGTGCCCAGCACACTGCAGATTAGTGTCTAAAGTAACAATAATAATGAATTCCAGTAGTTGCCATCTATCAGAATCAATTTTAACGTTTCCAGCAGAGGTCACAATTGCTCAGCAGTTCCCACGATTGCTTTTATATACAGAAATTTCTGAAATCAAAGCTGGAAGCTAACATAACTAAGACTTCACTGCAACCAAACGTGCAATAGATTATTTATTGGTAAGGAAAAAAAGATGTATCTAATTAATAACAGCTGCATATTTTGGGAAGGTAATGAGATAGCTTTGGTCTCTTACAAAAATAATTTGTCACAAAAGATGAAGCCTTTGAACTAAAGCAAACCATTTAATAGATTAACTGCATATCAGTAGTAATTTGTTTATGAGAAGGATACTTGTATTAGAGAGGACGGCTTTGACTTATGAAAAGTTAAAGAGTTTCACTATTGCCAACAAAAAGTTACTTATTGTTTAAACTCTGCATCTTCATACTTGCTAACAGCAGTTTCTGGATCCCTCTACTGTATTGTATACCTGCTTTGATTTATACAAAATTAAAATCCTCACTACTCCTGGAAGAAAAAGGTAATTCTTCAAAATGTATCACAAAGTATCTATCCTGACAGTCTCCTCTGATTGTCTCTCTTCAACTTGACCTGTACCACTGCCTTTTCTTTGGAATCCTCAGAGTTGCTGTGACCCAAGGCAGTTTGCATCTCCAACTCTGCATACAAGTTTATGTCCTTCTAGTCATATACTTCTTTTGTTGCCTGATTCTAATGACAGTGACTTTTTCTCCCACCTTCTTGTAACTCTCCTACTAATCTCCACTTGAGTGAAGTGTCTCTTCTGTTCCTAAGTTCCCAAATTGTTCTGCCAATCTGCTTACTGCCCATTTATTTTCCCTTGTTTCGGTTTCCTGTTTCTTCTTTTTCTGTTCATCATAACAATGCTTTTATTTTGGGATATCAGTGGTCATCCTGTAAAACTCTCAATCTCCTTCTCCTGATATTTTATACTTGATTCTCAACCCTGTATCAAGGCTCTTGCTCACTATAGATTTAGCCATTCATGCAGCCATTGTGTCAGTAAAGGCTTTGCTCTGATTTTTTCCCTCCATTGCCTCTGACGACCACCTCTCCTTTCTGTCATCCCTCTGCCCTTCTCGCTAACTTTCTAGCACATCAATAATTTCCACTCCAGCTTATTTAGTGGCTTTGCAATTCACATCTCTCTCTCCTGTTTTTAATGATGTGTTCAGTCCTTGCAATACAGTTTTAAATTTTATTTATGCATAATTCAAAAGAAAACAGTAATGTAGCTATTTCTGTTCTCAGTGTGTGATAGTCCCTATAAAATGATATTACAGAAGCAGCAGTAAGAAAGAGAGAGGGATGCAGTGCCTGAGTGTAAGGTCAATAGAAGGTAATGAGCGTTATGGAGGCTTCAAAAAAATCCTGCTTCCCTGCATTTTATTTTCAAAACAGTTAAAGGCTTTGAGTGTATGAAACACGTTGAATAGCTAGGTGATGAAATTCATACCACTAAAGCTAATTCCTTTCTTCCTGCCACCACAACAAGGCAAGCTTCAATTTTAATCCTGGCCAGCAACAAAGTGGTGGTGTTTTTTCTTTTTTTTATATATACATTTGCAAGGATGAAGAATAATTATGTGCATACCTGCCACAGGAAAGTTAAAGCACCTGCCAAGCTCTTTTTGATATTACAGTACATCTGGGAAAAATCAAGTATAACCACATTTTATTATGCATTTATTTATCAAAAATCTGTCATGCACATCTACACTACTACATTGCAGACTTGAAAGTTAAGAACAAAGAATGCTTGCTTTGGGTAAAGCAGTCTGCAGACTAACTCTGTTGCTGTACTTAACAAACGACTTACATCCTCTGCAAGGGCAAAAGGGGAAAAAAAAATACCATCGACTGTGAGAGAATGAGATTTATTTTATCATTTTAAAGTTTCTTGAACCAAGTTTACAAAGTGATTTAGTCTACTATTATTTATCCAGTCCTCTCCCAAGGACTATCAGTTATAGTAAGCTGTACAAAACTGAATTTTTCTTCCAGTTCCTTTATGGATTATTATTTGAAGTGCATACAGAAACTTCATTTCTGTAGGTATTAATTCATTGAAAACAGAGCTAAGCCCAAACCAAACTAACCACTAGCAGGTTCCTGAGTCTATAAAATACCATGAAAAAGTTTAAGAGAAAATTCTGAAAGACCCCGAATTATTATTTGTTCAGTCATGGAGTTTATTATTATTATTTCTCAGTACTTTGTCTACTAATTTGCCTACCTATTGACAGTATTTGTATATATCTGTAGGTTCAAGCATCTTAAAAAGGAGTACTAAAATCACACTGTCTCCACTCTCAGCGGTTCAGATAAAGATAGTTTTTGAAATGTTTGGTCTACATTAAATGAAACGAGAATGAACCTGTTAAGTCTCAGGTCTTGCACTCTGCTTCTCAACATTTGAATTTGTGGTCAGCAACACAGAGACTTTTATTGAATTGTGCAACACCACTGAGAAACACGCTTTCAAGCTCCTGAGATACAGATTTCAAAAGATTTCCCTTATTGCACCCGTTTACATAATATACAGTTTCAGAGATTTTTTCAGATACAATTGACAGAGACCTACACCAAAGCAGAAAGAATACATTTGCCTAAATGTAGGTGAATTAAAGGCAGGCATGGTCATGGGGTCTGTACGCTATTTAAGAATGTAGGCACTAGGATCAGCCAAAGGAAAAAAGAAAACGCTCAACTCCCAGTTTTAGTTTAAACATGACAAAACAGTTTCCACGTTGCATGACCATTTTTTGCCTGCCCTTCCTGTCTGCTGGCATCACCTTTGCTTTTGTTTAATTATACTAATAGCTAAATTATTTGTGCATGCTAATATTCAGGTTTAGCAGAAAATAAGACTTTATGACCTATTTGTAAAGGGGAGCAAAGTGCAAATCACTCCACTAACTATCTCAGAAGTTTTCTGGAGAGAACAGAATGCTGTCCTGAAAGTTTGAACACATTAGGCCAGAACCTGTATTAAAGCCTTACAACACTGGGTTGTGGTTAGCTCAATAACCAAGCTGTAAGTGCAGCCTTATAGACACTACAAGCTGAACACCCAAGAGTTCACTCAGCACTGCTGAACTCTCAGTAGCATTCAGCACCACTATTCTGAAGGAGAGAAAGTAAGATGAAAAAAATTGATAAATATGTTGACTTGGTCTGAAATTCCCTGGATTCTTTTATCCACCCACAACCATGTAACAAGCTTAGCATGCAGAGATCTAACTTAGTAAGTGCTATCCGACATGTGACTGTCAGTAAGCCAGCAACGGCCCTAACATCATCAGTATCACTGTGGCTCCCTCTCACAGCGTAACATTTTGTCAGTGTCAAAGCCACCAGTACACATACTGTTGCCAGCACTGCCCTTCTCCTTATTGCAGGTAGCAGAGCCTGTCTAGTATGTCTTAACATGTCATCTCTATACCCTGGGATACTAACTGGAATAATTTATAGTTTCCAATTACCTGAGCACCCAATAAATCTGGATATATCCAGAGTGATTGTGTTATACAGTAATATATTCTAAATCAATGCTAGGAGAAAAAAAAAGTCACAGAAAATAATTTTTAAATGTAGATGAAAACAAATGCCACAAGCATGTTTAAGGATTATAGTTTCCTCTACTGTCTAATCAATCCTAACTTGCTGAAAAATACCCTTGGATAAACAGCTTACTGACCAGTGCCTAATTGTAGTTTTCGGGACAGTTGTTCTTGAGTTGGTTACTGAAGGTAATAGAACTGGCAGAATTCATCAAGTTTTGATCATCTCTATTAATCTGTGCTTACATTTTTGTTTAGATTCTAGAGAGCCCATCCTGCCTTATGCTTTGCCGTCCAGGCAAAATTTGACTATATCAGCCGCCCTACACAGATCAGCGTAATCTTTTCCTGATAGATGAGCCAGAAAATCAGCCAAAACTCATTTGGAGCTAATGATGAATGTTCTTACACAGATCATGAATGGCAGGCTTCACACAGGTCCTAAAAGCAACATGAGACTTGGAGAAAGCCTTTCTACCACAAAATCTGTTCCCCATTTCAAGAGCAACAGGATATACAACAAAATACAAGTTAATACTTGCAAGAATTATTTTGCATAATAAATAAAAAATATTGTTTCTCTTTTAAAACTATACTAATGCTAACTTGAATGTGTTAACCATGAATGTCTCAGTCTGTTCACACCTATCAATGGAATGAATACACAGGAGTCTTCACTGGAGCAGAAGGCTGTGCTCTGATAGTGCTACAGAATTCTGTCTGGAGAATTACATGCAAAAATAGAATTTTGACAAGATCTCACATCTTCTCCCTTGAGGTCTCCCTCTCCTTGTTGCTTCCCCCAGCAGTGCAGCTTAACAGCTATTCAGGCAGTTATTGAAAAGCACAAACTAGCCTCAGGCACAAAATGCCTAAGAATGAAGTTCTTAGACTTCAGTACAAAGCAGTTTCTTTGAGGTGTTTGCCTGTACATCAGTTACTCTAGAAAAAGAAAAATTTTGTTTTGTGCAAGTGCAAGGTTATATCTGTGATGCAAGATCCAGGGAAAATAGGTAATGATAACAATAACAGATACAGAAATGAGATTCCTCATGCATTCTCCACTGACCGAATACATACTCACTGGGTGAACTGGATGGACAATTCTAGCCCAGTCTGTATTTCTGTAAAGCCGCATCTCAGGGAATCCAATTCTATTCAGTGTGCAAACTGCTGTAATAAGGTTTCTCAGATTTAAGCAAGGAAAGGGTGCTCTATTTAGCAATAACAGCAACAGTAGAGTAAGAGGAAGCAACTGCACATTCACACATCAAGTAATTAAATGACCTTCAGATGCCCTGATTTTGATCTAGAAAACAATAAAACAAAGTGAACTGATAGAATAGAGGTGCTGCTTATCTCCAAAGCTTAGAAGGAGAAAGAAACCTTGCTTTCAGGTGACTCCAGGCGCTGTTGGCCCCACTATCTTTTGAGCTACTAAACAAAACCCAGCTGAGAGAATATGAGATCTCAGTAGAAGCAAACTCCAAAACAAAAAATCAGGTGTAGAAGAAGAATAAACAAATGCCAGCAGCAGCCTGGGCATGGCCTAAAGAAAGCGTTACCAACATGACAGATCATTCTGCAGTGAATATTCTTACCAGCACATATGTCACAGAGGATGCTCATTCCTCACTGCTACATAGTGCATGATCCTACAGGAGGCAAGATGACAGAAGAAAGACTCCTAAAGCTCAAAGCACACTCCATGTATAGATCGCAAAGCACACAAATTCTTGGCATGTTCTCTCTACAGAGTATGGTAGTACCGTAAGATAGGTTGAATCATGGAGCTTTTAATAGCCTGAGTCCAATTCAATCACAAATGCTGAAATACCTTGAACATGGACAGAACTTAACTTTCAAAACAGATAATCTGATGAAACTCAAGCAGCAGGTTGTGCTCTTGCCCAATGAAAGAAGGCATTATGTCAGCAGGCATCGCTGCCAGGAGTCAGTACATACTTCTTGTAGAGAAAGACAAAACACCCCCGTTTGTTTATGCTCTTTTGCCCTGAGAAACAATTCTGACCACGTGGCATTTAGGTGTAGCAGGAATTACTGATTAATCTCTCTGACAGACAGTCTAGATAGTCATGATTAGCCAAATTAACTGCCCAAGCCTGCTGTCTGAAAACATCTATTGTTGAAACCTAGATGGAACTGGGGAGGCTTATTTCTTTTAAGGGATTAGAACTGCAAGTGCACCTGCAAGTGTATGTTTATGAGACAGGCTAAAAAAAGCCTTGTTACTCACTGCCAACAGAAGAAATAGAGGCGATTGGAGGAAAAATAATAATGTCATCCCAGTGATAAAAAACATGTTCCTATTGATTTTTTTCAAATGGTGACACCTGGTTTGATTTCTTAAAAGTCTATTTAAAATAGCAGGTAACTCATACTAATTCAAGACCAAATGTTGAAAAACAGCTTCTAATTTTCACATACAGTTTAATATTTGTTATCAATTATGGTGCAAATGATTGAGTGGTTATACTTGGAAGCCAGTCTGCCAAATTCCACCCATTACTTATGGTCAGAGGCATGATGAGGACCTGGAATACTTAGCCCTGAATGTTTATTATGTATAAATACATTCTTATGCAATGTTTGTATATTTGTGTCAATACACATATAATTTGATCGATTTTACAAACAGGTATTTGTAAATGTGTATGTACATTTGCATATGTGTATATATATATATGGATACACACACCAAGTCACTCAGAGACATTCTATTAAATACCAAAGCTCTGTTCTCAGTTGTCAGTCCAATACCACCACTCCAAATGGATTGCTGTCGCCCCAGAGTGAGAACATCAGCTTATCTACGCTGAAGCATATATGCTTCAACAACGACTTGAAGTGATGAGGGTAATTTTCTCTCTGTATGCACATATCAGTTATGCCTCTACCAAGACTGTCTTTTGAGTTGCATTTTTTCTATTTAAGAATCCTGTTAAGGTTCAAACTGAGATCACCATCCAGCTCAACAGTTAGTGATAAATGGATAGCTGTCTGTAAGTTTTACACAGAAAAAAAAGAGTTTTTCTGATATATGGACAAGTGAGAAAACTAAATTCACTGCTTGTCTTGTTAATGATGACTTATTTTAAGTTCATAGGAGGATTCTGGAACAGCATTTGTTTTAGTAGCGCCAAAATTATGGAAAGCAAATTCTGAATTGTATATATTCTTCATAGCAAGTCTGCAATGGAGAGGTATGTCAATCCTGTAGAATCCAGTGAAGTGGAGTGATCTGCTCATAAAATCCCTTTATAAGATCTGATCCTAAAGCAAAACATAATTTCCGTTTTAAAAAAGAAAAAGAGATAAGATAGATTTAGATGGACAGTAACACATTATTTCCAGCTCCAACATCATGCTAAAATTCTCTGTTGAAAGCAATACCTATGCTGGAATAAGCTTGATAATGTCTTTAAGAGGTAAGTTGAAGACTGTCTATGTAGCAAGGCTTAATCAGGCCACGGGTATTATATAGCAGGGTATAAAGGTAGTTTTCTCTAGCTGGAACATGGGACAGAACTAATGAGAACACTGCTGAGCAAAATATATTAGGAATACTGGAGCAATAAAAGGGTTTGGCTTGTTCTTCATAAGTGTCTTATTTATACTGTGGCCAAACAAAAGAAAGCTTTCCATTTTAGAATCAGCTTTAACAATTTTTTTTTAACTGCATCAAAAGGCAAAAAATACAGAGTAGAATGAAAGAAAAACAGACATTGCAAAACATGACATCACACAACAGAAGAACCTTTCAGTAATTTAAAGAGTATAAACGTAAAAGCCAGAGGAAGCTTTTAAAAGCTTCATTTAAAATATATATTTGGAATACTTCAGTAATGATTCCACCTGAATACTAATAAGAGACAAGGGCTAAAAGCTTGTACAAAAAGGTATGTTTACTAAATGGATACATTGATCATTGAACTTCACACAGCATTAAATTTTAATGACCTTCAATGATTTGAGAAGCTTTGGTTGTTTACATAAGAATTCTAAAAAACCCCATGGATTTCTATTTACAGACTGCTTCTCTCTTTGTAAAAGACAACATATTAAAAAGAAAATGAACAAAACGAACTAATGGCCATCATGTGTAAGCTAGTAAATGCCTCAAAACCCAGGTGGTAAACTTTTTCTCTCTTGCTCTTTACAGAGTGAAGGAAGCAAAGCATAGTTTTAAAGGGATCTAAGTCTGTTACCTATACTTCACTTACAGCAGAACTTACAGGGCCTCATTAAGGCTTGCTGTCTAAATGCTGAGTAATGAGCAAAGCAAAGAGCACTAAAATGTTTAGGGACTAGGATTAGGACATAGCAGAGCAAACACAGACAAAGCGTATTGACAAAAAAAGAACGCTGAGGGTCAGAATAGTCACATCTCAACATTAGTCCAATTAAAAACTCAGAGTCTGCTGTGGAGAAATGCGAGTTTTTGATTTTTAAAGTGAATATTCCAAGATTTTACTCATTCGAAAGGTGGAACTGTCCAGACGGTTTTTCCAGCACAGCCAGCTGTGGCCATATTCATTGTTACAGTGCTCAAAAACCTCTTCTATAGCACTGAATAACTTCGAATAAAGAGCCCACCTATAATGGGGAGAAGAAAACTAACTTTGTAGTCAGACTAATACAATATATATATTAAAAAATCCTACTTTAAATATTGCAGCATGATTTTCCCGGTTCTGCTACCCAGCTTTGCTTGCACTTTTCCTGTTCAGAAGTGAATTTGTCCTGGTGAAGTACACATGTATATTCATTTAATGTGGCAGACTTCTCATTCATGCCAGTTCCTGAAAAATGCTGAGGAAGAAAGAAAAAGCAAGAGGTTGTAGCTGTGGGTGTTTTTTCTGTTGGTTGATTTTTTTTTAAGATAAGGAGCAATGGAGATACTAGACTTCTCCAAAATTCTTATAATGCTGGGTTATGTCTTAGACAGTCTATACCCGAAGTGACTTCTGCCCTCTGCTACCAGCATCACACTTAAGGCCACAACTGGGCCTTCTTCCTGATGTTCACTAGATGCTTTATACAGACTGGCACTCTAGACAGCCACTCATACTACCAGTATTTGGGTCAGCCTTTGAGACGCACCTCTACTGTGAGCTGCAATGGAAGAATCTGCTATGTAAAAATTTATTTTTTAAATGCTATTGGCTAAACCAGTGTAATTTTGTCAGCAAAAAATGCATGACTACAGACAATAAAAATAAATAACAAAGGTGTGATGCCATTACAGTTACAACAGATAACAAGTTTCTTCTAGTGTGGCAGCTGAACTGCTTTGTCTCTCTCTTGAAGACCCTTAGACAGACTTTTAAAGAGCAATACCTTTATTAACCTTAAAGATATTCTGCAAATTACAATTAAAATTACACCTATTGTTGGGATTGGAGGTTCAAACTGCACAGCTTTTTAAAATTATACTTCAATAGTCTGCATTTAAAATAGTCTTTTCAAAATATAGATTTTTTTTTTAATGTACTGCAACATAATTGCTCCTTTTAGAATGGTAAACCATCAATATAACATTAAAAAAAAATCCACGGATTTAAATGTTTTAGACTGCATACATATAAGAAAAGAACAAAGAGATAAATAAACTAGTAGCACTGTACACCAGTTACCTGACACAGAAATACTTAACCCAAACAAATAATCCAACAACTTCAAATAGATTCTTTGGAGAAAATAATACTTTTTGTATCAGGAAGGGCCTAGAGATTCCTAGAGCTGATACAGGCTGTATCTCCTTCTCTGGAGATATTCAAGACCCGTCTGGACAAGGTCCTGTGCAGCCTGCTGTAGGTGACCCTGCTTCGGCAGGGGGGTTGGATTAGACAATCCACAGTGGTTCCTTCCAACCCCGACCATTCTGTGACTCTGTGATTCTGTTTTGCAAAGATTAGCATGCCACCACCACAGACATTAATAAGGCCCACCCACAGGAAAGCTGAATTAAAGTTGTATGAAACTGTATACATGTATTTTTCTTTAGCGTCCAACTTCATAATACAGGAATATTATCTGCATTGCTATTATAGGTCATATTATGCAAATAAAAATAAAAAAGTGCAAATGAACAAGCTGCATTAGATTTTTTTTTAAAAGAAGTATTTCAGTAAAAATGACATAAGTTTCTAATGAAAATAAGAAAATAAAATGCTGATGGTTAGTTTTATAATTGAACTTTAATGCACACATTGCAATTATTGTTCCAACAACATGCTGCATTTTCTGATGAAGTTATAAACTTCCCACCTCACTTGAAATATCCTTAATTAAAATCAATTCTTCCCAGAGCCACAAAAAGGGGAGGAAATTGATCTATTTTAAATCTATGCTCAAAATGCTTTCCTTGCTAGCATTCCTTCTTCTCTTCTGGAAATATTAAGTTTCTATTTAACCAGTAATGAAAGCTTAAAATTGGTTTACTTAAAAAAACCCCCAAACTGCCAACTAAAACTGTTCTTCTCAGTTGACCTTACCCTAGAGGACATAACTTTTACAGAATTTGAAAGGTAGGCTTTTAAAAAACTGTAAATTGACATAAAATTTTTGAAAGCCTCGAGTTAGCTGCAGAATTGGGAATGATGTTGCTATCATAGTACAGCGAATAAATAAAAACAATTTGCAGTGAATTCATTGGAAATAATCTGCAATATTGCTATTGCATTATTCTTGAGTAAATTTTTCCTAAGCAGAATAATGCAAGGTTGTACGCAGCCTGCATAAGAAACGTGGTGCGAGGCTACAATCTGAGGTCTCAAGCACAGGCAAATTTTTTTAAACATAGGATCAAAGGTTAACTACTTAATAATTTAATAATTAATAATTTAATATATTTGTTAAACCAGTATTACATGCAATGGTAGGGCAACAAAGCTGGAAAGTGGCTGTATCTTGCTGGAAACATACTGTTTTATCCCACCATTGCACAAACCCTCTTTCAATAAAACAAGGATTTCAGCTATTAAGTTCAGCACATGACATGAACTACCTCAAACTTCAGAGATGTTCAAATCTAAATTTAGCTATTTTATTTAAAAAAACTATGAGGAATAATAAATCTCCTTCAGAGAAGTTGTAGGAAAGATACTATAAATGAGGTCTGAAGACATCTACAGAATTTGGAAGTTGGTAAAATGACTTTGGACAGTGATAGGAAGGCAGAAACATTTTTTTCCTTAGTGCAAAACTGAACTGCATTGCTAACCTGTTACTCCCTTAGAGAGTCTGTGCTACATAGAGCTGTTGACAGTCTATGAAAACACCATACTCTTGACTGTCTTTGCAAGATCCTAATGATATCTAGAGAGAGAGAAAAAAAAATCACAAATTAAATATTTGTTGATGTAATGGATCACACATTAGAATAATTTCCATGGCAACCCCTTTAGTCTTCTTTGAGGAAAGATTGCCAACCTGGTTTTTTTGCTCCTTATTTAAAATGCAGTCTGCTACATGCTACCATATATAACATTTCTGTCATACCCTTTGCAAAAAAAAAAATTCCAGTGTCTTCAATAAGTCATGACAAAAGTATACAGAAAAAGTGCAAGAGTTATACAAAAGCATCATATACACAACTAACTGCAGATAATATGTTTACAAAATTAGTGTGTATAAAATATGGTCTGCTTTTTATTTGGAATTTTGTTTGAGGAAGTTCCATCGTCTGTAAAAAGGGAGCAACGCAATTTCCAGTACAGCACATTTTGGAACTATCTATTTTTCATTACAGTAAGTTAGAAAAGCTATAAAGCTTGCTCCACCATCTACATCAGAACATAATTTTTCACTTGGAGCACCTTTTCCTCACAGTCTAGAAAAGGCTTGATCACTGATGAAGATCCTAGCACTGAAACGTTGCCTGTTTAACTCCCTTTCATGCACTGCACACAAGGCAGCAGTAAGAAGAAGATGCCACATGTCCTGAAATTAAAGTCTCCGCTACTTGAAGGAATTACAGAGATGCTAAACTGGAGCTACTTTCTGACTGGGTGCATACAGGAGAGATTGTTCCATCCAGGTTGCTGAAGGTGTGAAATTTGTATGAAAGATTCCTGGCACCACTTGCTGCCACAGACCACTACACGTATCAGCATGTGCAGCCCTGGGTCAGGCATTTACTGTCAAATAGCCAGAAGTCCTGCTGGGTCTTTGGCAGGGAAGAGTAGGAAGTCCTGGAACTTGCATACAGCTCTGCTGCAACTGCACACCTACTCCGCGCCAGATGCACAGATGGTTAGATCACCAGAAGTTGTCCTCAGGAACAAGGCCACTGCCCTGAACTCTTCTCTTTTTGTAACCCTAGTTATGGTCAGAATGTAAATAGATCCAAGTGCTCTCTGAGCTGACTTCTTTATGTATTATAAAGTGCTCTGGTTTTCACTGGAAAATTCCTGGTACTGCTTATAAAGTGCTTTAACTGCTCCAGCAATATGAATTATGTCTCAAAACATGAAGGGCTGTGGAACTGGCCAAACAGAACACGAATCTGCTTTACAACATGAAGAGATGCATGGAGCTTCCTCAGCATTACTACTTGCCTTACAGCATCAAACACAGACACAGAGACAGGTCCTTACAAACACAGGTTCAGGTTACGATCTGACATACCCTCACAGCTTCTGAACAATCCTGCTCATGTTAAGAATAGTAATTAGCGTTCCAATGTTTTAATTTCCAACACCACTATACTGCTTTTGGGCGAAAGGCTATCCCACAAAGAGTTTGATGAGTATGTGGTGTAGCAACCATTTATTTTAACCTAATTTCCTAAAATATACATGATTAATTGTGATTGGGCCTTACAGTGAGGTATAAAGTGGCAACAACATCCAGTCATCTTACTGGGATTGCAAATGCTTCATTTGTCTCAGGATTAAAATTTGGTTAGGAAAACGTAGCAAAAACTCACTCAAACACGAACTAATATGCTTAACTTCCTTTGAGTCTCAGTATTCAAGTTAGGTCAGAATATAAAATATTCAGCTTTAAGACAGGGTGATTATATATAAAATGCAATTGGATTGATAGTGCTACTTGTATAAGTGTACAGACCATGTCTTGGCAGGTGTAGATAGTACTGGCTCCAACATCAAGATATGGAAGAGGAACGTGATAAAACTGTGGCTGTTGCATTTTCTGCTTAAGAGACACTAGCATTTAAGAAAGTTTAATGGACCAAACCCTGCAGAGTTTATCCCCAGGTTCTCTGGAGCTCAGAGCAATGACCCATAGCTGGAATTGATCGAATATGCATGATTTTTCTTTCTGCTTTTCCCGCATAAAGGTATTTGGAATTTACACATAAGCCAAAATGAATGCTAACAATGAGATTTTTTTAATTGTATTGGTTTTCTAGTGGATTTTTCCTTTGGGAAAAACTATGATTAAGGAAAAAAAATATGCAGGACCACTAACTTACACAATAACAAAACACAGGCAGAATTTTTTTACTTTATAGTCAAGTAGAGGTCTACAAAACAAAGAAAATTTCAAGGAGCTTTTACATTAGAACTTGTTGTTATGTTGCTAAATGTAGAAGGAAATATAATTTCTGCAACCTTGCACAGCAAGAAGCAAGCAACCTGAATACAGCAACAGGTATAAATGAGCATTCAGGTGCAAAAAGAACACACTGACTGTACACTACTGTAAAACAAAAACTAGTAATCTCAGCTGAAAATGTGCAGCATGCAGAGCAAGAACATTCAGAAGCAATCTGGCATCACAATACAAGACAGCTTGCTTTACAGTCAAAGCAACATTAGAACATTCCCTAAACTTTTATCAAAAAAGAATGTTTCAACCTAAAGCTCATTAAAACTGTTTTTGCTTAAGCTTTCCATGAAAAAACAGCAAGTCTGTTGGCTGGATTGGACTCAGTCCTAACTGTACATGACGCTTTGACAGCAAAGAAGAAACAGAAGGCATCAGATTACAATCCAGAAAGACTAACATGACAACACCTCCTGACCGAAAGAGAATATTCTCTTTTTCAGACAGCATATTTTAATTTCAAGTACCTTTTGGTTAATGATGAAAAAGTTGATAAAAGCAAGTAGGCATCTTTATCTTAAAAATGTTTGGTTTCTAATAGAAGATGTGTTGTCACAAAAAATTCTTGTTAGTGTCTTCCTTATTTGAATGATAGTCTATGCAATTCCGTGTACATATATCTCTACATATAAGTAGCCTATTAGCTTTATGCTTGACCACTCTGATAGCTTTCTACAACGCCATGACTGGCAGGGGAGATGAGGGGAGAGCCATGGATGTTGTCTACCTAGACTTCAGCAAGGCTTTTGACAGGGTCTCCCATAACATCCTCATAAGCATGCTCAGGAAGTGTGGGCTGGATGAGTGGTCAGGGAGGTGGATTGAAAACTGGCTGAGTGGCAGAACTCAGAGGGTTGTCATCAGCGGCGCTGAGTCTAGTTGGAGGCCGATAACTAGTGGTGTCCCCCACGGATCAGTACTGGGCCCAGTCTTGTTTAACTTCATCAATGACCTGCATGAAGAGTTAGAATGTACCCTCAGCAAGTTTGCTGACGACACAAAACTGGGAGGAGTGGCGGATACAACAGAAGGCTGTGCTGCCATTCAGCGAGACCTGGACAGGCTGGAGAGTTGGGCAGAGAGGAACCTGATGAGGTTCAACAAAGGCAAATGCAGGGTCCTGCACCTGGGGAGGAACAACCCCATGCACCACTACAGGCTTGGGGCGGACCTGCTGGAGAGCAGCTCTGCGGAGAGGGACCTGGGTGTCCTGGTGGACGACAAGATGACCATGAGCCAGCAGTGTGCCCTGGCTGCCAAGAAAGCCAATGGGATCCTGGGATGCATTAGGAGGAGTGTAGCCAGCAGGTCGAGGGAGGTTCTGCTCCCCCTCTACTCTGCCCTAGTGAGGGCCCACCTGGAGTATTCTGTCCAATTCTGGGTTCCCCACTTCAAGAAAGATGAGGAGCTACTGGAGAGAGTCCAGTGGAGGGCTACGAGGATGACGAGGGGACTGGAGCATCTCTCCTATGAGGAAAGGCTGAGGGAGCTGGGCTTGTTCAGCCTGAAGAAGAAAAGGCTGCGAGGGGACCTAATAAATGCTCATAAATATCTGAAGGGTGGGTGTCAGGAGGATGGGGCCAGACTCTTTTCAGTGGTGCCCAGCAACAGGACAAGGGGCAATGGGCACAAACTGAAGCACAGGAAGTTCCGTCTGAACATGAGGAAGAACTTCTTCACCCTGCTTCGGCAGGGGGGTTGGACTAGATGACTTACAGAGGTCCCTTCCAAGCCCTAACATTCTGTGATTCTGTGATTTATTTTCTTGATGGCAAATACAGAAGCGTTATGAAACATTTTTCTTCCTCTCCCATTTTCATGCAAGTACTTAGTGTGGGAAACAAATCTGAATGGGCATAATCCTAGCTGCTAATGTTGTGAGAAAGACTCCGCTGATATAAGAGGAGGATCACATTAGGACAGAGGTCTTCTATATACGTTCAGAACCGGTTAGAACCTTGGCAACTGTATTTTCTGCGTCAGTTCTGAGGTATAACTCAATAGTTTCCTGAAACATGTTTTTCATTGGTACTAAAACCCTCTAGCTGGATTGAAGTGGTGCTTTCAGTTTATCCAGACAGTCTGAGGTCACACATAGGATCTGTCATCAGCAAGAAAAAGGGCAAAGCAGTCGCAGGCACTCTGTATGCACGACAACAGCTGTGACTGTGTTTAACAACATGTTGTGTTACAACAACTGGTGACATGAGTGTTGTTTTATCACTGTACTAAGTACAGCAACAAGAGCCAAATATAGGAGAGAAGACAAATGCTATGTTTTTCTAAGTTCTGAGTTTCATTGTTGTAACTGCTTTGCAGGTTATTTTCTCGGTTACAGACAAATGAGTACCACAATTAAAGAAATGCACAATTTCTGCAGACCTAAACAGGACAACATGACAATTACCAGCAGAAGTTAACACTTAGAAAGTTCCTTGCCGAGTCATAAAAAATCCAAACAAAAAAAAAGCAAATCCCAAAACAAACCAGGAGGAACAAAATGTTCTTTCTGTAATTAAAAGACAGAAAGCAAGGAGAACTCTGCAGTGAAGAATTTTAACTCAGTATTTTTTGAATAGCATTTGATACAGATATAAAGTTTGTATATGCATTAATACATTTTAATAAGGATTTATTAATATTCTAGGAAATAACTGGACACATCAAGACAAATATTTTTAATTGATTTGTAAATCTACCCATTTATCTCACAAGGTTTCAGAGTACATCTGCTGTTGTTCCAACATTAATTGCAGTCTACAAAATATAAGGCAATCTTATTTATTTAACAGAAAATCAGTCATCTGCACACACTATTCAGCAAGGCATGTGAGGCAGCTTAGCATAATGAGAGCCAAGGGTCTGATCGTTTTATACCCGTATCTGTGAACAGCTACATTATGTTTCTGATGCAGCTGACATTGTTAATATGCTATAGATACTATTCACATTAATACAAAGGTAAGATAAATCATCATGTTCTTGATTTTTAATCAAGTAATGATTTTTAACGTTACACTTTTGTCCTTGAATTGGAAAATATCTCTCCTTTTTCCAGCAGTAAAGTACATTTTGTTTACTTTTAAATTATGGATGAAAGCATTTTTCTTATGACTATATTCCAAAAAATTTTTTTCCTTGCTCAGAGCAAACATGTCATACAACAGTATTTATCATTAACAATAAAAAGTAGGGTAATAAACTTTCCATTGATGTAACAAATAACTTATATTTTTAGATCCACTTAAAAATATAAATTACTGGAAATTAATTAAACAGAAATGCAACTCTACCAGCTGTCCAGTTACAAGTAGGGGCTATGAATTTTAGCTCCATTTCATGGCCCAGGACTCAGTAAAGGACTTTCACATCTCACCTGTGTGTGTTCTAAATTACAGCCACTGAACTTTCAAAACACACAACCTAAAGCGCAAGCGGATGAAACCCAGAGAGCAAAGATAATAACAAAAACAACAGATCTTTCCCAGAACAGGTAAGGTAATTCAAAAGACACTAGGCCAGACTCTCGCTTCGTTAATCACGCGTATAATTCACCCCCAGGGTAAAAGAAAGAGGATGAAAGAAAAGCACAAAGGTTTGCCAAACCTAGCCACCACCTTCCACCCCCAAGCCAAGATTCAGATGCATCACCGCGCAGCAGCAGCCCCAGCCTGGCTGCATGTAAGCTATATTTAGTCTACGTAAACTATTTTGTCAAAACATTATGGATAGGAGTTTTAGGTAGCATTTCCTTTCACAGATGTGATTACAAAATAATTAGTAGCAACAATTCTTCGACTAACAATATTTAGATGATGTTAAAATAAACACAGACGTGCCTAATGCTGTTGTTGGATTTATTTAACCATATAATTTTTCTGGTAAATAAGATTAATTAGTTTACAGCACTGATATACTCCTATGAGGCAGTTCTGGAAACAGGGTAACAGCTAATCCCAGTGCCTACAACTCCTAAAAACCAGTCATGAGCCATATCAAACCGTTCTAACAGCCCAAGCTTCTTTACCAATGCTTTATCAGTTGATTAGTCTAATTTTACCGAGAGCCAGCAGGCCTCCACGAGTCCCCTCAGCGCCGCGGCTGCTACCAACCGGCTCACGCCCGGCTCTCTGGGCCCTGTCCTCCCTCCACCCGCCGCCGGCCCCGTCCCAGGCGCGCAGGAGGCCTGAAGGACCCCCGCCCGCCACCTGGCAGCCGCCGCTTCGCACCCTGCCTGCGGGGAAAGCGCCCAGGTAGGGACCAGCACTGCCGCGCCGCTCTCGGGGTGACCGCTCCGCAGCGGGCACTACTGCGGGACCCAGGGCGGAGAGCCCCGTGCCACCCCCCAGCTCCCTGACTGGGCGGGTAAAGCAGGTAGAAGTGAGTGCTAATTTCTCTGGGCTGGCTTTAGTGAGGCAGTACTGGCAACCTGGCAAGGAGAACACAACATTACGTTAAAAAAAGGGACAGTCTTCTGCCTTTTTGTTTTCTTGCTCAAGCACGAGGAGGGAGCGCCCTGCTACCAACCCTCCCTCGTTTCAGAGCTAACGGCCACCCCTCCCCAGCCGGAGCGCCGGGCCTGCCCTCCACGGCCAGCGCGGGTCGAGGGGCAGCGGAACCCCGCGCTTCCCTCCGGCCAGAAAGCGCGCCCGCGGCCCTGCCTGGGAGAGGGCTGTGTGGAGCCCCGGGCAGTGCCAGGGAGGGGGCAGCAGGCCCAGGGAGGGCCCCGGAGGGGGCGGCCGGACGCTGAGGCGGTGGTGGCCGAGGGAGGCAGGCAGGCCCGTCTCTACACTGGCCTGGTTTATTTTCAAGAGCAGGCTGTTAATCTCTGAGTTTCACTAGAGCACAGGGAGGGGAAGTCCACCAAAACCCAACAAAATGATTACCTCTGTATCTGACTCAGCAATTTTACCTGGGAGGATAAATAGCAAAAATACAATCAGAATTAATAAATAAAATAGTAAAGCAGTGTTATTGTGGTACGTGTGGCTTGGTTGGGGAGAGAGGAGTAGGAGTATTACAAGGTTTATTTTTGTTCTAGTGAGGTGATTTTTCTAAAATGCTAAATGAGAAGATTGAGAACATCTGTTTCAGAAAAAGCTATCTAGTTCCATTGCTGTTAGCCTTGGGCAACATGGTGCTTTCATGTAATCTAGCACGCAGCCTTCCAGTGGGGCCAAAATCAGATGAGTAAACTAATCTTTTATAGGCTTTTAAATGTTGTATTTTTGTATGTTGGAATATCTGTGCTTCTATATCATTTTCTGGGATCGGTACATGCTTTTGAAACAGGTGAGTTTAATATTGCAATAAATTGTGCACCTTAAGCTATTTCTTTCTTGGTTCCTACTTAGGGCTTAGGAAATACTGTACAAAATAATTGGATATTTAACAAATACTGTTTAGTTGTGCTCAATTTCTTTTTGGTCTGCTTTTGGTGACTACCTGAAGTACTGAGTTTTATTGGTATAAATGCTTTGGAAAGTGAATGTTCAGCTTACATAGGCAACAGCTTGCCAAAGCAAAGCTTAAATTTACAAATGTAAACACTTATCAGGAAGCATTTCTGTATATATAGTTGGCTTACAAATAACAATGTACATTGTTTGACTGATAACAATGAGGCAAGAAACCTACATTTTCAAGAGGTCGTAGGCAACCTATGGAGCTTCAAAATTGTATTTGTACAGTACGTGTAAATATTCTATACACAAATAAATCTGCTTCTGCATTTGTGACAACAGAAAAGCTACATTTCAAATAAATTATTCATGGTGTGTGATTCACTCAAACTCTGACGTTAACTTAACCTTGAGTTGCTTTTGTTGTGATCTAGAGAAATCATTCCTATGCCCTCTACAAACACATTGGAGCTTGGAAATGTCACTACTGCTGCTTCATCTCTGAACTCTTCTCTGACATTTCCATTTACAGAGAAACTGTAACAGATATTCAGGAGCACATTTACACTTATTTTCTATAAAACCAAAATAGCACAATCTCCACATTAGTATGAGGACCACAGTCTTTGTACGAGTTGTGATTTTCTCTATTTGAAGCTAGTAAAAATTGAAATTTAGAAAGTAGTGTCATGCACTGTGCATTGAAGATAAACTGTATTATTACACTGATTCATTAAAGTGTTTATATTTTATCTTCTCTTCATTTTGACCCTCCACCCATGTTTTAATTCTGAGACAAGCACTGTATGCGTTGCTAATACATCACATATGCAAGAGGTCTTCCATTTTGAACAGCTTTAATGCAGCTGTTGGTTTGACTTTATAAACCAGAGCAGATATGCAGGAAATTGCTGGATTGATCCTCTATTTTACAGTCAGCTAATATTAGCTTTAGTTTCTTTTATTTACTTTGCTGTTCTTAGTATTATACCTGTATTTTTAAAAGGGATTTCAACAGTGACCTCTCATGTTTTTTTACAATGTGATATTTAAAAGAATTTTGTTTAGAATTGCATGGATCAGTAAACCAGTTTATGCATGTTGATTTTCAGGTCTACAATTTGTATTATGTCTGAGCTGCATCTTGAACTAATACTTGAGTTGTATCCAGGTTGTATGGATAACTCCTCATGTAATTTTTTATGCTTTTTTTTCCTCCAAGATTTTGTGTTGTAGCTCACTTAAAACTTATGATGGAATTGGTGATTCCAAAATTTCTGTTTTGGAATTCTCTCTTGCCCTTTTGATTATCTGAATGAATGATGTATCTTTGAAGATTTCATGAATTTTCAGACACAGGTTGCTAGGTGAGTGCCAGGATGAATCTCATACCTTCATAAATAGTTTCTGTATGATATGTAAATATTTTAGTATCCATTTATATGCAGATAACATTGTTCACTACAGAGATCCTTCACTGTGTGAAGTAATGCTTCATCTATCTTTATAAGATGATTTTGTTAGTTTAGAAAGAACTATCAATCACATACCAGACAAATATATAAGCACAGAATGCACAGTTTAGGGTAGTAGAATTTCCTTATTGTACTTGAAAGATGCATGTTGTTTGATGTCTCAGTACTTATTATATATATACGTATATACACACGAGGAAGGAGCTGTTTTTAATATTTTCCCTTAAACTTCCCTCTACTAGTTGCTCTCGGTTATTCTGTAGAATTATATCTTTACCTGATCAGTGAAATTTCTGGTGACAAGCTTTACCTGAAAGTGAGCCTGCTTATTTTACTTGAATCACAATCAAATTGAAGTTCTGGATTGTGTCATTTACCAGAAAACAGGAAATTATGTGGTTAGCACTGGTTGCTTAAATGTTCTTCATGTATCTTGAACTCAGTTGTGAGAAGACTTATATACGGAAAGCTTAATTTGCTAATGAATCCCTGTTGACTTTATGCCAAACTTGAACTACTTTTTATTCTTCTTCTCCAGATAGTGGTTTACATAACTACATAAGATTAGGAACAGTATCAGTGTCTTCACTTTGCAATTGTTATTTTTGATACCACAGACTGTAATTTATGCAATGTAGTTGACTGGTCTTAAGATAGAAGGAGAATCTATTAGAAAAATCTCTTCCTTCTTATGTATTTCATTAGATTTCAATAAAGTATGCAAGACAACTGGGAAAGGGAAGGATGAAAGACTTTAGAATCATGCACAAAGTTTCAAGCTGCCTACAGGATGGTAGTTCTGCAATGGCAGATTCATAATTCTGTGATGACAAACCTTCAAAATGAAGGATTCAAGGTGTTTTTTCACTCCATATAGGAAGAAAGTGTGGGTTTTTTCAATCTTTGTGGCTTATTGATTAGGTCTGCAATGTGGCAAAGCCAGGCTGGGTTCCTTGCTCAGCTGAAATGAGAGCAGTATTCCACGGCAATCACTCACTGAACTGGAATGGGAATTTTGGTTTGGCATTGCCACCTCACAGACTGCTGGCACAGGCACTGCAGAATTTTTTTCTCAAAAAATGTTTCCAATAACAGAACAGATAACATCTTTGAAATATTTTTGCATCAGCTGAACAGCATATGCCAACTACCTTTCCTTTTTTTAATGTGTTCCAAACAGGTCTAGTTCTAAATGTTTATGAAATAAATAATTGTTTTATTTCATAGTGCAATTAATTTAATGAACTGCTTCAAATTTGTGTAGTAAAAACATTTTTTTCAGTACCATGCAGCTAAAACTCAAGACAGGTTCATCTGTACAGATTCTGCTCTTCTTCTTCAATAATTCACACAGATGTTACTGAGAACAAAGTTTTCCCATCATTTAGAAGTCTCATAACAGTAATGTCATTGACCCGTAGGAATAATTTTGAAATATGTCTGCTTTTTATCAGACAGAAACCAAGTGTAGGGTTCTGCTCTTATGGTATTAGTAATTAACATAAAAATAACTTACAATACAGGATGTGAATTATGAGTCTTAATTTATTCCTGCTCAGCCTATAGTTGGAACAAACTCTGTGAAATTTCCTGTATTAATTTATTGCTACTGTTTAAGCACAAGGTGAGTTACAGCTGAACATTACCAGAAAATTACTGATCTAATCTGGATACTTTGTAAGTTCCAGTCAGTCATGCTGGGGAATGATGAATAAAGGATGAAACAGGCAACAGAGTTCATGGGATTTTCAGGAGAAAGAAGACTTTGTCTCGTTTAAAAAAAAAAAAAAAAAAAAAAAAAAGGTTGTTTTCTCTTGGCAAAAGATAAGTCATTGTTTAGGGTTACCAGGAAATGGAAGATAATTTAGAGAAATACGTTGATCCAGAAGATGATGGGTGTGAACTGGCTAGAAATTAGGGGAGTTCTGCACGTCAGAACAATGAGGTTCACTGCAGAGCACTGTGTCTGGGAGGAAGAAGGTACTTATTTTTGCCCATGTCTGGCTATGATACAGCAAAATATTATTTAACTGTAGTACAGTACCACCATTTGAAATCTTAGTAGTGTTTTGTAGTGAGTGTTAACATGATGTTAATGAGTTGAATATTTGAATCAGACCAGGATGCTTTCCTCTGAATGAATTGCTGATTAATTTTGTATAGCTTAACACTACTTGACCTTCTTGTACTCCAGTTAATATAGTGCTTGTACTTAAAGCATAGGAAAATGTTCAAAAAGCTAGCCTGAAACTATTACATCAAAGTAATTAAAAGTAACACCAGATGAGCTGAAATCTATCCTATTCATTGACCATAATGTCATAGGTTGTTCAGTGAGAATAACTGCAGCAGAAATGGTGTTTTTCCTCTATCTTGGGAAAAGGACAGCATTACTAGGCTAAGTATGACTGGAATGGCTCAGGGTTATGTTGTTAATTTAACTATGCTATATCCTTCTGCTTATGATAAGATGGTCTATTTACAGAAACCGCCAGTTGCCTTTTGACTTTGATGGTGTCAAGTTGACCACACTTCTAATTTAGCCACCTTATGATTAATTTTATATTGTTCTGAGAACAGCAATAATGTAATGCACCCCAAACTGCTCTGCTTTATTTAAATGGTTATTATGAGATTACTTATTCCAAAAAACTTGAGTAATTTTTTTCTGAAGAAAAGTCATGCATTTCAAAGAAAATATCTTTCCATACAGTTAAGTGTAGAATAGCAGCAAGGTCACTTAGAACAGCAAGTCTGGGTGGCCCTGTCTCTCTGACTGTTAAATCTCGGGTGAAATATATGCTGTCAGCCACTGAGATTAATAGTTCTATTTGCTGTTCAGTGTATTTGAGAAACTCCTATTATTAATATAATTTGGGAAGAATTTAAACTTCTCAAGGCCTTTTTTAGAGTCTTGCCTGTACGTGTGATGGTAAGATTCTTTTTAGCATCTTCTGAAAGGCAAAATAATGTGGCAAATTTATCTCAGTAGAATTGTGCTCAGGAGTATCTGATCGACATAGTTCTCATTAAATAAGTATTCCTTATAGGTCTATTTGCTCTCACTTTACTTGCTTTAATTAAAAAAAAAAAAGAAAATATTAACTGGAGACGAGAAATGCGTTAAAACTTTTTTTTGAATTTGTAATGTTCCCATTATTCTTAGTAAGTCATGTATTACTTTCCTTATTAAGCAGAAATATGATTTTGTGTCACTGGTAGTTTTAAAGCAGCGTATGTCTTGCCTTTGGGTGTTCTGATAGATATTGTACAATTGTAATATATCAGCAAAGTTTCTTATAACTCTTTTTGATGGGACAAAGTCAGTCTCTGTTTATACAGTTTGTACTTCAAGCAGCAGGCATATATGCTGAAATTTTAAATATTTACATCCTTATGCTGGGGTAACAGGCAATTGTTGTATTAGAGATGAAAATACTGTACTTCAGTATTCTGGTCAGTATGAACACAAGGCAATCTTTCAGTTGTCATTCTCAGCACAAGAAGGACATGGACCTGTTGG
Organism: Opisthocomus hoazin; assembly: GCF_030867145.1. Taxonomy (NCBI): domain Eukaryota; kingdom Metazoa; phylum Chordata; class Aves; order Opisthocomiformes; family Opisthocomidae; genus Opisthocomus; species Opisthocomus hoazin. The sequence goes on from NC_134427.1 coordinate 12,583,427, forward strand.
AGCGGGTCCAGAGGAGGATGATAACAGTGATCCGAGGGCTGGAACACCTCTCCTACAAGAAAATGCTGAGAGAGTTGGGGCTGTTCAGCCTGGAGAAGAGAAGGCTGTGGGGAGACTTTATTGTGGCCTTTCAGTACTTAAAGGGGGCTGTAGGAAAGATGGGGAACATCTTTTTAGCAAGGCCTGTTGTGACAGGACAAAGAGTAATGGTTTTAAATTAAGTAAGAGTAGATTTAGACTCAAGAAACAGAAGACATTTTTTACCATGAGGGTGGTGAAATACTGGAACGGGTTGCCCAGAGAGGTAGTGGAGGCCCCATCCCTGGACACGTTTGAGGTTAGGCTGGACGGGGCTCTGAGCAACCTGGTCTAGTTGAAGATGTCCCTGCTCACTGCAAGGAGGTTGGGCTAGATGACATCTAAAGGTCCCTTCCAACCTAAGGCATTCTATAATTCTATGATTCTATTGAATTCCTTTAAATTTGTAATAGATGCATTATTATGTGGTAGGCTATAAAGTTAAAATGTCATGAAGAGTTAAATTTCCACGTGCCCTAATATTTTTCAGTAATCTCGTACACCAAAACACCAGATAACAAGGTTAATTTGGGTTTTCTTTACACTCAAAGTGAATGTAATATATTCCTGCATTCATGCTAAGTTTTACGTGAATATGCAACACAAATAATGCTATTCATGTATTTCAGTTACAGTCCCCAGTATGCTAGGGAAAATGGGATAAGCAGGCTACAAGAAGATACAGTTCTTATATGCCATTTAGATATTTCCAGTCTCTTTTTTTGTTTTCTTGCTTAAGAAACTAAACTCCTGATGAGAATAATGATGACTTAAAAAAGGGTGCAGAATAGAAGTTGCTTGGTCTCTGACCTTTGTGTGGTATTTTGGGAATGTATTGTCTGGGCTAATCTATCGAAGAACACTCTTTCAGGATATCTGTTGTGACTCTGGTCTCACAGCATGAATAAAAATGTGCTTAAAGCGTTAATATAATAAATCCAGCTTTGAGTGTTTGAGTCTATGTTCTGCAAGGTCCCAAGAGTATTTAATTTTTGCTCTAGTCAGGGGTAAGGAACATTTAATGCCTACAAAAGGAAAATCTTCTGCAACTTGCAGATTCAGTCTCTTCATATAATTAGTATGCTTCAGAGCTGTAACTCAAAATTTGCACAGTATCACTGGTAGTGGCCATGCTGTTGTAAGGAGAGACCAGTATCCTGTTGATTAACGCTACTCAGTGAAGAACTGTTCCTAAATCTTGTGTAACTTAGTCTTTGAGAAGCTGTATTAATAATGCAAGCTGCAAATTTGTAGTGAGTATTACAGTGGAATTCACTAGTGTATTCTAATTCATTCAGTTTGGATATTGGCCTTGGAGCAAGACAGAAACTAGGACTGAAATAACAGAATATATTTCATTTCGGGTTTGGTTCTGGTTTTGTATTACTTGCTTGCATTATGACAGTGTGCAAGAGTTAGTTGCAGTTCAGATGAGTGAATGGTAGGTTGCTGCAGTGTGACTCATTTAATTCAAAGATAACCTCTGACATGGACTCGTGGGAACATTGCCATAGAAATGCCTATTTCTCTGTACTTGCTGCAAGGCTCACCTAGGTAACTAATTCATATATAGATATCTGCAGAGAGATCATCATGACAAGGATCTATGTTTTTAGGCAAATATGTTTTCAGGTGGCTCTGTGTGGTGCTGCATATGTGCGGATATACAGGTAATGGTAAGACCCTGTTGTTGATAGTGCTGATGATGGAATTTAGTATTTGGCTTTGAAGCGTAACATGTTTTTAGATTTAGGACTTGCTGAAAAAATAATTAAATATTAAATACACCAAACTTCATATTAAAAAAAATGCCTCTACTAATTATGTGTGAATAACCACACTGAAGGTTTGCATGCAGATCTCTAGAAATGCAACTACCTGCATGTGTACTCAGATACCCATCTACATTTGCTAAGTGGACCGTGCAAAGCAGTTGTGCTGCTTTTCATATGCTACTTTTTTATTTTTTTCTTTGAACTGAGGTTTCTACATGTTGATATTTCACTGGGAAACTAAAAAGCTGTATACAATGGCAGCAAAAATGATTTAAAAAACCCCAAACAACAAAACTGTTTCATGAGCTGTGAGAATATAGAATAATTTAAAAGGTAGCAGGTCAGGCACCGGTTTGCATTTTGAGCCGTGACTGTTCAGCTTATTTTAGGGTTTAGAGGGTGTTTTTGGCTAATACCTTGTCTCTGTTATTTCAAGTAACCTTCTTGCACTGCTAGAGGAAATGGACTTGACTGATGCCTGACTTCACTATAACCTTTTGAATCCCATAATCTTCCCCAATTACTCCTACTGTGTCAGGTTATGAAATGGAGCTTGCTTTTGTACTGTGGGAAAATCCAAAACAACAACAACAAATCCCTTCTGTTGTTTTTCTGAAGCATTGTCGCCTTTTGTTTTCAGCCTTCATGAAGTGTAGAGAGGTGTGTGTATTTTGCAGACAGTCTCTTGTGAGAACTCTGGAATGAGGGTGCTGTCACAGCAGTTGGATTTTATCTGTTTTGATGAAATTTGCTAACACATAGGCAGATATTTAAGAAGTGAGTTCTTACTCAGTTGACTGGAATGCATGGGTCTCCACATCTGTCTGGAAAAAGCTTTGTACCCTGAAGCATCCCTGTCACTTCCTTGTTGTTCCACACACGTTCATGAAATGCTACATCAGCCTTTGGGGAATCTTGTTGTGCTGTCTCTTGACTTCTGTTTTTGCTGGGACTACTTTTTGTAACTTTTTACTGACCTGATAGTTTCCCAAGCTACAGTGGGAAACTGCCTCTTTATGTCAGAGTCTGCATATTTCCCAAGCTTCGTAATATTTCGAGGAAGCCCTGAAATAATAGTTTGCTGTTAATGCTGTTAACACATAATGAATATTTCATACCAAGATGAACATGGGTTCTGAATCTAAAAGATCGTGTAGTACCAAACTTGAAATTAGGAAATGAAATATATTTAAATTACATTGTAGAAGGCTCTGATTAAAAACCATTAGCATTAAACTTGGCATTTTATTAAAAACACATGGTGTATGCAGTAAGAAGTGCTATATCTTCCTAGAAACATTTCTGTACACATTTGACTTCTCCTTTATGCAGTTACCTGCTGAAGTGTTTTACAGAGAATTGTCTAAGTATCTGCATAGTCTTCACAGTGTCAGGATGACAAACAAGCCTCTCCCAGTGACTGTTTTACCTGGTGCAGCCATGCTGGTTTTGAAATACTTTAAGTTTGTGATTCTGTGGAGAACTTTTTGCCAAGGTTGTACATAATTTACAATGCACTCTCTGAATCCTATCCCTGTGCAACTGATTTTATACTTTTCTGCTTTCAGAATACTTAATTAACTTTAGGATAGGCTCGCTGCCTCTGTTTGAAGGAGGAGTTGGCTTTATGCTTATGTCTGCGGTTGGGGCCTATGAGAGGTATAACTCTGAGAAACCAGTCCTCTTTGTGCTCCCGGTTCAGCAAGTCAGGGCAGAGAAACAAACAGACTGTGCAGCATCTCTTAAGCATTATTGTCCTGGACCTAGACCCCAGTGAGGTAACATGGAGTGTGATCTACACTATAACTGTGGCAAGGCGCAGTTTACAAATAGGCCTTTTAAGACAATGATCTTTAGAAGTATATGTACATTTGTGAAGGATGAGAATAAAAGTCCTTAGAAATGGGAAAACAGATTGCCGATGTGTGACCCTTTAACAGATCTGGTTTTATTTGTTACCTAAGTTGGTGTAGCAGGTCTGCTAAATTTCACACCAGACCCTCTTTGTCTCTCAGGGACTTTTTGTGGCTTGGAAGTCCATCGGACAACAGTTTTTATTGGGGGGGATGGAGCAGAATAATATAATGTTAATTAAATCATCAGTCACGTGAGTTCATAGAGTTGGTCTGTCATGTATATTCATAGCTTTGTGTGTGTTTGAGTTTGTCTTTAAGTCTTATTTCATATCACTACTTTTCTTACCTATTGTAAGATTTGCCTACATATAGCAAAATGACAGCTGGTCATTTTCTGGAGGGAGAAAATTTTTATCAGCTTTGTTAGGGACACAAGCTTTTATGCATAAACAGGTAAGCTGATTGCAAAATGTTGGGTTTAGTCCTCTCACCCCCTCGAAGATAATGCTGTATTTAAGATGCCTGTGGTTTTGAAAGTGTAAGTAGTGGTTAAGATTGCAGAAGGCTCTTGGAAGACAGAACTTCTCGTGTTTTGATGCAGAGTTCTTAAATTTGCTGAAAAAGATAATTGGGGTGAAAGTGAAATAGTGTATTTCTTCAAATAAAAATCTGAAAGCGTAAAAGGTAAAATTTATTTGGACTTACATATTTTTGGGCAATATGTCTATGAAGGAAAATGTACCAGTTTGTCTAATTTAACGGCTTCTTTTGGCATAGTAACATTGATTTTAATACTTTATTTTAAATCCTTGGATATTTCTGTACTAGAACAGAATAATTTTTTGTTTGGTTCTGCTGCAAGATTAGAACAGTAGAATTTCAGATGTGGTTGGGTTAGTGTTTTGTGGAAGGTGCAATATTCTTCAGACATGTTTTACAAAACATATACTTTGAAAAAATGATATTGCCATACCATTCCAGGTACTTGCTAGAATAGTATTAAGTCCCTATTTTTTTCAGATCTGCCTATGCTTATTTCCGGAAGCTGAAACAGCTGATAAAATATGCCGTATTATGGGTTTGTTTTTTTGTATCCTATATTTAAAATCAGCTGTTAGTTATCAGATTATTTCACCAGAATGATTTCTGTTGCAGAAGCAGGTATACTGTTACTAGGTTTCTTTTTATATATTAAGTATTCCACACTGGGAGCTGGGTGCCTCCTGCAAGGACTATATACCCTCTGCTACCACTGCAGAATTTTAATGTGTCCAGCACTTTGCAGACTAATGTCCTATTTGGTTAGAAGGTTCATCACCCCCTCCTCCGCAACAGTTGCTCTGATATGTTTAAGCCTTTATTGAGGCTTTTTCTAACTACTCTTAGTAAGGTCATATGTCAATTACAGAAATTATGCTTTCACTAAAATGCTGGCACAGTGCTCAGATCTAATCTATAGCAGTTTTCTAGTATTGTGGAATTATTTTATGACTCTAATTTCAGATGCAACTTCGAAAAAACCAGCATGCTTTCCTCCTCAGTAATGATTGCGTATCTTGCTCTGCAGCACTGAGACATGTTTCTCTTTGTGCCAAATGCCAACAGTTTTGTGGAAGAATTTATTACTATGCACAGTTTGTTTATGAAATAAATTTTAGTCATATGAAATACTTTACAAAACAAGAAGGCTCAAACTGTTGGTAGGTAGGTAGCTAATGCTTTACCTATTTCAAGGTTTATTTACCTGGACTCTAGCATTTCAAGTATTATCTCATATTCTCTAGGTGCAAATTTAAGCACAAAGAAGAAACTGGCTTTAGGGTTTTCTTGTGTTGCATGAGAATACGATTGGGATGTCTTGGGTTCAGATAAGAAAAAAGAAGAGGAAGAGAAAGAGCGACTAGAAATATCTAGAAGGATAGTTGTTGAGACTTCAACTATGGGATGTAGGAAATGCAGGTTCAGGGCCATGGCTTGAATGAAAACTTGACAGAATTGAATCCAAATTTAATAAATTTCATCATCCTGAAACTTTTATGCTCTCCTCAAGCTTTTAGCTGTTTTGGAGCCAGTCTTTGTCCCTTTCTTGCACTTAATTTTTTTTTATGAATGCTGAATCATTGATGTTAAATAAAAATTACACCTTTGTACTTTAGAAATACTGGCTAATAAAAGACCGGACTTTTCAGTTGCACGCAGAATTAATTTATAAAAGTAGAGTATGTTTTCTGGAGCACTTCTGAAAACCACTCTGGTATACCAAAGTGGAAGCCATGTTTCCTCACCATCACTAGCAAAATACATAAAAATTACCTTAAGAAGTAAGTGAAACTTTATTAAAGACCTTTGTCAAATGTCTCCATCAAACATAGAAATGACCTAGTCATTAAAAGATTGGGTAGCTTGCGTAGATACAGCAGAGGTTGTACATGAGCAAAGGCTGATTCTGCATATACTACAGATTTTCTGTAGTAGAAATTTTCTGCTGCATTAGTGATGTAACAAAATTAGCCTGTCTTCCTCACAGATATGGTTGCTACAGTATTTTCTGCTTGGTGTGTGGGTTTAGTGGGGAAGAAGTATTTGCTGTGGTTCAGAGGTGTAAGTTTTTCTGTCTTTTATATCAGGCTAATGTCTACTATAAGTACCTGCTCTAAAGCTACCTACATGGTGAAAAAATTCCAGTGACCTTAGTATGGCAAACAGACCCACAAAGTAGTATGGAGAACCCAATACCCTAGGTATCAGAAATACAGGGTGTCTTGATGAATCAATGAAAAATAAAAGCCAAAATTCTTCTATTGTATTAGTTCTAAATTAAAAATGGAGTCCAGAGGAGGGCCACGAAGGTGATCAGAGGGCTGGAGTACCTCACCTATAAGGACAGGCTGAGGGAGTTGGGGCTGTTCAGCCTGGAGAAGAGAAGGCTCCGGGGTGACCTTACAGCAGCCTTCCAGTACCTGATGGGGGCCTACAGGGAGGATGGAGAGCGACTTTTCACAAGAGTGTGTAGTGATAGAACAAGGGGGAACGGCTCTAAATTAAAAGAGGGCAGATTTAGATTAGTTACTAGGAAGAAATTCTTCACCATGAGGGTGGTGAGGCACTGGAACAGCTTGCCCAGAGAAGCTGTGGATGCCCCCTCCCTGGCAGGTTTCAAGGCCAGATGGGATGGAGCTCTGAGCAACCTGATCTGGTGGAAGATGTCCCTGCTCATGGCAGAGGGGTTGGAATCAGATGATATTTAAGGTCCCTTCCAACCCTTACCATTCTATGATTCTATGAAAGTCCCATTAAAGACAAGGGAAGTTTTTAAGAACATGCAGGTGGAGCATTGCATCTGAGGATTACTGTTTGTCATTTTTTAATGAGTTGTAACAAGTCATTGTTTTATGTAAGATGGATAGGTGATATTTTACCTTTACAAATAGTATGTCAGCTCTTACAGACTCAACAGATTATGCTGAATAAAGCTTCAGCTTTAATTTTTATTTGAAAATGTCTAGTATTAACTAGACTAGTAGTAGGTATTAACTATATAAAGGTATTTAGAGGAGATTGTCTTGATTTCATCAGGAATGACTCAAATTCAATAAGGAGAAAAGTAATGCAATCTTTTATTGCCAGATTTACCCACAGAGTGATTGCAAAATTTAATTTATGGTTTTTAGAAGTTGACAAATATACTTCTTAGGTGAACAAGAAGTAATGAAATCTATTTCAGAGACATACAATTAAATGTTGCCTTTTTTGCTAGAGTGAGATTACTGAGCATTGGAACTAGAGGCAGCAAAGTAAATATTTCATATTCCAAGATATTAGGTGTCAAGTAGATAAATGAAAATTCAAATTAAACCTGTTAGCAGTGTTTCAACTTCAGGAAGTCCACATACAGTAGTAAGGTGTTGTTATTGCTTTGATATTCTGTGTGAAAAATAACATCCTTTGCAGATCAACTTGGTATTCATGTGGCTGGCTTATAGATGGGACTACTAGATGGGAACTGGCCTACTAAGTTTTGGTGGAGAATTGCTGGTGGACGTTCTTCTCCAAGTAGATGTTCTTGTGCAATAAAATAAGCAAAGCTCTGTATATGAACTAATCAGATTCGTTGTATATTATTTAAAAGCAGTGTATAGTTAATGCCCCCCCCCCTCCTTGTGTCCTTATGCCTACAATGTACCTTTGAAAACTAGGCTGGGTCTTTAAGTGGAGAACTTTATATTGTCATGAGGACCTCTGTGTAGTATACAAAAATAACACACAGTATTGGATTGAACAATAATAATAATAGTAAACCAGGTTAAATAGAAAATCCCTCACAAGGAGAAAATAAACAGAAATGTTATAGCACAAATATTTTATTTGAAGATTACAATCATTTTTTGTCTAAGTCTTATAGATAGAGCATATTACAGTACGCTCTCCTGCAATGCCAAACAAAAAGATGTGAGTTTAATGCATTATTCGTTAGGAACAACAGTTTTGTGCATCTTGATGTACAAGGAAAGACTCATCTGTTTCCATGAATTATGGAACTTTGAGTTGCATCTTTTAAAATCTGTCTGGAAGTAGAACTGCCAGTTTATTGAGGCCAAAGTGTAGTTTCTGCTCACTGGTGATAAGAGGTGGTTGGCAGCTCGTATGATCTGATAGGGTAAGGACAGACTGAATGTCAGGACCATAATGTGAAGAATGGTAGCAAGTCATTGAAAGCAATGGTTTGCAAAAATTTCACTTGGTTACTTCCAGTGTGGTTAATTTTCTGCCATCTGCTCTAAAACATCAAAACAATAAGATGAAACATGAAATTATTTGCATTCCTCATTTGCATAATGAGGATGTAGATATAGTTTTGCTGTCTAGCCTTTCGGTCTGGGCCAAAACAGGTTTTTTAACTTGTCACTGGTCAGTTCATACAATGTTGGCATGACTGAAATATAAATCAAACCTAGAAACTCAAGAGCTAAAAGTAAATAGCTTTGCAGAGACAAAGAGGGACAATTTCAAACACACCATATTTAGCTTCTTTTGGTTTAATCAAATAATCCACTTTGAAACAGCCTAATTTCCCATACTTTAAAAAAGTCTAGTATGTATAAAACATGCATTGTCTGTCTGTGAGAACGTGTTAAACAGTTTACAGGAGTTGCCCAGAGAGACTAGCCGAGAGCAGAGATATTGTCAGCAAGCCCACTCAATATCACCAGAAGGTAAGGCTCTGGAGCAAGCTCGGACTTGTTCATCAGGCTACCTGGGGCTGGAATTGTCAGAGGTTAGTCGTATCAGCGGAGATTAGCTAATGTCCGTCAAGAAACATGCTTCCTTGTGCCTGGAGGTAGGCTGGAGTCATGATCAAAAGGTATTTTTGTTTGACTTGCTTGCTTGTTTTCTTGCTTAAAGAAGAAAAAAATCCAAGAGATCTTTATCCCTCAGTGGCTCTCCAAAAAAAAGGAGCAGGGAATGGAAATTCTTGTATCATTTCTCAAAATCACTTGAAAACTTATGGTTGCAGCTGTGGATCCAAGTAGTCAAAGAGCAAATGTGTTTTAACCCTTACACTGCCTTGTTCATGCATCTATGCGCTGTCATTTCATTCTAACTCTCCTAGATTGATAGTAAGTTTGAAATGCCAAAGGTATACTCAGTTGATTTAAAAAGAAAACATCTGGTTTTGATATCATTTTGCTTTTTGCCAGTCTGTTTTCCAGTCAAGCATTTTGACGGTAGGGTCGTGACAGCCTAGTAAGCTGTGCACCACAAGGTGGCACAGATGGCGTGTGACGATTGTCGCATTTGAGACTTATTTTAGGCATCTCTTTCTGGAAATCTGATCACATGCAAAAGGCCTGAACTAAATAACTCCCTTTGACCTCCCTGGGAAATACTTGTATCGTGCAACAGGCAAATAGACTGAGGTGTGCATGTGTTGTCGCGTAATGAATGAAGCTACGGTATGAGAGATCCTAGCATGTTCTTAGCTGAATGCATGACTGTAGAAGTGCATATGGGGAGGTTAGAGGAGTATCTATAAAGGGGGAGAGCTGGACTTCAGTTTCAGTGGATTTGAGATGTGCTTCTGTAGTAATGCTTTCTTTACTGATTTTGAAGATTACGAAGAAAGTCCTACGAGTCACCATTCTTTTTTGTTCTTTTAAATGCTGCTTTTTAAAAATGTTGATCAAAACAAATGAAAAAAAGGATATTTTGACTTAGTTTTGATTAAGAGGCTGATGGACAGCATCTTAAGAGTTGTATCCCCTTTGGTCACTCTCTGAGTGCAGGACTGAATCAGTTAATATCCTACTTTGAGATACGTAGGGCACAATGTATTTGAGTTACTTTCTCTTGTAATTTTGTTTCAGTTTATGGATTGGATTTCTCCCTATAAGTTCATATAGGGAAATACAAAATAGCTTTGTATCCTTCTTCAGTGATCTGATCTTATTTTCATCTCCAGCATGCTTCCTTGTATTTGGATCAGAGAAGAGCTCACAACATAGCCAAGACTATCTCTTACTCTGTGATGGAATTGTTTGTACTTGGCCTTTGAAAATGTTTCCTTAAAGAGCTGCCAGCATCCTGGGACAGCTTGCTTCCAGTTTTCATTTACTGAGAACTGTCTTCCTGAAATGCAAATTATTTTTATTGTGATGTTATTTTCTCTGTCAGTTTTTAGTGGTGTAATGTATTACTATTTCATGATCACGGTTGTCCAAGTTACCTTTCCCTTTGACATCCTTAACGTGTTCCTTGCACTTGGTGTGACATCAAGAGGACTTTCCTTTTCACCATCTGTATCAAAAAAACAGACACTTCTGGGATTCAAGAATCTGCTGACTAGCTAGTGTCCTGCTGTATTGCATGTCCAACGGCTACCTCTGTAGTTAAAACTCCTTGTTATTGTCCGATCTTGTAGATAAGACCTTGCCCACCACATTTTTCTGGTTGTAGAATGTGCTGTATGCCCTCACCATTGTTTGTATCTGTGACCTTTTCCTATTTTATCGCCTAGTTAGTGATTTTCAACTGGTACAAATCATTCTCTGTAAACTGGAATTCGGAGTAAATGGGAAGAGGGTAGATTGATTTGGATATAGGGAAGAAATTTTTTTATGGTGAGGGTGGTGAGACATGGGAACAGGTTGCCCACAGATGTTGTGGATGCCCCATCATTGGAAGTGTTCAAGGTCAGGTTAGATGGGACTTGGAGCAACCTGATCTAGTGATCTAGTCTATGGCAGGAGCACTGGGCTAACTGGTCTTTAAAGGTCCCCTCCAAGCCAAACCATTCTATGATTCTCTGATCTTGTTTGCTTAATATAACAGCTGAGGGATGCATCCATTAGGGCTTAATCTGTGTTAGACCAGTTAGAGGGTTAGTAAAATGTTTGTTTTTGCTTTTTTTCTTCTTTTGAAATATCAGGTCTTATACATTTACTTGCTATGAAGTAAATGTTTTATGAAAAATGTGTTCACGTATTTATGAAGATCTACATATGTTGCTGAAAAGAATTAAAATTAATGGCTGCAGATCAGAGGTACCGGTATAATGCATTTTGGATAGTAAAGCAATATAAGACTTTTTTCTCAGCTAATAAAACGCAATTTGAGAAAGAAAGAGTCCAATAAGGGGTTCAGATTTATATGATTCATTTTTTTTCCTCGCCAGCTTTGTAACTTTAAAAAAATATTGATTATTGTACCGGCATGAAGGGGAGAGAGAAGATTTTACCATATGGTAAGGGGAAAAATGTGAGGAGAAAGAGATGCCTTTTGTATCCTTCTCCATGTTAAGCCCATACAGCTGCCCTTTCCTGTGACTACCTGGGCAAAATTCTTCCAAGTGGTCCTCTGGCTGGGCTACACAAAGGGGAAAAAAGGCAATATAATGGGGTTGTCCTGTGCTAGATAATATGCTACAATGGTCTTTTAGATCCATATGAGAAAGGCACAGTCTTGCTTCAATGTGGCAGCCTCAGAGGGATCTCTCTGACGTTTTCCTCCATATTTTCTTTTCTGAAGCATTCCTCAGAAGCTTGCAAGAATATACGTCTCTTGGGTTTAGATTGTATTTGCTGTAAACTTACAAATGGTTAGAAAATATTTTTTGATAAAACACAGAGGATGTTTCTGAACTGAACTGAGCTCCCAAATCCTTACAGCTAGTACTTACCACACTTATAATAGTATTGTTTTCATGTGTCGGAGGAGGGAAATGTGACTTCAGAAAAACATTAACGTTTTGCTGAGATTTTTAAACCTCATAATTAATGAGGAAAATACTAGATACTAGTGTCCTAGAAATACTGTACTTGGGCATCTTACAAACAACATCATCTTCAAAGCTGGTTAACTGTTCTATGCTGTTTTCTTTAGTGACAAGCATATTTTCAGACTTAAGCAAGAAAATGTATAAGACCTGTGTGATGAGAATTAATCTGAATGCTGAAGATTTAAGGCTTAATTATAATTCTGTTCCAAGGCAACGGACTATGTGAACTGCTATTACTAAACTGTACTGTGTAAACACTGCATACTGATGGAATTTTGCCTGTCAACCCCAGTGGCATTTCTGTGCACTAAGCTTGTTGTTCTGTCAGCCAGGTGCACCATGGGAAGAGATGAGTATCTCGAGGGAATGTGATCTGCATTTTTAAGAAGAAAGTCAACCTCAGAAGTGCCTCAGAAGGACTCTAACACAGATTACTTTGCTCAAGAGATAGCTGGTTTATTGGCTGTAAATTTTGCATGCTTTTCAGGTGATGACATACATATATGTTGCTAAAATTTTGACTGAATATATCCATTTTTATGTTTCATTGCTGATGAGATGACTAGTAAAAGATCTTGGTGCAGTATTATAGCATAGGAAGCAGTCACTAAATCCAAAGGATACTGGAAAGTTACGTTGCCATTCCAATATCTGTTTTCTTTTTTGCCCCTCAGACTTTAGATTTGTGTGTAATGTTCCTCTCCCAAATAAAGAGAATAACATGACTCATGAGAGGTATTTTGGTACAGTGTGTACAGTAGCAAACCAGCTTAACTCTGCCAGGTAGTAAAAAAAAAAAAAATAAAGTGAAAGAAGTAATACTCAAGCAAACTTCTGTTCTGTTTACAAGTTAGAACACTAAATTATGTTCAGAATAAAAAAGAAAGGGCAAGACGAGGTTGTGATCAAAAATATTAGCTCAGAGCTAAGGGCTGATGAAGTAGAATGATAGAGGAATAGCAGAGAAACATAACAGAATGGTATTAAGATGCTTGCCTAGGAGAAGAAAAACCTAATACAGCAGCTGCTTAATTTGGTGACAAAAATTCTTTTAGAGTCCTTTGGAGGTAGAAGGACAAGTGTGTGTTTTTAGATGTGTGCTGAAGGGATGTGATGTGTCTTTTCCTTGCACTTGATGAATGCAAGAATGTACCTCTGAATACAGCTGAATAATTTGAAGCCATAAAGTTGTTAGTTTTTTCTGTTATTGTCCTAATAGCTATTACTTAATTTTTCAATTTTGCGTGAAGACTTTCTTCAATGAAGTTTTTTCATGTAAAACATTAAAAGTTTATAAAGAAGCAGCAGAGATGTTTTGCCTCTCGGCTATTGTTTGTGCTGCAGAAGGCCAATTAAACTCTGAATATTTGTCAAAGTTTTGTACCTTTACTGGGACAGATACAACAGTGTCTGATTTTGCTTCTCTCCAAGTTAAGGGGAGTTTTGTAATTGATTTTGCTATTGGGAACAAATCTGGGACAGGCATTTAGAGCTGTAAGTATCATTGGCATTTTGAAAACGGAAGTACTGTTAAATTGCAATGCTGACAATGGATTATCCCACATTAAACAGATTTCACTTAAGTTGTATTATGTGTAGGCTAGTCATTATAATTCAAAGTTTCTATGTGTGTGGGAAGTCTAATATACTACGTTTTTACATAGTCCTGTATATATGTTAATGGAATTGTGGAACTTCCTTAATGCTTCAATAAATATGCCAAATGTCTGTAGCAACCTGCTGTTCACTATGCCCAGATTGCTTCTTTCTAAGTAGGTATCAATCTTCAGTACTTGCTGCATTCAGCCTCTCCTCGTCTCTGATCAGGATCCATCTGTTTGACTGCATTTGGTAGTGTGGCTTTTTTATGATATATATATAGGCTTCAAAAATGTTAATCTCCACATGGTGCCTGGTCCCTACTGTGCTGTGTTTGTCAGCGTAATAGTTTCAAATTACAAAGAGATAAAGCCGTGCATTTTTAAGAAACACAGTGTTTTGTTGCTTAGTCCCATTTACGTAGTCAGGCTGGGCTGCTTTTTTGTGACAAAAGGGTCAAATTTTGTTCTCGGTCATACCTTTATGAACCTTAAAAAACCCACTTGCCTTTATTCTGAGTCACAGGAATAAAGCTGAAGTATTGTTTCTATATAGAATATTGAAATACAAGACTAGATGCATCCTGAAAAAATAATTTATTTCATTTTTAGACATTGTATCTTTTTCTTTGATCTTTACCTTCTTCCAGCAGTACTTGAACAATGTCTGTTGAAATGTGAAAAATATGGGAAATGTAAAGTCAGCACGTGGATTCATAACCTTACAGAATTTATATATATATATATATTTTGCAAATATAATTTTGTATAAAATGAATTGATGATGCATCAATTCAAATTCAGATAACATATTATAGGTGTACCTATAATATCTTTATATAAAAAAGATATTTTAATATCTTTTCAATTTCAAAAATTGAAAAGATATTAAAAAAAAAATCACATGGATGCATTTGATGCTCTGGCCCTCGTGGGGGACTTCACCCACTCTGATATCAGCTGAAGGGACAACACAGAGGGGCATGAGCAATGCAGGAGGTTCCTGGATTATGCTGATGATAACTTCCTTCTCCAAGTGACAGAGGAGCCTATGAGGAGAGGTGCTATGCTGGACCTTGCTCCCACCAACAAGGAGGGGCTGGTGGGGAGTGGAAGCTCAAGGGCAGCCTTGGCTGCAGTGACCATGAAATGGTGGAGTTCAAGATCATCCTTAAGGCAGCAAGGAGGGTGCACAGCAAGCTCACTACCCTGGACTTCAATAAAGCAGACTTTACAGGGCCAGCTCCATGGAGTAGCATGGGCTAAAGCCCCGGAGGGGCCCAAGAAAGCTGGTTGATGTTCAAGGATCACCTCCTCCAAGCTCAGGAGTCATGCATCCCGACAAAGAGGAAGTCGGGCAAAATGACCAGGTTTACACCCCTAGCATTGCTCTTGTTTATCTCAGTCTTGACTTACAACAATTCTGTTCCTTTTCTTCTGTATTTTTAAGTCATGATGTTTTGCAAATTTGTGCTAAGCTGTGTTACATGCATGAACAGGACTTGATGTTATGAGGATGGGTATAAAATAAAGAGCAGTTTTTCAGAGTTGTTTCCTGTAAGTGTGCTAGTTTCTTAAATTGTTTACGTTCTGGCAAGTAGTATGAGAGACACTTCTTATGCTTTTTGGTGAAATAAAACTCTCCCTTGGATTGCAGTATATATTCAGGTATTATGTGAGTCAGAGGTGAGGTTTCTGTTCCATATCTCTCTGTCCTAAATCATAAGTGTCTGACTCTTTTTAGTTGTATCTTATCTCCTACTGATCAATTCTCTTAAAAAGATTTTCTGCCTGGTAACCTTATTTATGTATGAGTCATTCAAGCCAAGAGAGGAAAGCTGCAGAATTTAGTTAGATGGAGGACATAAAAATGTAATTCTTTTCTCTTGAACTGTTCTCAATCCATGCATCATAACTTGCATTTGCCCAGCTATTTCAAAGGAGGATCTCAAAACATTTTGGAAAACAAAGTTAAACTCAGTCACTGGAGAACCAGAACTATAACTGGCATGCTATTTCTGTGTCAAACAACCTGATAAGTTGTTAATGGCATAACGTCATGAAATCCATCTCCCATCTTATTATCCTTTCTCTGAGTGCTAAACTTTTCATTATAGATAATGATGGCTTGAGCTGATAGCTAAATTCTTTGGACACAGAATCTACTTCTGCTGGTGTCAGACCAATTTTTCTGTCAGTGTTAGATTGTACACCTCCTGGTGTACAAAGAAATAGATGCATGGGATTTTAGCCGAAATTTGAACTCCTTTATGTGACTGATTAATTCAGAGGTTTTGCTAAGTGAGTACTGAAAATGCATGCATGAGCATAAGCCTGGTTTCCTGTCAATTTGTAAACTCTGCTCTGGTTTGCCTGTGGTCTTTAAACTGTACCCCTGCCACCAGACATTTTGGCCAATGTACTAGAAAACAGAAATACGGATACCCATCACACTGAAATCCATATTGTCATAAATTTTACACTTTCCTTGCTAATGAATAAGGCATAATTTTTGTTTTCCAAGTTATCCAAAAACCCTCCTCGCCTTCTCCTTTCAGCTTCCAATATGTTACTTGCTATATTCAGAACTTTCACTGTGTCAGGAAAGAAGGAATTTCCTTTTTAAAAGATATATCATAAATCAAGCAGAGGCAGTGACACTTTTGTGGTACCCTGTAGTACATGTGATGTCAGGCTGATGGTCTCTGGATCTCAAGAATCTGTGAATCCAGGAAACTCCAGTAGGAACAGTAGTGTAGTTCAGTCAACAAGAAGCTTAAATTCAGTGCCGTTAAAGCAATCATTAAAGTATAATAGGGAGCATAGTGAGGAAAATGGAAGTCATGTTTAGAAATAAGAAGGTACTTCTTGGTAGTACTCAAACCAATTATATGCTAAGGAAAAAGTATCAGTACAAATAATGGGAAACAACCAATTGGATGCACAAGTAGCTGTTTTTCTTCATCTGCGTGGTAGGGTCAACTGTCAAACTGAGCAAGTTTGAGAATCTGGTCTGTTAGGAACTGATTAGCATTGTATTTAGTAGTGAAAGGGAGATGCCTTTATATTTACCAAGTATGCTGTATTTTCCAAGTGAGGGTAGCCTAAGCTTTAGCCTGAAGAAAACTTCTGAACTCTGGAATATCTTGTCTTGAGAATAAGTGCATGTAATGGAAACATATTTTCATTATGGTAGCATGCACCATGATAAGAAGCCCCTTCAAAGAAGTACTTGTGACAGTGGTGAGCTGCTGAAGAAGTATTCGTCAAAAACTGTTTCTGCTGGAGGGATGCATGACTGCAATCAGCTGCAGCCAGCAACCATTACTGTTCATATCTGGAACTGGAATGAAATTGTCTATTTAATCTTTCCTGCCCAAACTTAAGGAAAAGGGTTTCTTAAAGTAGCAGGAAATTAACCAAATTATGCGTATATCAAGATAGTAGCAAAGCTACCTTTACTAATTAAATCAAGATGATACCTGTGTTTTCTAGAAAGAGTATCAAATATGTGAACGTTTGTGCATCATGCTAGAAATCTGCTGCTTTCTGCCATTGCTACCAGTTATTCTTACTGCCTCTGGTTAAAATTCCCTTTGTAAGAATGTTTGACCTCTGTCATGACAGCATTTCTTGCACTTTCTTTTGAAGCATCAGATGCTAGCTATTAGGAGGGAGAGGATTCTGACAAACAAGTGCAAATCTAATATTGCAATTCTCGCATCCTGTTTTTAAATTGGTAATAGAATCAAACTATAAATTAATTGGAATTTTTGTGTCAGTCTTAATAATACATGCTTAATTATAGATATAAAAAAAGTCAAGCTAATATTTAGGAATTAATTTTAGTTACTGGATCTCCTGTAAAAGCAGAGTAGGATACACAATTGCATTTTTTTTCCAGCCTGACAGCAAGTACTCATGGCAACTGAATAGCTCTGCATCATGAACTACTAAAATAAAGATATTGAAAACCAAAATCAGATACAGATTTCTGCGTAGCTGTTTTTATGGATGATTTTCCTAAAACAGCAAAATTACAGATGGCTCCCATAGTGGCATATACAAAAAACACTTTGAGAACTTTTTAATCCTGACATATCTCTAGATGATAAAGAATGCACTAAAGATTATGCCTGACATTCTCATGAGCTTTTAAAAAAACATGTAAAAAGGTGAGCTTGTGTGGGCTGAATGCTGAGATAAAGGACGCCTGAAACTTGCTTGAGACTTTGCAAGGAATTCTCTTTTTGTGTGAGGAATTTCCACTAATAGCACCAGGTAAAGTCACTGCACTTTGTGATGGTTGCCTTAATTTTACCTACCTTAAGAGAAGGAAGGTTAGGCTGCGGAGCATGCAAAGTTTAGCTATGCTATGCACATTCTGTCACTTGAAGGAACCTACTGTCTGTGCAGCAAAATTCTGTGAGGCTTTCGCTTGAGCAAAAACCAAACCACGATTGATCCTCTGTGGCTCTACCTCCCCTCTGTCTCTAAACAGAGCTTAAACAAAATGGAAATGAAGGCCCAAGTTAAAAACTACAATCTCCAGTGTGGTTTGGGAAAAAATATTTTACCTGTAGTTTTGTTAAAGAAATAAATCCTATATGTAATTACTTAAAATTAAGGGTAGTCTTCCTTAAGTGTTATGGATTTTTTTTTTGACCTTTATTCTATGTGAAAATAAAGCCATGCTGTGTCCCACGTGCCTGTGGTACAGCTGTTTGCTAATACCAAGAGCATTTACAGGAGAATGGCACAATACAGAATCACAGAATCACAGAGTGGTAGGGGTTGGAAGGGACCTCTGTGGGTCATCTAGTCCAACCCTCCTGCCGAAGCAGGGTCACCTACAGCAGGCTGCACAGGACCTTGTCCAGGCGGGTCTTGAATATCTCCAGAGAAGGAGACTCCACAACCTCTCTGGGCAACCTGTTCCAGTGCTCCATCACCCTCAGAGGCAAGAAATTCTTCCTCATGTTCAGACGGAACTTCCTATGCTTCAGTTTGTGCCCATTGCCCCTTGTCCTGTTGCTGGGCACTACTGAAAAGAGCTTGGCCCCATCCTCCTGACACCCACCCTTCAGATATTTATAAGCATTTATTAGGTCCCCTCGCAGCCTTCTCTTCTTCAGGCTGAACAAGCCCAGCTCCCTCAGCCTCTCCTCATAGGGGAGATGTTCCAGTCCCCTCACTATCCTTGCAGCCCTCCGCTGGACTCTCTCCAGTAGCTCTTCATCTTTCTTGAACTGGGGAGCCCAGAACTGGACACAGTACTCCAGATGAGGCCTCACCAGGGCAGTGTAGAGGGGAAGGAAAACCTCCCTCGACCTGCTGGCCACACTCTTCTTGATGCACCCCAGGATCCCATTGGCTTTCTTGGCAGCCAGGGCACACTGCTGGCTCATAGTTAACCTGTCGTCCACCAGGACACCCAGGTCCCTCTCCGCAGAGCTGCTCTCCAGCAGGTCCACCCCAAGCCTGTACTGGTGCATGGGGTTGTCCCTCCCCAGGTGCAGGACCCTGCATTTGCCTTTGTTGAACCTCATCAGGTTCCTCTCTGCCCAACTTTCCAGCCTATCCAGGTCACGCTGAATGGCAGCACAGCCTTCTGGTGTATCTACCACTCCTCCCAGTTTTGTGTCGTCAGCAAACTTGCTGAGGGTACATTCTAACTCTTCATGCAGGTCATTGATGAAGAAGTTAAACAAGGCTGGGCCCAGTACTGATCCCTGAGGGACACCACTAGTTATCGGCCTCCAACTAGACTCAGCGCCACTGATGACAACCCTCTGAGTTCTGCCATTCAGCCAGTTCTCAGTCCACTTCACCGACCACTCATCTAGCCCGTACTTCCCGAGCTTCCCTAGGACGCTATTATGGGAGACTGTGTCAAAAGCCTTGCTGAAGTCTAGGTAGACAACATCCACGGCTCTCCCTTCGTCTACCCAGCCAGCCATGCCATCGTAGAAAGCTATCAGATTGGTCAGGCATGATTTCCCCTTGTTGAATCCATGCTGACTACTCCTGATAACCTTCTTTTCCTCCACTTGCTTGATGATGACCTCCAGGATAAGCTGCTCCATCACCTTTCCCGGGATGGAGGTGAGGCTGACTGGCCTGTAGTTCCCTGGGTCCTCCTTCTTGCCCTTTTTGAAGATTGGAGTGACATTGGCCCTTCTCCAGTCCTCAGGCACCTCTCCTGTCCTCCAGGACCTCTCAAAGATGATGGAGAGTGGATCAGCAATGACATCTGCCAGCTCCCTCAGCACTCGTGGGTGCATTCCATCGGGGCCCATGGATTTGTGGACGTTCAGATTGCTTAAGCAATCCCTCACGCAGTCCTCCTCGACCAAGGGAAAGTCATCCTCTCTGTGGGCTTCTTCTCTTACCTCCGAGGGCTGGGATTCCTGAGGGCCTGCCTTGGCACTGAAGACTGAAGCAAAGAAGGCATTCAGTAGCTCTGCCTTCTCTGCATCCTCCGTCACCGGGACACCCGCCTCATTCAGCAGCGGCCCCACATTGTCCCTAGCCTTCCTTCTGCTGTGCTGTAGTTGAAGAAGCCCTTCTTGTTGTTTTTGATATCCCTTGCCAGCTTCAATTCCAGGTGAGCCTTGGCCTTCCTTGTCGCATCCCTGCATGCTCTGGCCACATTCCTGTACTCTTCCCAAGTGGCCTGCCCCTCTTTCCACATTCCATGGACCTTTCTCTTCCACCTGATCTCCGCTAGAAACTCCTTATTCAACCATGCAGGTCTCCTGCCTCCTTTGCTAGATTTCTTTCTCAGGGGGATGCATCACTCCTGAGCGTGGAGGAAGGGATGTTTAAACAGCAACCAGCACTCTTGGACTCCCCTGCCTTTGAGAGCCCTGGCCCACGGGATTGCTCCCAGTAGCTCCTTGAAGAGGTCAAAGTTAGCCCTCCTGGGGTCCAAGGTTTTGATCCTACTTATCGCCTGCTTCCTCCACGCAGGATCCTGAACTCTGCCATTTCATGGTCACTGCAGCCGAGTCTACCTCCAACCTTCACATCCTCAACCAGTCCCTCCTTGTTTGTTCATACAAGGTCCAGCAGAGTGCCTTTCCTTGTTGGTTCCTCCACCACCTGCATCAGAAAGTTATCATCGATGCTCTGCAGGAACCTCCTGGATTGCGTGTGCCTGGCTGTGTGGTCTTCCCAGCTGATGTCAGGGTGGTTGAAGTCCCCCATGAGAACAAGGGCCTGTGACTGGGAGGCTGCTTGCAGCTGCCTGTAGAAGGCCTCATCAACCTCCTCCTCCTGGTCAGGTGGCCTGTAGTACACACCTACAGTAATGTCACCCTTATGAGCCTGTCTCTTAATTCTAACCCATAAGCTCTCAACTCGTTCTTCATCTGCCAGGCAAAGCTCAATGCATTCCAGTTGCTCCCTCACATACAGAGCAATTCCACCACCTCTCCTTGTTGGCCTGTCTTTCCTAAAGAGTCTGTAGCCATCCATGACAGCATGCCAGTCATGCCGGTTGTCCCATGTTTCTGTGATGGCGACCAAGTTGTAGCCGTCCTGCTGTATAACGGCTTCCAGCTCCTCCTGTTTATTGCCCATGCTATGTGCGTTGGTGTAGATGCACTTGAGCTGGGCTGTCAATCTTCCCCCTGAC
Source organism: Opisthocomus hoazin (assembly GCF_030867145.1). Taxonomy (NCBI): domain Eukaryota; kingdom Metazoa; phylum Chordata; class Aves; order Opisthocomiformes; family Opisthocomidae; genus Opisthocomus; species Opisthocomus hoazin. The sequence goes on from NC_134427.1 coordinate 12,604,648, forward strand.
CCTGGCATGCCAAGCCTGGGCTCATGCCTAGTGAGCTGGGCAATGTCCCCTTCCCCCTTTGAACCTAGTTTAAAGCCCTCTCAATGAGCCCCGCCAACTCGTGGCCAAGAATCCTTTTTCCCCTTTGAGATAGCTGAGTTCCACCTGTCGCCAGCAGGCCTGGTGCTGTGTACACCTCCCCGTGATCAAAGAAGCCAAAATTTGACCGATGGCACCAGTCCCTGAGCCACCTGTTAACCAGGTGAGTTTTCCTGCCCCTTTCAGTGCTGTTCCCTGCCACTGATGGGATGGAGGAAAACACCACCTGCGCCCCTGAGCCCTCAACCAGTCGCCCCAGTGCCCTGAAGTCCCTTTTGATGGCCTTGGGACTTCTCTCTGCGATCTCGTCCCCGTAAACCTGCATTACCAAGAGGGGGTAATAACCAGAGGGCTGCACCAGAACAGGGAGTTTCTTCGCAACATCCCTAACCCAGGCCCCAGGGAGGCAGCAGACTTCCCTGTGGGATGGGTCCGGTCGGCAGTTCGGGCCCTCTGTTCCCCTCAGAAGGGAATCACCTATGACAGTGACCCTCCTTTTTTTCTTAGCTGAGGCAGTCGTAATACGTGGGGCTGTCTGACTCGTCCTGGGCAACCCCCTGGATGGAGCTTCACCTTTGCCCACTTCCTCTGTGGCCGGTCCCTCACATTCCAGACCCCATATCTGTTGCTTAAGGGCAACTGGGCAGGTAAGGGAGGCCGGGAGGGGATTCGCTTGCCGCCCTGAGCAGGGACCTGTTTCCATCCCCCCCATCTCTTAGGTCCCCTCTTTCTACTCGGTGGCAAGAGGGTAGGGGGTTCTCTGCTTCTCGTGGAGCCACCTCCTGCTGCCTCTGCCTCAGGGAGGGCAGGGTGCTTCTCCACCAGTTGATCTCCCTCTCACACTCCCGGATGCTCCTTAACCTCTCCACTTCCTCTTTCAGCTCTGCCACCAGGCTGAGCAGATCATTCACCTGCTCGCACCGAACGCAGCAGTCGTCTCTGCTGTCCTCCGGTACGAGCGCCAGGCTCAGGCACTCCCTGCAGCCAGAGACCTGGACAGCTCTGTCCTTGCGTGGGGCCTCCGTCTGGGTCCCCACACTCCTTCTAGCAACAGCTTTCCCACGGGTAGTAACCATAGTTAGAATATCTCCTGGATGGGCGACGCCCACTACTTGAGTAGCCAGGAAGGGGGCTGCACCCTGCCCGCACGAACTACCACACCACCTCTGTTTGCCGGCTCTGTTCACCCGCGCTCCCTGGGGGCTGCTCTTATCCCTGCGGGTGTTTGGCCGCTGTCACACTCGACTCCGCCCCCGCTGAGTCAGAGCTGCCGCTCGTTGGCAACTCCCTCTTTCCCGCTCGGGGGGGGGCAGTGTGTGGGGGGGTGGCGGCTGGGGTCTGCTCTCTTTCTCGGCGCTTTTGCCGTCTGGCCGCTGCGGTTTTGCCACTGGAGAAAGGGTCCCTCGGCGCGAGCCTCTGCTCCAGAGCCCTTCACCTTCAGTATCTCTTACTCTCCACACACAAAAACAATCTAAATATGGAAGCAACTGTGTTTCCAGAATGAGTAAATTGCAGTGTGGCTTGAGATAAAAGATGAACTAGTCTAGAACTGTCATCCCACGTACATCGGTGCTGTCAGAAAGAGTTAGTGGTTGCTCCTCAGTTTCATCTTGTTCCGTAGCTCAGACTCTGTTCTGGCATGCAATAACATGTCCAGTCAGTCAAAGTAATTCTGAACTTGTCTGGGAATGAGTAAGCACAACTCCGTTACAGTTAGCCTTTCTTTGATATTTCTTAACTGTTCCAGCTGACTCTTCGTATTTATGTGGACAATGTCTCCCTGTGATTCTGAGAAAAGAGTGATGTGTTTTTCTATGAGGGGAAGTTTGCTGATATATTTGGGAAATTAGATATTTCTTCACTGCTGTCTCCCATACAAAATATTTTCTGAATAGGGACTGTTGCTGTAACTTGAAATTTCAATTTTTAAAAAATACAGAGTTTAGATTTTATAAATTTTTTCCCTACCTTGTTTAAAGGGCAGCATGTAACAAGTATTTTTAACAATGATAATGTTCTACAGAACAGGTTTCAAAGTTTGGGGTTTTTTTCCTTTTTAATAGTTGCCGAGTTTCAGCATCCGTGCAGGGACAGGAACAACTCTCACACACTGATGCAATGCACAGTCGGTTCACTTTATTGCTCCGGTTGCGTGGTTATATACATTTTTCATATCTATACACACGATCACGCTTATTCGGATAGGCTACAGACATAAATCACGCGTTGTTCATGCGCCCCACATTCCCTTATGATTGGTAACTATGCACTAACGCCAGTAGCAACAGACTGCCTCCACATCCTTGAACACATCTTGTTTTTGCTAACCCACATCATGTGCACTGTCAGCACTTTCTCAATGGCTATACTTAACTGTCCTTTCCAGCGGCCTGTTCAGTTATGCTAACTGTTTTGCTTAAGGGGCCTAGTCATGCTAACTCTCAAGCTATATCAACCCCAACAAATAGTTTTCTAAACCTCTCAAAATAAGGCAAATGGTTAATTAACTTATATATACACTAACTGTGCTTGACTTTTTTTTTTAATTATTCCCCTGGAAAGCTACTGTTTTGTACCTTATAACATAAAAAAGAGCATATATTCACGCCCAGCTGAATGTTAGTTGTGCAATTCTGAAGTAGCTCTTCTTGCATAGTTCATGTTGTTCTCTTAACTCCATCTCCTCTTCTAGACCTGCTCTTTTAGTTTTTCTTCTTTCACCTTTCCCTTTATGATTTTGAGTCTCTTCATTTGTTATCTTGGCTCTTTCTGTGCTTTTGAGCTCTTTTAGATTAGCCTTTTAGGACAGCAGATCATTTAATTGGAGAGAGTCTTTCCTTTTCCCAAATACTTTGTTGGCTTCCAACTTTCCAAAGAAACAACCTACTGTGTACTTTATCCACTGCTCAGATATTCCATACATGATGTATGTACTGATTCTTGTTTTTCTCTGCCATTTTTAGAGAAGCAGCTTTCTAACTAGCAGATATGAAGCCAAACTATTTTCTGTGGGTAAAGTCAATGAGTGTACCAGGATTTGACCTTTCAAGAGTTCAGTTATACTTTGCTTAGAGTATTTTAGTTTACAGAATGACGTTCAGTCCTTAGCTATCTTTTAGCCTCTTGCTAGATTCCTGTAAGTTTGTAAATATTTTTCTTGTACTGGGAAGACCGAATCTGGGTACGGCATTCCAGATGTGGTCTTACGAGTGCTGAATAATTACTTTTCTGGACCTGCTAGTTATGTTCTAGTAGCACAGCCTGATGTGTGGTTAGTCATATTCACCTTGTTTTTCAGCAGGATCCTTACGTCCTTTCTGCAGAACTGCTCAACAGCTATTTGGCCCCCAGACTCTATCATGGATTTTTCCATCCTCAGTACAGGACTCTGCATTTGTCTTTGTTCCAGCATGAGATTCCTGTCAGCCAGTAACTGCACCTTCTCAAGGCCACCAGCTTATGAAGCACTCCTCCCAATTTTTTCCTAAGAGACACATCTCAGGGTCTGACAGAATTCTTCAATCTGCAGGAAAATAGTGGTCCAGTGTATTGATGTACAACCCAGCTGCTGGGACCCTACTCTTTCTCAGTTGCAATGAATGTGCATAGTTCAAACCTTTGTGAATTGCAGTTCTTCTGTAGACACTCTGAGTACAGCAAATCCTGGGTTGGTTTGTCCAATTTCTTCTTGATTCCGCTAATGCCAACAGCTGTAGGATGACTTTCTTCCCCCTAACAGCCCAGTTCAAAGATGTAGGGATGCTTATGTGGTTTTATGATACTCAAGTCAAGTCAGCTAGTACCTGTTGAAAACCCTGTAAGTTGCTTCCTTGCTTCTGCTGTTTTGCCTTGAGACCCACCAGGTAGAAGCAGAGGAACTGAGCCTTGGTGCTTTGCATGAGATCAGTCCATGTCCTGCATGATCCTGTGCAGTCAGCAGATGTTATACACATTGCTGTATGTGAGTGTACATTGTTAGTGGCTGTACGCTAAGCAATGTACATCAAAGGGAAATATAAACTATGCTAGAGTCTCTGACATCAGTGAGTTTGTCAGTTTATCCACTGGAATCTTTTCTTTTCAAAAAGAGGTGATAAGTAAAACCAAAACTTTTCCTATGAGATTGAAAACTTGTCACACACCATTCAAATGAACAGTATGTTTACTGGATGTTATGTTCTGGTCTTACTGAGTGAAACCACACAGCTACCTTGACTGGGCTAGCTTGTTAGATTTTGGCTCTTTTTAAATAACTGTTCTGTTACCTCCTGCATTCAGTGGTTAGCGATATTTCTACAAGAAAAAATGCTCCTCAGTCTTCAAAACAATATTACAGTACTGTGCTCATCAACACTGAAAACTCGATGTGAGTCACTGTGCTTAAAAGATTCTGAGATAGAGAAGTAAAACAGTAACAGGCGGAAATTAAAAGCGGTAGAAGTGCACAATGTCTTTTTTAATAGCTCTGAGGGATGATGTGGTTATGTAGCAATGAAAAGTTACAGCTTCTCATTCTTTTTTATATGACACAGTGAAATTACATCTGGAATTTCAGAGCAAAGAGTGGACCACCTCAACATTTCAGAGACACCGTACTATACCTCCCCTCCATCTCAATAGCTGCTTTTTTTGTAGTTTGGTAGTTTATAGAATACATTATTGGATTCCTTTAGGAGCTCAGGTGTGGTTTTCAGAGGAATTTAAGGGATTTAGGTACTGCAGCTCTAATCTGCTTTGGAATGCTTAGTTAACTCACAGCTCAACACTGAGGACTGGGCCATGTGTTTTCCAGAACTTCTCCCAGTGCTCCAACGTACCTGATGCTAGAGCTTTTCAGCCACTCCATGATGTCAGATGAGCTCAGCATTATGCAAGTATACATAGAAGGTCAGTCTGACGTAATTATTTAGATAGGGTATGTACTCTAGGGTTAACAGAAGGCCAAGATGTTGACAAGAGTGGCTGATACAGGAAAGTCTAGTCAGGAACTACAGTCCTTGGGAACGAAGTATATCTTGGAAAAATATGTAATCTAACTAAGATATTTTTGAACAAGTTGGAACTAAGGGCAGAAGAATGATAAAGAATGCCCTTAAATGAACCATCCTCATAATAATACTAAAAATCACACACCTTTAGTTGGAGACCCTGGCCCAAGCAGAGACCCTTATTTACTGAGCATGTGTAGTAAATTTTAGGAGTACTGTGTCTTTCAACCAACGTGAGAACTAACCAATCATAGTTAGGAGGGCATGGCTAATAGGCAGAACTAACATTTTTGACTGTATAAATATGCGATGTGATTGTAACCAGGTGTGCTCGCTTTGTGCTGTTACCGCCTAGCACCCATCTCTGTGCAGACATGAAATAAACTGATAACCTCAGCTCACCGGGTATTGAACTCCATTTGTGAGACAACAAGCATAGTAAAACTGAGTTCCTTCCACAACCATTTTGTTACCTCTTAACAAAGGCCAAGAGGGTCTTGCTTTCTGTCTGAAGAAGGAGGAGCAATGAAAGAGCTCAAGGGAATACCGGGAATTTTCTTGTGTTTCTACCACTTAGAAGGCTACAAAATCAGAAACAGGATTTCAGACTTGCAGAGTGACAAGAAATAACCTAGCTCTAGTGGCGTCTATAACAGCTTTCCTTTGAGACTCGGAGTACTGATAGCCACACAACAAAATAGGTTTTATATCAAGGAATTCAGGAGTTGATATTGAAGTCCTGAGAAAATAATTTATAGAGTGTCATTAAGAAAATAAGAGAAGGGCTTCTAGGGATTTCATTTGGTATTGTTCTTTAGTGCCTTTTGATTGGGCCATTTTTCACATCTGGTATGAGATCCAGCTGAAGGCAATTTGAATGATCTCATTCCATTTGCCAGTGGCTGTCATCTCAGAGGCTACCACTGTAGTATCCTATTGTTATCTTCAGCTGAGAGGGCAGTGGGTTAGTAAGAGAGACTGGAATACCTTCTGATCCAGACAGATAGTCTTTCCAAATCAGGTGGAACTGGCACAACAGCATAGTGAAGCTTGAGTTGCCACTGCCTGTGGCTGAGATGCTTTGGTATCCAGAGGTGTCAGTCCAGAATCTTTCATGAGCTCCGAGTTCACTTTAGAATATAGAAGTGGAAGCAAGGACTGCAAAGCTAAGTTATCTGTGCTTTGAGTTTTTATATGCAGCTTGAAGATACCAGCCATTTCTGAATATGCATGTGTTTTATCTGAACAACATATGGTTTTGCTGACCTATGCAATGTTGATATTTCTGTCCTAATTTGTATGTGTTTCTCTGTGCAGTGCCTGTTTTAGTTGTAGGAAAATGGCCAGAGTGCTGCTGAGTCAATGCAGCTGGAATAATGAGTTGACCTACTTTTTCTGTCTCATTGGGACATCCATGCATTACCGGAAGAAAAAATTACTATAAGATAATCCTTTCCATGATAAAGTCAATGTGGAAAATCACTTCACCTGTCACTGTCTTCTTCTTTCCCATTGCATGATATTTGTCCATAAACCCAGCCATAAAACATGCCACAGTAGTAATACTTGGAACAGTACAAGTTGAGGAAAAGTAGTGAAGTAGCATTCATGTGTAACAGCTGTGCACCCCAAGGTCATAAAGCAAGTACTAAAGCACCAAAACATGGGCTGCAGCAAGCTACATTTTGTAAATTTTGCAGTGGAATGGTGAAGATGTGAAAAATCTTAATTAATTCAGACTGTACTGTCATCTTTTAATGCAAGCTATTCACTTTTGAAATGGGCTGTAATCCTGTGTCTTATAGGGAGCAATAATATTTCTTTTTTGTTTCACTGAACTTTTCCATCTCTTTGATGTGCAGCATTGTTGTTATAGCATCCCACAGTGTCCTCCGCTTTTGTCACTTGAGCTATAAAGATGGACTCTCCCCACCTACTTTCGAGCTGTTACACTATGTGAAAATGAAGGAGCCTTCCTGAGGAAGCAGAATCATAGAATGCTTTGGTTTGGAAGGGACTTGTAGAGGTCATATAGCCCAACCCCCTTGCAGTGAGCAGGGACATCTTCAACCAGATGAAGTTGCTCAGAGCCCTGTCCAACCTGGCCTTGAATGTTTCCAGGGATGGGGCCTCCACTACCTCTCTGGGCAACCCATTCCAGTGTTTCACCACCCTCATGGTAGAAGATTTCTTCCTTATATCTAATCTAAATCTATCCTTCATTAGTTTAAGCAGTTGCTCCTTGTCCTGTCACAGCAGGCCTTGCTAAAAAGATTTTCCCCATCTTTCCTATAGACCCCCTTCAGGTACTGAAAGGCCTCAGTAAGGTCTCCCCGGAGTCTTCCCTTCTCCAGGCTGAGCAACCCCAACTCTCTCAGCCTTTCCTCATAGGAGAGGTGCTTGTCACCAGTGTCCATTTAGACATCGAGCTGTTGACCACAACCCTCTAGCTGCGACCTTCCAACCAATTCCTTATCCACCGAACAGTCCACCCATCAAATCCATATTTCTCCAATTTGGAGAGAAGGATGTTGTGAGGGACTGTGTCGAAGGCTTTACAGAAGTCCAGACAGATGATATCCATAGCTCTTCCCTTATCTGCTGAAGTAGTCATTCCATCATAGAAAGCCACTAGGTTGGTCAGGCAGGACTTGCCCTTGGTGAAGCCATGCTGGCTGTCTCGAATCACCTCCCTGCCCTCCATGTACCTGAGCATAGCTTCTAGGACAATCTGTTCCATGATCTTCCCAGGCACAGAGGTGAGGCTGACAGGTCGGTAGTTCCTAGGGTCCTCCTTTCTACCCTTTTAAAAAATGTTTCCCTTCTTCCAGTCAACAGGGACTTTGCCTGACTGCCATGACCTTTCAAATATGATGGAGAGTGGCTTGGCAACTACATCAGCCAGTTCCCTCAGGACTCTGGGATGCATCTCATCAGGTCCCATAGACTTAGGTATGTTCAGGTTCCTCAGGTGGTCACAAACCTGATCTTCCCTTACAGTGGGAGGGGCTTTGCCCCTCTGGTCCCCATCTTGAAGTCCATCGGTTTGGAAGGGGTAAGGAGAGAGGTTGGCAGTGAAGACTGAGGCAAAAATGTTGTTGAGTACCTCAGCCTTCTCCTCGTCTGTTGATATTAGGTCACCATTCTTGTTCGTCGGGGTACACTTTCTTTGACCTTTCCTTTCTGGCTGACATACCTGTAGAAGCCCTTCTTGTTCTTCTTGGCATCCTTTGCCAAATTCCGTTCCAGCCATGCCTTGGTCCTGCTAACCCCATCCCTACACAACTGGGCAGCATTCCTACACTCTTCCCAGGATACCTGTCCCTGCTTCCACTACCTGTGCAGTTCCCCCTTTCTCTTTAGTTTGACCGATAGGTCTCGACTCAGCCATGCTGGTCTCTTCCCTTCCTTGCCTGCTTTCTTACAAGTGGGGACTGAGAGCTCCTGTGCTCTATGGAAAGCATCCTTAAAGACCTGCCAGCTCTGTTCTGCTCCCCTGTCCCTGAGGACGGTTTCCCAGGGGATCCTACTGACTAACTCCTTGAAGAGCTGGAAGTTGGCTTTCCTAAAATTTAGGGTCCTGACTATACTCGTCACCTTTCCCGTATCCCTCAGGGGTGTGAACTCCACCAACACAGGATCACTGCAGCCCAGGCTGCCTCCAATCTTGACGTCACCGATGAGCTCGCTTGCTTTGGTGACCATCCGGTCCAGTATTGCATCGCCTCGGGTAGAGGTGGCTATTACCTGGCTTAAAAAGTTATCCTCAATGCATTCTAGGAATCTCCTGGATTGGCTACAGCTTGCCGTGCTACCTTTCCAGCAGATGTTGGGGTGGTTGAAGTGCCCCAGTAGGATAATAGCCTGCGAGCGCAAAGCCTCCTGGAGCTGGTAGGCTCCTCTTGAGCAGGCGGCCTGTAGTAGGCACCAGCCACAAGGTTCCCCTTGTTGCCTCTGTCTCTGATTCTTACCCATAAGCTTTCGACCTGCTCGTGGGTATTCTTCAGGGACAGTTCTTCACACTGTATCAATTTCTTGATGTAGAGGGCAATGCCTCTAGCCCTCTTTGCCTGCCTGTCCCTTCTGAGCAGCCTGTAGCCGTCAATAGCTGTGGTCCAGTCATAGGATTCATCCCACCAAGTTTCAGTAATGGCAATCAGGTCATAGCTTTCTAGCAGCATGGTAGTTTCCAGCTCTTCCTTCTTGTTTCTCATGCTGCATGCATTCGTGTAGAGGCATTTCATCTGGGCTGTTGACCTTCTTAGAGGAACACCACTTGTTTCCCTTGGGGTGTTTCACAGAAGTTTACTTGTTTGCTGCTACTACCTCAGGAGCTCCCGGCTTATCTCCACAAGACTTTGTCTGTGCTGTAGTGTCCCCAGCACGCCTCTGGGCAACAGGTTGAGCGCCCATACTAGCACCCCGTCCTTCCAACCGTTGTGTATCACCCCATAGTTTGTCACCAACAAGCCTGATATGTTCCCCTTCCCCCTCCACATCTAGTTTAAAGCCCTGTCAATGAGTCCCGCAAGCTCCTGAGCAAAGACCCTCTTTGCCCTTTGAGAAAGGTGAATCCCAGCAAGCCTGGTGCCGTGTAGGCTATCCTGTTGTCAAAAAACCCAAAGTTGTGTTGGTGACACCAGACATGGAGCCATGTATTAATAGATGGGGGTCCACCTGTTCCTTCCAATATCACCACCTGCAACTGCATGGAGGATCAGTAGGGACTAACCCAATTAAATGAGGACAGTGAAGTAAAGAAGCAGTCTAAATCTACTTCCGTAAGATTCAAAAGGAAGAGCAAGAAGGAAGGACATACATCTTTGAACACTGTAGGGTGCCAGGCTGGCTTCTATACACATGGAAACAGCTGTTGGGCCAGGGGTGTGCTTCCTCCTCAGTTCTTCCACTGTAGCTGCACTCTATGCCAGATGCCAAGGAAGGAACTGCTGAAGGTGTGGTGGATAGTGTTTTAGTCCCAGGTCTGAATGGACTTGCTGATTTCCTTACACATCTGTGAGCCATCAGTAAGTGTCTGGACAAACACCCTGCTTGACAAGCTAGGCAGACACTGCTAATAGGTAGCATGAAAAATCAGAGAATGGTTTCTCGTTAACTGAGCATGTGTACCGTCTTTTATAAAACTAGAGTTTTAGTAATTTTTATTTGGGTGACCTTTTTATTAAATTTGCTATAAGAAGAAAATTCTTGCTGTAGTTATTGAGCTAGCTCTGGTGGGCCATCCTAGCATCAAAATCCAGCTGCATTTATTGGGACTTCATCTGTACAAGCGCTGAATGTTTTGACTTCTTGTTAGTCAGAGGAAAGCGGACAGCACTATTGTAACTGGATTTGCATCAGGATAAAGTAATATTGCCAGAATCTGAAAGCATTCCTGTAAATCCTTTAGCACAATCAGCTTGAAACTAAGAACAAGAACCACAGTAATATTCAGAAAACCGTCAGGCCTTGTATTATTTACGGTATAAACCCTGTTGGTCAAGGACTTCCTATCTAAGAATACCAAGCAATGGGCCTAACTTCCATTCTATATCAAAATCAGCTACCACTTTTCTTGTGTAGCGAAGGTGGATGCAAAAGCACTGAAAACTCTGGAGCCTGCACAAATATTGTCATTTTATTTAATGAAAGGACAAACTTAAAAGATGAAATACTATATGCTATATATTTACAGGGGTTCCAAGAACAACAGAGTTCTGCAAGATTACCTCTCAAGCCCTCCCTAAATAACAATTTTCAATATTTTGCTTTCAGTAATTAGCTAGGTTTCAGTAGAAGTCTGGTTAGCTTTCTAGTCCCCTTTGAGGTAAGATTGATGAAGTAAATTCAGTGATAGTCAGACTTTGATGCATGTGTGATTTCTGTTTGTTTATTTTAGGCAAGACACAGAAAATGTTCATGCATGCCCTGATTGTCAACGTATTACACCCGTACCATCGTATACAAGAGTGAACCCTCGTGGTTTACAAGCTAATGAGTTGTGGCAAAGTGCTGTTACACATATATCAACATTTGGTCAACTGCGTTATGTACATGTTAGTGTGGATACTTTCTCAGGGTTTCTGGTAGCCACTGCACTTACGGGAGAAAAAGCACGCTATGTAAAATGTCACTGGCTAAGATGTTTTGCCACTATGGGCGTTCCAAAAACAATTAAAACTGATAATGGTCCTGCTTATGTTTCACGAACAATTTCTGTTTTCCTACAGGACTGGGGTATACAACATGTTACAGGTATACCGCATTCTCCTACCGGACAAGCCATTGTCGAAAGTGTCCACGGGACCCTCAAAGCTATGCTAAATAAACAAAAAAGGGGGAATCCTATGGGCAGTGTTACCCCACAGGAACAGTTAGACAAAGCATTATATGTACTTAAGTTTTTAAATCATTCTGATCATCAAGTATTTACAACAGCCGCTGACCGTCAATTCGGGATGGTCCCTCCATTTGTGGTTCGACCAAAGGTATGGTATAAAGAATTTGGGGAATCGCAATGGACAGGTCCTGTAGAACTAATAACGTGGGGAAGAGGGTATGCGTGTGTTCTTCTTTCAACAGGCCCTCGATGGTTACCAGCAAAATATGTGAAGCCGTATCATGAGCTGAAAGAACATAACACAGAATCCAATGCCAGAGGTGACCACGCTCACTCTCAGGGAGCAACCTCTGACGTGGAAGCAGAAAAGATCCACTCTGGATGATCCTATTACACAGGGAAAACTGAAAAAATTACAGCAAATGCAAGTACTCTGATGACTGCAGTGGGTGCACCACCCACACCAATTAATACATTCCTTGCATATTTGGCAATTATCTCCCACAAACAGCTTTTGTATAACGAAGCAATCTTGGAGGACACAGTATACGTGATTTTAGAACTGAGTCTGCACAAGAGCAAAGGTCAACTAGCAGACACCGTGAAGAAAAGTATGAACCTTCACCTGAGGGCTCCTGACAACTGCCCAGAGGTGCCAATAGGCATGTACAAAGGACATTAATATATATACTCAAAAAGTAATGATTATGTATGAATACTACAGTAAAGAATGCCTGCTTTCTAGAACTCTAGAGTTAAGTTTTAGAGAGTTAATTATTTTGCTGCTTTCTAGCAATAGATTTTGGGTACCCAGATAGGACCCTGCTCTTGAACATCAATGGTCTGAGGGATCGCAGGACCTCCAGCCGGCACCGAGGGATTCTCGCGGAGAACCTCTGATCCCTGGACCGAAAGGTTATGAGCAGGAACCACTAATAAGGCAAAGGCATTCTTCCAGAATTATTTCTTGTTGCCTGCTTGTTAGTCATAGTAAAAGCTTCACAACATTGGGCTATATCCCTGATGAGACAAGAAAGCGTCCTTCCTAAAACAGAATTGAAAAGAGAGTACTCTTCCTGAAACTGAGGCTTGGGAGTTTGTCTGTTAAATGTTGAATATTATTGTGAGTCCTTGTCTGTTCATAAGTCTTTGCAATATTTGGATTTATGCTGAAAACTTAGTGTGCCTGTGTGTGTGTGTGGTCGCGACCATGAACGTGTGGTTTTATGTTACAGTATTTGTATTTGTGTGATCTGATGAATTTATTTTGTTTCTGTGATCTAATGGATTTGTCTGGACTAAGTAACAGGTTTTGTGTCTTCCGGTTGGGAATAAGTTCTGCAGGTATTGATTATTTTCTGGTTTTCTTTTTTGGCTTTAGACTCTTGTGTTTGGACTCTGATTTAGCAGGACTCTGCAAGCATTTGATGCAACAGGGGTTAGATGTGCTGATGTTTGCAGCTTTGTGCTTTTATATACATTAATTTTAGCTACACAAGGTTAATGAGTCACTAGGTGATTAATATGGAGAGCCAATACTAAATGTTAGGGATGTTTGTATATGTGATAAGTATACCTATAGCCCAGGTGAAAATTTACTAAGCTCATATTATTGATACACTGTTATTTCAACGCCTGATGTGGTGAGATATATCCCCTCCAATTGACAATAATGATATGTTGTGGTCAGGCTGTGGTTCGGTCCCACCATCCCCACAGGAAGAAAATTGGATGCAAGTAAATCAATCTATACCCATATGCTAGGTAACAAATTTACCATCAGTATGTGTCATTCTCAGGTTAATTTGATCTTTCTTTATACCCAGCAGGTTATGGTATGCACTTCACATCTCTATGTCTTCAACTGGCATTTGTGTTCTTATGTCTGTTTTTAGTATTGTAGTTTGTGTGGGCCTCTGAGAAAGTGGTAGCAAGCTGAAGGCCAAAATTATGTCAGCTCTCATCATCATCAGTAACCTCATCAACTATACCTGACTTGCTCAAAACAAAGAAGGGGGAATTGTGGAGTCCTGGCTGGACTAGAAGGGACATAGTTTGGTGCCGTTGAGCAACCCAGGCTTTGAACCAGAGACAGGCCTTGAAAGTGGCAATCACGGAACACTGGCGCAGGGGGACTGCCATGTCACCGCTTCCTACCACGTCGTCGCTTCCGCATGGAGAACAATTCTACCCATATTGGGATCGTATCGTTACTGCCGATCCGACTTCCCACTCCAACAAGCGTCTACTCCAGTCCAGTGATTTACTAACCTTGCCTTTGGAAAGCTTATCTTAATGTTCAGTATAAATCTTCTTGCTTCGATTTAAATGCATCATTTTATTTCACTAACCCAAGTACCAAGGACAACATTTCCCTTCCGTTTTTCAGTAAATTAATATATATGGCGACCTATTTTGCACCAGTCATCTGTAAACTGTTTGATTTCTTTTAGTAAGATCATATTCTTCAGAAAAGACTTTCTGTTTTCCTTTGTGGCAATAGAATATTGTTAAGTGATGTTCAATTGTCAATGCTGTTGTCTTGAGAACACTTGGTAACTTGGTTTTGATTGTAGGATTCCAGGGGAAGTCCCACATGGACCCTGCTTTAGGTGAGGCCAGAGGAAAGGATGGTGTGCAGAAAGATAGGTTTAGTTCCAGTGTCCACAAGAACTTTTATATGGGCTTCAAAAAAGCTCTACCTTGGAGGAAAAATTAAATAACATAATCAAGGGGCTGAGAAGGTATGAGTTAGGGGCCTTACTAAACATGATAGATAGGAGGTATTTCAATTCAAAAAGTTGAATCGGTCTGCTCTTGATACTGCTAATCAGAGATGATTATCTACCCCCCTTAGAAAACCCCCAAAGATTCATGCTAGTGATAAATCCCTAAAAAAGGCAAAAAGGGCATTCTTCATGTGTATATCTGTTTTTGAAACAGATGCTGCTATAACAAATTATGTGTTTCTTAGCCTTGAAACAATCATTTACAATAAAAGATCATTAAATACCTCATGAAGAATGTGGGGAAACAAATTGTAAAAGTTGTAAGGAGAAATGAAGTACTGTTTTACTCAGTAAGTAAAACCAGCAAATATATATGCAAAAAATCGTGATTCTTATCTGCATGTCTTTTAAATACTGGCACGAAGGTAAAACACTGTGTTCCATTATTCAATATGTGTAGAAATATTGCAACAAATAGAAGCATTTCAGTAAAATATGCCTGAAATCAGAGTGATGTAACTTCCAAGGTTCTTGAAGTTACACATTCAGGTGTTCTACCTACAATACCTAATTTTGCCAGATTTTACCAATTTCAGAGAGTTTATCTGACTGGGTGGAGCTGATTCATCAAAGTGACTCACCTGCTGTAGTGCTGGTATGATAAAGCACCAAGATTTAGCATAGCTCGGTGATGCTGATAGACACACCATCAATTTGGGGATGCCTGCACTTGGGTGCACCCTTAGATTCATTCCTAAGCTAACCCTGGGATAGCTGCCAGGTCTACACAGCAAAGTCCGGTTTCATGCAGGGATACTGGCTTTGATCCTAGAAGCAGTGTACTGTACCCAGTATACGCAGTGTGCTACCCAGGGCAGTGCGATCCTGATCGTGTTATGTCTCCAGTTCTGGAATGAGGTTTGTGTTAGAACTAGCTGAGATATCTCAGCATGGTGCATCCTTGCACAGTGTTGAAATATGCTTAACATGCAATCCTGGCTGACTATCTGTGCAGTTAGATCCCTGCATCCTGAGTACACTGATCAGCCAAGGGAGCAAGCTTGTAAGCTGGCGTGGAATTTAGCACTCTAGAAAAGATGACATGAAAATGAAAAAATGAGCGGCCAAAGCGCAGCAGTTTATGTGGAAACGTGGGCATGAAAATTAAATGAATGGCAGCCATTTCACTGCTTAAGTCACCCTCATACCCTGTTTTTCTAGAGTCCATAAAAGAGTATAAATTAATGATGCCAGCTGCCTGCATGGAACATATTTCTGGTTTTTGCTATGTAACAGCATCTTTGCTATATAGCTGCTCAATTCCCAATGCTATGGGCAGAGCCCTGTGTTCCTGCCAGGCTACCAGAATGCAGCATCTGCTCCTCTCCTGCCAGCAGAATCTGGCAATAAAACCAGTGTGTCTGGCGCGGGAAGATCAGTGCAGATTTTCTTCCCTGTGTGGAACAAGTTTACCTGCTGGTCTGGAGGCTCCTAGGCCATGTTCCCTTATTCTGGGATCTGCATGGATGAAAGTAAAGAGGCTGCTGCTCATCTTTTCTTCTAGCAGATGTAATTTCATGGTTTTCAGCAACATAAAGCATCTCTTAGGCTGTTTGAATTTATGCCTATGTACAGTGGTCCCAGGGCTGCTGGGGTATAGAGTGCTGAGATTCATGAACCACCCTTCCTGACTCATGCTGTGGTCTCTGTGATGTTATGTGAGCCTTTCTCCTAAAAAGCTCTATTTGGGTAAGGAGCCACAGCATTCTCTGTTCCTACTGCTGATTCAGTTGACCCCTTTTCACTGTGTGTTCTGATTGTCCTCTCAATTGTGGGAAAGGAGAAGATAAATGTTTCTTTATCTCAATGGACCATTTAACTGATGCTACATTTCAACATTGAATATTAAAGTCACAGAGATGGTTTATGTAGCAAAACAATAAAGCATCCCTAATTCTTCTCCCTCACAGGAGAAATAACACAACTATACAATTTAGCATAAATCTTCAGCTAACTCTGGACATATGTAAAGTTGCTCATTATTATGAGACTTCTGCCTGCAATTTCTCTCTAAACTCTGCATTAGATATTCTGTTTCAGTGCAGTTCTGAAAATTGTGCATTTTTTATTCTAAACAATGTTACAGATGTACTGACAACAAGCTGTTGGACACTGCTTCATTTGGAAGATTTAAACGTAAGTAAGCCATCTTCCTATGCTAGGGCTGGACAAAATATGATCAGGAAGAAAAACATTTGTTATTCATATGATAAAGCATATTTTCATTTTAAACACATGCATATACTGAATAATTAGACTTCAGTATTCATTGTCTGTTGTTCCCCCACCCCCCACTTGCTCTTGTAAGCCTGGAGCTGCAAAGCTGAAATACTTAGTAGTATTTGGAAAATGTTGCTAATATTTTTGTTTGAGTACTGCTCAAGGTTTCACTTGGACTGTATGCTGGTGGATGAACATGATAACAGGAATGTATGCACACATCAAGTGCGTAAAAGAAATGACAGGTAGATACATGGAAAGTACATTTTGAGTTTTCTGAATTTGAATGGTTCACATCGTCTGAAAGTGTGAATGAACCTCCACAGACCTCTCTGAGACAAAGCTAGCATTTTAAAAACACAGCCAGAATTCTGTGTAAGGAGAAAATTCTGAAACTGACCCAGGTGAAGGAAATGACCTGGAGTGACATTAGCTTCTTTATGCCAGAGGGGTACTTTAATCCTATCAGGAGCTAATCTATATCATGGATGCATATAAAGAAAGAAAAGATAATTTTGGATAGCGAAGGCTCATGGTGAGCTGTTGATGACTTCAGTTAAATTCAGTCACCCTTTATAAAGGCTAAATCTAATGAATGTATGTTTTTTCCACTTACACTTTTACAGTTCTAGTTACATCATTTAAGGTCAATAAAAGGTAAAATTATCCTGCTTGTATGTAAAATACTTGTAGTTCCTGTCCATTTATTTACAAGAGAAATTATTTTTTTCTTTTTTAGTTTCTGAACCTTGTCTTTATTTCCATGATATTTTTTCCTATTTGCAAGCATCCTTTTTCAGTGACAGTTTGTATTTGGATGCATTTGTATTTTCAAGAGCAACTGCAATGCAGTCTCTTTAAATGCATTGCAAGGCATGTTTGGCGTAATTGCAAATAAAACACAGTATAATTGCAGGATATTTCACTTATTTTTAATCAGAATACTGGCAGTACAGCCATGGTGAAGTGTAACTGTGAGGTGATCTGATGGTGGAAATGTGTCGTTATAGACGATGAGTTTTTCTCAGTAATGCTAGATACAACAGTTATCAAACAGCTAGAGACGAATTACAGCAGTAGTAGTCTCTGGGTGTTATAAAAGTGCATTTCCTCCTGAATTTTTTTACTTAGGACACTGTTAGCTGGAACATTAGACTTGTGTCTGGTATATGTTTATCTAACATTATTAAAAGTGACACACAAGATTACTGAAACTGAAAGTTTCATTTTGTTTGCCTCGATTGTTAAGAAGTGCTTTTTATTTTGGTTCTTTCACGTTTCCATCTACATCCACTTTTCACTTTGGTATTTTTTTCTTAATTATGTTAAAACATTCCTTTACACCCTTCAATTACAGTTCTGCAAGAGGATAAAACAACTTTTAAAACCTAATGTCTAACTATACATGAAACTGTCCATTTGATCAAACCAAAGCCCCAGATTAGACATGCATTACATTTTTTGGTGTTGCAGCAATTTTTTTTTTTTACACTTTCATAAAATGAGATCTGCTCAGCAAATGAGATTTAATTAAAATTAAGAAAATATGTAATTAAATAACTTTATCTTAAACTTTGCTACTTTATGTATATCTCATCCTCGCTAGAATTCAAGTCTCAGTGAAAGAGGAAACTGTACTGAAGCTGAAGAAAGTCTGTCACACTTTTAAGACAGAGTCTGTTTGTAAAGCTATAGGCAATTTCATGGGTTTATCATAGTAGTTCTTACAAATCATGCTGTTACATGCATAAACTAGTTACAGTTCCAGCTATCAGAGCTATTCTTGCAGTTAAAAATCTTTACATTTCTGCTAGTTCTATTTGTGTCTTACTAGGCAAGAAAAGCTTGAGGGCTCTTAATTGTTTTCCTTCCGTCACAGACAACCATACTATATGATCTGCTTCCTAGAATAGAAACACAGAATAGTTTGGGTTGGAAGGGACCTTGAAAGATCATCCAGTCCAACCCCCCTTCAGTGAGCAGGGACATTTACCACTAGCTCAGGTTGCTCAGAGCCCCGTCCAGTCTGACCTTCAGTGTTTCCAGGGTGCATCTCCCATCCCTCTCGGCAACCTCTTCCAGTGTTTCACCACTCTCATGGTAAAAAAATTCTTAGATATATTCAGTCTAAAGCTACCCTTTTTTAAGTTTAAAACCATTACCCCTTGTGTTACTGCATTAGGGCCTGCTAAAAGATTTGTCCTCATCTTTCTTATAAGCCCCCACTGAAAGGCCGCAATAAGGTCTCGCCGGAACCTTCTCTTCTCGAGGCTGAACAACTCCAATTCAGCCTTTCTTCTTAAGAGAGGTGTTCCATCCCTCTGATCATCTTCATGGCCCTCCTCTGGACCTGCTCCAATAGGTCCATGTCTTTCCTGGGCTGAGGGCTCCAGAGCTGGACGCAGGACTCCAGGTGGGGTCTCACCAGAGTGGAGTAGAGGGGCAGAATCACCTCCTCAACCTGCTGGCCAGATTTTTTTTGATGCAGCCCAAGATACGGTTGGCTTTCTGGCCTGCGAGTGTGCATTGTCAGCTCATGTCCAGCTTTTCATCCAGCAGTACCCCCAAGTCCTTCTCGTCAGGGCTGCTCTCCATCCCTTCATCCCCCAGCCTGTACTGGTAGCGGGAGTTGTCCCAACCCATGTGCAGAACCCTGCACTTCGCCTTGTTGAACCTCATGAGGTTCACACAGGCCCACTTTTCGAACTTGTCAAGATCCCTCTGGATAGCATCCCGTCCTTCTGATGTGTCAATGGCACCACTCAGCTTGGTGTCATCTGCAATTCGCTGAGGGTGCGTTTGACCCTGCAGCCTATTGTCACTGATGAAGATATTAAAAAGTACTGGTCCCAGTACAGACCCTGAGGGAGACCACTTGTCACTGCTATCTATCTGCACATTGAACTGTTGACCACTACCCTCTGGATGCAACCATCCAACCAATTCCTTATCCACCGCACAGTCCACCCATCAAATCTATCTCTTTCCAATTTAGAGAGCAGGATGTTTTGGGGGACTGTGTCAGGCCTTACAGAAGTCCAGACAGACAACATCCATAGCTCTTCCCTTGTCCACTGATGTAGCCACACTATCATAGAAAGCCACTAGGTTGATCAGGCAGGACTTGCCCTTGGTGAAGCCATGCTGGCTGTCTTGAATCACCTCCCTGCCCTCCATGTGCCTTGATATAGCTTCATGTGCCAGTTAAGTCCTGCCTTGCCATGGAAAGGCTGTTGAAATACTTTTTTTCCAGAGCATTAGATGTTTTCTTACGTATAGAATGGATTTATAAGCAAGTATTTTAAAAAAGGCTTCTGGGTTTGTGAATCTCATCCTGATTGCAAGCTTATGTTCTTGATTGTCGAGATATTAAGAATAGTATTAATCAAAATCAGCTTGATCTATTATTTAGGTATTGATGGGACCCAAACTTCTTCCCCATGTTTTAGTAGGTCAGGTGAAGAGCTAGTGCCTTTGGTTATTGAGACTTAAAGGCAGAAAAAATAGTGGCACACTTATAGTGCGTCGTCAGGAGTACAGAAATTATTTCCTGCGTAAGGACAGTCAATTACATTGTCTGAAGACCCACACTGAATGACAGCGATTCTTCCAAAGCACACAAACCAGTGCAATTATCATTAATAATGTATGTGATTAAACATTTTGCAATTAATCACACAGGACCAAATCTTAAGGCCTTTACTCTGTTGCTTCAGAAAATTCCTAGTTTAAATTTGTCTTTACAAATACTAAAATACAATTGTGTGCATAGCTGGTCTGTGTAACCATCTGCTTCTTTGACTATTACACTGACTTGCTTTGCCTCTCATTCTTTTTGTTCTTTGTTATACCCACTTGGTATGTCACCTTAAATTAGCTTCCGAACTTCTAAGGGATGGTAGTGTATCAGAATTTGTATTTGGAACTTCCAGCATCATTCAGTAGAAGCTAGATGTAAAGCACGAAAGAGGCTGTATGGGCATTCTGTGAAATGAAGAGGCAGAATTTGACCATGAAATACTTAGAATTAAATGGGAAGGAGTGACCAGTGAGCGAATCCAAAGAAATGTTATGCAGTTTAACAAAGTGTAATCATTCCACCTCAGCTGTCTGAAGATGTAAGTTGTGTACCTTTTCCTGTACAGCAAACCAACAGGACAATTGATGTATTAGCAGCTGCAAGAGCTGGTTCCTACTTCCTTGATTCCTAGAAGGAAAATTTCAAAGCAGTAATTTTAATTCCTTATTTTAAAACATTTTCAGTAGCTTTGTTTTTGACAGAAGTGTGAATCTGCTTTCACTGAAAACCAAAAATGCTTATTTTGACATTGTTGCTTGTATCTTGTAGAAGAGTTGCAATTTGAGAGTCTTTGTGATCGGTTCTTGTGTTGCAGGTCCATTGATCTACACATGATGCATTACAGTTGGCCGTCTTTGGGAGATGAGAACCTTACTTGTCTATATGCAAGATGTGTAGTTTACCAGGGAGTCTGGTCTTTCAAAGAGATTGGGAACACAAGGCAGCAGATTTGTAAGTTACAAACATAATTTTAGTGTTTCCAAATGTAGTTGTTTCATTGTGATGTTCCTCTTTTTAGCAGAAAGCCAATATTCCAGATAAATGCTGAATTTCAGTTGCAGTTAGAATGCCCTTAGTTAGCCTTATCAGCATGAATGCTAATGTTGGTTAGCATAGCTGATATTAACATAGCTGATGATGTCTGGTGTGTGTTAGGTGGTGCTCATATAAGCAGCTTTGCCGACTGAAGGTGATAATGGGTCTTGGCATAAGGTAGGAAGGGTAACTTTTTCAGCATACATAGCAGCTACTGGAATAGAGCTTATGAACAAAGCTCTGTCTCCCAGTGTCCTGGTGCATTGCTGCTGTTTCTTTTTCAGGGTGTTGACTATTACAACTAAACTCTTTTTTTAGTTGTTTTGGTGAGAGGTATTGTCTTGGAGTGATTGGTGTTTTTCGAACGTGGCATATTTAAATGTGATTACTGTGTTTGTGCTCTTGTTGCTAGTGAGGAATTTAATCAAAGTGGGCAAGTGTGTAGCATTCCACTGTTTCATAAATTGTTGGCAGCAATTCAGAGGTCTTTTAGTGCAACTGGGATAATCGAAGGTGTTCAAGGGCTAAGAGGAGAGCAAAGATAACTCAGCTTGCAGTCTCCTTGAAAAGACAGACAAAATGTATAGGAAAAAGCCATGCAGACAGTGGGTTATACTATGTAAGTATAATTCTGTACTGAATTACATTCGAGAAGAAATGACACACATCTGCTTCATGGTGTTTGTAGTTTGAAGTGACCACAGCTGTGTCTATATGTTTAAAATTCTGTTATTATTTTTAACTGGTTAGAGCAGTTAGAGCAATCTTTAAACTGCAGAAGTTTGTAAGCAGATCGCGTGTACCAGTTCTACTTTACAAGAAAGATTCTTCTGCAGCTTAAAATTTTTGGGATAAATCTTCATCTGTGTACGTACTCCGATTACATAAAGATACTAACATGACTTAAAAAATTTAACAATATCCTTGAGCTATAAAGTTTATATTAAGATATAATTTGTACTTTTCTTCTGGAGACTTAGTATAACTAGATAGTGTTACAATAGCTGGTTTCCAGTCACTCTTTTCTGCTTTTTTAGTGAAACACGTTATCCAGTTGGAACTACTGAATGTTTAATCCAGGAAGATTCTTCATTTTTTTCAGGATATCATCTAAGGCCAATAAAATCATGAAAGGAACAGGCAATGTGGCTGCAGGGTTCATGACTTTATGCAATACTTACATTTGAATAATCAGAATTTATGCTATATTTTAAGGAGCTTCTTAAATTATGATACGGTTTGCAGTTTGAATCAGCTTATCCCTGAATTTTCATCCAAAGTTAGGTAATGTCTTAAATTACATAAAAAGTTAATAACTAATTAATTCATTTTGCACTCATAAAACCTCTAGGTGAAATACAGTGATTTGTACTTATAATGAACAATACATTACACCAATAAAATAATTAAATGAAAATGTATCTCCTTTATATAGTTCATCAGGGATTTTGTAGTAGACTTCTCACTATTTATGGTTACTAATGGGAGAGGGGGTTCTACTTTGCTATTTTGCCATTGTTTAATGAGGGTTTTTTTTGGTTTAGATTCTGCAGACGTGCTTTTAGTTGATTAAGTTTTAGTTAACAAAATAGTTCAAAGCTACAGGTGGATCAGGTGACTACCTGATGAAATTGTGGAGTGAGAAAATGCAAACTGTTTCCCATAGAAATCAGGAGCAGGTCAGAGTGACAACTGTCCTGAACAGAAAGAACAGGCAAATATAGGAGCCGTTTAATCCCTTTATTAGCCTGGAAAGTCCAGCATGAAACTTAAAGGCCCTTTTCAGAGCTGGTTGTTTGCATGGCTGCTTGACAGTTGCACTGTGTGACTTCAGCTCTCTGCCCTGCTAGGCTCTGTGGATGGTAGGAGATACAGCTCTGTCCATACAGGGAGAGGGAGTGCTAGGGTGAAAATGCCTCTTTGCAGCTGTAGGGTGAGAAACTGTCTCCTCAAATGAGAATATGGTCTGGGAGGAATGGATGTAGGGGCCTTTGAAACACATCACAAAACGCATGTGAGAAATGAGTCATGGAAGGATTGTCATAGGATGGGTTTTATAACCTTGGCTGTGTAAGCCTGCTAAATGGAAGACTGTCTAAGCACTCTGGTCTTTTTTCTTTTGCTTTTTCTATACACTAAGTACACATTCACCTAATTCCGTAAAAATTACTTTTTTGAGTTGGAGCCAAAAACCAACTGAGAAAAATCATTTGCTTCACTGTTGTGCTTATACCAGGCACAATGCAACTGGCTTTCAAAACAGGAGCATCCTAATTACCTAGAGAATCTCTCAGCCTCTTGTATGACTCCTTTGGCTGGGTGACAGAAGAAGATACCTAAGCATCCCTGTCTCCACTGCTGCAGCCTCTACTGTGCATACTAGGGGGGTTATTTTTATGTAATTCTTTAATACCCTGTCCTTTCTGGGTCTCCTTAAGCATTTAGTTTCCAATCTATACAGTAAAAACATTTTGTGATGTTTTGCAGTTCTGTGATCACCTTGTCGCTGGCCACTCTCAGTTATCAACACTTCGGACATTTTGTTGGAAGGTGCAGCAGTGTTTTTTTTTCCTCAACCATATGATATGAACCCATATCGCTGGCTCAAGATAACAGAAGGGCAATCACCCACTATGCTTCCATCCTGCAGTAAATCCACTCTTTTATGTGTGTCTCTGTTCCTGCCCGTGATCATATTCCTGCTGCATAGTACTGCAGCTATCTTCAGAAGTGCTGTTCTTTTCATCTGCATTTCCCTTTTGTTGCCCATTTGGGTTCTACAACTCTTCTTTCCTTTTAAGTCCTTTTTTTTTCTTCTGGCTTATGTTGCTGTTTCTGTCTAGAATGATATGCGCTTCTTGGTCCTCAAGAATATATTTCTCTTTTGCCCTTCAAGTATTCCCCCCAAGCTCTCAATTTGGTGCTGAGTGCTTTGGTCTTGGTACTGTGGTGTGCTTAAGCAGATGCTCAACTTTAAGCATAAGTAGTTCTTTTAAACTATTAAAATTTAAACATGTTTTTCGCAATTCAGGATGGATTATACCTTTAACATTTTCCTGAATGGGAGGCTAAAAGCCTGAATATGAAGGTTTATAAATTTCATTAAATCTTTAGTGAATATTGAGCACATATCTATAACATGTATGTGCTTAAGTGCTTTCCTAAGTAGAGGTGTGTTACCCTGGTTTTACGCTCTTTCTAACAAGAAACATATTTTTGTTTTTCTAGTTCCCTGCAGTAACTGATCAGGGAAAGATGTAGTGCTTTTACAGATAATTAGGAGAGGGCATTGTACTAGTTCATTTCTCTGTTTTCTATTTGGTGGGCATCTATTCATCATTCTCAGATTCTGTAGACAAAATGTTCCTGCTGAGTATATACGAGTGTAACCTGCACTTACACAGAACTGCCAGCTAAGCTTTAATTATAGCATTATTTTGTTGTTGGATGCTGTTCCTGAACTGCTCTTGTTAAAGTGACTGTG
The DNA here is from genome assembly GCF_030867145.1 of Opisthocomus hoazin. Classification (NCBI taxonomy): domain Eukaryota; kingdom Metazoa; phylum Chordata; class Aves; order Opisthocomiformes; family Opisthocomidae; genus Opisthocomus; species Opisthocomus hoazin. Next base: position 12,629,162 of record NC_134427.1, read on the forward strand.
TGTGTGTATTTACTTATCTGTCTCTTTCAGTGGTGGAAGAGAGCATTTGAAAAAGAGGGACCCAAACTATAAAATTAATATTTAAAATGTGATTTTAAGATAGTTTTATTACACATTATTTTATGTACACTGTATATAGATAATTATTACTTCCCTCCTACCCCCCCCCCCCCCCATTCTTGGAATACTTTGCTTAACTCCCCTGAAAATGTTTGTTTATGAACTGCAGAAAAATAATTTTTTTATTGTGATAGAATTCATGAGAAATGAAAGTTGCAGAATCCTCTTGAAATATTTCTACTTGATTTGCTTTGAAAAGCTTGCTTGTCTGAGCAGAATAACTGAAAAATGGTATTGTACAGAAAACCCCCCTTATGAATGCCTAAAGTTTGTGAAGTTATTTTTGAATAGTTTGATTCATATTCAGATTAGCTTCCTGCCAGATGGAGGGAATTTACAGTAAATCACTTTTTGGCAGGAGAGAAATAAAAAATGAACAGCATCTGCTTATTTATAAAAGTTGTCCTGTTCTTTCTCTGTATTGGTGGTGCACATATTAGCTATCCAAAGAAAGTTTTATTACCAATGACCTATGGAATCTTAAAGCTTACAGGGATGAGAAAGTATTTGTGTTTCCAAAGCGGCTGACAACAGAACAGGTTTATATAGTGTAAGCAGCACCTTTGCATAACACAGCCGTTGGTGGTCAGCATCTATGTATCTGCTGAGTTTCTGTCCAGCAGTGGGTCTCGTTGCAGGAAAAGCCTTACAGTTTCCAGAAGTTATTTTAGGCTGTGATCTTGCTGACATGTCTGTGTAGCCAAACTCATCAAACATTCCATGTTCACAAAGAAGGAAAGCTCATGAGTATGCAAAATCTGAATAGTCTCCTTTCGTCCCATACATATTAGGCTATTCTGTGATCCTATTAATATTTCTGTTTGTAAGTTCATGCATTGCTTTATAAATGGGATACTGGAGTGCTCAGATATTAGGTCAATGTGTATGGCTGTTGCTTTATGATGACCTTAACGTGATGGGTGTGCCTGAGATTTTAATGAGCAGTTTGTTTATACTATAGACTCTTCCATTCCAAATGCACATTAAAAGAGAAAGCTCAGGCCCTCTTAGTGTCACTGATGTTCAACGTACTGGCTCAAAACTGGTGAAGTCAGAGGTGAGATGACTAAAGCGGGGGTTAACAGCATGCTTCTGGTATGAATAGCTGACCCAACAATCTTTCAGTAATTCCGGTTCATGATCAACAGTAGCTGGCAGCTACAGCCAGTGAGAGGGTACAGTCATATGATATTTTACACACCTAACTTTGTTTACCAGAAATAGCACGCTGTTCTTGTCTACCAAAACATCTCTAAGAAATAGAACAGTAACTTTATTCTGTCCTGTCAAGTTTAGACATAAATCATGTACTTGGAATGTTGGTAACACATTTACTAATAAAGAAGGTTTAAAAAGCTAATTGTCTCTTATTTCTGTTACTCCTTTCAGAAATGTTTTTCGGAATACTGTCATTGGAGTTAAGGGTGAATCCCGTCTGCATCCTCTCCATCAAGCTGACCGCTAGGAGGCTGCCATTGATAAGGCATTGCATCAGTCTAACCCTCACAGCATACCTGATCTGGGCAGCCAAGATTTATAGGCAATGTCTGTTACTACAGCAGTTAATATAGGTGGATAAAAGAGAAGCTTTTGGGCATACCAGCTTTCCATCAAGAGCTAAAGGTGTGTTAATAATTGAACCAGCTTAGCAGCTGGCATCTGCAAATCCTTTTCACCCAAAGGATAGTCATTTTAGGGAGCTGCTTCTGTATTCACAGTTTCTTTCTATTACCTAGAATGGCTTTAGGGGCCCAGAGACATCCTGCTTCTCCTAAAGGTCAGAGCTAAAGAACCCACTTTACTTTCTTCTTCCTTCCTCCTGGATCTTATTTTCAGTATCTTGGAAGATATTTAGAATGTTTATAGGAAAGGTGAACAACCTTTTCTTTGTTTTCCGGGATCTGTACAGTAGTTCAGAAGGGTACATTGCTTCCTTTCTTCCTTAGCTTTCTTGGTTTATGTATCCTTTGTGTTCTAAACTTACATCACATTCAGAGCTATGGGCTTAAAACATTTCTTTCTGCTTACAGGCCCTTTAGAACACATCTGAAAACTTATGCATGTAACCTTCTTAATAGATTCACAACTTCCATTTCTTTGTTAGATTTACATAGAATGTAAACATCTGTTGCAGATTTAAGATTGAAATTGTTTCTCCTCCTCTTATTTGGGAAATTCTGTCATCGTGCCTTAGCGTAGCAAAGATATTAGTGACCTCCAGTTAAGAGTGGAATAATGTGAGATATTTTGTCAGCGAATCTACGGGAAGATATTCTTTCTTCCTATTTTTCAGACAGCTCTTACCAAAGGGACTTAGAATTAGCACTTTTTTGTCCTTGGCCAAGAAAATGCCAAGGTAAGAATCTCAATGATGGTAGTCCGAAATGGCTGATGAATGAAACCTGAGGTAATACAGTCATTAATTTACATTTTCTCATTTCTGAATGTATATGTATGATACTTCTATGTCTCTTAGGTATTAATCAAAATGTGCTAATGTAATTTGAAAATTATACAGTGAAAAATGCATATTTTGAAATAACTCCTACATTATATTAGTGGTTGATGTGCAGAAATTGTAGGTGTTTTATAAAATGACTGTATTATGGAGACTAAATTTGAACTTGTAAGTGAATTAAAATGAAATGATTAGGCCATGAATTAATATTTAACTTATTTGGTAAAATATAATTCTGTTAAGAAAGCAGCATTATATAGTAATAATTTAGTATGAAATTCAGTGGATTTAAACAGGTAAAACATAACAGGATTGCAGCAAGGAAAGACCATGACTAGGAGAGATGAAGCACAAAAGTTCTGTTAACTCCCAGTACTGAAGGAAAGTGATAAATGGGCAGAAAATGAAATTGTTTACTTTCTTCTTAAAACATATTGCTTTGCAGACTAAGACCCCGTGTCTTGTAAATACTTAGACATGTGTTGAACGGGGGTGTTCTGCTTGATGCTTGTTGGATGCTGTAGAGGAATGGGGCTAAATAGGGAGTCTAGTGTTTGGAGAGACATGCCATCTGAAACAGAACTTATTCTGCAATTCTGCCTTATAGATTTAAAGCCTAGACCTGCAAGATCCACATACACAAACCTCACATCAACTCTTCAGGAAGATTATCTTCCTTTTAGAGAAATTAACTGAAGCTATTTCAAATACGTAGCTTTTAAAGGCACAGCAGGAAAAGCTAGACAATGCTTTGCTCTTCCATCATGTATTACATCTTCAGTCATCTCAAAGTTACCAATATTAATCACATTTTATGATGGTGGAATGGAGACAGTCAAATGACTACCCTAGAGCACCCACTACACCCAAAGAAGATGCAAGAACAGAGTCTGTGTCTTCTGACTTTGTGTGGTGTTTTTCTCTCTAGGGCCTATTGTCTTGCTCTTTCTCAGCCAGGTCTTGAACTTGTCTACACCCCTTTTTTTACAAAATATTTACTGAAACAGTAATTGCACTTAAATATTACAGGGGATTGTTTTCATTCTTCTTAGGGACAAGAGAGTCTCCCAGGGACTATGACCAAGTAGCAAGTGCAATCAGAATTTTAAATATATTTCCACTTTCACAGCGTAAAATTCTGATTGAAAAAGAAAAGTGAAGGAAGCCAGGGACCTTCCTCGTGACAGGAATAATAATTGTGTGTGTTTCTGAGCATGAGCTTTTTGCTGAAGAGCAAGACAGTCTAGGCTTTGCAGTAAATTTTTAATATTCTATCAGAGAAAATAAAACAAGTCACTGACCTTGAATATCTTAGTGATTGCATTCAAAGAAAGGAAAATTTGTTTATATAAATAATAAAAGACAATAATTACATAAAATATAATTTAATGCTTGGAAGAATTCTAAAAATTAATTTGAAGTTACTAACGGTGTAAAATGTCAATTGCTTGTCATAAATGTGTGTTTTGTACGATTCATTTTTAAGAAATGTAATATATACATTGCATATGGTAACTCAGATCTTCCTTCAGGAAAATGCTGGAGCACACTGGCACTTAAACTAAGAGAAGATTCACTGATATCAGGGCAATTGTTTGCCTAAAAGATCTATTTGAAGTTCTTTATTATAAATTTGTTTGCAGTGGCCAGCGCAAGTGACAAGATTCTGCAGTTAAGTTTACAGCCCTCTTGCATTCTAACTACTCTTTCAAACATGTGCTTTTTCGGACTCACTCTCCTTCTACTTGAAAGAGAAAGAATGAGTAAACCCAAGTCATTTTGGGGCATGATGAAAATGGAACAAAGCAAACTGCTTTTTCATGAGCTTTAACAAAAGCTTTTATTTTTGAATGGCTGATGAGCCAAGCTGCTGGGGACTGACTGGCAAACACTGGGAAGAATCCTTTGTTGTCCGTTATTGACATAGAGGCTGGCTAGACTCAATTATGAACCTCTGCAATTTTATTCTCCCTATCTGCAGTGATATTTTATTAAATGTTTTATAAGATAAGTGAAGGAACAGTTTGAACCCTGAGCTTTCAATACGTATTACTCTCTGAAGTGTCCTGGAGAAAATTTTACCGAAAAGGTCTGCAGAAAGATTCTTGAATATCTGAGTAAATCCTCTTTGAAAGAGGTCTGAAAACATTTTCTTTCCTGTATTTTTGTTCTTATCCCTAAATGTTCATTGAGAGAATATGCATACCATAAATAGAAGCGTAAGTATATGGGATGCTTTTCAACAAGTTAGTTTTGTATAATCTCACTTTCTTAATTTGATTTAAGAATAGGAAAGTTTGCACCATGTTTTCTGTCACAACTTATTTTTAAAATAAGAATAAAATCAGCTGACTCTCAAGAGCTGTAGAAAATTATGAAGTGGCAGTAATAATAACAAACAAATATTTTGGCCTTCCACAACCCCAAAGTATACTACAATTAATCAACATTGATTGATCAAGTTTAGTAACAAGAGCAGGGTGAATAGTGCTTAACACTTTCCATAAAAATTTCTGTGAATGTTAAGTGAACCTATTTCAGATGTTTTTGTGTTTCTTCCCGACTTCTCTTGCACTGACTAGGCTTTTGACAGAGCAAATGCTTACAGGAAAAAAGAATGTTAAGCCTACAAATTTTGCACTTACGGAATACTTAAATGTGTTTCCCGTCAGAAATTCCTGCAGGAAGCTACCAAGACCCACGTTTATCCAATTACAGAACAGGTGCCTGCTTAGAAAAGTTGATGTCTAATTTGAAAAAAAAGCCACACCACCACCTGTGGTAAATAACTTTGTAAGATCACATCATCTATGGATGTCAGAAACTAAATGATCTATCAGTTCTGATGCCATCTGGGTCACTTTAAACAGGGAGGTGCTTTTCTCTGCACCGTTCTTTTCGGTGTGTCTTCCCAGTAACAAAGCAGAGAGACTTAACCAAGAGAAAAAAAACACTACTAGAAGCAACAGAATCACGGTATTGTAACAGAAAACAATTCGTTTTGGTATAATTAGTGAATTTATTCAGCGAAACTCTCTACTGCTCTTTACTTCTGCATGGTTCTGAAAGTTTTCTGGAACCATAACAAAGTTTCATTACACTTTCTGCGTTATTGTGAACTAAGCAAGTTTTATCTTCGTTATGTTTCCATTTAGAAAGCATACAATAGAAGTGTAAAAATCGCAAAATGAAGGAGTTGTGAACCATTCAAGTGATTTTGCTCAGGAAAAACAGAAATCAATAAAATGTTTGACTTTTTTTTCTTTAGCAGAATGACATGCATTTAAATATGAGAAAACTTCTGTAGAAATGGAATCACTAGTTTGTTTCCCTGTTCTTTTGCCATGAATATAGTATTGAGTCTTTGAATGGTTCTGTAATTTCATGTCTTAGAATTATTTTAAACCACTGCTATTCCCTCCACCATTACTAGCCTTATTATCATCTTTTGAATGTCGAGTCATTATTGAGATATTTTACAGAAAAATGTTGTCTGAATTTAAGGCAGATTTTGCAGTCTCTGTACTTCTCTCTGATCAAAGACTGAAGAAAAGTGTGGAAAAATTAGGCAAGAAAAAAGAATACCTTAGCTGATAAAGAAGGTATCCTGTGAACATCATGACATACATACAGCTGTTACACATCTTATGCCATTTGGCTCCTCCAGTACCTAGATTCAGGGGCACATTGGGCATTGTCTAGTGGAGGGAAACGATGAGCCAGACATAGCAATGTTCTCTTTCATGTAAGCATCTCAAACTGGAGTCTTTTATATAAAAGTTTTTGACATGTAGAAATTTCCTTCGACAAAATTTAGCATTCGATAGTGCAAGAACACACCATGCCCCGAACAATTTAAACCCACATTAGAAAACTTCTAATTATTGTGGCAATTTCTGCTAATTTTACATGTTTCTGTCGTGAAACTATTCATGTCCAGCAGTGGCTTTATATACCTAGGAAATATTTTTATGACACTTCAGTGGTGGTAGTAGAGGAGTTACAAAGTGTTAGAGAGGAAGACCGAACCTTCAGAAACAATTGCAAGTCAGATATTTTAAGCAATTGTCCCTACTATTATCGTACATTCTTCAGCAACTGAACTCGGAGAGACAGAAATCACCATAAGTGTAAGGAAAGGAACTGAAGTACAGTCTGGCTTTAGAAGGATGTTGAGGCTTTGACATCTTGAGTCTCACAGTCCATTTACAGAACAGCTGAAACTGCTGACATCAATCTTCCAAGTGCAGTGTGGCTTCAAAGGTCTCTGAGAGAACCCAGTAACATCTGAAAGGACAGTTGGCATCACTTTTCCAGAATCTCCTAATTGTATGCCATTAGGATGGAGAATTCATAGGTCTCTTTGAAAGAGAGTCTGATGTGGGAGTGAAACTCTTTTTTTTTCTGTTGAAAAAGGCCTTTCCCACAGTATATTCAGTTCTGTTACCGGCTTTTAAGATAAACCTTGTGGAATGTAAGTGGAAGAGGTTGATTTATGCCCTGTCTCTATCAGATATGCAAAGAACTTGTGCATCTTTACTCTGTAAACAATTTGAGCAACAGACAGTTTTGGTTTTTTTATTATTGCTGTGTTACATGGGTATTGCAAAACACATTGCCAGTAATAAAATGTTAAAAGCTTGCCAAAATCATTAGGTTCTATACACTTATTATTAGACTGAAGTGCTGCATGTTCATCACCAGCTGCTTTTCCAAATGTAGTAATGCAGTATAGAGGCACAGTGCTGAATCCAGTAAGTGTGTTGAAAAGATAATATCACTTATCTTGTAAAGAATCGCAGATTGGAAGAAACATTTTCAAATCAATTATGTGTTCCAACCTCAATTACTTGAAGAATCTCTCTTGCTAATTTATGGAGTTGTTCACAGACAAATATTCTTATACATAATTACTTTTCATTTGATGATAAACAGAGGAAGCAAACCCAATATGGTCCAAGTCTTGCATGCATATAAGCCAGCTGGTAAATACACATTACTTTCAGAATACCTGCTTACCCATGAGTTCAGAAACAGTTTATCTGTGATGTTACTTCCAGAATGAGAAATTCTTTCCTCTGGATGACTAGTCTCTAATCCTGAAAGAGAATGCATCTTTGAGGACCAGCACTTCCAGGTATGACAGCTCCGTGATGGCAGTACAGTTCCTGTGTCACTAGGCAGAAAAATGAACAGCAAAATTTCTACTCTACCGCTCATCCATCCAGGCCTTGTGTGTTCAGTGAACGATGAAGTTGCACTGCTCATTTCCTGCCTTGCTGGAGGAAAATGAAAGTGCAGGATTTTTACTTTTACATATGCTGGTAGAGAAGGTATTAGTCAGAAAGCTCAGGGAAAAGTTTTTTTTTTGTTTCAACAATAGTAGGAAGGGGTAGCACCCTCTGAGTGCCCTTCTCTGACCAACCGATTTCTAGATGGAGCTTTTTCTGTCTGAAGCTAAATGGCATTTGGATCTACTGAAAACCACCTGGAATCCTATGCTTTTTCAGTGGACCCTAGGCTGATGTCCCTCTTTCCGTGTCCAGTAGTGTAGTTGTCCTTGCTAGTGAGGTAGGATTCTGGAACGTAAGAGCTGATTCCTGTGGAGGAACAGAGGATCTGGAAACTATGATACTAATATATTAATATCTTCAGAATCTGAATAAATTGTTTCTTGGATGGGTTGGCTAAATTGTCACTATAGGTATTTTTTCGTCTCTGCTTTCTTTTTTATGCCTTTGAACATTTTTGCTTTCTTTTTAAATTTTTCCTCCTTTTCAATCTTGTTCCTTCTGTTTTTCTGATAGCATCTGCACTTTTCTGTGGAGTTTACCCTTTGGCTGAATTCTGTGTGGTGGTGAAGTAAAAAAGGGCAAAGTGCTCTCTAGATTATCTGAGCTAAAAGTTGATAAAACTAAAATGTGTGCTGGCAACATCTTTTCTCTTACTAAAACATTGTTTAAAAAGTGTTGTTGAGAAAATCAAAGGAACTTCACAGATAGTCATTTGTGAATGAGATGTTTAAAAACCTCAACCAACAAAACCCAATTAAACAACAAAAAAGCCCCCAAAACAAAAAAAAATCACAACCCATTTAAACACTTTCTATGTGTTCCCCTCATCTATAGTAACAATAAAAAAATAATTAAAGCAATTTACAGGAACATTTCAAATACATAATGGACTATCTTGCCAGTTGTTTGGACAACATGGAATAATAGAACAGTAAAGCATTCTGCCTTGCCAAAAGTCTTGTTAGGTACTTTTTGTATATCTTATTCCATAATTTGTATGCATGTGTACTGATCTTTAAACAGAGTGTCGGCTGATGTTGGCATGAGTGTAGTTTTAAAGGTTGGGATTTTCAACTGTTTTGAATTTGACTTTGCTACTGTAGTGTTGTCCATGAGCTTTTGTGTGGCACTTGTCCTTTTCTCTTTATAGTTGTTAGCTTTTGTCATTTAATGCCAGTAGGGATTTAAAACTGCTGTTGTAAAGCTTCTTTATTAGGCTGTGTGATGTTATCCTGGACAGTAGTCAACATCTGCAACAGTAGTCAGAATTGTTTTTCTGCAAATAGTTAAAGGGCTCCATACTTAATATTTTTTTCCCAAATATTTTTATGTGTTGCTACAGTATGTCTATTAGTTGAATCCATATGTATAGACTGCTATGTTAAGCAGTTGTCTCGTCAGAATAACTTGTTTTGTTAAGTTCATCTTTTCATATTTTATGAAGTATCACAATTTTGTTATAATAATAATAATACTAGTGTTTTCTTGTGCACATGTCATCCTGCCCTTTCACTAGAAATACTCACAAAAATATATCATTATCATCAAAGAAAAAGAAACTATGAAAGATTGGGGCCACGTTAGGGAAGAAGAGGAAGTAAACTGAGATGTTTGCAGAGCTCTCAATGGTGGTTTCTGAACTGTGAAATAGATCTGCCTGTGACAAGTTATGTAGTTCCTGGTAGCGTATGAATTGCCAGTCTCAAGGAAGGGCAACACACATACGAAATGGGGCTGATGCATTTCTGGTTTTATGCCTGCATAGTGCCACTCATCTGGTGGAATTTTTCTGAATTTGACTTAGTAGAAATTTGACCAGAATGAAGCCCAGAGTTGTTATGATGGCTCTTGTCCATTGCTGAAAAGTAGCTTTGGATCTCTTCTAGTGTATTAAAATGTATTTGAACAGGAGTGATAACATTTCTATTTATAGACATGAATTGAGTCAAAGCCCTCTCAAATGAATATCTCATTTTTTTAAGTCAGTAGGAGTTAAGTGCTGCTTGTCAGTGCTCTCAGAAATCATTCCTACAGTGAATATTGGTAGCTATGGTGGAGTGTCTGATATGCACCATAACACCTAGGTAATTGTTTCATTCTTATGAGATGAATGGCCTTACAGGTTTTTTATTTATATCCATTGCTGGACTGGAAACAAGTGTGTATCATACCTAACAAGATCAACCTCTGAGTGGGAAACTTGGATGGAAATTTCCCAGGCAACAAATTATCCTAAAAGACAAAGCATTTTTGCTCTTTTGGCTTCTCTACAAGTTGTAAAAGAAATCACAGAAATGACTGACTTACAACAAATAAGAAACATCATTCTCAGATATATGAACTGCACTGTAGCAGATTTGTTACCCACTGCTCAAGAGTTTCAGAAGGTAGCATGTCATGTCTATACACTATAACATCTTTTCTGGTACTCAAGCCCCCTGCCGTATGCAGAGGAGCCATTAACCCTTGCAGGAAAGACCAGTTACTCTCACAGGTGGGAAGCTTTCAGAAAAGATGCTGCAGTAAGTCTCCTTAGCATCCTACTTGCTGGAAATGAGAGCTGTGCTTTGTAGTAAGTGTTAATGCCTCTGCTCTTCTCGAAGTTTGAAAGTCAATACTGAAGAGTCATAAAATGGATAAAGCATTATAGGACAACAATCACCTATATCATGAATAATGCACTTGGGTTGACTGAGTATCTGTAATGGCACTGCTTATGTTTTTAAAATACATTTTTAGAACAGTGTAGTAATAAACATAAAAGGTCGTCTTCAACTCAGTGATAAAGACTACACTGCTGCAATATGTTTTTGTGACATAAGCCATGTTTCTCCACTTAAATTTATTAGTGTGAAGAAAATTGCTCTTCTGAAAAAAAAGTAATAGAGACACATCATTGCTGTAGCAAAAGGTGTTATTAATTCACATACAGCATCTCCAGTTGCATGGACTCTGTATTATCTGTGAAAGGAACATGACCTTTGCTTTCTCTAAGCAATCCTGGAAGCAGCTGTTTTATGATAAGTTTCTTGCTTCCTCTTTCTTTTCGAGGGATACTTTGATGTCTTGATGCACTTTTAGAGACGGTTCACTTCGTGTACAGAAATAGAGGTGCATGTTGATACAGCTTTCTGTATTTTTTCTTCTCAACTTACCTTGTGGGTTTAAAAGAAATAAGCAAAACCAAAAGAGAAAGTCATTGAGTGCGGTACAAAGATTGAGAGGAAGAATTAAGGAGGCAACTGTAAGAGCTGCCTGAAAAACAGCTTTGAAACCCAAACAGAGGTTTGGTGCAATCAAGAATCAATCTTTCACTGCAGTTTCTCTGCGAGCGCAGAGGCAGGTTCCTGTCCTGGTTCCCCTTCACTGTAGGTGAACTGATTACCCTTCCTGGAACGTACTGGGCATTAGCTAGCTAGTATTTGGGTAGCCTTTTTTTAAAATGTGAAGACCAGCAGAACTTGATGGGCTTGTGACAAAATACATATTCCTGAGCAGCCAGTGAAGTAGTCGTGCTTTACTTGGCATTAATTTTGATCTTGTGCCTTCTGTAATTCTACATGAGAAATTATTGTATTGGGTTTGCATGGCAAGGTTGGAGGGCTGGGGACAGGGGGAGGGCTACAGGGGTGGCTGCTGTGAGAAGCTGCTGGAAGCTTCCCCTATGTCCGACAGTGCCCAAGACCCAATGCCAGCTGGCTCCTATATGGACCTGCTGCTGGCCAAAGCTGACAGTGGTAGTGCCCTGTGATAACATATTAAAGAAGGGGAAAAAAACCCCTGCAGCCGGAGAGAGGAGTGAGAATATGTGAGAGAAACAACACTACAGACACCAAGGTCAGTGAAGAACAGGGAGGGGGAGGAGGTGCTCCAGGTGCCGGAGCAGAGATTCCCATGCAGCCTGTGGTGAAGACCATGGCGAGGCAGGCTGTGCCCCTGCAGCCCATGGAGGTCCATGGTGCAGCAGATCTCCACCTGCAGCCCAGGGAGGACACCATGCCAGAGCAGGGGGATGCACCCAAATGAGGCTGTGACCCCACGGAGAGCCCACGCTGGAGCAGGTTTTCTATCAGGACTTGTGACTCCATGGGGGATCCGTGCTGGAGCAGTCTGTTCCCTAAGGTCTGCACTTTGTGGAAAACACCCATGCTGGAGCAGTTCATGAAGAATTGCAGCCCATGAGAAGGCCTCATGGTGGAGAAGTTCATGGAGGACTGTCTCCCATGGGAGAGACCCCACACTTGAGCAGGGCAAGAGTGTGAGGAGTCCTTCCCCTGAGGAGGAAGGAGCAGCAGAGACAACATGGGATGAACTGACTGCAACCCCCATTCCCCGTTCCCCTGTGCCGCTCAAGGGGGAGGAGGTAGAGAAATCAGGAGTAAAGTTAAGCCCAGGAAGAAGGGAGGTTTTGGGGGGAAGGTGTTTCTAAGATTTGGTTTTATTTCTCATTGCCCTACTCTGATTTGATTGGTAATAAATTAAACTACTTTCCCCAAGTCGAGTCTGTTTTCCCTGTGACAGTAATTGGTGAGTGATCTCTCCCTGTCCTTATCTTGACCCATGAGCCTTTCCTTATATTTTCTCTCCCCTGCCCAGCTGAGGAGGGGGAGTTATAGAGCGGCTTTGGTGGGCACCTGGTGTCCAGCCAGGCTCAACCCACCACAATTATTATCCTTGTCCAGTCATGTCCTTTGTCAGTGTGAGGGAAATAACAGTGCCGATGTATTTTGCTGTATTTTGCCGTAACATTGGCAATAACGTTTCCACCATTATGGTGGGAAGTTTATTATGAACTGTACCTTTATAATTTATATTATACATTTATAATAAACTAAAAAGATAGATCATTACAAAGGTAATAACTTTTAAGTCCCTGAGTTCCAGGTCAGAAGAAACAGGGCTGTTACTCTGTCTTCATTGTAATTGGATTTCTGTCTAGGGAATTCTTTGTCTTATGGTGAAGCATATTCTAATCCCTTATTCTAAACTGACTTTAAATCAGTCATTAATATCATTGTCAAATTAGTCCACTTTTAAATATGATAGAAGAAATATTTGAGAGTGTGAAAGAACCTAGTTATGAAATTCGTGGTCTTCGCAAAGAGACTGAATGGTCATGTAGAATGAATTCATCCCTGGGTTTGGTCCATTCTGTGAAGTTAGTTTGTTGCTAATACTTCATTCTCTCGGTCAGCTTTGTTGGTTATATCCTCTGAGATGTGTTCTCTCTGTTTATAAACACAGTACTTTCATTGTTGTCTGTGTTCTGTCATCTTTTGTAAATGATATATTCCTCTGAAAGAAGAACAAAAGAACAGCAATCATATAATATTACACATATAACTTCCTATTTTTCCTGTTTTTCTCTTCAGTAGGTGAACTTGCCTCACCAATACAATTTTGCTTGTATTTGGATTTCAAATTCAGATCTGTTTTTCTCAACAGAGTCTCACAAAAGTGGTCAGCTCAATTTGTGAGTTGTGTGTTTTTGTCAACATGTGTGTCTTGTTATGTTTAGTATTTCCTTTATACTAACATAAAGCAGCAGAGATTTAAACTGTATTTATAATAGTGTGTTCTCATGATAAAAAGATCTGTAATTTACCCTGGCTCTGAGACTCTGCTACAAATGGGTTCTTTTAATTTAACATATTTTTAATACTCCTGCAATAAAAAATGTAAGCGAAGACTTTAATTTCAGGATCTGAAAAGCTTATTAAAACATGCAATAATGAAAATAAACTGCTTTTTTTCCAAACTATACAAATAATAAAGCCAAAACTAATGTAATTCCTATAAACTCTTTCTGTGTTAACTTCAGTTTCTTTACGCCAGATAGCCAAATTAGTTTGTATTCTTTCTCCTTGAGTTTCTTTACAGCGCTTAACTAATAGTTTGTGAGGAACAAAGTTAATTCAGCAATGTGCTCTTCTCTGTGAAATGTCACCTTGAGATAAGAACAGAGTACCAGATTACCTATTCGTGTGAATAGAATCCTTCATGTATTGCCCCCCATAGGAAGATCCAGTGGTTAATGCAGTCATGCTAGCGAAAGTCCAACAAGCAGCTGTAGCTGTCATTGCTTATTATGGTCAAACAAGCCTGCTTACGGTGTATCTCTTAAACAAGAGAGGAACTTTAGAGGTTTATTTTAATATAAACTAGTATTCAGTTGCCTCAGGTCAGCTTTTGCGTTTCTCCTTTTTTGTTTTGCTAACTGAATCACAGTTATTAGGATTCTATATACAATATTCAGAAATCTAATTTCAAGGAAATCATTGTCGTAATAATCTGATTGATAGCTCCTTAGATCAGCAGTTATCTGTTTTTGTTTTCATGTAGAAAGATTCAGAGTTTAAAACTTCCTTTTTTTTCTGAGTGCTTTTATTCTCTTGGGTATCCTGACTCTGCACAAAATAATATGTGTTAAATTACAGTATGTAAGCAAGACTAAAACTCAAATAGTCTGATGGGGTGAGATGTGAAATCTTCTTTATAATATAATAGCTGCTGTGCCAAAATAAAATGCAGCACCTGCAGAAGTCCTGTATTAAGGATGTCTGTGCGGACTGTCACCACACACAGCATACAGAGATGCAAAATCCCAGCACAGCACTTAAGGAAAAGCCAAGTGCCTGTGAGGATCCCTGAATCATGTTCATCTCAGAGCAGGGAGGAAGGCTGAGAAAGAGTCAGAGAATTGCTGTTTCTAGTCCTTTGCCAGGTGATGGCATCTCCTAACTCCTGCTACAGAAGGCTTTCTAGGATGGGAAGCCTGTTGTAACGCTGCTGACATGCCATCCCCTATGGCTGCCTCGTGTAGCTGCACTACCTGCTGCCCCGTCCCAATGTCCTTGGGGACTGTAGGCTGCATCCCTTCTCAGTGGATGTGCCAGCACCAAAAGGCTCTCGCTGTGCTCGTTTAGCAGTCCCTCAGCTATCCCACTTAGGGCAGAGCTACACTTTGTTACAGGCCCACGGGTACCAACAGGTTATTTCAGAGTCAAGAATCCTGTCAAAGGCCACCCACTGAATACTGTACAGTTGCTAATAACCACACATAGCTTGTGGCTGACAAATCATTGCAGTCACTTTAGCTGTATGTACAGTATTTCAGATGCTCGTTTGCTTGATACATTACTGAGCCGTAAATAAGATATTATTGTTGTGATTCCTGAGCACACTGCATTTTTATATAGATGTCTCCCTTGGCTCTCACCTCTCATCAAAAATTTCAGGTACACGGACTTTGGGTCACAAGCCACTTTCTTCCAAATGATCAGTAATCTGTCTGTTGTTACAGGAATATTTTTTCCCCATTGACTGTTTTTAATTATAGACTGCTTGGTAGCCTTTTATTTATCTCAAAGATTTTGAACATCCCTTCCATCATAGTGTTTACATTTGATTAATTCTTATCTTCCTAAGAGAATGAGCATTCTGATTGCTCTGTTGGCTGTTTGGCAAATTTCTTCTAAAGGTGTTCTGATTCATGAATACTTGGGGATATTTTTTCTGATTTTGGTGCAGTAAATTCGCATGATTTTATTACATGAATAAGTATGTATATTGGTGGAAGGACAAACAGGTCTTTATAGATCATTCCGTGTTCTCATTCTGTTTGGTGATTTAGTCCCTATCTTGAAGTCACTGTTTTAGTGCTTAGTTATCAAATCCTTAAACTCAATTAGACATGTTTCCGTTTTTGATTCAGCCATTTGTATAGAACGTATGTGTCGCGTTAAAGGGGGGGTAAGGGGAGTCTGATAAGCGGCAAAAGGAGCGCCCTCCCGTTGAGTCACAAGGTTCAGAGCAGACCCCCTTGTGTTCTAAACTCTCTCTCAGAGGAGAGTCTGGGTGTGGCTGGACCTACTCCTAGTCCCAGACTTGGTCAATGGTTTATGTCTAAAGGGTTAAGCATGTAGCCACTTCTCAGATTCAACTTGCCTGTCAGAGCCCTTCCAAGGACTTTCACTGAAACACTTTCACAAAGTTGAAACAATAGGTAATTTATTCAAGCGACAGGTATCACAGATTTGGAATTGCCGTTGATAAATGCACTGACTACAAAAGTTGAGCTCAAAGTAATAGTTTAGCGCTTTAGTTAACAATGTGTTCCCGGGGATACGTCTGACAAAGTCAGAGGCGCAACTCTTACCAAAAAGGTGCCCCTTCTTGGGGAGGGAAGAGAGGTTCAGGCCCATCGACCCGTCCGTCAGGTGAAGTTCTCGCTTGGCTCCTCCTCCCAAAGAGAGTTTTCAAGTGCCAATTTTTATATGTTTGGAAAATCTTTTTGCGAGGTGGGACTAAGTCAATTATTGTGTATCGATTGGCTCTTGGCATGGAATGTCGTGTCCTCAGAAGCGGGACTCAGCAGTGTGACGCGGCTTAGGAGCGGGCATCTTGGTATGCGCATCCGGCAATCTCTGGCTGCGCAGCCTCCACAGCCTCCGCGGCATCCCACAGATCACTGAGTTTACAGTGATGGGCTGTCCCCCCTTACTTTTGTCTGATAAGCACCAGTTAATTACTCCCTTTGTTCTTCGCTCTTGACACCTCAGTCCAGAGATGCCTCAGTCCGAGTTTGTCTTTTGTCTTGCATTTGACAAGTCCAGCAAGGCCATCAATTACAGTATGAAAAATGGTAATTATTCTGAAGAATATTTTTCTTTCTGAAGTCAGTTAAGAAAAGACTCTGTCCCTGTTACGGGGTTCTGGAGAAAGAATTTTTAATGCCTATAGGAAAAGAGTAATGTCTGTCAAAAATAGTTGGCCATAATCTGAGGTAGTCTGAACATTATTTGGACTTCTGGGGACAGATGTTCGTGAATATTAGCTAAGAATTTGATACTGATGCTTCTAGAGGTATGTGTTGGCTTTAGAACCATCACATTTTCTAGTACATTTATGCATTCACGTGCATACACAGATGCACACACAGAGAGACAGAATTTAGTAAAAGTTTTTGCCTTTTCTTCGATAAAATTTGCTTATTTCTGAGACCCAAGGCTAAAATACCCTTGAACAGGAATACAGAGAAGGTCTATACGTAGGCATTTTTCTGCCAGTGCCGTGCTGTTACTTACAGTGATTTTCCTCCACCTCTTTCAAAGATGTTCTGATTTCTGACTTTATTTCATATGGAGACTACTATAATTTTTATTCCTCTCTTCCTCATGTGTATTGGTTACAGACTGGAAATATGCTGAAATATAGCTTCCTAGCATAAGAAATAGAGTAGGATGTGCAATAATTATGGCAGTAGGAATTACCTTTTCACGTATTGTCAATAATTAAGAATATCACAGTATTTTCTTTCTTTCAGGTGTATAGGTAGTTTTACTATAGGATTTGTTGAAAACAAGTGTAGTTAAAAATTATGTACCAAAATACATATTTTTTGACAGGTTTTTTTTTTTTCAAAAAAAGGAGAAAGTCTCTCCCCAAAAGGAAGTTATAAAACTCCCAAGACAGACCTTTCAATAATGATGAAGTAAACAAGTATCCAGATGTTATTGCCCTGATACAGGATATTAGCTGTCGTAATCATGCCAGAAAATATCATGACAGTTTATTTCATAGCTCATATAAACAAACCCTAATGAAATTCAATCATAATTGAGACCTATGTTAGTGCAGGGTTTTTATCCTAGAGTGAATGCTGTCGCAGTCCTTTAATGCTGTAGGTTAAAGAAAATGGAAGCAGATTCTGTCCTGCTTGCACAAAATGATTTTAGGAATGATTCCTACCTCAATTTACATTTTTTACTGCAGATTTTTAAAAAAATTTTTTGAATGTTTTCTAGGTTTAATTTATTTCTTCCTTCCTTTAGGACTGAAACAGTTTCTATTGATGGAGTGTGACTGTTGCTTTTGCCTGAACTGTGATGGTCAGAGAAAAAGCCATTGCACTTACAGGGTGGAATCATATGCTTGAACTGCTGTTGAGCAATGATTTATTTGGTCAACTTTTTGGTCAACCTTTTTCTCACTAGATTTATTAATTACAAGAAAAAATTGTTTTGAGTTCAGTTCCTCTAAATATATCCCTTGCTGCTTTTTTCACATAGTTTTCCACTAGCATGGCAGTGTCTCTTGCAATCACCGGCTTTCTGCAGGATGCCTGTTGCCCAGATACCAAGTCTGCCAGTGGAAGTTAAACGATAGGGTGAGATTGTGTGCAGGATGGCAGGGATGCAGCTGTTCACACTTATTTACTGCGGTCTGGAGAGAAAATTGTGCCACAGATAATTTCCACTTCTTCCAGGTCCAGCAAGAGGGTTGGAAGGCAGGCGAAGACAGAATGATCCGAATCTGTCACAGATTCAGTGTAGCTTATGTAACAGAACTCGCAGTGTTAGATTCTTTGGCTGCGACATACAGCGTGAATTTACATTAATCGAGCGTCCTCTGAAACCATCTAGATCTTTTCTGTGCATGTGTGAAATGCCTTAGTGGCCTCATTAGGGAATTTGGAAAAAAATGCTTTGTTCAAAAAACTCAACTGCTGTAGATTTTCCAGTGCCAAATTGGTCTGTATTTAAAGAAAATCCTTACATAAATAAATAAGGATGAATTTAGTAGATCATACAGAGTGTTCATATAACCTACGATTATCTTGAACACTGTTGGTACTGTGATACAGTGGCAAAAGGACAAGTGTAAGCGTGTGTTGACGCTCTCCTACACTATTTCAACCCATGTGTATGCCTCAAATCTTACTGACCTAGAAATGGTGTGATTAGAAACTGTATTTTTCTTCTATGGTGTTTCTCAGTTGGTTCTTGAAGTTGAGCGAACATTTAACGTCTTCAGCACTCTGCAGTAGAATGTTTCAAGGCTTAAATGTGTTGGATTGGAAGATTTTTTTTTTCTTTTTTTTTTCTTTTATAGTTGCCTGGCTCTCCATGATGTTTCTTAAGTATTGCATCACACTAGCCATCCTCTAGTCCTCTGGTGCAGAGGCAGATTTAAGTGGGAGGCTACGCACTGTAGTTACAGTTTATTTATTTTGTACAGTTACTTTGGATTGCTGGGTAAATACCATCTGGTTGTGGCAGTATGTTACTGTTCATTTGTTCTGTAAGCTCTTCCCATTAATATTTCTATTTGAGGTAAATTCTTCAGTGTGTTACCTTGATGTAACATTCTCAGTATGAGTACTTTCCCAGATCTCCGTGGCAAACATGGCTGTGATTTTCATAGACATTTGTCTTATATTGTGAACATCAGAACATTCTGCATAGCCCCAGGCAGATTTCCTAATAATGTATTTTTAAAAAGTGTTATGTTTAGTTTTCATGCCTTCTCCAAGCCTTTAGTTTGCTTTATTGTGATTTTACATATAATTTGCCAGAATTCGCTTCTTGTATGGAGAAGACTTCAGTTTTTCACAGGGTCTTTATTACTTCTAAAAAAATTCATGTACCACAGTGGTTGATAGTTTCAGATATTGTTTCCCCTCAAATTTTTTCTTAGTGGTTTATACGTGCGCATTCTGACCCTCTAACATACAATTTTCAGATACCACCTGATAGTGTTGTGATACCTGCGAACAAGAAGTAAAAAGAGATTCTCAATACTCACTGTGAATCCTGCAAGAAACACATTCATATTCAAAATATTACAAGTTTTTGTCAGTGAGACACATTTTTTGTAGGTGTAGAAAGTTAAGTTCAGCTTCTATCCTTGTGATACAATCTTGTCCGTCTGTCAAACTCACTTTGTAACTTAATTGGACAGAGAAATGCATGCAAAACCTAGAATTATCAAGTAAATCATTAAGACCAGTGGCCACCATCATTCAAAAAGTTTCCAGTTATAGCAACTTTAAAGAAGGTGAGAAGCCCATCAGAATAGACAAGAGACTTGGAGAAGTGGTAAGATTTTCCTATTTGGTTGCTAGCATAAATAAAGAAAATGCACGGCAGCACTCTGTAACTTTATAATCACCATTAAAATGCCTGTCAAGCTACTTCCACTTTTCTGACAGTCATTTAAGGTAAAGAGGGTAACTACATCTATTCTTTTTTAGAAGTCTGCAAATCACTGCAAATGTCATGTCTTACTTTTTCAAAGGTTAAACTTCTGTATCTTGCAGTTATGAAATTACTGTTTTATTTGCATTTTCAATTTGCTATACTGGTCATACTTTCATTTCAAATCTACGAGTTACAATTTCTTTCTCTTCTTATTGTAACGAGCCATATAATCACCAGAATTTTATGTCTTTAAGCTGCCCTTTACCATGGTTTACTTTATCACCCATTTATTCATAGGTTTTCTTGTCTCATCATGTGCATCTCTGGCCTCCATTTTACTTTCCTCCATTCTCTTCTGGTTTCTCAAGAGACTCCTGTCTAGAACAAGAACCATTTTAAAATAAATTGATCCTTTAAAAAGAAGGTAGTTCAAATTTTGACAAAATGTTTTTCAGTTCAGCTCTACTTGGACCTAAATCTTATGGAAGACATTTATTCATGAGGATGCTATTTCAAATTATTATTATTAAGGGATCCAAATAGGAACAGTTTTCGAGTGCCGTAGTGTTGGCGTGGGTTACGGATCTGTTGTAACAATGTCACCCCAATATGAGTATTGATCGTTCAACCTTTATTAGTCAGCAAAACAAGGTTTATATAGCAAAGCAATTACAGCATCTGATTGGTTAGACTCCTAACCATATATAGGCAAAACTACTGCAACTCGTTGTGATTGGCGCAAGGCTACGCCTCTCGATGCGGAAGCAGTGCTGTGGCAGGAAACAACAGCGTGGCAGGAAGTGACAGTGCGGCAGGAAACGGCGACGTGACAGTCCCCCTGCTCCAGTGTCCCAAGCTCGTCGCTCTACCTTCCCAACAGGGTTCCGTGTTCGCCGCTCTCAAGGCTCACCTCTGGATCGGAACCTGGATTGCTCAACGGCACCAAGCTATGTCCCCTCTTGTCCAGCCAGGACTCCACACTGTAGGTATAAGTAGATAGAAGACCAGTAATTACAAGCTAGCGGAATGACCTCTAGAGCTGACTGCCTGGATAAAAATAAGCTGGAAGCAGAAGACAATGGAATTGGTGTGCAGTGAGATACCTAAGCCCAGAGTTACAAAGGAAGCTCAAGGTCTTGTAGGTAGATTGCTCATAGTTTCCTCCAGGGATAGGTATGCAGAGAGTGAGGAGTCAGTGTCTAAGTTAATGTCAGGCCCATAGCCCTATGGTGTTGTAAACTAATGGTGGTGGGCTATGCTTACAAGTTAACAGAAAGTCTGTGTATGGTAGCTCACGTGAAAGTGTAAGATACATGAAAACTAGAGGTGTAAATGGATCTTTCATTATTTTAAAATCACTTTCTCCAGCTAACTATTAAAATTTCACAAAATCCACAACTTCACTGCAAACAGGCATTTTGTTATTATATTCCTCATCACCGGTTCTCAAAGAGACAAACAGCAAGTGCCCAGGGCTCATTAAGGCTTCATCCTAAGTGATTATTGTACCGATAAACCTATGGCCCTTTCCCCTTTTACAGACAGGATTCCAGTGTGGCTTACACAGGGACAACAGGTCCAAATATCAGATGTCTCTGGTATGATTTCCTGTGAGTTACATCTAGAGGTATGGTTAGAGAAGTGAAAACCACGGTATGTCAAGAAGCCAAGGTTCTGAAATTGCATTGTCAGGCTAGAACAGAACTAAATATCTGGCTTTGAATCAGAAGTAGCAGATCTGAGCTGCTAGTCCAAGGAGATTATTTATCACTTTGAGTGGAGACTTGCTAATTAGACTCCTCTGAGCAGAAACTGCCTTATCTTACCAGGGTTGGATGCCATTCTCTTGATTCAGTGGAGGAGAAATGCATGAGTTTGGTGAGGATACAAATCATTACACAAAGGTTAAAGGAAATGTTCTCAAAAATAAAAAAAGGGGAAGGACTTGTGGTTTATTGTGTTGTATTTTTTTTCTTCCATCTCTTTAAATTTCAGGGAAAGACATCCAATCCTTTTACTTGTAAATATTCCCTAAAAAATTTCACTTAACACTGTACATAGAGGTCTGATGTTTGCCCTCCATGGTTCACTCTGAGTATTACTTACAATAATGTGGATATCTGAGGCTCCAATCCAGCAAACATTTGCAGTTGCAACTGGAGTTACTTCCCTGTTGCCTGAGACTGATGTCAGACATGCTGTCTTGGATATATCATGGTCAACGAAGCTGATGAGTGGAACACTTGTCACCACACCACCCATCAGCTCTGAAGGCAGAAATATATTTAGAATAGAAACTTTAATCTGATTCTGTGCAGATGATGGAGGTTATTTATGCAGGTTATTTTAAACACTTTCAATTGTTGTTTGGTTGCTCTATTTTTAATTCAAGTCTATTTGGCAGAATTGGTTTAGGGATCATTCTTGGCTATGCCAGCAGACTAGGGCAGTATTAACCCCTCATGGATGAAAACGGGAGATGTTTATAAATGGCTGAAGAATGGGCTGGGCTTGTATTTTTATACTCCAGAGCAGCATGCATGATCCTAAATTTGTCATCTGAAGTATTGTCATTTGTCATTTGAATTCTTCCATTTGATAAATTAGATTGGTTTATTCTTGATACTCAAAAGAAAACCCCCTAAAGGCACTTGTGCAGTTTGTGCTATTTCGTTGGACTACAAGATGTGCATAGACTGAAGCCAAGAGATGGAAGACAGTTCCAGTTTCTACACTGCACTGTATAACTCTGTAACTCTCTTTTGGATTGTGAGTTTGTCAACAAAGTTATTGCTGAATACTTTTAACAACTTGTTTGAAGACATCCTTGACAGCAAGGAAATTGTACACCATAGCAAAAAAAGCCTTAGATAATTTAATGTCAAGGACAGTATCCCACATATTTCTGAAGGAGTCAGCAAGTAACTGACTACAAGTTTCCAAAAGGTTGCCCTATTCCATATTGAACATTAACGTGGCTGCTGACTGACGGCAATGGTTCACTATGCTGTTCATCAAAAAGGATTATGCAAGGGAGTGACATCTTTAATGCAGTCAACGAAGTTTGTGAAAACATTACCTTGAAGAAGGTGTTTTTCAGTGACCATTAGTGGTGCACTGAAAGTGGTTTGTGAATTGTTTTTGTTCAGGGAGTGAAGCATACAGTGTCCAGCTTCACTGACTCTTTGCTAAGAGGCGGTTTGTCTCAAAGACAGTAGAAAGAACTTGGAGAATGTCCTGGAAATAGTTGCCAAAGCTGTAAATTGAACTGTGGTCTGAGTGCTGAACTGCTGCCAGTTCCAGGCACTACTTGATGAAGATCAGTCACAGTACTTAACTTTGCTATTATACAATGTCGTATGGCTTAGCCGGAACAGGAGTTTGATGGGTGTGTAACATGGCTTTATGACATAAGACCTTTCTTTAAAATAAAGATTGGAAATAATTATTAACTGAAGAAATGGCAGGGTTTTGCCAGTCCCTGTTTTACCATAATGATATCATAATGTGTAAAGTCATCAAAAGTGTGAACTTTGGGAAAATACCCAGGGAGATATTTCAGTAATCTCATGGATGAGATTCTTTAGAAGCTGGAGAGCTGATGATTAAACAGTCTCTGAGTTTTGTGTTGCTGGATTCTTATTAGAAAGTGCTGGGAATAGCGAAGCCTGTCTAAAGAAGAATTCTTATTTACAAGATTATGTATTTTGTGATTTTCCCCCAAAGACTTAACATTTCTTGAAACATTTCTGTTTTGCTCAAACTGAATGCATTCATTTTTGAGACAGAGTTAAATTTCTGAAAGGTAGAAAGCAATTTCCTATCCTACATGTACAACTCAGTACAAATCAGTATAAAAGATGGAACCACAGAGCTTTCAGTTAAAGAAAATTGTCTTTTGCTTCCTCTTCATGTGTTGTGAGGTGTTTTATGATTGCCAGGCTGCACTTCTTGGACTACCTTTGCTCTGTATACTTTTCTAACTGCTTTCCTCAGTGTTTAACTTCATCAAACTGAGCTTTCAGTAGCATGTCAATAACAAGCAGAGAAGTAGGTGTATCTATCAAAAAAGCACACAACATTTTTTTCAAGCAAAGTCTTCAGTGAAATGTGAGCAGGATGGAAGGTGGTGGCTTCTGAATGTGCCATTGCCATTTTACTGTGGTTACTGCAATGGTTTCTCCAAACCACAGAAGAAATTGTTAGAAAATTTACATTCATAGTGCTAAAGGATATTTGTTTCATTTGGACGGAATTCAAAACCTGTTTTCCAAATGGCTGCTTTGTTCTGCACTACGTACTCCCCAGTATTTTAACTGGACTTGAATTCAAATTAGTGCCATCATATGTACTTTCAAAATGGAAAATATTTTCAGATGTTGCAAATTATGTTGGAGTCACGAAACCCAATACTTAGGAATGGTTGGACATATAAGCATGTACACCATGACGTATTTCTTACATAATACAACATACAGATATTTGAGAAACATGCTCCAAAATTTACTAACTTGCTTATGGTTTAATAATGGTGTTGTGAGAAGTGTTAATTAGGTTATAAACAGATTATAGAGAGGCAGTGGTGTCTAGTAGATTTTGTTCTACCCTGTGGTAGACATTTTTCTGTATCATACATTTTTTTTCTGAAGTAGGGATGCTTTACTTAGCATGGAAGTTTGCCAACACTGCTCCCACTTATAAAGAGGGAGATGCACTGTGATGTGACAACTACCAGGCTTTTTCTGACCCTCTTTTTATGCTTTGCGTAAATAATTGAACAGCTAGTAAATAAACATATCTGACCTTTCTACTGTCTTTTATAATGTAATACATTTTTATTATTTTTGGCTGTGGCTAGTAAGCCAAATTGTATCCTGAGCTACCTGCAATAATGGGCGTTGCTACTACATTTAGCCTAGTGAAGGGGCACTAGCGCTGGAGTTAGAAAAACAGGACTTCCTTCCTATGTCAGCTTTGCCACTAACTTACTACAGACAAGTGATTTTACCTCTTCATTCTTCCTCCAGCCTTCGTCTATCTTGGCACTACAGCTGTATCTTACTATGCCTTTACATTTTGGACTGTATTTTGACATACATAATACAGTAGTGTATATTCTATCTAAAAAAGGGATAATGAACTGATTTGAGGAAAAATATCTCCACTTGTTACACTCATGATAGGTGCAAGGGCTCGAGGAGGTGTTTAAAGTGGGAAATGCTTTTCAGTAAAGGCTTGACCATTCTGAGTTTGGGTTTTTGTTTTGTTTTGGTTTTCTTTTTTTTTTTTTTTTTTTTTTTTTTTTTAATTCATAATAGCTGTCCTCTGTGTCCTCTGTGGCTTATCACCCTTCCCCAGCTAAAGGCTTCCAGCTCCTTACAGCTTGTTTTTAGGAGTCCTTCTTTTTCCGAATGAACCAGCACGAGCCTGCTCAGCTGGAGGGGTGTGGTGTAGTCCAAGTGAGCTAACGTGGCCATCTGTACCTTCCCTGGTGAGAAGCTGCAACTCCCGTATTTCTGGCACAGCGTACATAAGGCTCTGGGATGAGCCTACCCACCTTGCTGCCTGGCTGCCCTGCCTATGCACAGCCGAGAGCCGAGTGCTGAGAATTAGTTCCTCTTGCCTTTAGTCTCCTCCTGCACAGACGTGTCTTTTCACTAAATGGGACTTTGGTTGTACTTTTTAATCAGTCTTTTATTTTAGTGTATTAATTGCTTGATCATTAGAATATATGATGGATGACACAATTTTAGGATTATCTTCCTCATTTAACTATCTGTAGTGGCAAAGCTTTCTCTTGAATTAGTGCGCAGCACAGTTCTGTTGTCACTGTGTGGCACCAGGATAGTATTGTGCTGGACTAGATTGAGAGAAGACAGTGCAAAAGGACCTAGTTTCTCACCTTCTTATGTTCTTCCATCCAATATTGTCAGTTGTTACTAAGTTAGATATTTGAAGAATTTTTTATGTATGGTAATAGCACTAAACAAAATCATGAGTGAATTTTATGGGTAAAATTATACAACGATGACAGCGTATTTTAAGAACATTAAGGCGGTTCTAGAAAATAATTCATATTGCAGTCTATACTGTGAAGACAGATCATTCCTTAAGTGTCACAGAGGAAATTAAATATTGTAAGTGGCCTTTACAGCCATTGAATATAATTTCTGAATGTGTAAATTGATAGTATAGTTCTAAAAAACCCCTGTTTTTTCAGCTCACATCTTTGTTCGGAAAAAAGTGTTCTAATCAAAGTGTTCCAGTAAAAAGCGTATGAAGAATTCAGCTGTTACTTGCTGAGGCAACTCATTTCTTACCTGGTTAATATGAATTAGTTTGCTGTTTGATTAGCACAAATGTAAGCAATATACCAAGAAGGGAAAGAATTTAATTATTGGTATGATGGTAAAGTACATTATGTCAAATTACATTCAGCAAACAGGCTATTGGTCTGCACACTGTGTCCTTGAAAATAAATGCCAGATACATCTGAATCGTATGAACAAATCTGAAAGCTAGTATGGACCTAATCCAAAGGCTACTGAAGCAAATGGAAAGAGTTCCACTGACTCCAATGAGCTTTGGCTAAGGGCCAGTGGAAGTAGCATTGAAGTTACCAAAAGGCAAAGCTGCTGAAATGCAATTGGAATTTTTTCTTGTCATCTGCTAAGCTTTGTTGGAGAGACATCAGCTATCTGGATTCTTGCAACAGAAAGCATATATTTGGTATGTCCATCCACTGCTGTTCAGATTATTTATATGTGCAGAGGAATGACCATCTATAATGCAGTTAGGAGGATATAGCTGTTATTTGCAGCTCAAGAAAAATCTGTGGAATCTCAAGACTGGTCATTACTGTAGCAAAAATTAATAGATATGTCGAAGTAACAGCTACAGCTATTGGCGAATACCCATAAATGAGCCAAGACTCTATGGAGAGTGCAATTCTTTTTTTTTTTTTTATTCATAAGTTGATATCACTAGGCTATTTAGAGGCCTTTCTTTCAGTACCATAAAGCATGTCTGCCATTGTGCTAAAGATTTAATAAGTTGAATATTTAGTTTTCTTTCTCTGTGTCATTTCTCTATCTCATGTCACTAAATGTGTCCTGTGACAATGATAATACCTGCAGGTGCTCATCATTACTCTGGGGCGAACATGCATGTCTTGCTGTTGGAAATTCTACCTAGTTGGTGCCTATTTGAAGCTCTATTTTTGAAGTCAGGTGAAAAGATTTCCAATTTCACTGCTAGTTACACTTCTTACCTCACTGATTAGCCAGGTTTGTTGATTATGTTTTTGTGATAGCCTGTTTTGAAAATACTAGTTATTTGCTTGATATTAGGCAGAATTTGAAGTGGTAGTTAATTTCTTGTAACTTCTGAGCTGAAGATCTTTACTATGCATTCAGAACTGAGACTCCTAAAGAGTGGTTGTATAAAATAAATTCTTACTGAACAATTCTTTTTTGACTGCAAGTGTAAGTTGTGTAGCAATGCAACACGATGTTAAATACAAACTCTTTGTTTACCCTGAAGCGTAAATTTTGTTTGTCAATATTCTAAACTGAACTACAGGAAGAAGCCCTAATTTAAGTTAAACTTGCTAAAAATGTTAATCAAGTTTTATTTAGTTTTTGGATTTTCTTTCTCATGTTTTTGTAAAATCCTCACTTATGGACAGCTGGTGTTGGACAGTAAGACACATTTGAGTGCAGACATGTATTTGCCTCAGAACAGGCTGTATATAAAGCATCCTTGTACTATGCATAGGGAAAAAAGGAAAAATGGTTTCTTCAGCCACAGTGGACGAAGATGTAGTAAAACCGTGCTAGAGATAACTAACCTTTAATTATAACCCTTCAGAATTACACTTTTAAAATTGTAGGGGGATTTTTATATTGGTTCAAGATTGTCTATTTGTATATTTTTTGGGGGGGTTTCTTCTCATAATGTTCACATAAATGCATAAAATGTAGGGCCTTTTTCCTGTATATGTCAGTTAAGTAAATTGTGGATTTTCTTACTAATATGCAGCTGCTTTCAAATCCATGGATAACCCATGGATAACTCTACCTTGAGGCCTACACTGTTGCATTGCTATGTTCCTTTCAGTTCAGCTGGAAAGAAAATGTTTAGGGCATTATTCACAAATTCTGCCAACAGAGCAATCTCTAACCTTTTGGAGTTCTGAAAAAGCAAATGTGAATACAGTGCCAAATGCAGAAGCTTGTGTGGAATATCATTATCTGATAAATAAATCCTTTTTTAACATTTACCTAGTGCTTTTTTCACTGATGAAAAAAACTCACTATACTGTATAAGCAAGGTATACATTAGATAAAGTTGGTTTGAGATTTTTTTGTGTATTAAGATTAATGTACTGACAAATCTCAAAAACAGTCATCAGCAAGCAGAGTGCTTTCTGCATGTGGCTTGAGAAATCAGTAATCAGGCCTGGTGCTAATCAAGAATGTTTCTTCTGATCCCTCAGGGAGTAGGCAGTCACTGCGCTACCTGCAAATGTTATAAACAAAAGTATGTGAGCAATGGTGAGAACAGACAGAATCAGATGATTTGCTGAGCTAGATTCATTCAAACAAAATATACTGCAACAGAGCCAAACAAAAAGTTATATCCACAGGAACGTGGAATTCCAGTCAGATTTGTGGATTATGAGAAGCAGTGACTGTGAAGGATGCAAGTTCAATACCACTTAAACTCGTGCAAGAAAGGACCATCTCCACAAAAGGAGAGTACATACAGTAAAATAGGGGTCAAGGCATGGTTTCTTTCTGCACAAAAGATACCAGGGAAACTGGTGTTGGACTTCTGATTCCAGTCTGCTGAAAGAAGATGCTGGAAAAGCTGAGAAGGTACAGGGAACCACAGAATAGCAAGGCTAGAGAAAATATTTAGACAAAACAGAGAAAACAGCTTTCCAGGCTAGCCCCTTCTGGGTGGCAGCTATCTGGAGACATTCCTACTTTTGGGGCAGGACTGTGGCAGGCACCCGGCAGAGACCCCCAGTCTATGTCTGAAGACTTAGAATACGTTAGAGACTTAGAATACTTTCACCTGGTTGAGTGAAAAAAACACACCAACCCCCCACAACTACTTTACAGAAAGAATATTTGACACATTTGAAAAAAGCAATAATTCTCCATTCTTCAGTGGCTCCAAAACAAGTGGATGCCTTCCTGAAAGACACCATTTAGACAAACAATTTCGGGGTTCTTTTGGCTGTATCTGGATTGAAATTTAATCGTTTTTAATTTACAGGAAGCTAATCTAGATATTCTGAAGACACCTGAAGACACCTCTGATCTTAATGTGAAAGTTAGTGAGGAAATTAAAGTTACCAATTAACGCATTATTTCTCAGCTCATCAGTATATCAGAGAGAGGACATTAGAAAGCCAGATAAGTTGAGAGTCTATGGAAATGAACTTTGCCACTCAAAGTATTTGAGTTATGGTTTCCGGTTGTTCTTAGGATCATGTTGGCCTTGTTTTCTGCAGTTTGTACCGAGTTTCTTTTTTTATGCCCAGAACCATAACAGCCAGGAAACTACTTCCTGCTTTTCAAATCAAGGTTCTGAAGAACAAAATTACAACCTCCAGATGAAAAGGGCAGTTCACTGAATTCCATGCCATCCATTTCTATTACACCCAAACCTAGTAAATGTTGCAAATTCCCCTTTCCTTTTCAAAGTTTTTTTTATTCCTAACATTTTGTGAGAACAGGAGACAGCAGCGTGTACTACTACAGGAATGTATATTGAAAGTGCTAATATTAATGCTGATCTAGCAAAGATACGCTACATCAGGGGTTATGCAGGCATCATGGCATTGTGTATTTAGAAATGAAACCTGGATTTTACATTAGTGTTTCCCCTCAAGCTTACGCTTGCCTGTGTGTATTCTTATTATAGTTTGCAGTTTTTAATCGCATATTGTATTCCACTGGCCAGTTTCTCGGTATCATCATTGTTTTAGAATATATGAAGGCTTAGTGGAAAGTTCAAGTAGCAAAAGAGGATTCCAGCCTTTAGCCTGTGTACATACAAAGCACTTGTGTACTTGTGATTAAAATCTTTGCTGTGCTCTAGGGCAGCCAGTGGTGACAGTTGCTTAGTTGTACAACCATGAAGCATAATATGCTGATAAAGCTGTATATGCCCTTGAGTTTGCTACTTTTATCATCACACTGTTGCGCTGATTGAGTGCATAGTTCTATACTCAAGATACAAAGTTCACTATTATCTATCTTATTTATGAAAAATGTACCTTGTTGATCTAACTTAGTATTTTACAGATCAAGCTACATAGCCTCCTGATTAAGCCACATAGCTCATCAGCAACAGCAAGCAAGTAAACAAGTATTTCATCAACACTTGAGGTGTGCACATTACTAAATCCCCTTCCATTGCAATGCTAATGTTTTTTGTGAACACATTGCTTTTTAAAATTCACTTTTAATACTTGCTGTTCTTTTAGAGCATCTGTTTGGTTGGGGAGATTACACTTAGAAACAGGTCGTGATTTAGCAGCATGTATTTCTACTCTCTTAAGTTTGAATTAAGCCAGCTGATACATTATTAAACAGTTAGTCACTTGCATATATTTGTGTGTGGAAATTGGTCTTTACTAGAAGTAAATACACATTAGTAAAGATTTATATGTAACCAATTAATTCAATTCTTTCCTAACAGTGGAAATAGTTATTCCTAGAACGAAGCTTAGTCTTTATTGACTTAACTGAATTTGTAACAAGACTATATTTTGACTGCTTACATTGGGTTTAAAATATCTGTTTCTAATCTATATTAAACTCCTCATTTCATTGTCTCCAGGTTTTAATCTGATCTTGCTCTAATTAACTGCAGTCCAGCATAACTTTTCAGTAAATAACTTTATAGTTTTCTTCTTCCAAAGGTTCCTATTCCATGTGTTTTTTTGTTGGCCAGCTAAGATTCAAAGGTGAAAAATGAAACAACATTGTTAAAAAAAATTGAAAGTGTACTAGAAAGTTGGTCCTTGAAAAGTAAGGTATATGAAGCCACACTGAGAGGCCTTTCAGCTAGATTGAACCCTTTGCCCAATTAATTGTTTCAGTATCTGAGTTATCACTGGATCAAGAGTGAACCAGCTCTTTTTCATCTCTTCTTGTTAACAATATCATCTTTTATCTTTACTCAAAGAAAAGGGATTCATTTCCTTCTTTCATCTCTTCACACCCTAAAAAAGAATTGTGTTGCTGGATTAAGAGAGATGGAAGTGCATTTGTTCATGTATTTTAGCAAAGCTGACAATTCTCAGCAGTTCCAGGAATTGACTACAACTATAACCTAAGCACTTGCAGTGCAGGAATATTGACAGCCTTACTAGTTAAAAATAGCTCATATAAATGATGTATCTTGGTGTAGATATTGTTGACGCAGACACATCAGCACATCCTCCAAAATGAGATTTTACCTATTATAGCACTGTGATTCTTGGGATGTTTGAAAGACAGCAAATAGTAGTAAATTCAGAACACATTAAATAATTTTGTAAGAATGCTGCTAAGCACCAATTCTTGCAAATGATCTTCTTCTTTCCCTGTCTCTTCTACAGTCCAATAATATTTTTGAGTGTGTGGTAGAAGGATTTTGACATTTGTATTATGGTCACTGTCAACATATTCCTCCTTCTCCCCTGAAAGTACGGCTGCAACTTGAAAAAAAAATTACGGTGGAGTAAAGAAGCTAGATCAAGTAGGTCTTGCTGTGATTTCAGACAAAGTCTTGCCATCTTCAGGCTGACTCATCTACTAGGAGTTACACATTGTTTAAAAAACCACACAGACTCTGCGTGACAGAGAGAAGGAGAATATACTAAGGATGCTTTTCAGCTCTTTAGAGTTATTTTATGTGTTTTGTCGTTGCTAAGGCAAATCTAAAGTAATCTACCAGAGAAAAACAACTTCTTGAGATGTCAACAGCAACAGATATTCTAGGCCATTGAAACTCTCCTTATCGCATGCACAGATAATTTCTATAGAGAATTTAAAGCTGAGTATAGCTGTGTAAGCAAGCATAGGAGATTTAACAAGGCAGGTGTTTTACTGACATGCAGTAATTTGAAGCTGATGTAGGGAGAAGACATGAGACATGGTTTGCCTCAAATTATTTAGGTACAACATTTGCCATTCCTGTATTTGATTTGGTGCCAGCAGATCTGCAGTTACCACACTCTAAAATACTTAAAATGTTCTAGTCAATTCTGTTGTCTAAAAATACGTCAACTTGTATGTCAAGTGTGAAGACTGAAATTGTCACTCAAGCAACTGAAAAATGTCTCTGCTAATTGCACATTTAAAGCAAAAGAAATATTTGAATTAATTTCACTCAGATTTAAGGAAAAAATGTGATTTGATTCATATGACAACACATTGAGTTTGGTATTAATAATTGATTTGTCTAAGAAATAATCCTATCATGAAAAAATTCACAAGCCTGAGAATAGGTAGTTAAGAGGACAAGTAGTTCAGCACCGTTTTTGTCACTTCTTGATCGTCTGGAGGTCTTCATGACCTTATAAAATGCTGAAAGTAATGTCCATGCCTGGCTCTGTGGTAACTAAAAGCAGTTGACAATGCTGTGCCAGACTTGAAAGCTGCAACTGTGATCTCTTTCAAGAGGTCCATTGATTTTCACTGACAAATTAGTTGGCTTCCTCATTAGAGCTAGTTGCAAAATTTTGCATTTTAGTCACTAAGTGAAAACATGGAGACATTATACTTACATCACTATGTTTTGCTGAACAGGATATTGCAGATAAGCCAAGAATGCAGGGCAGATTTAAAGCCCGTTTAGCATTCCTGTCAAGGAATGCGTTTCAGTTACTTTTGAATAGGTTTGAATCAGCTCCTGAATTGAGTATGAAATGGAAGCTTCAGTTTCATCTTTGAAGTTGCATGTCTGACCATAATTAGATTTGAGTTGGATTTGAACCTGGAACTAGAGATGGTTTCTGAAGAAGATTTCTAGCAATTGAGATAATACAAGGAGGCCTATAGCTGCAAGTCGTCATGAAGCCAGATTTCTGTGAATCCAGATCACAATAAGCTGCAGATTTAAGAGGCGATAAGAGAAGATACTTGTCTAGTTCTTTGAAAAGCAAGTCACTATTTTCATAAATAATAAATACTAGCAGGAAGTTGTTTTC
Source organism: Opisthocomus hoazin (assembly GCF_030867145.1). NCBI lineage: Eukaryota > Metazoa > Chordata > Aves > Opisthocomiformes > Opisthocomidae > Opisthocomus > Opisthocomus hoazin. The sequence goes on from NC_134427.1 coordinate 12,662,228, forward strand.
CTGTAGTCAGAATGGTAGACATGTTTCTAGTCTCATAGGAAGAAAAAGATCAAAATAAAACTTTCGAAAAATTAACTGGCAATAAAGGGTAAGCAACTCTATGTAATTGTCCCCTCTTTTGATGTTACTTTCATTTGATTTCCTTTCTATGTTACAGGGCAGCAGGTATCAAAATATATGCCATAATAGTTCATACTGAGATACTGCCTCAAAGGGATTTGTGTTTTCTCTAAAACTTTTTTTCTTTACATGCAAATTTCAAATATCAAAGTATTAAACATGTCCATAATAAATGAGCACCTTCATACCATGCTTAAAGGCTTTTCTTTCCATTTTTTAAAGAAGGTAATAAATATATGTTTTGCAGGAGTATGGATGCCAATATGAGCCAGCGTGGCTCTACTTATGTGTTTTAGAGATCTTAGTAGTGCCTTAATCAAAATGGAACTCTGCTGCTGGTGCTGAAAATTAAAACTTGAGGAGGACTATTTAAGCAGAAGCAGGGAGTAAGCTAATGGTTGTGGAGGAGCACCTCTGCTTTGGACCAACAAAATTAATGAGAGGAACGTGGCTAGCGCTCCCTGCGCTTCTGAAAGGTGTTTCTATACCCATCACAGCACTACAGTCTTTGCAACCTATAGACCAGTGAAGCGAGCTTGATTCAAGGGAAAATTTAGATCAAATAGGTAAGTTTAATGCTAATATGTTACCAGAATCAGGTACCTAAGGGAATAGAAGTATGAAATTGCAGAACTGATGGCCAAGGTGTATAACCTACCATGACGGACTGTCATTCAACCAGAGGACAGATGGGGAGCTGAAGTAATTGCCTCTACAGAAAGGGCATGAGACATACTTCTGTGAAATACAGACTGGTGAGTCTGAGATGCATCCCAGCTGTATGGTAGAATCTATAAAAAGCAAGGTGACCGAGTGCATGGATAAAAGTGGTCAACTAGGAAAGAGTTAGCATGCCTTCCGTTAAGTATAATCATGCCTCACCAACTTTCTGGGTTTCTGGGATGATATCAGTAAAAAAAAAATGGAGAAAGAGGATCTAGTGGACTTTATATAGTCATTCTTTGACATGGTTTCACTTCATAAGTTATTAAATAAATTAACATTCCTCAGGACTGGTGGATGAATTCTTTAGTACACTGAAAAATTATTAAAGGGTAGGAAACAAGGGATCACTTTTCATTGTGGAAAAGCATTGACCAGGGGTCAGTGCAGGATCAGTCTGGGACTAGTAACAATTGATCTTCATTGATGAATTGGAGAAGACAATAAACAGTGAGGTCTGAAGATGACATTAAGCCCTTTTCATGATACCACCCTAATAATATGAAATTTCAGAAGTAACTTAAAAAAACTTAGTGGCCAAGAAAAAAGATCAGTCAAATTCACTGTGGACAGAAGTAAGGTGGTGTGTCTAGTGAAAGAGAACTGAAACCTACACAGTGCTAAGCTTGGAATGGGCAGTTGCCATGCAGTATATTGATCTTGGAGTCATGATTGTTCTGTGAAACCAATGCTTAGTGTGCAGAAACAGCAAAAAAGCCAACAAAATGTTTGGGGTTATCTGGATTAAAATAGGTTTTGTAGGTGAAGTTTTTGTTCATATTTGCTTATGTTTTTTCTGAATTAAAATTCACTGAATTTCTTTAGCCTTTTGAAGTAGGTAGAATTCTCTAAGCACCACTCAGGTGAGCATCTTTCCATCGAAATGGATCTTGATGCAGGAAGAGATCCTCTTAAAAAGAGCTTAACTCAAAAATTAATTTTAATGCCTTTGTTCTTAGCTAAGAATTCACAAGATGAAATGCTACAGTGAGGCCAACCAAACTGTCCCTGCCTATGACAAGGCAAGGAGAGTTAATTTGCTGTGACTAACTGGAAAACATACAGCATATTAATATGTAAAATGAAAGTGCAAGCTGTGGTTATGTCAAACAATGGAACCATGTAAAACATTGATGTTTAAAGTAAGGTAGCATGCTCTACCTCTATAATAGTTTGAATACTTTGTTCTATCAAAAAGAGGAAAGCTGTTGAATTGGGGATGAGAGATGCCTGGAGTTCTCAGCATACAAAGTGAAAAGATGAACTGAGAAAGGGAAAGAGACGGCCAAATATAGATAAGCCCATAATACTTAATTATATATTCAAGCAGTCCAGTACTAAGTAAATTAATTAGAAAAGTACCCCTGTATACCCTAATAGTCTAGTCAAGGCCATTAGCTTTGCACCAAAAGGTGAATTTATATTGTATCCATTCATAGATATTCTGTACAGTGGAAGCAAGCAATGGGAGACTCTGCAATCAGGACATTTTCATAGAAACAACCTGAGAGTTAGAAGAGCGCTTGTCTCAGTGTCTAGGCAATGTTTCCTTTCCTTTTCCACTGTGAGTTTTGTAGAGGTAGAGAGGTAGAAAGTGGATTTGAGAAGCACATTTTGTAATCTCCTGAAGCTGCTAATTTAGGTTTAGCTGAACCTCAGTGGAGATGGGCACAGTTAATGAAACAGCTTTATGAAGTATGACTTGCAGTTTTCTTAAGCTCTTTTTAAATAGGGAGAAAAGGAAGTTCTCTTGCACTTCCCACCTGGAACATTGGAATTAGCTGTCCAAAGACCGTCCTTGCCACAAAGAAGGGATAGGGATATGAAATCCTGTTTAATCTCAAAATTCAGCAGTATTTCCCTTCCAAATGTATTTGTTGGAGTAGGTTGTACCATCTGATACACCTCGTGCCTATGTGTTGTTTTCTTCAGTAACAGTTGGTGATATGTTTTAGCAGATAAAGGTTGTGCCGTTCAGTGAGGCATCTGCAGATACAGAGGCTGTCCCTGACAAACAATGTATCTCACTGCTGCTTTGTATCTGACTTAGGCTAGTCCCCTGCCATGCTTGTGGCTGGTGATTGCCTCTTCACTTTTCTGCACAGATGCTTATCTCATTCAATTGCACGCTTAATGAGAAAATGGATTCTTGAAGTGGATGTTCCCACATGGAAGCTTTCTTGTTCTCCCATGATATACTGTCTACACCAGGAACCGTCTGTGTTTTGAATCAAAAGAGTGAAATAAATCACTCTGTTTTTCTGTTTCAGGCACTAGTCAACGTTACTGGTAACTCTAGGAACTTCCTTCTGTCTCTTACTCTGTCCACGTTTCTGAGTGACAGTTCTATCCCAGGTCTCCCAGCTCTTCCCATTCTCCACTGAGCTAATAAAACCATCTTGTTCAGAAGGAGGAGGAAAGAAAATACCTTAGACCCACAGCCACTGATATTACTGCATGTTTTTCTGTAGCTATGTCTTCAGTATAGCTAATAGCAACAGACTAACACAACTGTATGGTACTGCAAGAGCTTAAATTTTTTACCTTAGTGGCACACTTCTATTCCCACCACACGTGTCCAAAGTGTCTCAGGATCTGTGTTACAATTTCACCTCTGCCATCAGCAGCCATGTTGTGTTCTCATTTAGATAACCTGAGAGTGGAGGAGATCATAATGCAAAGAATGGTGATACACTAAAATATCAAATAAAGATGACAGAAGAAAATTATTCTCTTCTGTCTTCTCTGATTCAGAGCCTCTCTCTGCTGAATTTAGAGATACAAGTTCCACTTCATAGTGTGTGTATTTCGATACATATTAGTGATAGTCATTGCCTTCTCCATGTGCTTTATGCATTTTGTTTACATGGAGCTATGTTAAGCTTTGTGATGAAAGGCTCAGATCTCTCCATCAAACATACAACATATTTTGAAAATATTGTCCAGTCTAATATGCATCCTTCCATGTTTACATAATCATTAAATGCAGATTTTTCCCCTGAAAAGCAAGTTACCTATGTTATATTATTTGTTGCCACTAAAAAAGACTGTGAAACAGGAAATTTCTAACGCCAAGTTGCAGTATCTCTGTAATCTAATCTCTACTTCATAAATATTTGAGACTTAAGCTATTATGCTTTGTTGTCTTTAGACTTTGAGTTTATGTTTTTATATAGTTAGATACAGGTATATATTGAGTTTAATGAAGGCCAGCAAAAGAGGATTTGTCAAAGGCCTGTTGGACATAATCCAAGGAAAGTTTCTTAGTGCTATCCAGGCTTGAATATGCAACGTTTTCTTCCTGCAGTCACGAAATGCCTCTATCCCTTAATCCATTTGCTTTTTTATTGGCAAGATAGAATTGTTCAGCTCATACAAGATTATTTCTGCTGAAATTCTAATGCGTTAGCTAAATTTATGCCTATGAAAACTTGTAATTTTCCTTGTTTTGATCAGTGTGCGCATTCTGAACCAATCCATGCTAAAGCACCCTTTACTGAAAAGCTGGTGAGCTGGAAATTATTTCACTTTGAAAAACATCCAGTGTATTATTAAAACCATTTCCTTTGTCGTATCCCTACCCTGTTACTCACTTCTCTTCATAGAAGCTAATTAAACGTTATGCTGCTAATCAGTGTTGATAGATACAAAGTACTGTAATGTCTTCTGGCTTTATGGATTATGCTAATGGCCATCTGCCTATTATTGATAATTTGTTCTTCAGTTACTGGAGGGGGAGAAAGAAGCTGTTTGGTTAACTATAAAAGGGAGCTATTTGGTTTATGATGCATTCAGCTGTATGATCTGTTGTCTTTAGCTATTAAAGTTACTATAACTGCAAAGAATATGATTTCACCAAGATCTGAATTTTCTCCAGTAATTGTATATGAAACTTGTATGTTCAGACATTTAGAATACACCATGAGTGATAAGAGTTTGATGGGAATAGCTTATTAGTTACTCAATGTGTTAAACCAAAGGTAAATAGATACATGATTAAATTTCATACTGAAGTTGTCTAAAATGCTATTAACTATCAAGAGTAAAAGGTCATGGAAAAAGCCTAAATTCTGTAACATGGAAATCTGTAACAAAATCTGTATGTATAGGGACTGCCTTAAATAACTCTGCAAATCATAGCATAATTCATTGGTCGCAGGAAAATATCAACTATAAAAATTTGGGTGCTCTGCTCAGAGAGGTGATGTGCACGCCTGTTTTCATGTACTGTGATAGATAGTATCAGATTTTCTCCAATATGAAACATAGAGGGTAACAGTCCGTTAGCAGCCTATTAAATTTAACAAAGCCTTCTTGGATTGTACTGAAGATTCCAGTTTTATTTAGGTAGTTTGACTGTCTTGTTGCTCAACCAGCACAGACAGCTCTGAGACAGACAGTCAGAACAGATAAATGCCAGATATTGTCAGCTCTAGAGTTAGCAGGAAAATAGCCACAATTATTTCAAAATGTGAAAATACAGTTCAGTTTTCTGTAATACTTTTTCTTGCTTCCTGATGAGCTACTGCAATGTAAGAAAAAGCTTAAATTAGAAATGAAATTTTGATACATTTTGGTAAGAATTTTAAATGAAACACAATAAAGTTTTTCATTTAAACTTTCTCTAGCACTATTTGGGAATCACGTCAACGCTTGAAAATAAGACTAAGGTTCTCAGCAGTAATCACATTAAAGAACTTACATATTTGCCTTTTTTTCCTTGAGGAACAGGGCAAGTGTAAAGCTTTTGAGTAGATAAAACTTCACTTTCTTCCAGTACCATAAAATTAAACTAATCTGGTATTACTCAGTGCTGAGAACGGAAAGTCTTCCAAAAAGAATTTGAAAACTTGCTGAAGGAGACCAAGGATTGTTCCATGGAGGGGGGATAGTCTGACCGACAGAATAGCAATTTTTGGCAAACACATTCAGTGGCAACCATTGTATGTTCTGTATCTATTGTTTTTCATTAGACTACTTCACAAGCAGTGTGTATGAAAAGTAGATAACAATAATGAGCCCAAGTTTCATTGGAGGTTACCAAAACTTCATAAAACCAAGAGCTTGTATCATGATGCCTGTCAATGAAGGGCACGACTGAAAGTTCCCGCAATCCAGAGAAACTGTGCTTGAATTCTGCAAATGCTTTGAAGTACCATTGAAATGCTGTATCAGTAAACTGAAACACTGAACAGTGCAGTTTTCTCTGAATACAATTCTTATTATGTATGCCAGCAGATTATGAATGGCTAGAGTTAGCACAAAATGAAATTATTGCTTTGTATATAACATCTTTAAAATTGACTAATTGTCACTGTAGGTGACCCTGCTTCGGCAGGGGGGTTGGACTAGATGACCCATAGAGGTCCCTTCCAACCCCAAACATTCTGTGATTCTGTAATTTTTCACTCATTCAACAGCAAAGAAGACTTCCCATATGTTTCTTACAAGCTTATGCTTTCATTAATGAACTAACCTTACTACTTTGCAGATGTTTTATGCAGTTTTCAGAGCCCTGATGGCACTAATAGGCTGTTGTAGCTCTACTAAGCTACACCTGGGGCCTGATGGGCCTCAAACCCTCCTCACCCCACCCTCACTTATGAGCCTAGGATCCTTATTTAAGCTCAGTCTTGAGCTTTTGCTTCCTGCTTGGGCAGAGCTCTGCAACTGCTGATTTCTAGCTCAGCTACCACTGTACCCCTGCATGGCCATGAGCTGACTTGCCCTAACCTATGGATTGACTTCATGGCTTGAACTCACATCTGCCTCATCACTGTGAAAATGCCTGATAATCTTGCGGTTGAACCTGGCTGCTACCTCTGACTTGCCTTAGCTGGACACTATGGGGTGGACCCTGCCTGGTGAGGCCTTGCTCTGCTGGCTGGATCATCTGGCTCCCCATTACTTAGGGAGCAGCGGGGCCTTGCTGCTCCCTGACAGTTTATTGTGGAAAAGACTGGAAAAAGAAGTTGTCCTACAACAACTTATTTCCTGTTACTGGTATGTTCATATTCTTACCACTGTATTTTGTAGGATAGACCCAAAAAACTGCCGCTTCACTTTGTACTTGTCTTCTGTTCTGGTTTTTGTGTCTTGTTGCTATCTTAGATTCCTTAGGTACTTGAAGGTGGAGTATTATCATTTTCAGTAATACCTCATATTTGTCTGCTATGGGTAAAGACAAAAACTCAGTCATTGGGGGTTCCTCATGACTGATAGCAGGTTTTACATCATAACCATGCTCCTATTTGCTCCCCTCAGGGTCACTATTGAATCTAGCACACTGCTAGTACTTCCATAGAAGAGAAACAGTTCTTTAGCCCAGTACTGTTATATAAAGCTGCACATTTGAATACTGCCCTGAAAAAATTTGTATCTGCTTCTGGAAGTGGGAAAAAAAAATCAGGAGTATTTTTTTTTGTCATTATTGAATAACACTGATTACTTTGGGAAGAACTGAGATTGTGAAATGATTTTAGCCTTTTGGGTACTTATTCAAAGCAATATTTTACTGCTTATAGAATCTTATTTTTCTAAAAAGCTGATATTTATTATAGATAACCTGCTCTGGGAGGTGTTAAATGTTGACAGTGTTGCAAAAGAGTCAATGACTCAACAGTGCTGGCAATTTTTTTTCTTGCTTACAGCTGTGTGGTTAAAAAACAATAGTCCAAAATGTTAAAGGCCGAGTCCTGCAGAATGCTGCTCAAGGTTACCTTTGGTCACAAGGCTGCAGATAATTTCAGGCACAATTTTGCGTAGCATCCATATTTTTTTTTAAAGCTAGAAAAAAATATGTAACTGCTACTTTGCCATGGTTCATAGGTGAGCACTACAGTTCTCACATATTTTGAGCTTTGAAATAAGATGAAAGGACATCACTTCAAGCAGGGGGTGAAAAAGGAGTCTTTACCAAAAATTGTTACATTTTGTGTTGGGAAAATTTGTGAATGTGTGATCAGTTGGAATTTGCAACTTTCTATTCATGATGATAGGTAATTGCATATAGAATTAATAAGTACTTGCTGTGTATCACTTTTTTGTTGTATCAAGATATTCTACGTATAAAAAAACAAGTCTTACACTACAAACCCCTTTTTTTTTCCCCTCTCCCTTTTGTCATGGAAGGGTGTTTCTTCTTAAAAACTGAATTAAGTGTAGACCAAGAGGGAAGGTACATCTCTACTTCTCTGTTGTGCAGTTCAGATAGGAATTGCAGATAGTAGTGTGCATGCACTTTCTCTCTTTTTTAAAACTTGTGTCCCAGTTGGTGGGAGGATTGTATTTTGAGAATGAGCTCAGTTCTCCACTCTTTGAGATGCCTTGCAATACGCCCTTTTTCACAACAACCAGTTCCTGGAAATACCTTTTCTAAGGTAGTTAAGAGGTTTATACTGGGCTGTTTTCCTCTGCTCAGGTAGCAGGGTTTCATTGAGGAAAATAAAATTTCACACAATAATTCAATCCTGATTTCATAAGCCTCATTGAACAAACTTTGCTGTCTCAAGTTTTCTTTTCTAAACCTTGAAAACACATCCTCTTAGGGTGAGACACCTGCTGCTTTGCTCCTTTATTTTGGGGAACAGAAGGGAGGATAACATGTTCAAGAAGCACAAATCATAATGCTGAATGTAGAGTTCAAAGGCAATCAGGTACTCCAGTAATGGATGCATATGAATCCAGGACAACTATGTTCATGTGTCCAGCTCTTTACACTCATTTACAGACAGAATAATGAGACTGGGATTCATGTTCCTGAGCAAAATATATCAGCATGTTACTTATTAACCACTATCATAAAGAAAGATGCCTAGTTATTCAACACATGTAAGAACAGTTGCTAGATAGCTGTTAATTGGAGTTCCACAGCAATTCAGCAATTTAGCTCTCTCCATTTGCTTCTTCAGCTGCTTAGGTTGCAAACCTGGTTTATAGACTGCTTGTCTGATGGAGTGGAGAACGCAGACAAATACTTTTTTGGGCAAATGCTTTGGATAGCACCAAATAAATAAGCCCTATGCTTGCAGAAAAGAGCATAACCAGATGTGAGAGGCTTGTTGACATGGGTAGAAGTCAATTCTGTAAGTTTATTATAAGAAGTTATAGTGGATTAGAATAAGAGTAATTAGAGCTGTCAGGCTCTTGCGTATTGCTTGATATCGGTGTATGATGCTTTCTCATTAAAAGGATCAGTCCACTGAAAATAAGCAAAACTGCAAAATGAGCTTGTGAAGGTAACTACACCAATTACTGAGCAGCTGCAGAGCTACTTACTGCGTGTTTTCATGGGGGAGGTAAAAAGACACATTATGCCTAGACGAATATTTTTATTGACTTATGACTGAAGTGGAGTGCATCTATCTTCTATAACAGTTTAAAGAGTTTAAAGAAAAGACTGGAAATTGTGCAGTCCCCTGTGCAAATCACCATCCTAGGGGATTGGTTAAGGCAGTTGAGAAATTCAGTGCTTGAACTAAAAGAAATTAACAGGATAGTAGACGTGAAAGCATTGTAGAAGGCAAATTGATCTTCATGTACAGGATCTTTTGTCCAAAACCAATCCATTTCTTTGGATACTCACAAAGAGCAGTAGATGTTGAGTAATTTACTTGAGAGCAATCTGTACTAGGAATGATTTTTATGAAATGTAGCTTTGGAAGGACCTCACAACTTGTCAAGGAACAAATAATGCTTTTGTGGACTAGCCAGCAGTAGAGTTTAAAAGCAGTCAAACAAAATGAAACAAAGTGTGTGGTTTTTATCTCCATGTTGGGATATTAGCCTTGTGACTGGAGTTTACAGCAGAAATCAAGTTGTTGGCTCTCACATGAGATAATGACAGAGGTATGGCTTCAGCGCAGCTAAGCTGTAGGTTAGTCATCCATTGGTTAAGCATAATGGAAAAAAATGCATCCACGCTGTTTTTAAGAGTATGTTACTGTCACGCCTTATTTCTGTGCCAGGCAGCATTGTCTCTGAGAAACTGAACAGCTCGTATCACTATGATTCATAGCTCTGTTTTATCCTGCAGCTTTTGTTCACAGTAATCTGCAAAAGAAGCCGTCTGCCGTCTCTGGGGATGATGTCAGGAAACATTCTTGTCCTGGAAATCCAAGGTGCGAATGCAGCTCCACATGGCAGCCCGTGTTAGTGTGGGAGTCGGCGTTCTCACCACTGCTTAGAATATAACTTAGTACTAGGCTGCCATAGATATAAAAGTCTTTCCTTGGTCTTAGCAAATGTGACCTTGATGCTCTTTACTTGTTTTCTTCATTGATCAGTGTGGAGCTTGTGACTTTTTGGCTTTGTGATGTTGAGCCATGCAGTCTTGTGAGTACAGCATTGAACTTCCGTAGGAGTTTCTTGTGTTTAACTGTGTTTTGCCTGAAGCAGAGCAAAGCTGCAGAAACTGCAAACAAAGTGGTGTTGAGGATGCTGAACAGAAGTACATGGAGATTGATATATGTGCCTTGACCAAAAATTATCTATGTGGTTCACAAGCAGATTAGAGGACAACTTGAAGATAAGTTCATTTAACTGTATAAATCTTAGGCTACCAGTAAGTAATAAAGTTACTCAGGGAACACCCTGTACTTCACTATGCCTTGCTTTATACCCAGGGTTGAGGAAAATGTGTGTAAACCCTGAGGATGTTAGATTGGAAAATAACAGATGGATCCTTAGTTTAAAGTCTGCTGTGAAGGGAATGCTGAGGTGCCATGCTTTTGCAGCAGTGAAACCTATAAATCCTAGTAGGATACAACAGTTTCCCACTGTGAGCATAACAGGTCACAAAGTCCTGGATTCATTGGAATCAGAATGTAGGAGTAAAGCACACAGTGCACGTTTACACTGCAAAGGCACGGTACTTCAGCAGGAGAGACAGCTCATTTGGTAATCAAGAGACAAACTGCCATTGTAAACACTGGCTACTGGGAAGGAAATAAATGATTAAAATATGATGTGATGGCAGACATGGAAGTCCCCCAAACGTGTAAAGAATTCCTGGTGGACAGTGAGATACTTGTGCCTTTTTTCTGTGTAGTTACCTTCAGTTTAAAAAGTTTAAATATGATGTGACATTTTTCCTTTGTCACCGTTTAGTTTTTTTATATTAACTCAAGCATGTTTGTAAATGCTTAACTCTGATTTTGATGGGACTTTGAAGTGGCATGAAGTTAAGTGCATGTGCTTTACTAAGCAAATATGATGACCTTGGTGAAAGACCTGGTCATCTCCCTCATCTGTTATCAAGCTGCTAATCTAAAGAAAGCTGTGGTTGTGCTTGCAGTGCAGGCGATGCAGAGACCAGTAGAAAAGCAGTGCCAGAATAAGCTGGCCAACTCTTAGGGAGCATGTAGAAAGCCACTCAAAGGAGATGGGAGAAACATTTAGCAGTAAAAACTGTTTCAATGCAGAGCTAGAATATGAAAATTGTCATTAGCTTTTCTAGTTTGGTATCAGTCAAAGAAGAGATTGAAGTTGCGGGAGAGCAAAGCCAGGTTCCTGAAATCTTGGGAGTTTGTGGTGATGACTGAACAGTTTTAATCTAAGATGATGAGTCAGTTGTACATGTGAAACTGGTCACAAAGTATGTCATATCTTAGCTGTTGTGCCTGTATGACAGCAAAGGATGGAGCCATTTCACAACTAACTAGTGGAATTGGAACCTTGAAAACAGTTTAATAATGTAATGATCTCAAGTTTCAATTAGAAATAGCTATGGCTTGGACCTGCTGTAGCAAAATATCTCAGTTTGTCATTGGGACAATATTTTTACTAGAGGAATGTATCCTAGTCAATACTAATCTATTAACAGTGTATGGACAAATCTCAGTTAAACTTTCTATGCTGCTTTTCCTCATTAGAGGTTTTGCTGAGGTGTTGCAGCTGAAAGCTCCTTCAGAAAATTCTGTCTGTTTCAGGTCTTGTACAGGTGCTTAATCTTTATTACTTTATCAAGAGTTTGCATCTCTTTCCATGTTGGCTTTTTTAAAGATGAACAGTGTTAAAATCTTTGGACACAAACAAAGTATAATGATGCCACCACTGTCTTCATTTCTAAATCTACAGATAGGAGAGACTAATGCAGTAACTCTGACCTGCAATTACTTCCACGTTTAGAAACCTTAAATACTCTTTTACACAAGATAGCTGCATAAATCTTTGGATAGAAAAGTGGAGAATAACCTGTTCGGACTGAAATTACAGGAGGCACATTAGGTACACTGAATATAATTAGCTAAAGTGGGATTTGGCTAGGGCATTGGAGTTAATTAAAAAAAACTACAGGACCTTGAATGACCAGAAGCAGTCAAGATCCTGGCAGATGTCACACCTGAGTGATGGCAGGTTGGTTAGAGCACTGAGCTCTTGCACTGTTTTGGGACACTGGCTGAGAACGGACTCAGAGGAGGTGGGGCAGTGTCCTGACTGATTTATATTGAAGTATGGTGTGTGTAACATAAGAAGTAGTTTTTGGACTATTGTGAGTGATGCTTTTTTGTATGCTTCAAGCAGGGTGTTTCAAGTAGATGAGATGCATAACTGAAAATAAGAATGCCTTAGTTGTTATTTATTGTTAGGCCTTAGGAAAAAAATACTGAAACTTAGGGATTTGCTTTGCCTGTCCATAAAATAGGATGACAGCACTTTCTTATAAAGACAGTCTGTAGCTTAGTGCCTTGCAAGGTGGTGTGAAATTTTGGAAGAAATTGTTCTAAGATGCTGAGTAAAACAGTACTGTTGAAACTTGAATGTCTTAGTCATGAGCTGTGAAGTGGTATTCTTCTTGGGGAAGTAAAGCACACCTATTGGGAAATGGCTGATGTATTTATTTCAATTTCTGGAATCATTTGAGGGACCTACTGATAAACTGAGAAAAAAGTCCAGATCTCTCGTATGTCATTTCTCCTGACCGCACTGTTGGAGATAAGATTTAAATCCATGCCTCCACCTGCCCTATGTACTTTTAAACCAACATCTCACAGCTAGAGTTTCTGAGAATGTAGGGGTCTAAAATTTGGCAAGTAATACAAAAGTTCTAGAGCAATCCTTTTTATTCTTCTCCCAAAATTTCATTCTGGGTAAGTAAAATGAAAAACTAAGCAACTATAATTACGTTTGTTCTGCAAGTCAGATCTTTTGCAATTCCTTTACCATATCATAAATTATAGAATCAGGGCCATATGTTCTCATAGATCTTTTTACATTTTCTGCATATGGTTGGGACATAGCTCTGCCTTAGTGTATGGACTGGGGCACAAGATAAATGCCTTATTTCTGTTTTCTGTATGTGGATTACAGGCTGCTTCTGTTTTGTTCAGGACACTAGCCCAAAAGGATCAACTCTCCTGCTTCTGTTGATGATCAGCAGAGTCTGTCAAAGCAACAGAGCATTTTTAATATTCTATATACTTTCTACAATGCTTTAGTGGGAATGGTTAAAACAAGAAAAACATCATGCTTTTTTAGTGAGCTCTTTCATGTTCAAGCCAAAGAAGAGAATTCTTCTTGACTTTGATCTGCCTCCTATAGATAATGGGTCACACATTCAGCAAAATAACATGTATATTTTGCCACTTCGCAATGCATATCAAATATGTGGTTATGGTTGTGCTGTTGTTCTGTCAGTGTGCAGTAAAGTTGATTAATTAAAAGTTAACATTAAAGCAAACTTAAATTGTACCTCTAATGCAGCCTTTCTATTTTCTGTTAGCCATAGGACCAAACCACCTGGCAGGTGGTTGGTTATTGTGGTCTGAAGTTGTTCTCCTCTAAACAATTATAATTTCCAAAATCGTATTTCATCTTATGTGCTCTGGTAGTTTTCTTTTTTGTAAGGAGTTTCTTGTCAAAATGTCTGCAGAAGAGCTCTTCTTCCTCTTGCATCAATTCCTGCCACTGTATAAGCCAAATATAATCTGCTCCATGAACAATTAGTATTAAATGTATTGAGTTGCTTTCAGTAGTTTATTTGCTTATAGTACTGCAAAACTGGTGTTGATCTTTCCTCTTTCTTCCTTGGAGAAGCATGATAACTTTTGGCTTATAAAATAAGACATGCTGGACTCCAAATTTTTTTTTAACTATTGTTCTTGTCTTGAATTTTTGTTGTTTGATTTTAAAAAAAGGTTTCCCTTTCTTAAGGGGATGTGTAATTGAGAAGATGAACTTAGTGATAAGAATTTGAACCTAATTACAATCAGAAAGCAGCAATTAATGTATTTTACAGGATAAAGTGCTATTGTAACTGCCCAGCAAATATGAAACAAACAATCACTGTGGCAGACCTTATTCATCAGATACAAATGAAATACAAAGAGGTCATGCAGGTTGCTCAGCTGAAGCAGTGCTCTCTCCTATTGTAAATCAACGAGGGTTATAAGCATATGTCAGATGCTGTGTTTGGCCTCGAAAAAAAAAAAGCTTATAGAAACCAGGGTCTTCAGAAAGCACGGAAAGAGAAAGACAAATATTATGTACTGTCAAATAGAAGTCATGGGGGTGGGATTGGTGCACTGAGTCTATTGTGTTGATTCAAGCAACTGAGTAGCTTGAAGCAATATGGAAGAAATAAGTTTAGCAAAACATTGCTAAAGTAGTTCTGGAGAAACAGATGACTTGACAGTTGACTAGAGTAACCAGGCTGCCAAAATGCATTTCAAACCAGGTATATTTTGTTCTTTTGGGAGACTGAGTGTCTTGAAGATACGAGATACAGGGCATGTTATTATGCAGTTGCTGGAGTAAGAGAAGGGAAAGATGAACTGAGACTTTTTGTGAGTAAGCTTATGGGAGACTAAACCAGCCCTTCTCTCATGTATCAGCCTTGAAATGAATCTCTGACATAAATTCCTCTTAGCAGAGAATCTGAGAAAATTAAATTTCATGTCCCCTTTCATTTAGAATCCCTGAAAAAACTTTGACTCGGAAAAGGAACATTCTTAGAGAATGTTAGGAATTCTTAATAATGCTTCTTGAACCATCTGCAACACCTGGAAGATGGCTTGGAAATGTCCCAGTAGAAGGGTAATTCCAGAATAATGTATACACAGAAAGAAAACCATGTCAAAACAGAGCCATACATTACATTTTTAATCTGTACCTACCTATTCAACTTATGGTAGCACCTAACCATGGACAGGCTGAGACAGAACCCATATAATAAAAGCCAGAAGAATACCTGTATGGGTGTTATTAAAGTTGTTTTCTGTAGGAGTGGATGCTATTTGGGTACTAGGGAGGTGAAGTGAGACAAAAGAATCTGTGCCTAAAAAAACCTCACACATCTCTGAAATGCCTGTACATCAACACATGGAGCATAAGGAATAGAAAAGCAGTAGAGATTTGTGTGCAATTGCAGGGCCATGATCTCATTGCAGTTAGAGACATGGTGGGATGGCTTGCATGACTAGAATGGCTGTCTTAGATGGCTAGGTACTTTTTGGGAGAGACAAGCCAGCAAGGCAAGGTAGTGAAGTTGCTCTTTATGTGAGAGCAACTGGAATGTATCGAGCTCTGACTGGGGTGGATGAAGAATGAATTGAGAGCTTAAGGGTGAGAATTAAGGACAGGCTAATATAGGTGACACTGCTGTGGGTGTTTACTACAGGTCACCTGGCCAGGAAGAGGAAGACGATGAGGCCTTCTACAGACAGCTGAAAGTAGCCTTAGGATCACGGGGCCTGGTTATCATGGGGCATTTCAACTACCCTGATATCTGCTGGAGAAACAACACAGTCAGGCACACACAGTCCAGGAAGTTGCTGCAGAGTGTTGATGATAACTTTTTGACACAGGTGGTGGAGGAGCCAAAGAGAAGAGGAGTGCTGCTGGACCTTGTAGTGACAAAGAAGGACAGGTTGAAGATGTGAAGGCTGAGGGCAGCCTTGGCTGCAGTGACCATGAAATTGTGGAGTTCAGGATCCTGCATGGAGGAAGTGGGTCAGTAAGTAGGATTGCAACCTTGGACTTCAGGAGAGCTAACTATGGCCTCTTCAAGGACCTGCTTGAAGGAATCTGATGCGTTAGGGGGATTAGAAGGTAGAGGGATCCAAGAGAGCTGGTTACTATTCAAGCATCGCTTCCTCTGTGCTCAAGATGGATGCATCCCATGAGTAAGAAAACAGGCAAATGTGGTAGAAGACCTGCATGGATGAGCAAGAAGCTTCCAGAAAAATCTGTCAAGCGATGACAAAGACAACAAGAAGGTCTTCAAGTACATCAGTAGCAAATGGAAGACTAGAGAAAGTATGGTCCTGCTGCTAAATGAGACTGGTGCCCTGGTGACGGAGGATACAGAGAAGGCAGAGTTACTGAATGCCTTCTTTGCTTCAGTCTTTAGTGCTAAGGCTGGCCCTTGGACATCCCAGTCCCTGGAGGCAAGAGAGAAAGCCTGGAGAAAGGAAGACCTTCCCTTGCTCGAGGAGGATCGGGTTAAAGATCATTTATTCAAACAGGACACCCACAAATCCATGGGCACTGATGGGATGCACCCATGAGTGCTGAGGGATCTGACAAATGTCATTGCTAAGCACCTCTCAATCATCTTGGAAAGGTCCTGGAGGACAGAAGAAGTGCCTGAGGACTGGAGGAAAGCCAGTGTCACTCCAGCCTTCAAAAAGGGCAAGAAGGAGGACCCAGGGAACTACAGGCCGGTCAGCCTCACCTCCATCCCGGGAAATGTGATGGAACAGCTCATTCTGGATGTCACCATCAAGCAAGTGGAGGAAAAGGTTATCAGGAGTAGTCAGCATGGATTCACCAATGGGAAATCATGCTTGAGCCTTATATGATGGCATGACTGGCTGCATAGATGAGAGGAGAGCAGTGGATGTTGTCTACCTAGACTTCAGCAAGGCTTTTGACATGGTCTCCCATGACATGCTCATTGGGAAGCTCAGGAAGTGTGGGCTGGATGAGTGGTCAGTGAGGTGGATTGAGAACTGGCTGAGTGGCAGAACTCAGAGGGTTGTCATCAGCAGCGCTGAGTCTAGTTGGAGGCCTGTAGCTAGAGGTGTTCCCCAGGGGTCAGTACTGGGCCCAGTCTTGTTCAACTTCTTCATCAATGACCTGGACAAAGGGACAGAGTGTACCCTCAGCAAGTTTGCTGATGACACAAAACTGGGAGGTGTGGTAGATACACGGGAAGGCTGTGCTGCCATTCAGTGAGAGCTGGACAGTCTGGAGAGTTGGGCAGAGAGGATCCTGATGAGGTTTAGCAAGGGCAAGTGCAGGGTCCTGCATCTGGGGAGGAATAACCCCATGCACCAGTACAGGCTCAGGGCTGACCTGCTGGAGAGCAGCTCTGTGGAGAGGAACCTGGGTGTGCTGGTGGACAACAGGTTAACGATGAGCCAGCAGTGTGCCCTGGCTGCCAAGAAGGCCAATGGGATCCTGGGGTGCATTAAGAAGAGTGTGGCCAGCAGGTCGAGGGAGGTTCTCCTCCCCCTTTACTCTGCCCTAGTGAGGGTGCATCCAGTTCTAGGTTCCCTAGTGCAAGAAAGATGAGGAGCTACTGGAGAGAGTCCAGCGGAGGGCTACAAGGATGAGGGGACTGGAGTATCTCTCCTACAAGGAAAGACTGAGCGAGCTGGGCTTGTTTAGCATAAAGAAAAGGCTGAGAGTGGATCTTATAATTGCTTATAAATATCTGAAGGTGGGTGTCAGGAGGATGGGGCCAAACTCTTTTCAGTGGTGCCCAGTGACAGGACAAGGGGCAATGGGCACAAACTGAAGCATAGGAAGTTCCGTCTGAACATGAGGAAGAACTTCTTTCCTCTGAGGGTGATGGAGCACTGGAACAGGCTGCCCAGAGGGGTTGTGGATTCTCCTTTTCTGGAGATACTCAAGACCTGCCTGGACAAGGTCCTGTGCAGCCTGCTGTATGTGACCCTGCTTTGTCAGGGGGGTTGGACTAGATGACCCACAGAGGTCCCTTCCAACCACTACCATTCTGGGATTTTTGTGCTTTCCCATGCCCATCAGGAGGCACCAGAACCAGGTACTGAACTACCTGTGGCAATTTTGAGAGTACTTTAAAATCATTACAGGACTGAGGAAATTTTCCAATGCAGATGAGGTTAAAAGGTTTTGCACTGAACCTTTACAGATCTATATGAAAAGGAAACTGTTTCTCAATATTTTAATAGTTCTGTCCCTAGATGTTTGCAAACAGCAACATGAGATGTTTTGAGATGACACCTGTCACTTGATGTTGATAAATTTCTTGTAAGTGCTCTGAAGTAGAGAGAAATGTAGCAGTAAAGGACTGTTGATGGAAAACAGAAGCAGCAGTGAGAGGGTAGATGAACTGAAACTGGAAAGCAAGCTAGATAAGTCTCAGCCAGTTTAAAGGAATTGAGAGTATGGTAAAATTGACAAATGACTGATATGAGAAACAGGAAAAAAGTATCGGAGACCAACACTGGGAGAAGACATGGCATTGTGGAAAGCTGATAATGTGGAGTATAATATGCCTGGTGAAGCCCGATAAAAGGCTTGGCATACACCTAAATCAAGTCACAGAACTAAGACAGTATAGTTTGACTGAGTCTGGGGAAGTACAATGAAAATAGAGCTGTGTACAAGCAGCAAGAGAGGGGAGGAGTACACAGAAAATTTATAAAACGCCCAAAGTCAGGAGTGTTGTAGTTCTCGAGTGTGGAGTCCTGGCTGGACGAGAGGGGACATAGCTTGGTGCGTTGAGCAACCCAGGTTCTGATCCGGAAGTGAGCCTTGGGAGCGGCTGACACGGAACCCTGCTGGGAAGGCAGAGCGATGAGCTCGGGACACTGGAGCAGGGGGAACGTCACCGTTTCCTGCCACACTGTCACTTCCTTCCTGCCACGTTGTTGTTTCCTGCCACAGTACTGTTTTCACTTCGAGATGCAGCTCTGCACCAATCACAACGAGTTGCAGTAGTTTTGCCTATATATGGATTGGGGTTTTAACCATTCAGATGCTGTAATAGTTTTGCTATATAAACCTTGTTTTGCTGACTAATAAAGGTGTACGATCATACTCATATTGGGGTCACATCGTTACAACGGATCCGTAACCCACGCCTACACTCGAGGAGGCTGTTTTCTGACATCTCGGGGACACCTAATCTCAAAAACAGCCTGTGTACTGCTGGGTCTGTGGATGGAGCACTAAGATTCGGAAGAGCTTGTAAATCCTGCACAAGTCAGAAAACTTGGAAGTCTGAGGCAGCATGGGGTGGCTGAGCAAGGCTCACAGTGGAAACTGAGAGATCATTATGGCAGCCAGTGAAGCTCAGAGAAGTCTGCAGTACTTTCAGAAGTCCCTTTGGGATTGTTGGCTGCCTGGTAATGTCCCCAGGATCTCAGGCCTGTAGGGGAGAGCCTTCCTAAGTGAAAAAAGATAACAGTCCCCTGAGGGTATATGTTCTTGTCTTACCCTCTCCAAGCACTTGAAGCTGCTCCAAGGTGATTGGCTATGGAACCAGAGTATCCTGTCTTGGCAAAAAAATGTGGTATTCCTTGCACTACTGTCACGAAAGGCATGTTTTAAAAATTCAGAAGTGTGGCACAAAGAGAATGAGATATCTGGACTGCTTGATTCCATGATCTATTTTGAATGACAGAGGCACAGTATGAATGTTTTCAAGTTTTTCTGCCTAATAATTTTTGATGCTGACACCTTATTTCTGTAGTTGAGGTTGGCAGCTTATGCTCATTTCAGTTTCCATGAAAATACTATGGATTTATGAAAGACCCGCCTGGACAAGGTCCTCTACAACCTACTGTAGGTGACCCTGCTTCGGCAGGAGGGTTGGACTAGATGACCCACAGAGGTCCCTTCCAACCCCTACCATTCTGTGATTCTGTGAAAGTGTCAGGAAAAAAAACTGGTATAATTCAGTTTGAAAAGGCAGTCAATCAAGATACTCAAATCTATTGGAAATGGGGCTTCATTAGTTCCAGTGCTCAGGAAACTGTTTGTTCCCTGAAGCAATCTACTGAATTTTAAAATATAAAGCCTGTTATATTAAAAATGGAAGAAAACAAGGAAGACCACATTGAACTGCAGTTGGTCAGCTCCCTGAAAAGCCCTTGCCTTTTCACATGCCAGTTTCAGTACAGCCGGAACAAGAGTTCTGTGTGGATGAACTTGGTTACCTATTGTCTGGGGTTTGGCCAGGACAGGGTTAATTTTCACTGGACTCCAGGAAGGGGCACAGCCGGGGGGTGGGGGCTGACCCCACCTGGCCAAACAGAGCCGGGTATTCCATACCATGTACCGTCACGCTGGGTTCCGGTGAGGGTGGTGGCAGGGCGGGGACTCACACTCGGCTGGGGAGTGCGCGGTGCCGGTCCTGTTTGGGAGAGAGGGTCTGTTCTGCGAGTTTGTGTCGTGTTTTCTCCTTACCTGTATCGTTGATGTTCCTGTTCCCTCTGTTTGCTGTTCTGTTAAACTGCCCTTATCCCGACCCACCAGTTTCTGCCTGTTTCTTTCCATTCTCCTCCGCACCCCGGCGGGGGGAGGGGCGGCCGCGTGACGCTTTTGTTGCCGGCGGCAGCCGAAACCAAAACACCTATGCTGGTTTAACAGACACTGAAGTACTGCAAACATGACATGGTTGTTTTCCTTCTCCACTGCCTCAGCTATTCATGAACCTGAAAGAAAACTGCTAGGGAGGGCTCGTTTTTCAGACATTCTGCAACTGTCATCTTTAACTTTTAGCTGTTCTATCGAAGTGCTCTACAGTAGAAAGAATTTGAAAGAGCAGCTTTTGAAGTGCAAGGACAAATCAATCAATTTAAAAGTTGCTATGAAGATGAGTGCAATTCTGCCTTCCCTTCATGGTATCTTTGTGTAGCACCTAAAACGGAGAGGCTTGGATCTAACTAGTCTCAGACATAATAATTTGAATTTATACTTGTTTGTGGCTTAGCAGATGATGAGGAATTCTGCTGGACATACAGCCTGAAAGGAATCTACTGAGGCCTTGGAGTAAAGATGTTTGAAGAAACTGGTTTTCTGTTCCATGATAAAAGTGGATTGTGTGCAACCAGCTCTGATTAATTGATTTGATTTGACCTTTTAAGAGTGTTAAAGACCATTGAAGAACTGGGAAGCAAATGATGTGTTTCAATGTAAATAAAGATTGAAGTCATAGTTTTTCAGTTTCTGAGTTGCTGGAAAATACAATAAGCACAAATAATTGGATGATAATACTTTTAGTATCAGGCATTGCTGCCTTTAGAGTAATTGCCTTTTAATAGAAAATTGACAAACCCACGCATGCAGGAGTTCTGCTTTTTTCAGTACTGGCCAACTTGTCTATTGGTAATATTTTAGTACACAGATTATAAAAGGAAAGAGTCGTAATTAATTTTGGAAGATTTGAATGCCATATGACATGTATTTAGTCAAGTTTAAAAACTTTTGAAGAACAACAATGAAAAGTCTTCACACTCATATTTGTGAAGATAGCGAATATGCACATACTTATCTCTGAAGCTGAAAAAGCTGTCAATTAATATATAGCAAGGTTGGTTTTCTTCACAAAACCTTTAAGTCAGACTTTTAAGAAAATTCTGTTTTTGGAATGATTAATTCTTTAAGCGGTTTCACTTGCAAAAGCTTGCTAAGAATACAGTCTGCTCTGTTCTGAAAGAACATCTTCAGTGATGTGCTTGCATGATACAGGTGCTTGCATATCTGTACTTTGTGAAACCAGCTGATCTGCACCATTTATTTCACATGTTTGTATCTGATGGTGCTAATAGGTTTTCTACATCCCTAGCTGCTTGATGAGTATCTCTGTTCATTGAAGGGTAACCTTCAAGAGCAGCTGTCTATGAAATGTGATGACTTGCAGCTGCATGAGTCATTGTGAATGCTGGGACCCTGAAAGCCAACACAGTTTGCAGGAACGTATCCCATGCTGTAGAACTACTCTTGCCAGGAGACTCCTTCTGTACAGTATACGCTAGGAATACATTCCCATCAGTACAAGCTGGAGCAGGTCTCCCTCATTTGAAAATGCAAATAAATCCTTTTTATGTAGTTCAGGTATGTAATTAACTGTTGATCTAGAGAATACATAGTAAAATTATTTACAGAACACAGTGTAAATACTCAAAACAGTGTTTCACCCTTCAGCCCTAAGTTTTCTGAAGGACTTTGGGATTCATCATGTGGAGTTGGAAATATTCTTTCTTCTATGAGTTTTCTGCAGCAAGGCTAGCTGTTTTCGTGTGTCTTCGCAAAATCTTCAAATTCTTTAAAAATTGCCTATAGCATGACTTGCCGTTTAAATGGGTGACTTTTCACTTATTGCCTGTTGTCATTTCAAAAAGCAGGGTAGGAGGGTAGTATAATTCAAGCATGCATGCCTAGCAGATTAACCAGGTTTGCCTTTTTTCCTTAAATAGATGATATTGTGAGTTTGTAAGAACATCAGAGACTTTCAAATTAAGCAGCTTGCTCAATTACCTTAAAATTTTCTGAATTACCGTGAAATTAACTGGTTGAGAAAGAAATGGTTATTTATTTTCTTAAATTCAATTGTCTTCAAAAAATTACCACATGTAAGGTGGCATGAATTAGGTTCTTGTTAAATCAGCAGCAAGATGACCATGGTTTCTTTGACCTGGGCTGATTTCTCACATTAAGAGGGGATACATCAAATGAGAAAGCTATCAAGGGGTTTAACAATTCCAAAGGGAAGATAAGCAGAGCAGGAATGAGTCATGCACATCATGCTTTACTTCTGCCTTTTGATAGCTTATACTTCACAAAAAAGTAACAGATTCTAGACAATGTAATTATCATAGTCTTTATTTTAGAAATTACTGTGTAATTGTGGATGAGTGTACACTATAAATCCCACTTAGGAGAAGTCCCAAGAATATGATGCTTTCCCTGGCATTAGTGAGAAGGGGCATTCAAATGTATCTTTTGCCTTGCAGAATGCCTTAAGCTGGTCAGAGGCATGTAATAATGATATCCAGTCCAAATAGTTGCATCCTTACCACTACTTTACTATAGTAGGCAAAGATGACATGGGTTTTTACACATACTGAGTTTTAGGGACTTTTTTTGTCACCCCAGTAAATTTGATCCATCTGTGGCTGTTTAAGGATTAGATCAGGAAGAAAATAAATATTGTAGAATAAAAGCATGCTCAAAAAAGACAGGGAAAACTTGAAATATACTGAAATTTTTTCTGAGATTTTGGCTATGGTTTTTCCTCTTTGACCAGTTAAATGCTTGCATTTCATCTGATTCCAATGGTTTGCTGTCATTGCTTTCTGGTTTTGGAACTGTGAAATAATTTATTATGGATGGATTTCTGGAGGCCAAGTCCTCACTCAGGTCTGGGTTTACTTCAAATTTACGTGAGGTTATTCAAGGCTCTAACTAAGCTGGAGTTTGACTTGTGAAGAATTTTTCCTTGTATCTAACTGAAAATTCCTGCATGCAGCTTATGTGTATTGCCTTTTGCTCTGGTAAACTCCTGTTGTTTCACATTGCCATGGCTTTATTGAGACTTACGAAGATTTCTCAGAAGTTTTCTCCTTTTCCTGTTTGAATGAGGTATGGTCTTCCCGTTATTGTTAGGAACACTCAGTAATTCCTTAGTAAGTAAATAAAGATGGAATTTTTTTTGTTTTCTTGCTCATCTAGACTGGATAGTATGTCAACAATTCTAGATTAACAGTCTCAATTTTGTTCAACCACTCTTAGAAAATAAAGAATCAAATGAAATTTTGAAGTGGAAATTTAAGTGGTTAGTTCTTACTACTTCCATTAGTCTGAACTGAGAGATAAGCACTTACTTTTTAGCTTTGGAAAATCTATTACATGAGCTATGAGCCTGTGGGGCAGAAGCTGGTCACTTGTGTTGTTTTGAAGGTCAGTGGTAGGAGTGGTGAAACTCAGTAGTTGCTGTATGTTCTATTGTTAAACAGTATTCCTGTCTGTCTTTGTTATTTGTAATAATCAGTTACTGTCTTGTCTATTTTCTTTTTAGTATATCCTCTCACTCGTCATACCTCTTCTGTTTTATCAAGAGTTATAACTGATAGGTCTATTATTTGTTACAAGCTCAAGTTAGTCTTTTATCATGACAAAATCCTCAGCTTGTGCATAATTAAGTGCAAGGCATCATTCTGAATTCCTTTTCTGATATATACTATTCCTGTTACAGAAGTCTCTGAGTATACACAAATATTTTCTTGTGCATTACAGAAGCAGTGACTATTCTGTCTTTACTGACATTTATGGCAATGCTATATTAGATTAATCTACCCTACTTTATTTTCTTTCCTTCCCTTATCTGTATTTCTGGAAATTTTATCCACACTATCAAATGAAATTTTGTTGTAGTGAGGAAGAAGGGGATGGTCTAGGTTCTTAGACAAAGTGGAAATAGAATTTTGGTTTGTAGTTAGAACCTGAAGGTTTCTTCTCAATTCTCTAGAGAATACAGTAGAAATAAGAGTTATAAAAAAGGAAAGTTATTGTAACAAGCAATTGTTCCTGTATGTCTTCTGCTCAATAACTCTTATATAGATTTAAAACAGCTGTTGGCAACATTTTCTGTTTTTATGAATCCTGTGGTTAAGAGAATGTCTGGATCTTTGTAACATTTATAAAGATAGCTTTAGAAATGTTCTGCTGAATTTAATTTTCTATAAAAGAGATGCTCTTCATGTGTACATGTTATGTCCTTCCAAACTATACTTAACCCTTGTAGGCTACAAACATGAGAAGATTTTGTTTTAAGGGTGCTTTAACCTAAATAAGACAGGAAAGGGCTGGGGACAAAAGGAAGAAAAATGCATCATCTTAATTTTGGTGACAGTCTGAGTGCTGGAAGTTTTAAAAGAGTACCTGATAATAAATAAACAAACATGGCCGAAGAAGAAGAAGTGCAGCAGTCTTTTGGAGGGAAGAATTAATCTCTCTTTGCAGGGATTTCACAAGGAAAGAATAAATACAGCATTTACATGCTGCTCGTTCTCCATTCCAATTTCTTTTATTTTCTTTTCACTATTTTTTTTCTTTTTTATATTTCTTACAAGGTTCTGTTGATGCTTTTTGAGACTTAGCATGGCATGGGTGAACTCTAGTCACAGGTGTTTTGCAAGCCATTACCTGGACTGCTTAACTGCATAAACAACTCCTTGAGCCTTTAAAATCTGCCTGTATTCTTCATGTACCACTCCTGATGCATTATGAAGTGCTATCTGGTTTAAGCTAGCCAGGGTGGGGAGGAGGAGCAAAGAGGTGACAAACGAGGTTAAATAAATAAATCTTTATCTCAGAATGTATCATGATGCTGCACAAACCATTTAAGAACTCGTACTATTCAGAGTACAAATACATGCATTAATGCTTGAGATTCTAACTGAATAGGAACGTTTTTATATAGTCAGTTCAGTCAAAAGGGAGCTTTTGGCTGAACTTACTACAGTGGCTTTGCAATAGACTTAAACTGAAATTCAAGGTGTCTGTGTCACAGTTGCTTGGCAATGCACTTATAAGTATCCTAGAAAGAAATGTACGCGATCTGCTTCACTGAAAATGTGGTGCATTGTTTAATGTTTATATAGAATTAGCTTTTCATGCTGGAATATATATTTATAAACACAAGGGGATTATGCTTGTGGTAAGCTAGTATTCACTGGTGATTGAAGGAGTAAAAAGCTGGTGTCACAGCAGATATTCTTGTATGCATAATCTTTTCAAAAGTTAGACTTACTCTGTCTTTTCCCTTTGCAGGTGGCTTGCATTATTTCAGTGTATGTTTATCTGTAAGCTTGGAAGGTGATATTCAAATCAACTTGCAATGATAACAGGTAAGTCTAATAATTGACGTACCAATTTAGCAAAAATTTTGACTTTTTTGACCCAATTCCCCAGGTAGGGGCAGGGTAG
The DNA here is from genome assembly GCF_030867145.1 of Opisthocomus hoazin. Classification (NCBI taxonomy): domain Eukaryota; kingdom Metazoa; phylum Chordata; class Aves; order Opisthocomiformes; family Opisthocomidae; genus Opisthocomus; species Opisthocomus hoazin. The sequence goes on from NC_134427.1 coordinate 12,687,992, forward strand.
CTTCTGTACTTGTCACTGGGACGAAACAGTGGTAGAAACTTCCCTGCTGATACTGAAAACTTTTTAAAAACAAACTTACTGAAAACAGTCCTGTGATTTTTATTCATCTGGTCCCTTAAAACTTATGTACTTATTATTCTCCTTGAATTTTTTCGTGTTCATTCTAAGACAAGTTCTTTGTCTTGTGAATTAGAGCTTATAAGAAACAAGAAAATGGGAACCTTTTTCTCCTGTTTTAGAATTTTCTGACACCTCACTCTGTAGTAGTGTTCTAGTGTAGACAGAGGGTTTTACTTTTTCTGGTAGCAAACGAGTTTCAATACTGATATTCTCAAAAAAGGTAGTTATTCATGATGCCACACCTGCAAAAATATATTCCCGTATTCCCCAGGTCCAACAAAGGACATATAAATGTGTCTCCTGAGAACAGAATCAAACTTTATATGCTCTGAAAAAGTTAACTTTAGTCTGACTGAGAAACTCAGCCCTGAGCTTATCATTGCTGGTTTGTACTGATCCACATAAAAATATACAGAAAAAGCAATCCGATGCTCAAGGGAGTAGATAAAATATAAGCCTGAGATACTACTGGAGAGCTAGAGCTAGTAGGAGCTCTAGTTATCTACTTCTGGGACTTGCCTTTTTAGAGGATTCTACGTGAATCTTTACTGAACCCACACCTTTTTATTCCTGCATCTTTTGTTTAGGAAGAATTTATGGGAAATTATTTTTGATCATCTTGGATATAGATGTGAAAATGGTGATCTTGGGAGGAGTCAAAATACTGGGTACTATCTTAGGAAATAAACACAATCTGGGCCTAAAGCTTAGATTAACTGATACTTTTACTTCAGTTGCTTTCAAGATGACTGATGCTGCAGAGCAATTAATTTTAACTTAATATAAATATTAAAATATTAGCATTGTGTATACCAGTTCATGCATTAATTTATATTAGTGTACATAACTTGGTCCATGTGGATGTATTTTTAGTTGCCTGATAATTCTTGGAAGGAAAAAGTTCCTACCAGTAGAGTGCCCATGAGCCATCTGAAGTCAAGACAGTAAGATGAGCAGCACTTTGGAGCCTGTTCTATCAAAAGAACAGTGGTTTAATTAGGTTTTAAAGGTATCTCCAATGTCAAAAGGTTTCTCAATATTTCTTGCTTTGCCTTTTTCAAAGTCCGTGATGCTGTGGCTTTCTTATGACCATGTTGCCTATTAGTATGTCCTTTGATGCATTTGGTCTGTTGCTTTAGACTTTGTGTAAGCAATATATTAACATCAATTGTTTTGTAATAAGTTTGTCTGAAAATGGAAAATGTAGCAGTTTGTCCACTGGAAAATTCTGGGCTACAAAATGTGAGATGATCTCATCTGGAAGATAATGTGAAAAGTATCTGTTAATAGTTTTATCCTGCAGTTTGCACTTCCTGATCTGTGGATTATGGTAAAAAAAGGTTTTCAGTTGTGCCTCCATATCTTATCTTTGTTCATAGCACAATGGAGTCCTATTTCTTGGGTCTATCCAAACAGTCATAGTTCTACATATGTTTTCAAAGACTTAGATAAGAAAAACTGTCTGGGGGCAAGCTCTCCATTCCTTTTTCTCATAGCTGGATTGAATCTAGCTATTCTGAAATGTTTCCATGTATGCTTTTTACTAGTGCCTCTTTGAATATTACTAGTGATACAAATATTTCTAATGACAGAAAAGATAATGATAGCAATACCTTTTTTAAAGAAACTTTATTTTCCAATTTGAAGTTCAAGTTACTTCTCTGTTAAACTATTTCTGATTTGCCTCACTGTCGTGGTTTAACCCCAGCTGACAACAAAGCACCACATAGCTGCCCGATCACTCCCCCCATGGTGGGATGGGGGAGAGAATCAGAAAAGTGAGAGAACTCATGGATTAACATAAAGACAGTTTAATAGGAAAAGCAAAAGCTGCATGCACAGACAGAGCAAAATATGGAATTCATTCACTACTTCCCATCGGCAGGCAGGTGTTCATCCATCTCCAGGAAACCAGGGCTCCATCACGCCTAATGGTGATTTGGGAAGATGAACGACATTACTCCGAATGTCCCCCCCTTCCTCCTTCTTCCCCCAGCTTTACATGCTGAGCATGATGTTGTATGGTGTGGAATATTGCTCAGCTGGGAACAGCTATTGCAGCTGTGTACCCTTCTGACTTGTTGTGTGTTGCTCCCCTCCCCCCTCCCCCCCCCTTGCGGGTGGGGTGGGAAGCAGAAATGGCCTTCACTCTGTGTAAGCACTGCTCAGCAGTAACTGAAACATCCCAGTGTTGTCAACACCGTTTTCAGCACAAATCCAAAACCTAGCCCTGTACTAGCTACTATGAAGAAAATTAACTGTCTCAGCCAAAACCAGCACACTGACTTAAATGTGCTGGTTTAGTGGCGACTTGTTACTGAAGCTGAAGTGATTCAGTGAAATCAAGAGGAGAGAAAATTACTTCATGAAGATTGTATGTTGTTCACCTACTAAGTATGGACGTAGTTCCCAACTTAGTCTCAAGCCTTTATTTTGGTGATTTGCTTCTTCCTAGTAAGATGATAGCTCACAGCAAAATCCAGTCCAGGTTCAGTCTTATCTAAAGTAAGTTTTCTGACAGTGCATCTACTTGGATTGCACCTGAAAATCTATCCAGACAAGTTGAACTGACAATGTGATACCAAGTTGCTTATAAGTGTGGGTAATCTGTCAGCAGCATGCTAGTGTTCAGTCTCAGTCACTTTTAGTAATTCCAGCTCTGTAGAAAGGCAGAAATAAATTATTAGGTTAGAACTACAAAGAAGAATGAACTGATTTTGGTCATGACTTATGTCATATTTGCAAAAGTAAAGATAGAATTAATACATAAGTATTTCACCAGATTTTTGGAAGAATTTGTCCATCTTACTTTCTCTGCTCTGACTTTCTGGTTTCAAGTCTGCACGTAGCAGATACACAGACCAGGACTGGAGTGTGAACTGTATCCTAGTACAAATACCTACTTGTGTTTGGCTTGTCATGCTAACGGAAACATGATTACTAATAATGGAATATTGTATGGAATTGAAGTATATTTTATGTTACAGCTCATAGTTACATTAATGGGAGATATGACAGTAATATTTATGATTGTGGGGAAAAAAACTGTCTTTATATTGTTTTGATTTTTCTAAAAGCATGCTTTTAAGTTTTGGTGGATTTTTTTTTTCAGAGTTCATTTTATCAAAAAAATTATGACCCACACATCTACCACTAATGCATTTCCTTCTGTGCAATAGTTGGTTTAGTTCTAGTCAGTGTCATGTGTGGATGATGCTAATTTCTTTCAGTGCTATTGCACCTATTTTACAAACGAGAGTATGATGATCTCTAGTTGTCTTTCCTTTTTAATGTAAGTGCAGTTTTTTCTCCTTGGTTTTGTAGTAGTCTATGCATTTCACTTCTTCCCCCTGTAAGGTCCAAAACCTTTTACTAGCTTGTGACTTGCATCAGGTAGCAACTGGCATTGTCGGTGTGTTCTCCTAATTCTGTACAGCAAGGAGGTGGCTAGAATGTGATAGATCTATCCTCTGGTTGCTCTACTTTTACAGAAATAACAAGGTATGCTAAGCCTAGATGCCTTCAAATAAATTTTATTTGGTAGTTAAATGACAAAATAACACATTAGCATTTCACTAAGGCACTTGGTGATTCATTTTCTTCTTGAAATTTCTTAATTTGCATATATCATCTTGTTCTTTTTCACTGAAATTAAAGTTGTGAAGAGACTGGAATTTGTATTTCAGTCTTGTTGATGTGTTTATACATTTTGTGTTACATGCTTGACTTTTTCTTCTATCTACTTGATATAACAAATGGTTTATTAGTTCAGTTCCACTGATTTCTTTTTTAAATGTTTCAGTGAGTCTGAAAAATGATTCTGAATTTAGTGGCAGTCTTTTGAAATCTATGATTTGTTCCACAACAGACAGTCTGAATTCTGAAAGTTTGACTCCATTTCTGCATTTCCAAAACTGAGGTACAATATCTGTTTATGGCTTGGGAGGAGATGTTGGAAAGGTTTAGGAGAACCGAGACAAGCGTGCTGCACACAAAGGGTAAGAGGTTCTGACATAATTCCTCTTGAACTCCCAGCTGTATCCATAGGTTTCAAGAGAGTTTCAACATTTTAGCTAGGGCTAATGCAGTCCAGTTCATAAATAGCAAAGTAATCTACAGCTGCTACATGACTATTATGAGGGAAAGCGTTGTGCTTCTGTAATACACAAATTCAGCAAGAATAACACTTACTGACCCCCTCTCCCAATCCCTTCACTTCATGTTGTTTCTCATCCTGGGTTCCAGTTTTTTTCCTAGGCCCTTCCTGTTTCAGTGGATTATGCCAGTTAACTTTATGAGGATTCTTAGGGGATTTATGGCTTGTATATTTTCCTCCAACTAACTTCATAGGTAGTGCTGTGAGCCAGTCTTCAAAGCTACTGAATGCTGAGAGATCCTTGTAGAACAGTGAAACAACTGGGGAGTTTAGCACCCTTTGAAAATGTGGCTGTATGTTCATCTCTTCTATTTGATCAGCAGGCTTCTTATGTTAGGATTACACTGGTATCGACTGGTAACATTAGCTTGGCTCTGAACACAGTATAACTCAATTAGCCAAATTTTACTTCTCTAGGCTTGCCTGCCTCCTTTCTTCTTTGTGCTCTCTCTGTGGATCAAACTCTCCGCTTGGAGCGAGAGCTAAAAAGCTGAGCTAGCTAAATCTCACAGTAGTTTTATTCAGGATTTGCTTATGGGACTTGGCAAAATGAAAAACAAATGAATAAATGAGCTTTTCCTGAAATGCTGTTCTCCTGAGTGACTTGCTTCACCTCTTACAAAGAAGGTGGAGAGATAAAGGAGAAATTAGGCCAACTATAAATTAAAAACTGAATTGTAGATAAGTAAAACAAATTTTATTCTGCTAACCCTTTTCCTTCCAAGAGCTGCCTTGCTTAAAGAGGAGAATATCCTTGTTTATAGAGCAAGGAGACCAATACTGAGTAACAAAATCATTCAATACTAACTCACAAGCAGTTTTTCTGTTTTGCTTTCTGTTTCAGCCGTATTTGGGCATAGTCTGATTGGTCTGTACATTTAGAGAATGGTCCTTGGGTATTCTTATACACAGATGCAACACATTTGCAAAAGGCCAGTTTAAAATCTTGGTTTTCTTGAGTTGCTACAGTCTCCTGCCTGAGAATATAGAGTACTGCTGGGGCTGATTGGCATCCTGAATTGTTCCTTATAGGAGAGAACTTCTACAACATCAAAACACAACTTTTTGTCAACTTTGTAAAAAAAGTTGCAGATCAGAAATATGCCCTCTAACCCTGCTGGTGTTTCTTTCAGTGCAGAACCCCATTGGGGAAGCACAGTCCTCTGCAAAATAACGCTCAGGGTGGCAAAGGTAGGAAAACAGTTCCTCTGCCAGGTGTGGTGGATGTGAACAGGCTGTCTGGTGTCCTAGAGATGCCCGTTTTCTCTAGCTGACCCTTGAACTGACAGGAGGGACAGATTCTCTAATTTCTGGGATGCTGGCTAGATAAATGAACATGCAGCTTTGGGATCACACCTGAAAGAAGAGGAATCAAAAATCTGGCCTGTGCTGTATATGCCTTCCTCTTTGTATTCAAGACTCACTGCAAATTCGGTTCTTGTCATAGGAATTGGTTAGTTATACCTGTATGATCCTTGGCAAGCTGGAGAAGGAACTGCATTCATATTTTGCTGCTTGTTTGTAAAACAGCTAGCCAAATCATATCAAACTTTCTGCTACAAAGATGATGTCTTTTACTTTAAGTTGGCCAAATGGAGGAGTGATCTACTGCAGGAATCAGCAGACCTGCTGGAGCTAAGGTTCTGGGAAAGCAGAATTGTACCCTGCTGAGCATCTTCCGTGTCTGTTGTGTAGGCAGAGAGGCTCTGCCTGGGGAAAGGGAAGGTTGGCTGCTCCTGGCTGACTTCAGACATCGTAGGCCCAAGTGCACACTGTTCTCCTGATCCCTTGCTGCTTCTGTCACAGCTAACACCCACTTATCAGAGTGCCCTCTCTTCTCGTTTGACTTTCCTTCTTCTCAGCATGCCAAGTATGTCCTACTGGGAGCATGAGCGTGCCCATGTAGGAGTTGCGAAATAAGATGGGAAGCATGAGGGTCTCTAGAAAACTCTGTAAAGTCCAGGTGGATCTGAGCCTGAGCAGGCTTCACACTGTCTTGTGTGAAATTACTCATGAGCAATGTATAAAAAAAAAATATATAAATAAATGAATAAAAGTTGAAGTTTTCTTCCTTATTTCCCCCCACTCCCCTTCTCACCAGATCTAAGATGAAGAATCAGCAAAGAGAATGATGGTAGCCTTAGGCAAAGTACTGTGGAGATGAGACTGTAAAGGAAGAAAAGAGCAGGCTGAAAACTTTCAGCACAATCTGTCAGCCTGGGGCGCTGAATGTCAACCTAGCAGGTCTGGAAAGACTTCGTCGATGACTAACAGTTGTGTTCTTCTCTGCCAACCTTTTGTAATATCTGCTGCAAATTAAGTTTTGATAGTTAAATAAGTGTGCGAGGCAACTGAAGGTGCCTTTTGATCTCTCTTCTGTATGTGCACTACCTGTATTTTTCCATGGATCACACGTCTATACTGCATTATAGCAATGGACAGGTTCAGCATAGCTATGAAAGAGTGGCCGTGTGGGAGCTGATGTAGCCCAACCCTTAGATACATTTTTTTTCTTTAAAGACACCTTATATGCAGGCAAGCCTCCGGGTGAGCTATGAAAGCGTTAGAAGTGACTAAGGTAAGAAGTATTTCAAACTAATGCTGTTGTAATCACAGAATGGTAGGGGTTGGAAGGGACCTCTGTGGGTCATCTAGTCCAACCCCCCTGCTGAAGCAGGATTACCTACAGCAGGCTATAATTATATTATTTAAACATAAATTTAAACAAGAATTATATTATTTAAATATAAAATAATTATGTCTGGTATTGGTTGGCTTAGACTGCTGACTAAAACTGTGCTGCCTCAAAATGTTGTGATACCAGTATATCAAACAACACTGCCTTTGAAATAAGCATGAATTGAAGCTTCTGGACCATGTTCACTGGTACGTTACTTCCAGTTACATTGGTGTAAATGTAATTATAGGTAAAACGTTTATTGCAGTATGGTAGAATAGGTTGACTGTGGTTTAGGGTGTTTGTTTAAACAGGGCTAATATTGCTTGGTATTAGATTTATTAGTATGTCAGTGAGACCACGAATGTAACCCAGTTCCTCCTGGATGGAGATATGCAGAAAGTAAAAATGCACTGAAAGTCTCTGAAAGAGGTCTTTCAGGTTTGAATGTACTAAAAAGGTGAGTTACAGAATGCTTGGTTTTTGTGTTGTTGTTTTTTTTCTTGGAGATTATGCTGTATAAGTGCAATAAAGACCTTGTGGAAACTTTTACTCCTTTGTGCCAGACACACACCCCCAACACTATCCTATTATCTGATTACAGCACCTCTGCTGTAATCTTTTCTGCTTCATGTATGTCTGTCCCAACAAGACACAAAGAAGGTAGAGTAAGAGAAGAAATATAGAGCTAAGCAAAGGTAAAGAGATAATCAACATAAAATATGAGATGGTAAGATAATTTTTATCAATTTGCTCAGAGGGATGAGAATTTTTCTTTTTTTCAGTACCTGGGTCAGATGTCTAGTGTGAAACATGAGATTTTAAAGACAACGTATTTAGTCTAGTAATATTGTGCAATAGTAATTCACTGAACATTATTTAGGTATTGTTAAAAGGTAATAAAAAGGCCAATAAAGCACAGAATCACCATAAAATCATTAAAAACATGAATATTCAGATTTTTTTTTCACCTGATTATACCTGAAGAATCATAAATTCCTAAAATCAAGCACTCCTCCCAAAATTATCTTTGAAATAATTTGTTACCTCTGCTTTCAAATCTACACATTAGGTAGCCTAGGAAATATCGAAGTAAGTTTGTCCTGTTTCTTGTTCCTTATTTTTATTTCTTTGTACTTGCAAGCAGTTTTACTAGAATAGGGGAGGGAAACTTGTATTTTATACAGTGATAACATGATCTGGTAGATTCTTAAATGCAATACACGTGCAAATCAGAAGTGCTTGAAATAATTTCAACTACTTAGAATTACATCAGGGAGAACCACATGAAGGAACTTGCCCACAGTCACTGCACTTATTAGGAAATGTCTCAGAAACCTCCCCAGTGAAATGCTAATGAGATTCATAAGTTGGTATAGGAGATGCAACAGAACCAGCTTGAAGAAGATATGCTTCCTAGAGAGATCTTGACATGTCAGTGTTAACTTCCTACTTGTAACTTCTTTCATTATAAATTCACAAGTCTCAAATCTGTTGCATGTTATGAATTTGTAAGTTGGAACTATGACCTTTTTAATTTAAAGCACCGAAAACCACACAACAAAGCAAACCTGGCATGTAGCGTGTTGATGATAATAAAAGTATGATGTGTTTTTTCTTTTCCTTCCAAGGAAAACCCTACTGTGTATTAAACATACTTTTTATCAATAATATCTAAAGTTAATGTGTTGGTTTCCAACTTACATGACACATGAATTCCAGAAATTTAACATGGGGCTATGGATAATCACTGAGATTCTGCTGTAGGCTCAGATAAAATGTTGACAAGGTGCTTGCATGGCTCAATCTGTTTTCTTCCTTAGCAAAGAGATAGTAGCCTTTCTCTGCTTATCAAGATCTAACAGTCAGCTGCTGAGACTGATACCTGAACTAGTTACTAGAACAACATGTTTGCTTTCGTTCTCAGGAAGACCTATGTCCAGGTAACATACTGACAACGGCAGACATACAGTAGAGCAAGTGTAGGTTTTTTTCTGAAGTTAGGTTTGGGACTAGTGCAGATCATGTGTTTCTAGAATCTCTGTGAGCTTTCTTTCTAGTTATTTACTCTAATATCCATATCTAAATGAAGATTAGAGAGGGATTTCTAATATAGTACCAGATTCTTCATCCTACTGAGAGTTCCTTGAGGAAGTAATGAGGTAAAGAGGCTTTCTTTCTTTCTGCTTGTGGCAAAGATTTGGCAACTGTAGTAATTTCAAATGTAGAAACAGAAGCGCTGGTATGTTTGTATACTGGTCAGCAGATGTTATGTAAATTCTAAGACAGATTACAGGTGAAGCATGTTCACATTTGTCATGTTTAACCTGGCATCTGGCAACTAAGCACTAGACAGCCTCTCGCTTACCCCTGCCTTTCATCCCCTGCAGAATGGGAAGGCAAAATGACAAAGGGGGAAGCTTGTAGATTGAATTAAAGACAGTTTAATATGACAACAAATTAAATACTAATACCACTACTAATAATGATAAAAATGATAATAAGGAATACAGAAAACAAACTATATATAATACAGTTTTTCTCACTACCCGATGACCGATTTGCAGCCCAAAAAATGTTTGAACTTCCAGCAAAGTGAGGATGTGAACTCCTGGAAACACCAAAAAGTCAATAGCTTCCCCCCCCGGCCAATCCCCATTCATAAACTGAGCATGACATTTATGGTATGGAATTTTTCTGTTGGCCAGCTTGGCTATCTGTCTGTCTATGCTCCCTCCCAGCTCCTGCTCATTAGCTGAATATGAGAAACTGGAAAAAGTCCTTGATTTCATAGCAACAACTGAAAACAGTGTTATCAACTTTCTTCTTTTACAAAATCCAAAATGCAGCAGCTACTGAGAAGGAAATTAACTCTATCCTAGCCGAAACCAGGACAACATTGATAAAACGTGTTTTGGGCCAGGGGCTAGAACTAAAGATAGGCTACATAGACTATTTTTTAATTGTTTGGAGTGAAAGGCCATGAATCTTACAACCTGTTCTATAGAAAAGCATTTTGTGTGGGGGTGTGAAAAAATCTGTCATTTTAAAAGAAAACTTGGAGGTGTTTGTCATGGTAGAATAAGGATATTTTAAAGTCTTGACTCACCTTAGGAAAAATGTTCCAACCCACCTCTAGGTGCAGCATCAGATAAAACTTCTGGGCACCATTTTAAAACAGGTTTGATACTACTGATGTAAAAATAGAGCATAGCATTTTAATTTATTTTATCTAGGGAAACAACAGAATAGTAGACTTTCCCTGCGAACAGTAGTGTCTTTTGTGGATTATAATATCTGATTACAATATTTATCACCTAATTTATATAAAGCTAACTACTGCAGAATGAGGAAATAGATAGTATTTATTTTGTTACCCACAGGATATTTAATGATAATTGGATTATCTTCAGTTCAATGACACATCTCTAAAGTAAACCAAGTAAAGGAATTTCAGTGTCTTTAAAAAATCATTTCCACAACGAAAGCTTATGAAATGTCTCTTTAAACAAGCTGAATATTAGCTTGAGTTTTCACTCAAAATGTTGCACCTGAGATGAAGTCCCCGCTGTCAAGTACATGTAAAAATAAGGTAGCTATATAAATAAGTGACAGATAAAAGTATGTTTTTCTAATACTTTCTGTTGAACAGGTCAGCACTGGTTATCTTTCATTACTTTTATACTGAATCTATTCTTCTAATCTTTGGTTCCTCCTGACTTAAATCAATGTGGTGTTAGGGGAGAACTGGAGCCAATTTCTCTGGCTTGGCAACCACTTGGAATGACTAGGGAACTAAATCCTGTTTCCTTTCATCCGTAGTGGGCTGATTGGATTTAATGTGGGGATATTTCAGTTAATTACTTTGCAATTCAAAATACAAAAATATTTACATAAAACATTTTCTAATTATGAAATACTCTATATAATAAGTTTTATGCAGATATTAACTTATTTAAGACGTTAGCAGGAGTGCAATTTTAGAGTATGTAAAAGCTCAATTCTGTAATTAGTTTGGTTACGAAAATAGGTAAGTGTATAACATACACTTCAGAAACATTTTCTTAAAGTGTCACAGGAGCATGAAACACTACCAAGCAAAGGCTGATATTGCAATCTTTACTTCATTTTTTGCTTATTACTCCATACACAGCTCTGTTGACTTCCAAGTACATAGTATGAGGCTATCAGGATCTGGCTGCATAGGTCTAGAACGTGACAAAGTGATGGGAGCCCGAGTTCCTCTTCGTGTTGTGTATTGTATCTGCAAGACCTATGAAAGCTCTTAAGTGGCTAAAATGTTGCTGACCACCCCTTCACTTCTGCTCACTTTGCCTAGGTGGAGAAGCTGAGATGTATGAAAGGCAGTGGAAGATTTCTGTGTTAATAAATGTTGCCTCTCTTTTGATATAACAGAGATACTTAGAAATTGAAACTTAGAGCCAAAGACTCTTCTCTGCTTCCAATTTCTTTCCTCCCTCTTTGTGGTCATATTGCATAGCATGACAGCCAAATGTTCTTGTACTTTGGAATGAAGCTCAGAGTCATTTTAGAGTAGGCTGGTGCAATAGAATTTGTGCGCATAACCAAATTCAAACCAAGACTCTAGATGAATATCGCTGTTTCGTGCTCCTGAGTGGTATGAGGCTGAAGGTTGAAAAGAATATTTTCTGCACAAAATCCTGCAATAAAACTGCATATGTTTCACTGAGGCTGGGATTTCATCCTACTTATTTGCACTGAAGTTCTGAATCTTGTATTCTAGATTGTAGTATTTTCATTATCTTTCATAAACAGTATGCTTTCAGCTTAGTTATATCTCCTGGTTTCATATGAAACCTTGTTGAAGTGAATTCAAGCTGTGAATAGATTATCGCTTGTTGACACTTTAATATTTTCCAGATTGGCTACTATACCTTTTTTTTAAACATATTTTACTTCCGGCTTCTGTCTGCTTGTTTCTTTGACTTGAATTTAAAGTGCAATTTTTTGTGGTGCAAGTAATACATTTCTCTGAACAGCATATCATTGAGATCCTGTGATCAGTCTGATTTTGAGGCTTCAAGAAATAGTTGGCTTAAGCTGCTACAGAAATAATTAGTAAAGGAGATAACACTGGGAGTGGAGAAATTAAGTTCTAAAAAAATTGGGTTAAAGAGGTGAGAAGGAGAGAAAAAAAGAATTAATGAAACCCATAGGCTGGGTTAGGTGACCTCCTAATATGTGCTGTAGTAAGTACACAGGTGTTGAAATGATTGACATAGCATACAGGAGAGTAAGACTAATGTAATGATCAAGCGAATCAAAACTCATGTTAGCCAGAGTTTGGGTTGTTATGTATTATCTTACAGCATCTTCTCCACTGCTGGGAGGGCTGGAGAATGTATGTGGAGAAAAGGGCATCGTCAAGCTTGTATTGGTTTGAACAAAGTAACATTTATTCACATGGTATTCAGCTGTCTAAGCTCTGCTAATGTTGAGTTAATTTAACATTGCTGTGTACGTAGTAACAAATCAAATGGGCTATCTATTTTAGTTTCATACTAGTCAAATATGTGCTTTAAAATCTTTTCACCCTGGTGTTTTGGTCTTTGTAAGTGGCAAAATAGTATCTTTAAAACATTGTGAAAAATGAAATGAATTCTGTGTGCTTTCATTTGGGTAAACTGTTTCAATGCAAGTTAGCACCAAATATGGATATTTGCTATTTAAGGAAGTTCTCTTAGAATACAATCTGTTGCTTCTTATTTTTTCCCCAAAGAGAATGATACAGTACTTCTTTACTCATATTGTACATATGAGGAATAGAAGACTCACACCGAATTACTCAAATGTGGATCTCTGTTTCTGGGAGCAATTATTTTCTGACTAAAGAAAAAATCTTTTTAATGTATTTTGATAGGTAAAGTAGTACCTTTGTACAAGGGGCTGTGAACATACAAGATTTCCTTTTGAAAATATTATCTTGTGAGATTTTTGAGTTGAATGAGTTTTTTCTTTCCCAGAAAATTAATGGGACTTGCGTTTAGGATTGACTTTTGTTCCTGGGCAGGAATGTGTTTTTTCCTGATTACTAGTAGCAATTATGTAGTTTCAAGACGTATTCTGTGATTAAAGAGCATTAAACATGTCATATACTTCATGATGTGCGTAGTTCAGTAAAGCCCAGCTTCTGGAGCAGTGTCACTTTGGCTACAGAAACAGTTTGACAATATGAGTCCTGAATGTTCAAAAGCCAGAAGGTCAGTAAGGAAGACTAAGAAATCGTTGTGAAATCTGAGACAAGAAGTGTATTTTAAAGTGTGTGCAAGTACAGATGAATATAGTCATTCTCATGGCACATTTTAGTTGATTTTTGTCTTGGAGAGATGGAGTGAGTTTGGCTGATTTACATTATGGAACACGATGTTAAAGTGAAGGACAAATACAGACTCCTAAGAGGAAGTGAAGTACAATAGTGGAGGATGCTTCATCTTGAATTTTCTCCCAAGCCTTTACCTTGTCTAACAGCAGACAAGCTGGAAATCTTTACTCTTACAAGTGAATGTACACACTGTAATTCCTTATGGCAAGAATCCTGTCTGTTTCTGTGAAATATTCTGCAGAGCACTGAGTCTGTGCTATCTAAACAGCAATAAATCCAGTAAAAGCAACTAGAAGACCCTCTTATTTTGGATAAGAATCCATCAAGGGAATCTAATGAAAACGAGAGGAAAATGGCATGCCAACTGAGAGCGCTTTTGATGTATCACTGTTAAGTGAGGAACCTGCCAAGCCATATCAAACAGTGGAAGAGAAGGGATAAGGAACCCTTAGAGATGTAGCCTTGCTTTTAAGAAGAGTAGGAGCAGTGCCACAACAGTCTGGTTCTCCAGATTGCCAGAAACGTCATACAACTGCATACCTTCCTGTATGTCAGGCAGTGAGGGAGGCTTATACATCTAAGAGCTGTTGAACTGCTGTGTGGGAGAGATATATTAGCTCTAGCAGGAAAAGGATATCAAAAGCAACACATACCTGCTCTTTGGAGAGGTATATAGATCAAGACATTTGGGCTTGGAGCATCAAACATGGGATCAGAAACTGATCCTCTTACTCATGTTGAACTGTATTGTAACTTCATAATGAATTTTGGCTGTGGAAAGGGAGAAAAGAGGAGGTAGGAGGAGCCTAAATCCTTTGGGTCTATGAGAGCCAGAGCTGTGTATACCCTGATTATCAAAGTTTTCATGAGGTTCCTCTGAATAAAAAGTGTATCCGAAATGCCAATGAGAAGACAGTCCAAGGGTTGACATTCTTTCTCTTATAGGCCAGGCGTTGCACCTGTAAGACCCCTGGTAGCACTGAAAACTTTCCCCAGTCTGTCCAGTGAGGGAAGAATCTTCTAATAGCCAACAAGGGTGGATTTGTGCTCGAAAAGGTACAAGGACAAAAGTTTCTCATCCACCGTTTTACTAATAGGCAAAATATGAAGTAAACCAGGTCTTGTACGGAGTTCCATTCCCTATTGACCTTTTTAGAGTTCTGTGTGGAACTGGCACCTAACTGCAGAATTAGAGACTAAAATTTGCATAGACTGACTTAGCAACTTTAACACAGAATATAATTTCACTTTTCAGTTGCTATAGAAGAGCCTGATCCTTCCTGATTAATTCAGAAGTTTTGCTGTGTTTTTTTGTGGGACAGATTCAAGCTCAAGAAAGGATAGCTGTGCAAACAATTTTCCTATGCTTTTGATAAACATTTTAAAGAAATTAGATTTATGCATATGTCAGCTCTTTAAAATACAGCCTCAGTAATATTAAGGATACATCCCACAGTAAAGGAAATCAATAATAGCCATTTAAGAACACTATCTAAATTTTTCTCTTCTGTGACGCATATATTTTAATTAAAAATGTAAGGTATTTATATTATAGAAGAAAACTAACTGAAGGAATTATGAATGTATGTATAAAGTTTTATAAGGAGTTTCACTTGACAATGAAGTTGTAGCAAGGGGGGAAGAAGTATTGCCAGATGATGCTCTGTAAATAGGGTTCTGCAGTTCTAAGCACAAGGAATGAACGAAGGGAATTTTTTTATGCAGCATGTGTGGATATAGGCTTTGATATTATGTGTTGTGTGTGTCAAGGATAGTGTTAGTTCTGCCCGGTCCTGGAGTGCTACCTTCCCCAAAAACACTGGTCCAAATGAAGAGTAAGACTGTAGGACTGTAGCTTCCGCATGGATTTGATACAGACAGAGCAGCAAATTCTGATTCTCACAGACTCAAATGTTTCATGTGTCAGTGGAAATGGGTATGAGCTGATTTTCCTCTGCGCTCTCAGAATACTAGGAAATCTGCTGTGCCCGTGAGACCGTTATTTTGGATGATTTTTTAATGTTTCAAATAATAAATAAAAAAATATATCTGTCAGTGTTTTCTAAAGCTGTCTTAGTGCATTAATCCTGTACAGGTTTGAAAAAGGGCATATAACTAAAATGCTGGCTTAACAGATGATAGACATTTGTAAGAATTACTCATTGAAATTCATTCAGACACAGAGGTATCCTGGAGTAGCAACTGCAAAATCAAGCAAACAGGCTATTGAATTGTAACAAAGCAAAATTTGGAAGAAAAGTATTTATATGTTGGAAGTTGGACCTTGTGGAAGCAGGTGGCTTGATCCATAGTGAGTAACTAATGAACGAAAGATTTAGTCTTCAAGGACGATTTCCCATTAGAGCTCTTCCTGTGTGAGCACTTATTGGTTGACCTCAAATAAAGCACTGGATCCTGTTGAAAGAATGGCTTACTTGCAAGGCATTTTATCCCTAG
This sequence comes from Opisthocomus hoazin, assembly GCF_030867145.1. NCBI lineage: Eukaryota > Metazoa > Chordata > Aves > Opisthocomiformes > Opisthocomidae > Opisthocomus > Opisthocomus hoazin. The sequence continues at coordinate 12,703,766 of NC_134427.1, forward strand.
GTGACTGGTGTCATCACAAATGAATAATTCATGTACATTATTTGTATTGCAGTATTAAGTCTTCTTTAAAAAGATAAGAATTCTACTATTAATGTGCAGGAAGGGCTGTGTGGGAGAGAAGCTGAGATGGTGAGTAAAAGATGAGAAAGGACAGAATAGTATGGCTACTAAAAACATCAGTAGAAAAATGATCGTGCTCGTAACATTGTCATCTGTCCTTGTCAGCAGCAGTGAGAGAATCGTTTGTTTTTGCAGACATAAAGATTTTGAGTAATGGAAAACAAAAATAAAAGAATGCAAGTTTGGATTGGATGGGGTGTCATCTGGTAGTTTTTAAGTGTGTTCTAAGTGCGACTTTTTCCAAGGAGTTGGAATAAATTTATTTAGACTTTGAGGTCATTGAAAGCCAAACGTCAGTCTGTGGGTCTCAAAGTACCTCCAAACAGTAACGTGTAATGCTTTGTCAGGTAATGCTGCTGCCACCTGCATCTTTGTTTTCAGCTAACAGTAACAGAACAGGTGGAAGGAGATAAGAAGGAAGCTACAGAACTGCTTCATGCCAAAAAGGACAGAAGTACTTAGCACAGTAACAGTTTAAAATGCATCAAGGTTAGTTCTCTGGAAGCTAACACACTTGGCTGTCTTGGGACCTTGCACAACTGTGAGAGGATAAAGGGAACCAATGCAGTTATGAACAGAAAGAGATCTGGATTCAAAAATCTGTTATTCCATAGATGTGCAAAAAGTTTGGGTGCTCATAAGCCAATGTAATTTATATACAGAGTGTGAATTTGGACACTGAGTTAAACAAAAAAATTATGCAAACTTCATTCTAAAATACTTCAGATATTCAATACAGACTCAAATAATTTGAATTACACTTGAATTGGAGGGTAATAGCAAAGTGAATCCCTAATCCAAGGCATTTCTAGTGATCTTAGCCAAAATCATTGCATAACTACTAGGATTAATATTTTTTAAGGCAGTTTGATTTTTTTTTTTCCCTTTACATGACCGTTTATTTTTCGAGCAGTATGACGTTTTTTCTGAGAAAGGAGTAAAGCCTGCAGCAATCTAGTTTTAGAAACTGCTGTAAAGAATATAGTTGATTGGAATAGTTTGCATGAACTTTCTATGGCTAGCGATGCTATGAATTATTTTTCTGATTATACCTTGCCCTGTCTGTAGACTGGTTAAGTGACCTTCCTACCTGGACACTGCAAGCAGTCTCTGAATAGCTAATGAATGAGATGCAATGGTATCAGCAATTAGCAGTGTCTCAAGAACTGAATGGTTTCATATGCACAGTACAGGCAGACAAGACCGGTCAGCACTGGGGAAGTCACAGTACACAGAACCAAAGGTGTGGCCATGGCTCTGAGTGACGGTGACAGTCATCCTTTCCTGCAAAGTAGAAAAGGTGGTGGACTGCATGGCAGAGAGCATCATGAACCTTCTGAGGGGACCTGAGCAGTGGGAGAGTAGTTAGGGCATAGGAGGGAGTGACTTCAGGCATTGTATCTCTGTAGCACCCCCAAACATGATACTTGGCCTTAATATAAGGTTGAGCCCCTGCAACTATTTCAGAAAAGAAGCTTATTAATCTTAATTTTATAGCTGAATTTTTTTCTACCTGCAAGCCTTCTACCTCACCGAGAAGGATGTAATTATGTTGGTATAAATAGCAGTACTCTAAATCTTTCTCTTTGAAACAATTTATTTTGAACAGATATTTTAATTAGTGTTTTAACACAGATGCAAAAAAGCCAAGTTTATTTGGAACTTCGTTAACTAGAGCCAGGCTGTCATTATGCTAAGCATTATATAATGTGAACAAAACAGTTGGTGCCTACACATCTTATGCTAACTGATGCACTTCATAGAAATACAAGTATCAATTTACAAAAGCAAATAACTGCAGAACAAATAGTAAAACACATATTCCCACATTGCAATGCTAGCAAATAACAGCGCGAGTAGTTGTGAACTTGCAGAGCAGTTCAGATGCCAGTGCTTATCCACAGCAGTATAAACAGGTGTGCAGGCGCTAGAATGCAGAGCTGGGCCAGTGACTCCACCCAGCTAACCAGTGGCCTGATTAGCCTCTTATCATAGTTATCTGCAGATACTCACTGGTGCAATCTAGACTACATACTGCAGTTCAGAAATGAAACGCTGATGTTCCACCGTGATTTCGTGTCAGAATGTAATTCCTGTACTATCTTATTGTCTATTATAAAACCAGGGATTATGATCGGACATTATTGTTCTCTGTGTGTTTTAGCCTTAAAGTAGGTCTGGCCTTCAGTGGGTTTGAAGTTTAGAAACCTACTTTTTGTTACCCCCGCACTCTTATGTTGCTTGGGTAGCATCAAAGAAGAGAAGAGTTAGAAATGGTCATACCTCTGTGAAATAATTCAAGGCTTACTACTGGAAACTTGACTTTTTTCTTTTTATTTTTTTGCTTGAGATACTGTTGCCTTCACTGTGGTCTCATGACTGTTTTTGGTACGTTCTTACATTCTGTCAACTGTTGTGTATCTGACTTCATATCTCTTGGATTGCTGATCATTTTAGTATAAGACACACAAAATGTGAAATTGCAGGAAAAAAGGAAAGGACTTTGAAGTTTTTTCTTAACTTTTAATGTGTTCCCACTGCACATAAGATAAAAGCAGCCAAAAATATTTCCACACCCAGTTGCTTTGTAGTGTTTGCTTGATTCTCGAGAGAAAAAAAAAAGCTTCTGTACTAGATCCCCTTAGTGTTTTTAGGAAATGTAACAAGATTTTTCCAGGAGATTCAGAAAATGGACAGTTTCTAAAAGACTGAACATGACGCTAAGAAGTCCAAGCATGCTGTAAGAATATAGGCCATAAAAAAAAAGTTAAAATATAGAAGTGGGCTACCCTGAATCTTATTTTCAGACTACTTTCCTAGTCTTTCTTCCTTTGCATATTACGGACTTGTTCTGCAATAATCCACTCGAGGTCATGTATGGAATTCTGGTCCAATAAGACTTGGTCCAGCACTCCTAAAATCTTTTTTTCTGTCTCTTCTAGCATATATATATGCATACTTGGTCTTGTTAGTTAGATAAGGAGTTTGAATATTATATGGCTCCTGTATTTTGTACTTTGGCACAGAGCAAAAGTAAAGGCATTTCTGCTGCTTCCTTCCACTGCCTGTGGAAGCAAGATGGGTAATGTCAGAAGGTATAAAAAGGTACATGAATAGTATGATTAAGGAACTGAATTTATGTATGGTCTATGAACGTGCTGTAGAAGTATTTGGGACCTGGATTTTAAAAACAATGATACAGCAGACTCTGTGTTGTAGATTTTGATTCTTTTCTGCCTCCACTCCCTGCCCCCAGCTGATGATTGCGACGGTTAGATTTCGTAGGACTTCTTATTAAGACTGCTAGTGACTCTGGTTTCCATGAACTGATTAGTTTACCTTATTCTAACATGAAATCTTATCGGCACCTTAATATGCATACTTGTAACTACCATTTCTGAAAAAAAAATAGGATTATATAGAAATGGAAGATGTCAGAAGTTTTTCATAAATGCTAAATTTCTGTTAAGAAAATCATGTTAAATTCTAGTTACAAGCATTAGTGGCATCTAACTTTATTAAACAAATATAAATGATCATAGTGTGGCAGTTAATGAGGGCTGCCCTTGGAAGCCTTTGGATTTAGGTGCTGTGATAACCTGGGTCACTTCTTTTCTATTATAAACAAGTAACAAAATCATTCTTAACTGTGAGTATTTGTCTAAATTCCATTACTCAAGTTGTCACAATGGCTGAGTTTTCAGGAAATGTTCTTTGAAGTAGCACTTAATAATTCAGTTCTTTGTAACTGATTTTTTTTGGCATTTTCTGTCACTGTTTCACTGTGCCTTAAAATAAAAGCAAAGCTTAAAATTCTTAATTTTCTACCTGAAAGAATATTGAAATGAAAGTACATATAAGAAGGTTCTAATTACAACATGCAAAAATAGAATGGTATAATTCCTTCACTTTTGAAGAACTTCATTTTGAGTTGAAGTTTAATCAAATTGCACTTTAAGTGTTTGAGTTAAAACAGAGAGGAAAGCTCAGAGTATTAGCCTCAAGCCTATAAAACCTTTCTCCTGTGGTAAGTCCTTCACCTGAACGGTCTGACTGATGTCTGTGTTTTGAGTCTTCATCTGCCTTAAATTACATAGCACAATTCACGAGGAAATTAGCCTTTGAAATTTTAGCAGACTGTATAATGGCCACATAATATGCCTACATTAGTCTTTCCTCTCTCTACAAGACATAGGGAAAAGTTTCTATGATGGATGCAGTGACAGTGGAGACTCTGGCTGTCTGGAAGGATTAAAGATGGTGATTCTCATGTTTGAGAAGGGTTATAATAAGGTGTATACTGCACGAGGTCTGATCAATATATGTTTACCATGCATATGTTTGCAACCACTGCTTGGGTTCTCCGCAGCATGCTGAGGATTTCCAGGCTGATAGCAGATGCAGGTATTCAACCACTATGTATGAATGTGTAGTGGTTTAGGGAATGTCCATTAAGAAAAACCCACAAAACCAAACCCAGCAAACATATACCCAGGGAATACAGCAAATCCTGCTCTTCAGAATCATTCCAGAGAGATTGCCGGATAGACACGTGACTGGGAAAATAGCAGATGTAGGACAGGACTAGTCACAAATGCCAAGTATAAATAAAGACAGATTTGTTAAGAAGCAGTTATTGATTCTTGTGCCTTTTGCTTCTGCTTTGATTGATGCCTTCTATTCCCTCTTCCCACACACAATTATTTATTTCTCATTTTTCTTACAGCAGTATTTCCATTTTCTTCTGTGCATAAAGCATTGCCCCTCAGATTTCAGCAAGGCTTGCCCTTATCCTTCAGAACTGACTTCCCCTGAACAACCTTCAAGTAATGAGGTGACTAAAATCGAGAAATGTGTGTGGGTTTACTTAGTAGAAGTAAGGAAGCATGAGACATGAATTGTATGCTTTAGTCTTCAGGGTTGCCTGTACACTCTATGCATGTTCCTTGTAGAAGTTCTGTATTAGGATTGAAAACAATCCAGATAAAAAATCTGACCAGGGATTGCTTAACTCTGATTAGAGCTGGAGGATAAGTATGTGGAGCATGATAGCAGTGAAAATTAAATTAAAAAATAGATTCTGATGGAAATTTTGCAGCTATATTTTGTTCTTGTTTCTGCTTTTTCTTCTTCTGGTGATATGAGAAAGATGATAAATTTAAATTCACTCTTAAGCTCCTTGTTCTATATGCAAAATGTGCATCTTTGAGTTGTTTTGCTCTCTTTAATTTAATTAAAATACTATTTCAAAGTGGAAAGTATAAAATTAAATCTGAAATGTTTGAGGAATTTCCTTTCCCATATGTTGAATGAGATTATTCAGTAATTTGATCTGAATTTAAATTTTTTCAAGTGCCAAATGCATTTTATGTTCAAAAATTACATATAGTCTCAAAACACCCAGAAGTAAAACAGGTGATTTAAAAAACTGAATAGTTCATAGCTTATAGATAAGTACAATCCTAGTGTTCATGTAAGGCTTCTAGCATACTAGAACATAGTACAAATGCCTAAATGAGATGAATCACCCTGATAAAACTGAACTGAAAAATTATTTTAACCTTCTTGAAACAATGCATTTTGACGTTTCCAAAAGACAAAAGCCAAGATTTCATGTAGACTTTTCCCACTGAACCTGTCATAAAAATCAACAAGTTCTCACATTGCATTTTGAAAGAGAATGCACTGTATTCTCTAGTTAGAAAATAGTACTGTTATTTATCCGTCTTTTTGTTACTTGACTCTGCTGTTAAAGAGACTTGAGATTTGGGGAATCATGGGTCTTGCCTTCTAATTGTTTTTGTGCCAGGTATTTCTTCAAATGCTTTTTCACCTTTAGTCACTGAAGTCCTGAGGTACAGGATTACCTTACAGCAAGGGCACTCTTCTGATCTGAGGCTTAACTTCAGCTGGTCCCGAGAACCAGTACCCAAATGGAATGCAGTGGCACGATGGTTATAAAGAACAATTGTATATCAGTCCTGTAAATTTTATATGTCATCCACAATATTCTTCTTCCATGAGAAAGCATTTTAGTCACTAAGGTGGGCATTGACTAGACAGACATTTATTAGAGGAAGACCTCTCCTGAGTGATCATCTGTCAATCTGCAGTTTGATTGAGTATGTGGATACTGGTACTGCACTGCTACACCACAGTTGATCTCAGTTTCCCAGATGACTTTTCATGGAGGAACATGGAATCTATTTGTTTAATACTAAGGGAACTTAATAAAAAATCTGCATTTAAGAGATTACTACTTATTGCATTTGCAATCATGTACAGATGTTGAAGTTACAATTGATAGTAACTTTCTCTCAACTATTGCTCTGTAAAAAAGGTACAGAGCTGTTTCCCTTTTTCTTTCTTTTCTTTTTCAAATCTCAATAACTTATGTTGTAGTCAGACACAAGCAAGTTTGACCGAACATCACCAAGCCTGGTTCTGTTCTCTGATTTACTTGTCTAAAGCAGAAGTCACTCTACTGCAACAAATGCAGTCACATTTACGCAGAACTGGTGTTGGAGCAGATTCAGACTGACAGAGTAGAAGCCTGCTGATCTGCTAATTCCCCGGGTGGTGTTACACAGAGAGGAGAACGACATGTGGCTTTTCAGAGGTAAACCCAGATAATAAATCTTATATTGGTTAGCTCTTGGCAGATTAATGAAAGTGGTTGCAAAGTGAGCACTAATTAAACAGACTGTTTTTCATCCACTGCTATTTCATATACAAAAAAGAAATACTACCTTTTACTTCTGGTGGCTTTGGTAGAAACAGCTTAAAAGAATACTCTCATTTGTTAAAGATTTCCCACGTGATTTCATTATATGCTGAAACACTAAAATCAAAACCCTCACCAATCAGGTAATGTAGAATAAAGTGGCATACTGAGGAAGGCAGTCTGGATCAGATCCAAAGTCCATTTAAATGAATTCAGTTTTTTCCCTTGAATTCTCTTAAGTCTCAGTAGCTCTTACTGAAGAAAGAACTTGAGCATACTTGCTATTGTAGAAGATTTTAAATATTTTTTTTTCTTCTCTCCTGCTTGTTGTTGATCTTTCTAATGATTTCAGGTGGGCCTATGACTGTCTTACTGAAGATGAAGAAGGGGTGGTTGGAGGCCTGAAAAGGACAAGATGTTAAACTCTAAAATGTAGCTCAGTGTGGATGATTTTTATACAGAAACACAGTTTTGGAACGGGGAGATGAATTACTCGGTTTGGGAACTATTTATAATGGAACTCAAACCTTTCAAGATTTGGCATTTTTAAACATGATGTTGCTGGAGAGGATTGTAAGGGTGGCAAGTGATTCAAATATCTGTCAGTAATGATTTAGGTCAGAGGAAGGTGAATGGCACTCACAATCGTGTTGAGCCCTAGTTTATCCCGTAGCTGAGAACTGTAATGAGAATAGTGGTGAGGGAGATTCCCTCTGTACACAGCAGATTTCAACTTGATATTGGAATGCTGCATTTGCTCCCTCCATGTAGATTTGTGAAAGGATGATAGAACCTTGAGTAGAGAGAAGAGCTTTAAAAGTCTTGTGATAAAAAAATCTAAGAGGTCAATTGTTAAATTTATTCAAATCAACCAACTAGGTGTCTTCTCTCCACCTGCCAATTGATTTACATCTGTGGTATCGCAGAAGGAAAGAAATGACAAGATTTAAGTGGGGATCAGCAGAAAAAAGCATGGCAAGAAACAAAGGCTTGAAGCCAAATTAGAACCCATGTCTGCATGTTGAATAAAGAATGACTAGTGCCAATGAGAGATAACAAAAAATGATTACTTTAGACTATAATTTGCTGTGACACATTAGCTATTTTTGAACCAAAACTCAACACAGTGTAAACGATGAGGTTCAGTACAGGAGCATCTGAATTTGGTTTGCATGAGAAGTCAGTCTAGATGGTCTGGCCTTAAAAGCTGTTCAGCCCTTTCATTCTTAAGAGCTAGAAGGAAATGACTGCTGTTAGAGTAACCTGCTGCTCAAAATGAAGACATTAATTAATAATTTAAGAATTATAATTATTTTTATTTTTGTATCAAAATATACCAACAACATAAATCTGTTGTTAAATAAGCCTATTGTACCATCTACACTAATCAAAGCTGTTATTTTACTTGTATCAGACCTCTCAGGCACATCAGTTACATGTTTATATATGCCTTTGGAAACCTGAAAATGCTATGTTAGTTGTAATAAATTTGATCTGCACTAGATAAATTGTCTGTTGATTCAATATCTTGTGTAAATTGCTATCTCAGCAGTGAATGTTTCATATTCATATAAGATTTCACCAGAAGAGAGGTAGTGTGGTATAAGATAAGCCCAATGGAACACTTAAGTTTCTGGTGCTCTATTATGCTTACCTCCAAATGCAAAATGGGGTTAAAAATCAATGTGTATATCTGGATTATATTCTGATTGTGATTTGAAACTCCATTTTGTGTTTCAAACTAATAAATTTCAAATAATTATAAGCTTGGGTTTTTTGCTTGTAATGTTAAGTCTAACTCAGTCTGGTGCATTTTTTTACTTTTTCTGCTTCCAGTACTTTTCCAAATCAAAAGTATATTAAAATTATTTTAACCTTGTGATAGTCAAGAAATTCTGTACTTGTAAGGACTCCCAAACTGGCTTTTTTATTAAAGGGAACAGGCTGAAGCAAGTAAATTCTTCCTAAATTCGTGTAAAGAATCCAAAAGTGCAGAAATTGTCCCTTTATACAGAGAGATTATGACTTTTACCTCCAAAATGAATCCAGCCCTTGAACCAAATATGCCCCATGGTTAACAGCAGAGAGCAAGACTACTCAGTTAGTTATGCTTTAACTTGGAAGAAAGTAAATAGTTAACGCACACTTGGAAGATTTAAAATTGGTGCAGCCAGAGTTAACGTAATATTAATATGAAGTTAACATAATGTTACAAATTAAAAGTCCCATCTCTTCATTTGCTCCTTGGAGTGGAGAAATGTTAAGTTTCAGATTATTTGACCTGCTCTGCCTCAGCCCCAGGATGTGAGCTCCTGGCACACAGCCCAATACGATATCACAGAATCACAGAATCACAGAATAGTAGGGGTTGGAAGGGACCTCTGGGGGTCATCTAGTCCAAACCCCCTGCCGAAGCAGGGTCACCTACAGTAGGCTGCACAGGATCTTGTCCAGGCGGGTCTTGAATATCTCCAGAGAAGGAGACTCCACAACCTCCCTGGGCAGCCTGTTCCAGTGCTCCGTCACCCTCAGAGGGAAGAAGTTCTTCCTCATGTTCAGACGGAACTTCCTGTGCCTCAGTTTGTGCCCATTGCCCCTTGTCCTGTCACTGGGCACCACTGAAAAGAGCTTGGCCCCATCCTCCTGACACCCACCCTTCAGATATTTTCTTCACTTTAGCAGGTTATCCTGTTGACTCCTATACTTAAGTGCTTCCTCAAGGGCGCTGATGGACTGGAGAAGTTTTTTTACATTCTGTAAAAGTCAGTTGACAATAAAGACAAATTCTGAATGTGAATGTTCAGTGAACAGTTTAGTACAGTGAAGAATGACAGTTGCCATTTAAAAACTTTAGACTGATTTCACAAAGCACAGAAAGGTTGCAACTGAACATCCACGCTGTTGTCCTCCTTTTCAGTACCCTTCGTTACCAAAATAGTTTCCTAGCAGTGCTCCAAACTACTTTTTTCCAGCAGGGAACATTATTTATCAGTATGTTGTGTCAGGTTCCTACACAAATTTTTTGACTCAGAAACCCATTTATTGTTAGGTATAATTTAATGTCTACCTCTGCAAGTAGTTTGTCATCCTGGACTTAACAAAACCATACCATTTATACCTGTTCTTTTTGTTATTCCCTTGCTTTCCTTGAAAAAACAGAACAGCAAGAAAGCACAGTACACCAATCTCAGAATATATTGTATATTATTTAAAATGGTGTCAATTTAGCTTCATCACTAGTGTCTGAACTGTCTCATGCATTATATTCTCTTATGTAAATTGTAAGTTCTTAACTTTTTTCAGAATAGCACCGATTATTCTTAGGAGGCACTAACTGTTACATGTATCATTTCTAACTTACTCTCCCAAGCTGAATTGAAATCATGTCAGTCTTTTGCTTTATATAAAGGGATTCTCAAATACTTGTCTTCTGACAATTGCGTGCCAAATCCTGTCCTGCAACCTCCTTCCCCCTGCACCCTCTTGCACCCCTATATTCAGCCTCTCTGCCCTCCCGAGAGGTGTCTTATCATTTTAAAGTTACTGTGGCCCAAACTGGAATACTAAGATCACTCTACTTAAGATTCATAGAATTGCAGAATGGTTTGGGTTGGAAAGGACCTTTAGAGGTCATCTAGTCCAACCCCGCTGCAACGAGCAGGGGCATCTTCAACTGGATCAGGTTGCTCAGAGCCCTGTCCAACCTGACCTTGAATGTTTCCAGGGATGGGGCTTCTACAGCCTCTCTGGCCAACCTGTTTCAGTGTTTCACTACCCTCATTGTAAAAAAAAATTCTTCCTGATATTTAGTCCAAAGCTACCCTCTTTTAGTTTAAAACCATTGCCCCTTCTCATAAATAGCAAATGCCAAAAAGTTTGTCCCCATCTTTCTTATAAGCCCCCTTTAAATACTGAAAGGCTTCAGTAAGGTCTTCCTGGAGACCTTACTTGAATCCTTAGAGAACTATGTGTTAGTACTGCTTGACCAGGGTTGGGATTTTCTATTCATGTTTACCAAGTATGAACATCCCCGGTAAAAACTTTCTTCAGTTTGATCTTTAAATGCCCTTTGTCAGTTTATTACTGCAGAAGATTCTCTCTATACCTTTCTATTAGTTGTCTTTAAAATGCCTCTCCTCATCCCTAACAAGCTCCTACATTCTGTGTCTTATATATACACACACACCCATATCTATAAAAAAATAAAAGTGTATATTGTGATTTCCCATGGTGATGGGAAAAAGTTAACAAAGTTTCTGTAGTGGGAATAGTGAAAATGGGCAATAAAATTTTACCATCCGCAAGATATCGGTGATAAAGACACCAAGTTATATAGTACGGTGTGATGAATGCTGGTCACAGTCCAGATCAAATGATCTAACACCGGGATTTCATGAAAAATGAATGACTGACTTGGTCCCAAGAGAGCTGGTTGGAAAAATGATGGCATAGATCCGTATGTGAAAATATGGCCTGATTTACAGAAAATGAACATAAATCTGTTTGTAGTTCCATACATCATGCTATGGCTATTTTTTCATGTATGTGACAGGAAATTAAAAATCAGAAAAGTGTGTTATTCTGCTTGGGTTAGACAAATCAAAATAAAGCTGCAACAAAATTGTTCAGGTGTTTCTGACCTGAATGAAAACTGATACCTGTGAAGGTAGTATTTTAGATACTGTTTTTCTTTTTAAATTGAGTTGTCACTATGTTTAAAATGTAAAGGAGAGAGAGAGATGTTTTGCAAGTGATAACAAAAGAAAATATGAGTTAAGGTCAGATTTAAACTTCCATATTAGCTGTCCAATAGGCAGGGAGGCAGTTTGCATTTTTTAAATATAGACAAAGTTTTCTCTTAGCAACAATTTCTTTGTAGGATTACACAATCACATGCATGGCATCCTTTCTCTGTGCCTATTATTTAGATGTGTGGTGTCAATATGTAAAGGGAAGTTCACCAAGTTCAGTGACCTTCACTGTAACACTATTAGAAAATTAAATCTCCTGTCATCTTGTTCTTTTTTACTTTCGTGTGTCTTAGAAGAAAAAATTTTTACTTCTTTCAGAATCATTAAGTGGAAAATACATAACTAGTCAATTAAAAAACAGAATGTCATCCTGGAAAATAAATGTTCAGACTGCATATGTTGTGCAGGACATTTATTGTGTAATAATGATGTAACCTGAAAATAACTATGCTGTGAGATAAGAACATACGGTCAAATGCTGAGCTTTGACTACAGGGTATTTCTCTTAAATACGTACAACTAGAGGCATATTTTACTACGTTCTGCTTAGATGTTCACTACTGATCTGTAACATTGTTTAATTTTCTTTTAATGACCAAGAGCTGCTGCAGAGTGCCTTTTTAAATTCGGTTTGTGTGATGCAAAATTCTGAGACAGGTGCACAAATGTCATCCATGTAATTTTCTTTTATAGGAATTACATTTCCATCTTACCTTTATGTCTGCCATAAGCACACAGGTACTTAGGTTTTTAAGGTGAACAAGAATTATAATACTAATGCTTTGCATTTGCATAGATTTGAAAACAATTCCCAAAGGTATTTTAAAATTATCACGTCTGTTTAGCCAATAAGGAAATAAGGCATTGGTGAGACAGTAGGAATGGCCTAAAAGCCAACATGAATCTGCTGTTAAAATAAAAAAGTGAGTAAGGCTCAAGAGCTCTGCTGAAGTCAGCTGTATCCATTTCTACTGACTGGAAAGATAATTGTGATCTCCAGAGTCTTGATGCAAACTTCTGTTTCCCCTTTTTTCTTTTTTTCCTTTTTTTTTTTTTTTCCCCAAGACCTATAATACAGTCCTCTCACATTCTTTCTGTAAACTCACTAACTTTTGAACTACTCTCAAGGTTTTATTGTTGTGGGTTTTTTTCCCAGAGTAAGGAATGCTGGTATTTGATACTATCCTTTGACAGGAAGCTAAGGGTTGCATTTAAAAAAACCAAACAAATCAAATAAAAAAGTGATCAGAGCTGAAACTTTTATTTAAATGATGAAACAAGGAACAAACTTTCTAAGGTTTCTTAGATCCAGATTTCCTCTCTAGACATGTTGAAATGTGGAGTGCCTATGCTGGACCCATATTTGGGTCATTGTTTTGCAGCAGATGCAATTATATAGTAATAATTTCATTCTAGCATTCTCCCTTTTATCAAGAATACTATGGACAATTTAAAGAAGTGTTTTACATGTGGATCAGACTATGTTAAACTAGTCTGTTGGGGGAGAAGGAGAAGCTCCACAGATTTGGAATTTGTAAATAGGTATAATGAGCTGAGTTGCAGCTCATCCACTTTCAGCACCTCTTAGAAAGGATGCCTGGTTTTACATATTTTACCTGAATGCACAGTGCAAGGAGACAGTCTCCACTTTGCAAAACATCTAGGAAAAAGGAGCCTTTAATGCAGATCTGCAGTAGCTGTGAGACTGATTAAATCTTTTCTAGAATCCAGACGAAGGAATAACATCTGTCTATGGGTGGGCTGTGCTAGAAGATGGGAAAGCTGTCACTGTATGACTGTTTGGCTGGTACTTCTCTATGGTTGCCATTGCTTCTGAGTGTCACTACATTCTCCGGATAAGTGGCATCCCTGCTTTGCAGTGCTGAGGCTCAATAGAGGGGAAATGGAAATGATTCAGGACAACTTTATGGCAGTGCTAATACTTTTGTCAAAAGTCTGTGCTCTGTCACAGTCTGCTTCCTCCTTTCACACTTCTTACCCAGTCGGGTACTTGCTTCTGTGTTGGGGTATTTTGCTAACAGTTCTTGCTTTCTGGATGGTAGTAGATTTGAATTTCTTTCAGTTACCATCTCGTACAGTAGATGATGCAGACAGGTGGGGACACCTTTCTTGGGCACTCATCAGAGAACCACATATATCATTTCTTTGAAGGAGTGTATTGAAAACTTCATCTGGGAAAAAATGAATGCCCTGGACTTTTTACCTGCTTGAAAACTTGCAGTCCACTATGTGAAATGTGTTGTGGGACCTGTCTCTCTCAAACAACTAAATGCTGCAGCGGGGAACTCTCAGTGGCCAACCTCCCAGTGAAAATCCTCTTTCAGCTGCTGTCTCTCAGGTCTTCTTTCTTCCTGAAGTTCAAGCTTTATTTCGGGATCTCTGACCTTGCATCTACAGCCTTTTTGCACCCTGATAGCTTCTAGCTGTGCAGTCTCAGTTATAAGAAGCTGCTCAGACGGTTTCTTGCTTTTAATCTTTTTTTAACTACCAGCAAGCTTGATTTCTCCTGACCTTTCTGCTTCTTGACTCTGTTTATGTGCCAAACATCAAAACATCAGCACAACTCCCTCAGTGAGTCATGGATCTGTTATGAGAAATCCTGTAAAGAGTTGGTTGGGATAATTTTCCTTTTTGGATGCTTTTCCTGGAACTTCTCTTATCTCAGGTCTTCAGAGGGATGCCTTAATACAGGCAAAAACCTTAAAAGTTAAGGTTAGTGCGTTTTGCCTTAATAATTCTGTCCTTACGGTAGGTGTTTTGTCTGTCCCCGTTAGCATCCTACAGTCTATAGCAGTATTGCTGAAATGTTTGAAGTTTCTTAAGACATCACTCTTCAGTGGCACTGTGATGAACGATTTTTCCTCTGGGACTACTGGGGTACTAATTCCCCATAGGATAGCTTTTATCAAACTTTGCAAGAACGTGGAAGGGTTAAGCTGCAGGTCTGTCTTTGTCTCACTCAGCCTGGTGTTAGAGATTGATTATAAAGATTGATTATAGAATAGAATAAAATCATAGAACTAGAACGTACACTCAGCTGTGTAGACACAGCTGTGTTAAGAAACCATACAATTGGTATGTTGCAATTGGGATAGAAATTAATTGTATGGATTGTATCTAATAGAATTAATTAAAGAAGCCAAGACGACCCTGAAACCAAGCAAGGCCTGAAACCAGCGACGGAGAATTCTACGAAGACAGAAGAATAGAAAGAACTTAATGAATGATGTACTCAAAGGAACGGAACGGTTGCTTAGGAAACTTATGAAGATTCTAGCCTTGATGTAATCAGTTTAATAAATGTATATAAACTGGTCTAGCGAGTTCAGCTTTGCCACTCACTGAGGTGATGGCCCAACTCTGAGTTGTGAATAAAGCAAAACCTAGTGTAACCCACTTGTGTGAGGATAAAATTTTTAACACCTGGTGCTGATCACTCTCTCTGTGTAACTGCAAATTTAATTACTTCACAAAGGCTTTGTTTTAACTTAGCTCTTTGCTTATTTGTCCTGTTGACATCAGTAGGGACCTGGCTGTTGGGAGCAGGCAGTCCCACATCTGTATGCTGGGGCACTGACCATAACTAAGAACGGAAACAGCCCTCGCATCTGCAGTTTGCTGGCCCTGATTTAGTTTCTGGAGGCAGGGCTGAAACTCAGTAAGTGTCCTGGCACTGTCCTGTGGTGCAACCACCAGAGCATGCTCGTTTTCTTCCAGTGCAACTTGGTAATTGTTTGAGAATAAATCCAATAGAAGACCTTTTGGATATAAGAATTATAATTTTGCAAAACAGCAATCACTACAAGCATTACCCTTTAGCTACTGACAGCAAAGTTCAAAAATCTTATCATGTGCTGGCTTCACAGCAGCTGATAAAGGTTAATAAAATGGAGGTTTAAAAGCCAGCGTTTCTAAATTTTTTATGCTCAGAAAAGATGATTCTCACTATTTTGGGTTGACTTAGCCCACACATTCCATTCACATTCAAACTGTGTGACTGTCACATGCCTTCTTGCATAACACGGAACCGTAAACTATAGGCCTGACTGGTGTTACAGCTGACAGAGAGAAGATTGCACTTTCTGAAGTGAGCTAGTGTCTGTAAATATCAGTACAAGAGAAGATTTGTGCAGTGGCCTCTAGAGAATGGAACACCTGTTCATTGAATTCTTGATATTAATTTATAGTCAGGTCCAGTATTTCTAATGGAAATTATTAATTGACTAAAGTATTAAGATTTTGTATTTTATCTTTGTTATGTTCCTGTGTCACTGGACGCAGTAATCTGTGGCGTAAGTCAATGACATTTTCCAACAGGGAGGATTTTACTCAGTTTTATAAAATTCTTTGATTTAAATTGATTGTGCTCTTTTGCGTTACTGCTAGTTTTATGCCCATTTGAGTGAGAGAAGACGTGTGCCTTTTCTCTTATTTCTCATCAGTAATGCATCATGAGAGAGGCTGTATAACTTTTTGCAGGATGTGGTAATTTTACATGTCCCTTAGGTGTGTACTTTGAGATTATTCTATGCTTTTATGTAAAAAGGTATATGTAAATATCTTAAATTTGTGGCACTACACTGGAGTTCCACTTATGTATGAACAAAATAATGGGTTATTGAATTGGGCCCATTATATTCAAAATCCGGTCTCTTTCTTTTCTGCTCCACTGTCAGTAGAGATAAGCCTGACCTGAATTACTCGTCTGAAGGCAGGTTCATAGCTATTTTTTTTTAAAGTGGGCCATATCTGAGCACTAAGGTGCTAATAAAGTTTAGGGTAACAATACTGAGATTCCTGGTCTTAAATTCAAGAGAAATTAAACTTCTAGTTTTGGTTTTGCCCATTATATTTATAAAGGCTTTGTAAGTGAGACAAGACTGCAAATAACGTACTTTAACCTTAAATCAGTGCTATGAGCACAGAAGTGGTTGTTAATACTGATATCACAGTTGATAAGATGCATGAGGCCATTTCAATTTTTCATCAAGTTCCACTTGAGATGTCTTGAGTAATATTTGTGTCAGAACAGAATCGGGACAGGAGTGAAATAGGATGTTGGACGGGCTGCGGTATCTGTGCAGTTCTGTCATGCACTTTAATTATCGTATATTAATTATGTATGTTGCATTGTTCATCCAAATCCACCAACCTCTCTTAAACTAATAGGCCATGTCTCAAGTGGTCTGATTTGCCCTCTTACGGGTCTACAGGTGTCCTATGTATTATGAAAACATACAGTCTGGCCGTTAGGTTGGAATTAAATATTTCTCATACTGGGTTTGAAATGATCAGGGCACTTCCAAGAAGTAGGTTGGTGTGGGACTATAGACTAGGTGAAGTAACTCAGCTGTCAGAGGTGGTTGGACTGGCAATTTCAGTTATCTAGGAAATTCTTAAATCGTGATGACACATTTTGTTCTGTAGATTTTATGAGAAAACAAGGATTTGCATCTGAATAATGACTTCAGTCTGTGCCCTCTAAGAGTACTGAAAATGACTGGCTGTGAAGTTATTAGGATGCCCAATATAGCAAATGAGTACAGAGACGGACAAGGAGATTAAGCAATTTGCTCAGGGCTGTATAGTGAGTGAAAAAAGTTGAGTAGAAAGCCTAGCACACTGACTTCTGACCTGCGGTCTTACCAGTAGACTATACTACTCTGATGTAGTTTTGATGAAAAGAAATTAATATTTTTATTTTATTTATTATATTTATTTATTTTTAAATGAAGTGTAAGGTACTGACTGAGCTTGACCAAATCGAGAAGTTAATAAATACAGAGGAATTTTTTTAATATACAGCCACTTGATTTCTATCTTAATAAGATTAAAATAAGCAATAAAACTGTCAGAGAGCAGAAAAATGTAATAATAACAAAATTCAGTCAAAGCACTCTGGCAATGAATAAATCATCTTGCCTGTAACAATTTTAAAGAAAATTTAAATTTTTAAGACCGGTTCCTTTATTGTTTAGGCCTGTTTGCAGTAACATTGCAGGAGGAGCTGACATTTCAAAGAATTGCTGCTGTAACAAAGAATTTAAGCATTTATCACAATATGCCAATTAAGCTTTGACGGCTATTCAGCACCTTTAATGAAGGCTGAAGATAACCACACCAGCAGTGTATTATAATGTGCTGCACATCCCTGCCCCAAATACTGTTTTGATCCTTAAGATTCTTTTTCTTTAATGGTTTTGATTTTACCAGACTTGAGGATTTTTTATGCAGAAGTCAGGTATCTAATCATGCAGATCAGTTCATGCTTGGAGACAAACATGCATATAATCAGCAGTAGTCAAAAGGTGGAAACTAGCACCACTTCGCTGCATAATTTGAGTGATTTGTGTGTTGGTATGATGGCACGTACAAATGCTGCTTTTTCTGATGCTGTCTCGTTGAGTGCACAGCTTAATGACATTTGATCTTTTCAATTTATAGTCTCTCACATGTCGTTTATGTTTGCTATCAAAAGGATAATTTGTAAAGTGAATGTTCTGTTGATCTGAATTGGCAGAAGCATTTTTTCAATCTGTCAGTTTTTCAATTTAAATGAAAAAGATTTAAATTTATTAGCCTATAACTTTCTTTTTTCCTTTAATGGTGGGTTTATCATTCTATTTAACATTTGCTCAGGCAGTGGAATAATTCTTTAAGACCAGGGAGTGGAAGAATGAAATATTTGCATCTGTTTTGAACCTGCTGTCATGAAAAGAACTATAAATCAGGTTGACTTTTTTCTTCTTAGTGGTGTCCCTGCTCACTGCGGGGGGGTTGGACTAGATGACCTCTAGGGGTCCCTTCCAACCCAAAACTTTCTATGATTCTATGATTCTTGTGGTTTATCAGAACAAGAGTAAGACATTGCTGATACCAAGGTAGGAGTTTGTCTCGTTTCAGATGCATTCCAAAAGCCAGCTGTAGTTGGTTCAGCTAGGAATGGCCCTAACTGTGTATTTGAGTTGACGAGTAAAGGGTAGATGAACACATTGCTAGTCACACATTGCTGTCTTGGATACTGTACAAAAACTGTCAAGCCTTAAGTATGGCTGCTCGTTTAAGCCTGATTTAAGTTATGACTGACTGACATGAAGTTTCAATTGTTTCAGTTTGTTTTCTGTAACTTGTTTGTAGACTCTCTGTCACTGTGGTTCCACTAAAGGTCTGCTGTCATCTTGAGAGACAGAGTCGTATGTTTTCTTGTATCAGCGCATTAGTGTTTGTCATGAGTTGTTTGTAACGTAAATGTTTTTCTTTATGATTTTTTCCTGACTCTAGACATCTCTATAATCCACTGCTACTTACTTTCACCAGTTAAATAAACAGAATGTGAAGTTTCCTGGGAACAAGGCAACTGAAGGTTAATAACATATTTACGAATTAATTCCTCAGGGCATATTTTATCATACTGCATGACATAAGGTCCAATGTTAAATACAAGTGGTGAAAAGACACACTTTTTCTTGAATTTGATTGTTAATAAAAATCCTATTGAAAGAAAGCTAACAGAAGCAGCAAAGACTTTGTCCAGAACAACGACGATTCCTGCAGCAGAGTGTTTCTGTATATGGACATGCCATATTTTTTGGTTTTAATGACGTCAGAGATGTTTTGAGTTATGAGTAATAATCCCAAGGAGCCAAAGCAAAGACATAGAAGCGCCCTGGTTGCCAAGAAGGCCAATGGGATCCTGGGGTGCATTAAGAGGAATGTGACCAGCAGGTCAAGGGAGGTTCTCCTTCCCCTCTACACTGCCCTAGTGAAGCCCCATCTGGAGTACTGTGTCCAGTTCTGGGCTTCCCAGTTCAAGAAAGATGAGGAGTTACTGGAGAGAGTCCAGCAGAGGGCTACAAGGATGGTGAGGGGACTGGAACATCTGTGCTATGAGGAAAGGTTGAGGGAGCTGGGCTTGTTTAGCCTGAAGAAGAGAAGGCTGCAAGGGGACCTAATAAATGCTTATAAATATCTGCAGGGTGGGTGTCAGGAGGATGGGGCCAGAGTCTTTTCAGTGGTGCCCAGAGACAGGACAAGGGGCAACGGGCACAAACTGAAGCATAGGAAGTTCCGTCTGAACATGAAGAAGAACTTCTTCCCTCTGAGGGTGACGGAGCACTGGAACAGGCTGCCCAGGGAGGTTGTGGAGTCTCCTTCTCTGGAGATATTCAAGACCCACCTGGACAAGGTCCCGTGCAGGAGACCCTGGTTTTTCAGGGTGGTTGGACTAGATGACCCACAGAGGTCCCTTCCAACCCCGACCATTCTGTGATTCTGTGAAATGAAGTGCTGGATTCTGCGGGTGCTAAGCACTACTGAATGATGCAAAGTGGCCCTAGATTTTCCTGTCTCTTGTTTGTGTTGGTAACTATCTACCACTGTCCTGCAAAACAGCTTATCTGGCTTTGCTCATATATACTCTATTATTTGCACTTCTTTATTTCCAGAGGAAGAAACCAGTGAAAGTGCTCATAAATTTCTGCTTCATCTCCCTTGCATCTACCATGATATTTTCATGGATTTATGCTTTCGTATTTCTGTTTTGGACCATACTGATATACTCCTCAAGTTTTTCCAAATACATTCAGACACACCAAGTGATCTTTTTCAGTCATGCTTTGTAAGTCCCCACAGTGGATGAATACCAGGCAGTGTCTGCTTAGCACAGTGCCCAATTGCTGTTGCTAAGTCATCCGGCAAGTGTTTGCATGTCAGTGACTTGAGAAGTTTTTCTGCCACTTCTCTGAAAACTTCCAGATCTTCTTTTTCCACTGTTTTTTCTCCTTTTTGCCCTTCTACAGCATGCAAATAATAAGCAAGTGTTATTACATCAAGATGTATAATGCGTATTTTCTCTTAAATGAGTATGTGAACATCACCATCAAATTATGTTTTTGATTACATATATTTAAATTAAAATTAATCTCTGGATTAATTCAACTTAGCTCTGTTGAAAATAGTTTTCATTCTATTTGAGTAAATTTAAATAGCAGTTGGATTTTGCTCTGCTTTTGTATGTTCTTGACCAAAAGCCTGAATTTGACCCGATACCTAATCGGAACAGGAATGACTGTGGTACTAATGGTACAAATACAAGACAGAAACAGGTCTGGTATAGCTGCCATGGGCTGTGACAGGGCTGTATACACAGTGCTGTTTTTTTTGTCATGGGCTTGGAAGATGGATGAGACACCAGGTATCATGAAAACAGCAACAGAACCTCTGCTAGACTGCAAAGAAGTGCAAACTTCAGTTTGACTGGGACATAGGGTAATTCAAAAAGCCATGTTTTAAATCCTTTTTTAAAAGGACAAAAAAGTTGTAAATTCCAAAGACGAATATGGGGGTCTTGCTGAAATGTAAGAACAGGTAACTGCAAACATCCATAAGTAAACATGAATAAATCCTACCGTAGAAACACATTTCAGTTTTGTGGTATAACTTAAATAATAACCTGACTGGTTTTGTTAGAAAGGGTGAGAGATGGCTGGTTTCCATTTGAACTACATTCTGTTGAATCTGAAAATCTCCAGAATACATGGCTACAGAAAGTATAGCATTTAAATACATAAATTTCGTAGAGTTTTTACAAAGACTTTACCTGACAACCAGAAGGCAGTAGGCTAGTGCCCAGAGGGGCTGTAAGAGAAGAGTCTGTGCTGGCTCAGTTCCCTTTCCAATGCTAGTGTTTAGACAAATACAAACATTTATAGCCTCAGATTACCAGAAACATTATGACCCTAGAGAGACCCACAGTCATATGCGGTGAGTTGAGAGATCAAAATGATGTGACAAGAAAAGTATCAAAAATTGCACTTTGCCAGTAAAACACAGGTTATAGTGTCTTTACAGACAAGATTTTACTTTCATGATTAGGATATGAATTCCTAGGAAATCACACTTCAAAACTCAAAGTGTTTTTATTTACCTAGGCTAACCCTTTACAAGTTCAGAAGCAAAATATTCCTATCTTCTTATTTAGCATGTCATTTAGTGTGGTAATTCCAAACATTTCAGAAATAAGGTACATTTAAGAAGCGCAATATTGTCACATTGCTGGCAAGTTAACTCTGTTCTCCTGTGTTATGTGCTTTGGGTTCAGCCAGGGAGAAATCTTTGGAAGTTTTGATCACTCAAGTCACTAATACCATACATTTAGCATGATTCATTTTCAAAACAAGGTTATACAAAGTAACCAATATTAAGCAAATGTTTCAGTGATTCAGTTAAATAGCAGGGTTTATTTTAAGAGATATTTTATATTTTTTTTGTTACTCACACCTGGGTGTCTGTCTCCTCTTGTCCAGGTTGATGTATGTCGCATCAAAGAAGTTTCTGGGGTGGCTTTTTAGTACATATTTCCTTTCTATTTTTTTCAGATTAAGAAAAAAGGAAAAATAATACCTTTCATGAGTATAAAAACCAAACTCCTTAGAATATATATATATATCTAAAACATATTACCAGTTCCATTTACATAAATATGTAAACATGTATTCTAGAAAATTACATAACTCCTTGCTAGGATATAACAATTCTTACTAAGCTACGGAGGCTTCTTGTATGAGCACCCTTTAGAGCTTTTAAGAAATGCTAGCTATGTAGCTGGAAAATGATCTTTTTACCTTGGGGTACTTTAAGATCTACATGATCAATTTGCATTTAGGGACCTTTTTAAAGCACTTTAGATTGATTTCACATGTCTGATCTCATCCAAACTACTTTGCAGTGAAGCAAGTTAGTAACAGAGAAGATCAATCATATCTGTAACAACTTGAGCCATTTTGAAGAAGAATCAGTCTTTGTCATTGGAAAGTCAAACAGATTCTAAGTTTCCCTCTTTCTAAATATGAAGTGCAGGTGTAAGAGCCTATATGATCTTAAGGTTAGAGATGAAAGCTATCCGTAATTAAGTCATATTTATTTAACCCATCTGCTCAGTGGGTTGAGTCATTCATTTGAAACGTATTTTAAAACATCAAAAAAAAATTACTTCCCTTGAAGCAGAGCAATATATAATGGAATATTTTTGTACAAAATCTCTTTTGATGTAATTTTCTCTGCCTTTAGGAGAAGAACATAAGAATTCTGTCTTTTTAAAAAGTTTGTGCATAGGTGCCAAGTGTTTTAATGAATGTGCCCATATAGCCATATAAAGAAATGAATATGAAAAAATATGCTTAAACGGTGGCAGTGGAAGGTAGTACACTGACAAAAGGCTCTGTTTTATTGGTGTCTTCATAGGATCTACATTGCTTCCTATGATTTCCTGTTTCTCTCACATTGAGGCACAGAACTATGTTCCCAACTTGAGTGGCTTAGTAAGATGCACAAAATCCACAGGAATCTGGGTCTTTGCATTCTTTTCTTTTATGGCACTATGGCAAAGTGTTGGTTGATTTCTCCTGTCATTAGGTGCATGCAGGGCAGGTAAAAATGATAAATGTATGTCTTGAAATTTCATTCTATTCCCCTGTTTGCTATCGTCATTGAGAGAACATTCAGATATTATTCCTGTAGGCTATTACATTCATTCATCTTGGAACAGGATTTTTTCCCCTTCCTGTCTGGTGATCAGCCTAAACTCAGCCTGCGGTAATGAAAAGTTATGGGGAGAAAAAGATGTGCATAAAGAAGTGTAGGACTGGAGATTAAACTCCCTGTTGCAATTCATGTTATGCTTATGAGGCACATAAGATCATTCAGAATGGGGTAATGCAGTGATATTACTAAGAAACCTACATAATTTACTATGGGGAGCCTTTACTTAAAACATCATATTTCAGCAAGAAACTTAATAAAAAGGAGCTTAATACATAAATACCGCCAAGAAGAGTAGAAGATAATGCAGCATTTGATCAGAGCAATATATAAACACTTCTGTGAAACCTAATTTCCAACAAGTTACTTGAGAATCAAAACATACATATTGCTTATTGTTACTGCTGAAACAATAGCTTCTAAACTAAGGATACCAGGAGAGGCATAATAAGCATTCCTATTATTTATATTCCCCAGTTGCCTATAGTGCCAGTATAACTGAATATTTGATTGAATGGCCTGCGTATGAAAGCTATTTCTCTTGCAAAGTAATCCTAGCACTCAGCTGCAGTACAGCGAGAAGTGTTGCCATGGTACTGTCATGAGGCTTATCCCATGACATTTTTCTCTCAATTTTATTGATGTTTCCATTTTTAAAGCCATTCGGTTTCATTGAATATTACACATATTGTGCTGTAACATGTTTTGACTTCTGTCCCATCAAGGGTTAAAAGAACATTATTCTTTTGTTCAATCAATATAATGTTACTTGTTAGTATTAGCACTATGGGAGAGTTTAATATGTCTTTGAAAATCTGGGATGTCCATTTGAAACAGACATGTCATCACGTCCTTTATTGGTACCTTCCCTTAAGAAGTGTCTTTGAAAACCATGGGAGAAAAAGGGTAGGAAAAGGAAGTGAAAACACTGAACTGAGACGATAGGGTCAGCTAAATTTCCCCTGGAAAATTCTTAGATTGATCTTTATTTTCTCCTGTAAACGTTTTTATTTCAGTAAACTTCTAAAACCAAAGTTAAGTGAAGATTAAAAAAGCTTGCCAGGTTGATTTCTGTCAGGCCAGCTGAAAATACAGACGTCTGGGGGGTTGATGGATTTAGTCAGTCCCAACAGGCACACTGTCCCACAGCTGAAGACACAAGGGCTGCATAACAAATCTTGACTTCAAAGCAGGTTACACTGGAAACTGTAAGAACCTGACTATAATTAGTGGGTCTTAATGATCCAGGTGTTGCTGCTGAAGATCTGGAAAGCTCTGGGAGCTTTGGCTCTGGATTTCAGAGGGATTTCTTCCATCTATCCACACAGAAATTTGAATCATCAACTCCATATTCTGGGGCTCTTAGTTCAGCCATTGCTCCCAAAAACTTGAATATTTCCAAATCTTCATGAAGTAACCAGGTCTGACAGGGAGCCGGAAACCATGGCTTGTAGCACTGTAGTGGGGTCAGATGAATCTCATTCTTTGTCTTAGGGCCTTCCAGATACCCTAAACTCATTTCTCCCAACAAAACCAGAGTGTCCTTTCAGAAATTCCCCACTTTCAAAAAGATTTTCCAAAACAGGTGATCAGGACTTACATGTGCAGAAGCAAAGTTGCATCCAGCATAGAGGACAGTTGCCGAGTTTCAGCATCCGTGCAGGGACAGGAACAACTCTCACACATTGATGCAATGCACAGTCAGTTCACTTTATTGCTCCGCTTGCATGGTTATATAAATTTTTCATATCTGTACACGTGATCATGCTTATTCGGATAGGCTACAGACATAAATCACGGGCTGTTCATGCGCCCCACATTCCCTTATGATTGGTAACTATGCACTAACGCCAATAGCAACAGGCCACCTCCACGTCCTTGAACACGTGTTGTTTTTGCTAACCCACATCATGTGCACTGCCAGCACTTTCTCAATGGCTATTCTTAGCTGCTCTTTCCAGCGGCCTCTTCAGTTATGCTAACTGTTTTGCTTAAGGGGCCTAGTCATGCTAACTCTCAAGCTACATCAACCCCAACAGACAGTCAGGTAGAGAGGCTGGAAAGGAGAAGTAACACTGAGCTATGCTGCAAGATTCAGTAAGGTGTTAAAATTGGAAAATTAAGAATGTAGTGTTCACTGGGCTGTCACTTATCAAAGATGTAACTGGTTCAGAGATAATATCAAGTATCTTTCCCCCTTCCCTTTTCAAGATCAGGATTACTTTTGTCTCTTTTAGTCTTATGCTGTAGATAGGTATTAATGACTGAAATATCCTCAGCTGCAGGGTTTTTAAAAATACCATAGTATAAAGTATTTCAGAACAAACCCGACGTGAAAATTTTTAACTTTTCTACATACTCTCTAAGCTGTTTCCATGTCTCTAGAGTTGGTGGAGTGCTGTCTGTCATCTTCAGCTCCTCTAATGACATACTTAGGTCCCAGTCCAGTCTGCAATACCCCAACAAGTTTTAGTCTGGAGATTGAGAGGACATCTGATGTGGCCAGTATTGGACTGGCTACCTGAAGCTCACGGTCTGGATGTCAGTCATGCAATTTCTGTTGTCCTGTTTTCATTGAATATCATTCCAACTTAAGAAAAACAGAGTGATTTATGCATTATCCAGCCAATTTTTTTTTTTTATTGTTTAGGTTTTTTCCCCTAATTTTCAGTCAGTTTTGGAAAAGTAAAACAATTGGTCAGTACTGAAATGTGATGAAGTATGTCAACTTATTTCTCAGTATCAGTAAAGCACTGATAATGTAACCCTTACTCTATTTCTAATCCCTTGTGTGAGAAATGTAGTACCCCATGACTTTATTCAGCATCCTTATTATTCCTAGCATGGATTTTTTTTCCAGTACTGTGTGTATAGAATATTATTTGTTTATTTTTAGTATATAAGTAAAAAATGTTTTAGGAAAAAAAATTATCTTTTCATCAGCCTGCTAGTTCAAGCCTCCAAGTATACCTTACAATGGGTAAGATGAAATAAAACTGAATTCATTTATGTTAAGCTGGTCCATCACTGATTGTCTCAGGAAACTATAATGGGTCTGATTTTGATCCCTAATTATACTGGATTAAGTAAAAACGATTCCATAAATGTCACTTTCGTAAAAGAAGTATCAGCCACAATGTAAAGCCTCTATTATGAAACAGGAGGTAAAACTAGGTGAGATGCTAACGAGATCTACCAACTAACCTGCCATTTCAAGGTCCTTTGCATTAGTACTTACATATTCAGAATAAGTTATCAATTTTTGAGTATGTAGAGTGCTTAAGCCCTGAAAATTCAATTTTTTTAATTCCATGCTAGTTATTAAAGTGTGTAACTAAAAGAATGTAATTGATATTTCATATGATACAGACTACATCTTATAGACAACCTAACATTGCACAAAAAAGCCTTTGTTATGAAAATGATCAACATTAGTTAAACAGCCTGAGAATCCGGACAAATGTACTCAGGCTCCTTTTTAAATAAGTGACAAAATGTGTTTCCACTCATTTACTTCTGTGTGGATAGCTAATTACACAGCTGTCCTGGGTTTGGCCAGGACAGGGTTAATTTTCACCGGACTCCAGGAAGGGGCACAGCCGGGAGGTGGGGGCTGACCCCATCTGGCCAAACAGAGCCGGGTATTCCATACCATGTGACGTCACGCTGGGTTCCGGTGGGGGGAGATGGGGGCGGGGGGAACGCTCTCTTGGCTCGGGAGGGCACAGCGGCGGTGCGGTCCGGTCCGGTTCGGTCCCGTCCGGTCCGAGAGAGCGGGTCTGTTCTACGGGCTCTGTTCTGCGGTTTGTTTTGTGTATCCCCCTTTTCTGTATCGTTGTTGTTCCTGTTCCCTCTGTTTGCTGTTCTGTTAAACTGCCCTTATCCCGACCCACCAGTTTCTGCCTGTTTTTTATCATTCTCCTCCGCACCGCGGCAGGGGGAGGGGCGGCCGCATGGGGCTTTTGTTGCCGGCAGCAGCCGAAACTGCAACAACAGCACAAGCAGACAGCAGATAATAATAATTAACTATTATTCTCAGTGTCCACAAAATCTAGATAGTTAACTGTTAATTAAAAAAAGCAACAGAAAACAACTAATAAACGAAAAAAGTCCACCCCTTACACTGAAAACAGTTGCTTGTACGTATCACTTCTCATTAAGAGCAAATTTGGTCTGATTCTGCTCCCATGATTATATCTCACTGGACAGAGTTTGTCTTTTTATGTATGAGAGAGAATGTAGAAATGCCTGCTTTCCAGCTCTGCAAAATGGGATGTTTAATCATAGTGCTATCTCACTCAAAGGTCACGTCACACAAGTTTCTCCAGCCGAGGGAGATATATATGCTGCTAACTTCAGTCTCGCATTCCTTGCAGCAAAGTCGTGCTTGCAGCGTTGTGCTGTGGGCTTTCTCCAGCTCTGACTCTGCGTGGGCCAGCGGCAGCTGGTCAGCCCCATCTGTTAGGCACTGACCAGTTGCAGCAGCTGCTTTCCCCTCCCTGCTGTGTCGCATCTCTGTGCTCTGGAAGGGCCCTACTCCAGTTACTGTCGGCTATTGTGATCTCTTCGGCGTCACTGAGCCCTGTTTGGAGGCATGCTGCCATACAAGAAATCTTATGTACTGGAAGAGAAGGAACTCAATAGATCAGTCTGCTAACGCAATATTGCCAGCAGATCCTTTGGGTATGGTTGCAAAGTCTGTTGAAGCTAACAGAAAAATCTCTTACTCGCTGACTATGAATCAGGTCCGTCCACTCCTACGGGTAAATTTCTTGAGGTCTGGCTCTGTAGGGAGTTAAATATCCAACTTCTAGTTTCAAAACTGTATTTAAGTTAACTCTCTTAGTCCAGAGAAGCATCTTATCCTTTATAGCTTCATAAGGCTTTGCAACGAAAAGGGATCTAACAGGTTAAATGGTGCCCAGGCCCTCACCTTTGCCTGGTTACCATACTTGCACGAAAATCTACCCAGTAATTAAAAGTCGGACCTGAGCTAAGTCAGAGGATCATGCAGAAGAAAGTAGCAGCAGGCTACGTCGTGCTGATGCCCCAGTCTATGGAGCAATAACTGCTATCAATAGCAAGGGCTTCTGCTGTCGGAGGACTAGTATGTGTTGCTACAAATTAAATAATTCAGTAGCCTCGGGTGAACAAAATTGGGCCCATTTTCAATGTTTAACAATACTTTTTGGCATACAAGATGCTAAGCCTTTAGTCATATCACTTTTAATTAGTTCTGTTTGTTTGGTTCTGCCACAGCTTTCACTTTGCAGGGGTTCTTTCTTCTTCCTATACATTTTCACTTAATCTTACACGTGATCTTGCTTTGCTTTTCCATGTTTCCCCTCCACATGCTAATCAGTCTGCCAGGCCATTCTCAGTCTCTCCAGGGCCAATGCATTTTTAGCTGCACTCAATAACCTCTGCCCTGGGTCTTTCTTAGTATTTCTTAGATGTCTTGCTTTGACTCTGTGTCGTGCTGTCTTGAAGAAACCTGTTTGTCTATGGAGAAAAAGGCATGCAATGAGGCATCAATAAAGGGAACAAAGATCAGGTACCTTGAGCAAGTAAAACATCAATAAAAAAGAAGGAATGACTGCCTCTGAGGAAGATAAAGCAGCATGATTCACAGCTTTGGAGAATGCTAAGCAGGCATGAAATGTTTGTAAGGTAAATAATGGCCGAGGATCAAAAAAAACCCCAAAGCAGATGAAGCATAGTATCAAACAGAAATTAAATAAATCATTAGCAGGAAAACCTATTTCTTGAACCACTGGATGCTAAGCAGCATTTAATTAGAAACGTGTGTTTGATCTTCTCGTGTGACTACTTTTGTGATGTCTTGCAATTTATTTTGGTGATACTGAAGCTGGTGTCCAGGGCTGAACAAGATGTAAATAAAAAAACGTGTGCTGAGGTCAGTGAAAAAGCTTTGATTTACTTCAGTGGAATCATCAACTTGCATATTCTTGGATCTGAAAAGCAATTTTTAGCTTGATGCTTGCCATTTTATCTCATTTTCTCTCTCACTTAGAGCTGTAGCTGGTAAACACAGGAGCTGGAGCTGTGCATAATGCCCTGCTGGGGGAATCCTTGACCTGCTTGTGGCCAGGCCTGGGTTTGAACAGTCAGGTAAAATCTAGCCCACAGAACACAGAAAAAAAAGTCAGAGGAAATCTTGGCCATTGGGCATCTTTGCCTTGGGCTTCATCAGGAGCAAAGTTAAAGTAGCTCGTATTAGTGTACAGCTGGACAAATAGCAGCTGAATAACTTTTTCTCTTTCCAGAAATATACGGTGATTTTTTAAAAACTGAAGTATATAGAGTAACTTCTCCCTTCACATTTGCTGTTAAAGATTACTTGTTCTGCAATGGGTAGTGTTAAGTAAGCCAATGATCTTCACATATGTCGTTGTCCACCAACATTAAATCAGAAGAGCACCAACCATGTGTTACCTATGGGATACTCCTCATTTATATTACTGAAGTGTTCAGTTGATGTCTCTTCAGTTGAGGTACCAACTGTAGGAACTGCATTTTATATAGCAAATTTTTTACAAATATTGTTAATGATGTAGCTCTAGAACTTAGCTAGGACATTATAGAAGAGAAAAATAAGTAAAAGGAAAAATATACTAATATAGGGCTACAAAAATGATCCGAGGGCTGGAGCACCTCTCCTATGAGGACAGGCTGAGAGAGTTGGGCTTGTTCAGCCTGGAGAAGAGAAGGCTGCGGGGAGACCTGATTGCAGCCTTTCAGTACTTAAAGGGAGCCTATAGGAAAGATGGGGACAATCTTTTTAGTAGAGACAGCAGTGACAGGACAAGGGGTAATGGTTTTAAACTAAAACAGGGTAGGTTTAGGCTAGATATAAGGAAGAAATTCTTTACAATGAGAGTTGTGAAACACTGGAATGGGTTGCCCAGAGAGGTGGTGGAGCCCCTGTCCCTGGAAACATTCAAGACCAGGTTGGACAGGGCTCTGAGCAACCTGATCTAGTTAGTGGTGTCCCTGCTCGCTGCGGGGGGGTTGGACTAGATGACCTCTAAGGGTCCCTTCCGACCCAAAACTTTCTATGATTCTATGATTCTATGATTCTAATGTTTGTTCTACAAAGTCAAATAAGTGATTTAGCAATTGGTAAGACCCCTAGAAATCACTGCAGACTGTGTTTTCAGGAAGCTTCTGAAAGTGAATCTGTGCTCCTGTTTAACATTCCCAGGCCTGCCCAGAGCACTTGCCTTATGTAAATCATTTCTGTTCATACCCTGCTGCTATGAAATGGAAGTCTTGTTTCTCAGATTGCCAAATCCCTTACCTTAGGAAAGAAGATCGGAGTGCTGTGGAAAAGACATTCCACAACAGCAGCATCAAACCACTGGTCTGTAAAACCCTTAGCGGAAAGAACAGGTCTTGCTTCATCAGCTTTTCCATGTACTCTACAGCATTATTTGCTGCAGATGACAGTATAAAAAAGGTGGTGTGAGGTCCTCAATGAATCATGGGTACATTTTTATGAGATTTTTTATTAATTTTGTATGTAATTAAAAAAAACAACAAGCCTAAATGTAGATAAGCAACACTGGAACTCTTGAAACTGAAGATACTAGGCTTCAAATTGTATTTTTATGACATAGCTCCCATTTTTTTTTTTCTTGAAAACTTGCTGTAAACCATAGGTCTGTCCCAGCTGAAAGTGTCAGGGGATAGGGGCTGGAAAGAGGCTAATACCCCCCACAGTGCAAGTTGCTTTCTGAATAGTAACATCAGTTAGATGCCTCTGGGTAGGATAGTAGTGCAACAGGACGTAACAGACAATATTCTGTTAGATTTAGTACCATTTTTGTAACTGCAGCAAAGTATCTATTTCTCAGTTTCTGTAACACTTGCTCGAGGTACATTACCCATATAATTAAGCATGATTAAATGATAATTGCAGTCTTTTTGCAAAGTAATTCCATGGTTGTTTATGCTTTGCAGAAAGTAGATGGCATTTATTTTGCATGTGTAAAGGAAAAGCTCTAAATGTTAAAGAAGTTGCTAAGGAATAATTGCCATAAATTTACAAAGGAATTACTAGGTAACATATGCCTGGGATTGAATAAGGTACTACACAAATTTCTGTCAAGACACAATTGCATTTTCAAAAAGACATTTTTGTATTATTTCTGAACAAAGTCATGGTAAGTGAAAACATCTGTATTCAGTTATGGTGATATACCATTGAAGTGAGATACCATGTTCTTTTATTAGTCGTAGAATCATAGAGTAGTTTGCGTTGGAAGGGACCTTTAGAGGTCATCTAGTCCAACCCCACTGCAATGAGCAGGGGCATCTTCAACTGGATCAGGTTGCTCAGAGCCCAGTCCAATCTGACCTTGAATGTTTCTAGGGATGGGGCTTCTACAGCCTCTCTGGACAAAATTTGTAAAAATGCTCTTCTGTCAGCAATGCAGTAGACCCTTTTTACACCTAATTCTGGAGACACACAAAGCATACGTTGAGGCTCTTTTGCTTAGATATCTGTTATGGATTTGGTTGGCAAGGTTTTGCTAGCAGGGGGGCTGTAGGGGTGGCTTCTATGAGAAGCTGCGAGAAGCTTCCCCATATCTGATAAAGCCAGTGCCAGCCAGCTCTAAGACGGACCCGCTGCTGCCCAAGGCCAAGCCCATTGGCAATGGTGGTAGCACCTCTGTGATAACATATGTAAGAAGGGGAAGAAAAAAAAACTGCGGTGAAACGGCAGTGAAGAGAGAGGAGTGAGATATGATAGAAATGCCTCTGCAGACCCCAAGGTCAGTGAAGAAGGAGGGGGGAGGAGGTGCGCAAGACGCTGGAGCAGAGAGCCTTCCCTTGCAACTCGTGCTGAAGACCATGGTGAGGCAGGTTGTCCTTCTGCATTCCATGGAGGTCCACGGTGGAGTAGATATCCACTTGTAGCCCATGGAAGGGCCCCCATGCTGGAGCAGGTGGGTGCCTGAAGGAGGCTGTGACCCCGTGGGCAGCCCGCACTGGAGCAGACTCCTGCCAGGACCTGCGGACTCGTGGAGAGAGGAGCCCACGCTGGAGCAGGTTTGCTGTCAGGGCTTGTGACCCCATGGTGGACCCACGCTGGATCAGCCTATTCCTGAAGGACTGCAGCATGTGGGAAGGACCCACGCTGGGGCAGTTTGTGAAGAGCTGCATCCTGTGGGAAGGACTCGTGTTGGAGAAGTTTGCGGAGAACTGTCTCCCATGAGAGAGACCTCATGTTGGAGCAGGGGAAGAGTGAGAGGAGTCCCCCTGAGGTGGAAGGAGCAGTAGAGAGAACGTGTGATGAACTGACCGTAACCCACAAACCCATCCCCCTGTGCCACTTGGGGGTGGGGGGGAGGAGGAAGAGAAGCAGGAGTGAAATTGAGCCCGGGAAGAAGGGAGGGGTGGGGGGAAGGTGATTCAAGATCTGGTTTTATTTCTCACTATCCTACTTTGATTTGATTGGTGATAAATGAAACTCCCTTTTCTCCCCAAGTTCAGTCGGTTTTCCCTGTGACAGTAATTGGTGAGTGATCTCTCCCTGTCCTTATCTCGACCCTCGAGCCTTTCACGATTTTTCCTCTCCCCTGTCCAGCTGAGGAGGAGCAGTGATAGAGCGGCTTTGGTGGGCACCTGGCATTTATCCGGGCCAAACCAAAACAATACCTCTTTTTTTTGAAAGGGGATAATGCTGCAAGCAAAGGGTCAGAAGTCCTGTAGCACACCCTATTGCTTTGTATGTTAGCCAAATTACTCATAAACACTGGCTTCATCTGCGTTAACGTTTTAGTTTGGATCAAGAGGGCACATGTGAAGCAAATCTGATTATCTGCACTTACTGTGCTTTGTTTCACATCCCGTGTTTCAGTGCAGTCTGTATCAGGCATGGTGGATTTCTTTCCAATGAAGCTGAACAGAATGAAGTGCTCCAGGAGTGCACCTAACACTTTCCAATGAGAAGGTCCAGCACAGAGCTAGGCTGAACAAAAACCTCAAACCGTGTTTCCTGAAGGTGTCAGGTCCTCATCATCAGCTCTTTGGCTTTGCAGATCCACTTCTTTTCCCTGCCACTATTTGCTTGTGTAAGCATAGCCTACATAGCCTTTGGACCCAAATCTTGGATGAAGTGAAAAATAGGCATGTTGTAGGCCTGAAAATCTTCCTGGCGGTGGAGGTTACAGCAGAGTCCTGTCCAGTGCTTCCACAATACTGTGGAATCTCCTGTGCTGCTTTCTTAATGTGAGGTTTGGAACAAGACTGTATACTGGTGCTTTCCAAAATATTATTCCTATCTGGAGGACATTTCAAGTGAAAACATATTTCTTTTAAATCTGAAGGAAACAATCATAAAATAATCCTAGAAATGGAATTTCTCTGAAATAGATTTGGATATTTATCATTGTGATTTGTATTTTTGGGGAGATAGTGGGCTTTTATAAAATTGTTTCTTTCCTCTTTGGAAACACCCTGCTCTGTGAAAGCAGTTTGTATTTAGATAGTCCTCACTCCTGAGTTAGCGAGTGTTTAAACATAGGTTCAATATTAAGATGATAATTCATTTCAGTTTTATTAATTGTTAATAGTATTCGTCATAGAGCATCTCAGCATATGGCTGAGAGACCTGGCATTGTTTGGCCTGGAGAAGTATCAGTGCAGATCCTACCAATGTTTGTAACTATCTAAT
This sequence comes from Opisthocomus hoazin, assembly GCF_030867145.1. Classification (NCBI taxonomy): domain Eukaryota; kingdom Metazoa; phylum Chordata; class Aves; order Opisthocomiformes; family Opisthocomidae; genus Opisthocomus; species Opisthocomus hoazin. Next base: position 12,737,622 of record NC_134427.1, read on the forward strand.
GGGGGGTGTCAGGAAGAAGGACCCAGGCTCTTCTCAGTGGTGCCCAGTGACAGAAGAAGAGGCAATGGGCACAAACTGAAACACAGGAAATTCTTTGTGAACATAAGAAAACACTTTTTTTTACTGTGAGAGCAGTTTAACACTAGAACAGGAAAACATTCAAAACCTGACAGGAGACAGCCCTGGGCACAGCCTGCTGTGAATGACTCTGCTTGAGCAAAGGGTTTGACCAGAGTGTCTCCAGAGGTGTCTTCCAACATCGACCGGTCTGTAATCCTGTGATATGTTTCACCGGACGTATTTCTTCTACCTGGACCATAGCATTGACTCAGGGATGATACCAATCTACGCCTTGTCTAGGTGTTGTGAAAACTTACTGGGAAACTGTATAGAATGCACAGGTTGGAGCCCTCTTTTTCCTCTAGATTTCTCTTCAAGTTACTTTTGTGTTGTAGTAGATTTATGCCCTTTCCTCTCTAGTACTTCTGTCTAGTAAAATAACTTTTTTCCCCCAAGACTTGTCTGCTGCGTAGAGATGTCAAAAAAGTTATGGAAACCAAGATGAGTATTTAATACAGAAAGTCTCTGGAGAGGAGATATGCTGTGTATATCCTGCCACAGTCAAGTAAAACATTACGACTCAGGTGCCTAAATCAACTAATTAATCTGTACTACATTAATTATGATAATGAAAAACTAATCATAGCTTATTGGCCTAAAAACAAATGCAAGTGAATGAGAGAATTTTTCAAGGCTGGCTGGCGGCCCCAATCCAGCAGGCTCTGAAAGTCTGCTGGAGGTACCAAGCAGAACTGAGCAGTGACTGGAGGTAAGAACAAATCTGTTAATTTTTTTTTGCTGTTTTCAAGGACAATAAAACAATTGTCAGCCTTCTCTTGGTAACTAATTAAAGATTATGTCAGTCTTCGTGTAAGCTTTTGTCGTTTTCTGGCTTTGTGTTACATTTATGGATTCCTCAAATATTCTTAGAAACATGCTTCCTAGAAGAAAAATTATAGTATTGGACAATATGCAGTTGTCTGGAATATTTACAAACTTCAGTCTCTGTTGAACTGCATGTTTACAGCTTTAGACAAGACTGGCAATCTTCTAATGATTAAGAGAGATTTTAGTGTTGGTTTTGATTGCTGTGGTAGCAAAGTGTATCTGCAAGTGACAGAGTCAAATGTATCTCAGCCAGAACAGAAGGCATGTTAAATCTGGGATGCCCCTGTTGGTTTGCATTTCCATCTTTCTGTTTATCACAGCAAATTGTAGTCTTGCAGAGACTGGTTTGGATCTAAAGCTTAACCTAAAGTCCCTTAACATCTGTTCCTAAGGAGTAAAAACATATGAATTTGTACATGCTGATTCATTTTCAAAGGCAGACACTTTCTGTGAAAAGCGTTTCCACTAGTTTGCTGAAACATAATCCACACACTGTCTAAGGGACAAAAATGAATGATATAAACCGGCTGAGATCAAACTAAAAATGGGAAGTGGGAAAGGGATTTTCACAGCCATGTGCAAGCAAACAAACACAAAGGTAACCCAACATACCACATAAAACAGGAACAAAGAAAATTCTTGAAAATAAAACTCATGTGGGAGGGACTGAGCTGAGAAGCAAAGCACTGTCACGTGACAATCAAAAATCATAAACCAGGAAGAGAATAATGACAAAGTGCAATTTCTGAGTCATAAAATAGCTCTACAGGAAAAGAGAGAGAGTATTACGTCATAGTGGAAAGAAGTTAGCCTAAGGGCAGCAGAAAATGATCCTTGACTTAAATCAATATGAAAATAATACTGCCGTACTTTGTGTAGGTAGTAGTGACAAGACTAGATAGGTTTATGAAGAAGCAAATTTGTCAAGGAAAATAAAAATAAAAGCATTATCACAAATTTTCATCCAGTCACAGTTTCAACTCTTGTGCTGCTGGGCATCACAGCAATAATCCAGTGGTGGAGAATCTAGCCTAGAAATTAAGCAGGCACTGTAATAAATGTAGAAGCTGGATATTCTCTGTTGTTGTGGGTTATATCTTTGTTGTCACCATAGTATAGAAGCAAATGCCGAATATTTGTATATTTGGTTTGTCAAACCTTTGTCCAAAATCCTCTTACACAGGGGAGATCATCTTACATCACTGGGGGAAAGGGGGCTTTCTTTCCATTTTTACTAGGAATATGATTTCTGTTTTTAAGAAATGCAGTCTCCTTCACATTTGCTGCCTTTATGTTTGAGTTCCTGGTGGCTGGGAAGGGCTCTATCCTCATGTTGCAGCTGGAGTGAGAAAGAATGTATTCAAAGTTGCTTGCTTCCTTTTGAATGTGAAAAGAAAATTGCATCTCTTTCTCAAAAGGGAGGTGGAAACCAGGCTGCAGAAGGGGTTATGTTACTGTTTCTGTAAGGATCGCTTTGTTAAGGGCCTCCAGATGGAGTGTAGCAGTGTCAGCTAGTGTTGAGGCACCACAAGAGCCACACACTCACAGACATCACAGAATGACAGGGGTTGAAAGGGACCTCTGGAGAGCATCTCGTCCAACCCCACTGCTAAAGCAGGTTCACCTAGAGCAGGCTGCACAGGACCGCATCCAGATGGGTTTTGAATATCTCCAGAGACGGAGACTCCAGAACCCCTCCGGGCAGCCTCTGGGTAATGGACATGTGGATACTGCTTGTAGTATCCAGGACATCCGTTAATGTATGTTACTTCTAAGTTTTCTAAGATGTGGGGAAGGAAAATTCTAAATGGCAGAGGAAAGGACTCTGGGTGGAAGGAGACTGGAGACCACCAAGAAAATTTAGATATAAATTTAATAATGCAGGAGAAGAGAAAATGGCCTGATGATTTACATGTATTTTACTGTGAGGCATTATATCATAACATGCTCTCCTTATCCACTGAATTTTCCAGACATGAAAATGAACGCATTTGAAAATAGAATATATTCCTGAAACTGCACGTAGGTACAATGTCTTGTCTTGTCTTGTACACATGGTTTGGATTCAGGTGTTTTTTGGAAGTTTTCAATATCTGGTCAGACAAAGCCTTAACCAGGCTGGTCTGAATACAGTGATGACTGTCTTGAGTGGGAGATTGACCTCCTTGACTTCCTGAGATGTCTTCCAACCAGAATTATTGTCTGATACTAAAACTGAAATCACTTTATGGAGAAGAAAGCTATGTCCATGCCGAATTAACTTTTCTCTGTTTTTAAATATTGGGCCACAGACTGTTTGCTTGAATTCACTGGCTTTGTACCAATGTAACTGCATTAAATATCTTACTGCAAAACCAATGTAACAAAATGGACAACCTGGCATTTTTTCCAATTTTTTTGCCTTGCCTTCAGGTCAAAGGAAGACTCATTTTTAGCATTAATAATTCTTTTTTTCTAAAATTAATAATTAATCACTAATTTTTGGCATAGTCACCCAACATTTATTGTACTCATATTTGAAAAGCCTGCTGTCTGAAGGTAGCTGTTGCTTAATTGTACAGACTTAACTACAGAAATACATTTTACATACACCTTAAGTCGTGATTTGTTGTAGCTCCATTGAAGTAAAAGTAACTAAGCACTAAGATGCATAATTAGATATACATATCTGTCCAGGCAGCATGAGTCTATGCAAAGAGCAAGCTTTTCTGTCTGCTGGACTATTTCAGTTCCTCCAGGGCAACTGGTGATTCTGGCAGTGTATCTGACTTGCTTTGGATGTTCACTTACACTAAAATGAAGTATTTGTTGTTAGCAGCCAGAAACATTATCTTAATTCAGGTGAATTTCTCCTTGGCTTACTAGAGATTTCCAGTATTCAGATGTCGATATTGATCTTGGCAAGTTACTTTATTTACTGTCTATGTATGTATTACTTCACCTTACTTATGGAGGTCTTTTTCAATGCCTTTTGATAAAGTTCAACTTTCTCTTAAATAAGTGTAATTCCTCTTAAGAAATTCTTACTTGTATGACCAAATAAATTTTTTCTATAGAGCAGGGTCCTCATTCTTCTATGTAACCTTGAACAAATCAGTGGGACTGTTTCTTCCCTGGTGAAAAGAAAATATAGACCTTTTTTCTGAAAGTTATTCAGGCTTTCAGGCGAAAACCACAGCAGAAACAGGTATAGCTAGTTGTCAGAGTTCATGCAAAAGAAGATGCCACATCTGTGTATCTCTGTGTAGCATCAGAGCAGTTTGCTGATGTTGCTCATTTCTCTAACATGTTTATGTGCTGCTGTTGGCTAGACCTTTCTCAAATAATCCTTATGCATATAGTAAATAAAACTTTAAACTCCTGGTTGATATGTCTGTTTTTCTGATTTGAAAAACTTACTAACAAATGGAATTGAACATTATGAATACTCTGTGGCATTACTGTGATTTAAAAAACACAGAATCTGGACAGACTGCAGTGAATAACACTTCTCCTCTTGAATTCAGTGCAATCAAGTTTCCCATCTTCTTTTCCCTTATTATTCTGTTTTCTCTTTCATTCATATTGCTTGAGTAATTACAAGTGAATACAGCTTTGCTATGAGAAACATATCTTCTCTACCTGTCACAGAAGATAGTATGATTTTTGGTTTTTTTGTAGATTCTAACCATATCCAGGGAATTTGAGATTATATTTATTTTTTCAGTGTCCCTTTGTTCGTTTAAAATATACCTAGTAATTTCTTTTCTTTTCTCAAAGCTCTCCTTTTTCTTTTGTTTATGTAACAGGCATCTCCTGATTTTTGAATGTTTATTTACCATGACATTTAGTTATTGCTGTAATATAACACTCTGGAAGCTCAAGTATTATTTATATGTGTATCTAGCATGATACTCTATTGGATGTCTCGTGAATTTATCCTAGCAGCTGCAAGTGGTGTTGTTCTTTGTCAAGCCTCTGTCTACTTCAATAAAAGAAATAATGAGCACATGAGATTCCTTCAATGGCTGGGAATTTATTTCTGTTCAGAGAAGTGCTTTTTACAGCAAAATTAGTGGAATATTGAAGGTCTGTCCAACTTCATGGCTTATCAGTTGAATCACAGAACCATAGAGTGCTCTGGGTTGGAAGGGACCTTTAAAGGTCATCTAGCCCAAGCCCCCTGCAGTGAGCAGGGGCATCTTTAACTAGATCAGGTTGCTCAGAGCAAAGAACTAGTATGTCTTTATTAAGTGCGTTTTGATATTTTGCAAGCCATTTCATACCCTAGCTCAAAGAATTTAGGATGCCTTTTCCTTACAGCGAGTGAGAAAACAGTATAATTTTACAAGAAGTTATTTTAGGGTCAGCTTGTAGAAAACTAAATGAACTGGCAATCGCAGTTCCCAACAGATGGTAGATAAAGTGACTAATTTTGGAAGATCTGCTTTAAGGATTCTGTTCGTGTTTCCACTGTTTTGCAGCTGTTCTGTGAAACAACCTACAGTTTCACTTAAAACAACGGTATTAATCAAAGTTTCAAAGTTTTGATATTTTTAAGTAGTCTGTCTGAAACATCTCCTTTTTTCAGTGCTAAATAATAACAACAACAAAACCTCATTCTGTTGCTTTTTTCCCTCCCCACTGGACATCTCTATTATCTCTGCCATGTCTCAAGTTTCTGTGGCCACTGTTGAGTTCCCCAGCAACTCTGCCTTTGATGGCATTGTCCTTTTCTCCCGTGTTTGCTTGCTGAGCACTTAATTGGTCTCCGTTGCAATACCTTGCTTTTCCCTATATTTTTATTGCTGGCTTCCTTTTCCACATCTTTTAATGGGTTTCTTTTTGCCACCACAAGTCTAGTTGAGCTGATGTGGGGAAACCTCATTTTCTCTGGAAATACTGACCTCTCCTCTTTTTTACACCTTGTGCAATATTACCAGTTGTTGTATTATGAGTAGTTATTGATTCCTTCCTTCTCATTTATGTTATCTGCAGTTGTGCTGACCATCAGTTCCTTTATGCTTTTCTTCTCTTAGGAAACTTCTCTGTTAATCATGCCCATTCTGGCTGATTTTAAGGTTCTACCCTTAATTTTGTTAGAAAGAGTAGTTAAATATAAATAATGAAGAAACAAAAACACAGTATTATAGACTAGATTGCATGGCTGCCTAGACAACTAATTGCACAGCTTGTCCAAAATCCAGTCCTTCCACCTCTGGTTCTACTTTCTTACCAGTACCTCCAAATCTTGTGTATGCCTTTCAGACCTTTATCTATGCATTTATTTTACCATTTCACGACTAAAACAATGAAAACCTCTTTGTGTACTCTTTCCTTTTATTTTTTACTCAAATTTATTTTCATTTATCAGTAAAGTTGGCAAAAGTAGGAAAAACTTCTCTGTTTTGGTCAGAGATGTTACCTTTACATGGAAGTTCTTTTTGGTTCTCTGTTATGAGGGAGTGAGAAAAATTGTATTGTGTACAGCTTGTTTTCCATATTCTTTATTCTTATTATTCCTTTCTTGGTTGTCTTATTAAACTGTTTTTATCTCAGCCCCTGAGTTTTACTTTTTGTCCATTCTCCTCCCCAACCCACGGGGGAGGGTGTGTGGGCTGGAGTGTGTGAACAGCTGCATGGTCCTAGTTTACCGCTGCTGCGTTAAACCACGACAAAGAGTTAACCATAAAAGGCTTGTAAAGGCTAGAAAGAGGCTTCCTGATTGACAGCGGAAGAGTAAGCCAGAAAGTAGAATTAGAATGGGAACATAAAGGTATCAATGGTGGAAGTGGATAAATTACGAAAACTTCATCTGAAGTTTGTGAACTAGAAGCAGAGTTTTCACAAATCCGAGCAACTTTGAAATGCACTTTTTGACTAAGTAGAGTTAATATACTAGACATCTGAAGAGAAGGAGCCAAGTTAGGACCCTTAGGGCTGTTGTAGGTGAAAATAGCTTCAACTGTGAATGCTAACAGGCAGCAGATAATTGTGTGTGCGTGAGAACATCTGAAACTGAACTTTTGAACTGCCAGGCAGATGCCTGCTACTTACTAGCTGCAGCTGGTGCAAGCTAGGTGTGGGTCTGGATAACACCTGGACTAAACAGAAGTGCCACATCCTGAAACCTCACATGATACAGATATATGACACAAACCTGCCAGTTAGGAAGCTGATCACTTGTGCTTCTGTATATTGACTAGTTAGGACATTCAGGGGCTTGGAGGTTGGGAAAGAACAAGATGAAGATCTTGACTGGTGGAAAGATCCTGGAAGTGGGGGACCATCCTGGAGAATTAGAGACTTTTGTGGAGTTGAATGCTGGGGAATGTCTAGGGTAATGGCTGGTAATGTCAGCAAATGGTAACTGCCAGCAGTGGCACAGCACAAACCAACATGACTTTCTGGCCAACTTTCCTGAACCAGCTGTGAGGAAGCAACATCGAGGCCTGGCGACTGTAGCACTGGGGAGAAGCAAGTGAGTGTATGGGGGAAAATCAAGTCAGGTAAGAGTTCTAATGTTACTGGTCCAGAGGAACTGTGGTATCCAGTACCGCTACTGGATTGTACAATGTCCCTAGTAGAATCAGAAGTCTGGCAACTTTCCCTTCCTAATATATAAATTTATACATAACTGTATAACTTTCCCTTCCTAATAATAAATAAAAAAGCAAAAAATCAAATGTTTTCAAATGTAGGTGTCCTGAAATATACTGACCTAGACACCCTGAAACATACTGGCTTGTGAAACCCAATAATTAATAACAGAAAACACAGGACAAAGTCTAGATTTGGATAGCTGTTTTTGTTTTCATTTAGCTCTACAGACACAAATTTGAAAAAGATGTGGAACAGTAGGGAATTGCTGGGGAAAACATGAAGAATTTAAATGGAGAAACTAGCAAGTGAATATAACTCTTCTGGTAATAGAGGAAACGTTGCTTGCAGTTCACATCTCTGTGTTTGACAGGTTGTGTTACCCAGGAGAAGCTTTTTACTTCAGAATATCTGTGGGTGGAATCACGTGGTTTAGAAGTCGCTACTGTAAGCTTCTCCTCATCCCTTCCTGTGTCAAGTTTTAGGATATTCGTGGAAATGCAATAAATACTCCTCTATCTAAGTGATTCTTTAAACTTTGCAGAAGTCAAGAGAGGTTTGTAAAAAATGTAAACAAGGCAACAAAAGCTCAAGGAAAGTCTAAGATTTATGCTGCAAAAATGTTCTCTGTGAGAGCAAATGAAAAACAAGAGGATAAAGAAAGACCTTGTGCTGTTCTTATGAGCTGCTACTGGAGGGACTGAATACTTAATGAGATACTGGTAGATGTTTCTGATGTATTAATTAATAAATATGGTTAGTCCATCTGTCAAGAAAAGACATTTTGATTTTCTGTGGTGGCTAACAATTTATGTATGAATCTGACCTTTTTCTCACTGCTGCTTCTTTTTGAGCTTTGTAGCATGCAAAACCAAGAAAATGGTTGAACAACACACACGAGACATTGCATTAATATGGGGATATAGTAGGCATTTGAAATAGATTAATGAGGAATATGCTGTGTACAAATAACATTTCACAAAGGGCTTTATGTTCAGGTTTGACCTTGTAGTCTTTGTTCCTTCAGAGTATAACACCCAGAAGGGTTTGAGCAATGAGTAGAAATGCTGCTGCTGTCTTGTTCTTGCTGCCTGAGATTTGTTGCTAATGGTTTGACTCATTAGAACCTACTCCTACAGAGATGGACTCACAAAATCTGCAAAATAAAATATGCTGCCAACAGCTACTCCGGTGGAAACAGATCAAAATACTAAGTACCAACTCGCAGATAAGGTTTGTTTTACCCACCTGCTTCTAAATTTTCGCAAGGTCTCTTAAAGCTGATTTTGGAACATATTTAAGTAAAATAAACTTACATGCTAACATCAAATGATCTTATTCCCCACTAATTGACGCTGTTGTGATTACAGAACTTTATTAGTAAGTGAGCTATGCTTTTCTAGATCATCATTCGATTTTGTATTAAGCAGGGCATATTTAATTTATCATTAGCCAACTTTTTAACATCATTAATTCCTTAAAGGATGTTGTATTGAAAATTACCTTGCATTGTTTAGTCATCACTGTGCTATATATGGTTTTCATTTGTCCACAAGACTAGAATTAACTGAAAATGAAATGCAAATTAAAAAAAGAGGATTCCTCTATTCTCAGAATATTAAATAGTCATAAAAATTTATTGTATAGTCTACTGAGCTGGGAATCCAGACCCATGGTGTTCGACTGTTGGAGTTATCAGTCTTTCATATTCTTGTGGATAATCAGTTTGCCTTTTCACCAAATGTTTATCTGAATGCATAGGATATTTTGCAGCGTACTGAAATTTTACAGAAGCTCTGTAGAAAGTTTTTCAGGGCTTTTCTAATCCTTGCTCTTTGAGGCCACCACATTATATTATTTATTTGCAAAATTCTTTACAATAGCAAAAACTATAATTGCGTTTAAATAATTGCAGTATAGAAGGGTACCCCAAACAGTAGGAGTCAGTCAGTTCAGAATTCCACCTCCAAAGAAACCAAACTTAACTTGAGGACTCTATCCAGACACTACAAGATGAGTATTTGCTCCTATCACCGTAGTATGACACTACGCTTACTAGTTTTTATTTCTAAGCAAAAACACACCAGGAGAAACTAAATAACATAACTGAAGTACTTCTGACTGGTGGCATATTTTATATCTCTCTGTATCTAGTATCAGACTAGAAGTACTCCAGAGTATGCTCTTTTGAAGGGTCTCCAGAACAGTGAAATGTGCATACATTCATAATATAAATTTAATCATTTAAAGGTACAATAAATATAAATTACAAGGCAACAACCTTGAATGTACATTTAGGAGAATAAATGGTGCAATCAAAACAGCAATACAAGGTGATTACCATAAAAAATAGTTTGCACTATTTGAAAAAGTACTAAAGCCAGCACTGCTGAAATGTTAATTGAAGAAGAGGGAAAGTCCATGGCAAAGCCTTTATAGGAATTACTCGTATTATATATGAACAAGGGGACAAAACGGGACAGCAGTGTGCCCAGGTGGCCAAGAAGGCCAATGGCATCCTGGCTTGTATCAGGAATGGTGTGGCCAGCAGGAGTAGGGAGGTGATCGTGCCCCTGTACTCGGCACCGGTGAGGCTGCATCTCGAGTACTGTGTTCAGTTTTGGGCCCCTCACTACAAGAAGGACATTGAGGTGCTGGAGTGTGTCCAGAGAAGGGCAATGACGCTGGTGAGGGGTCTAGAGAACAAGTCTTATGAGGAGAGGCGGAGGGAGCTGGGGCTGTTTAGTCTGGAGAAGAGGAGGCTGAGGGGGGACTTATTGCTCCCTAAAACTACCTGAAAGGAGGTTGTAGTGAGGTGGGTGTTAGTCTCTTCTCACAAGTAACAAGTGATAGGACGAGAGGCAATCGCCTCAAGTTGCATCAGGGGAGGTTTAGATTAGAGATTAGGAAAGATTTGTTTACTGAAATAGTGGTCAGGCACTGGAACAGGCTGCCCAGGGAAGTGGCTGAGTCACCATCTCTGGAGGTTTTCAAAAAACACATAGATGTGGCACTTCGGGACGTGATTTAGTAGGCATGGTGGTGATGGGTTGACAGTTGGACCTGATGATCTTAGAGGTCTTTTCCAACCTATGATTCTAAAAGGACCTAGGGAAAATATGGATCATTAGTGTCATAGACAAGGAACTTCGCTGTCTGTCTTTAGAAGCTGTACATTTAGAGATGAGACATCCTATCAATACTTCTTACTAGGGAAGCAGAGTGATAGGGCCAGGGAGGAGAATATTATGTACTCTGTCAAAACAGTGGGGGAGAATAAAGATGGTGAAGGAGACTATGGAGCTGTGTGCCTGGAGGTTATTATTATTGTTTAAAAAGAAAAGTTTCTGTGGTGGGATAAACTTGGAACTAGTCGAAAAAGAAGTCAGGAGAAAATTGATCCACTGAAAGTTTTAAGTATAAGGCAAGCAAGTTTGTCTTTCAAAGCAAAATAAAAAGAGGCCTGGCAAAAGGAATGGGTTGAGAATTATAAAGAAAATCAAACTTGTAAATAGTAAGTGAATAAACCAAAGAAGAGTGAAGCTGTAGTTTAACACAGTTTAACAGTTCATTTCGAATGGAGAGTTAGTGGGTTTAGATGACTCCAGGATCTGCCTTTGTTGCTAATGTTGGACAAATACTTTCATTCTTTTTAAAAGAGATGCTTGATCTGTTTCATATAGAGCAAGGAGCATCTTTGCAAACTAACAATGAGATTCATTGTTATGCTAGAGATGAGAACTGAGAGCGACACTCACAAAATCGTAGCACGCTTTTACTATTGCATGCACAGTATAAGCTGTCAGCTTCAGGCAGCTGTAAGACCAAGTGATTAATGAATTTTTGACTTTCCTTAGTAATTTGTAATGTGTGTATATTTGTGTGTAGGTTCTGGTCTCCATCAAGACTAGCAACTGAACAGCAATACTGGCCAGCAGGAAAGAAACATTCAGATATATTTTGAAAAATTGTTACAAATTAAAAAACTGCCAAAAATCCCGATGTTACTAAATGAGGAGAGCTAAAATTAAAATGTATGGTTTAGTAACAATGTCAAAGAAATAAGCCACTACGATGGCATATAACAAGTTTGACTTTTTACAGTGGCGATGCTTTTTGTGCAAAATTAATAATGAGAGGAACATTGAACAGTGTAAATATTTAAAAGTTATAGTTTCTGTTTAAATCAATAGTGGAATGTAGAACCAATTTATACATTAAAAATACTTCAAATCTCTCAAAAGTTTTATAAATAAGTATGATGTTCAATTCGCTATGATGCCTGTTGATCTTTCGGACAGTTCTACAGATCACTGAAAACATTTGAAAGTGGAATATATATTTGCTACTCTGACATTGATAATGTTTAACCTAAAAGAGAATGGTAGTAGCTTTTCTTAAAGAAAATGGATTGCTAAGTAATTAAATCTACACACACACAGTTAGTTGGAAAGTTTTCTCATAATGGCATTCATAAGGCCTTACAAAAATGGAGAATTTCCCCTTTTGTCACAGAGTCAGGCTTCCACTCCCATCTCTGTGAGTGTATATATGTAATCCATCAAAATGACAAGAATTTTTATCATTATATCAACAATGTCTGATCTATTTATAGAATTGTTAGGGAACTGGAACTTTTTAGCAGGTAAAGGTGCATGTTGCCTTGAAGAGCAAAGACTCTTCTTTTAGGATGATATACCTGATAGTGGAAAGAACATGTATTTGTCAATTTATAATCCCTCTCAAAGTGGATTTACCTCCTTGGTAAATACAGGGGTTTAACAAGGATACCTGGCAATATAAGTATCTGTCATTGGTTAAACTGGGGTCTTTGCAGGAGCCACGTGAAAGGGCTCTGGTATAGGCAAACCAGTCATTTCTTATCTTTCTTGTGGTACAACTGTTTCTCTGAAGCTTGTATTTCTGAAGCTAGAATAAGGTGTTGAGTTTGTAATTACAAAAGAATATCTTTGTCATGCATGTGATTGCATTATTTACCACACATCCATCCTCTGAAATTTTACTTTTGGCACTCTGGTACTGGTCACATGGTGTGTTAGTGACCATCTGTTGTTGGTAGAAGAGTGTTATGCGTTAGTGGCATGTTCTGTATTGATAACTCTGCGAAAAAAAGATGAATGATCTCTCAAACATGAAGAGAGATGCTCTGATTTAATGTTGTTTTGTTGGCTTTGGTTTTTTTTAAATAATGAAATTAGCTCAAATTTTTCTTCTCAACTATTTGTATTTCTTGCCAATAGTTTGTTTAAAAATGTTCATTTTACTTTTTTGCAAGTAGTCTTAACAAGTCAAAGAAATAAATAGTAAAAGTGAAATTTTCTTTAAATGAATACATCAGACAATAAAATATAATTTGTGCTAATATTTTATAAAGTTTCCAGATCACAACATTTTTTATGAATACTTAGGAGATCTCTGAGGCTTGTGAATAGCCAATTACATGACTCCATAAATAAGCTATGACTTTAGTTTTCCTTTATCTAAGGAAATATAATTAAATTGCTCTTTATGCTTTACAGCTCACGAGAGGCAATTTATGAGGCATATTTACCTCATACAGTAGATAGGGATGAAAATAGCACAGAGAGAGGTCCTCCTGAAATCTCTGAAAAGGTGGACACTGCTTTAATGTCATTCAAGATCTGAGCTGATTTGCACTCCTCCCAATTCTTCCTACTGTTCTCTTTTTCTTCCTTCTCTCATTTGTATTGCTGGAGTTGTCAATTCAATGGAGCATTGGTGTTCATTGAGATACCATCAGCAGCTTCTAGAGCAGCTGATGCATTAAAAATCAGAAATTTTCAAAGAATAGGAACTTTATTCATCATACATAAAAATGCAGCAAAAATGTGAAGAGTAGCTCTTAGAAGGGCGCAGCTGTTAGCCATGCTAGGCTATTTGTGTACAAAGAGGCTGCCCTTTGTGAACTTTTATACAATTTTATATCTGCTTTAGTGGTAAGTATGAAAGGTCTTTCTGTAAAATCCTGCTAGATTAATTCAGCCAAAATTGTAAATGTATTTCATATATATTTTAAAATTATTCATGTCAAAGGTGTGTGCAACTCACCCAGCCCTTTGTCCCGACATCCCAGGCAGTCAAGGGAGGAATAAGCATGTTTGACTCCTTTGTTAGTCGCCAGTTAATAAAGGCTATTCATCTTGTGGAAACACAACACTGTTTTTCCCATGCATAGACAGCACAAAACTGTAGACAGATCTGATCTGAGTAACCTGCAGGATAAAATAATAAGTAGGTGGTGTATTTTATGATAGTTTTCTTTGTGAATTAGGCTGAGAATTGTGAGTCTGAGTCACAAGTGGAAGGTGGAATAAAGCTGATCAGCCCACAGAGGAATTGTTTGCATGAAGAGAGATTCTAATGAACATTTAGGAACTTAAAAACTAGATAAAGATTCTCACCACTGTGTGCTAACCATCATTAAATAAGATTCTGGGAATTCTTTCTGTGGAGCCTCTGCAGACATCTGCTGTAAGGCACGTATGGAGTGCAGTCATGACTCAGAAAACAATGAAAAAACTCAGTCTCGTTTGTCAGATACGGAGTTCACCCACTAATAGCATTATAAGCAAGAAATTAAATGACTGCCTTGCAACCACTGTGTGGCCCCTCCTGCCTCTCCTGCAGTTAACTTTCAAAGAAAATTTTAAGGATCTTGTCTAAAAATGGTGCAAGTTTAAGTGCCAGTCTATTCAGGAGCATTTAGAAAGAGAGAGCTTGGTCACAGAAAAAAATAAAGTTTGATTGCTTGTGTTAATTAAGAAGGGGAAATTTGATTAATTTTTATGACTGCAAATACGCTGTTAGGGGGTGAGTGGTAGAAGGTTTCTTGAAAAGTTCATGAAGTTCATGGTTAGCTTTTCTAAGTTTTGTGAAATAATTCATAAAGTCAGAGTGGGGGGAAAAAGCATAAGAATTAACTCACTAAACAAATTTTACTGAAAGAAGAGTGCCATTGCTGGAGACATTTAATATAGGGACATTTTCTGATCTGAATATGGAGACTGAAGACAACAAAGCTGGAAAAAAACCAACTGGATAGTCAATGACACCTTCCCATATAGATCAGAGATACAAAAAAGAACCACTTGTACCAAGTGACAGAGAAATTAAAATTGGAAAAAAAAATCCCAACCATTTATTTAAGTGATAGCAATTATTGGTAGTCACTGGAAGAAGTCATCAAATGATATGATAAAATCTCCTTAATTTAAAGTCTTTAAGATGTTCATAAATTCACTGTTAAGTTCAGTTGGGATAAAACTTATCGCTTATGAGCTGCAAAAACATCAGACACATAGTGAGACCAAAGTGTAAATATTTCACAAAAAAATAATATGATGAGGAAAACCTTCCACTTCCATATTTTGAAAATAAAAGCATCTTTCTTTTTTTTCCTTTTTTGGTGACAGATAACAGAAACTCACATCTGTCTTCTAACTGGATAAGATTTCATGAGAATTTACTGCAAAATATTCCCCTTTCTCAGAAATAAATGAGAATCTGTTCATGTAACACTATTAAAAAATGGAGATGTTGGGTCATTCTTTCTTCATTGTTTTATGAAGACAAGTAAAAGAGAGAAGTGCATTATTAATGACAAGATTAATGTTTAAAAGGAGTAAAAGATCCATAAGGTCTCTGTTTCTGATCAGATGGAGAATGTGGTAGTAAATGCTAGATAACTGTGAGAAGGATGGTGTACCATTTGAAAGTACTTTGCAGCAGAAAGAGAGGAATTGGCTGTGCAGTATAAAAAAAAGCATTTGCTGATTTAACTGTATTGTGTTTACCAAAGCTTGCAAATTGGGAGATTTTGCATTGCAAACTCAAGAAGGGGCTCAGCAAAACATTGTTCGATCTTTAAGGATAATCTGTCACATGAATTAGGAAAACCCTTCAGCATATAATATTGTCATTTGTCCTTTTGACAGTACCAAAGCAGCTTGTGAATTTCTCCAACCGTCTTCTTAATGCTTCCCTGAAATCATAAACTGTCGTTACATGCCAGCATGGTGCCTTACAATAGAATATGTAGACAAATACGTAAGCTCACAATCTTGACATAGGCTCAGGAAAAAGAATTTTGATCCAGGTTGAGTTTCTTCATTGAGTTGGTTTTTTTTTTTATTCATTTGTTTTTCTTGTGATGGCTATGTGGCAAGTGAATGAAACAGGAATGCATATTGCCAAAAACCCCATAGTACCTATCTTGCATTCACATTAAATTTGTTCACAGTAGATAGCTTCACTGAGCATTGTTTTCTGTTTCCTGTGAGAAGATAGGTGAGGAAACGTGGTGGTTTTGACCAGGTTATCCCAATTAAGAACTTATGATTAACTTAGAAATAGCTGGGTGAAATATCACAATAGAAATAATGGATAGATTTGTAACAGACAGAAATGGGGTTATTCAGAGCAATACTGTTCCAAGTGAGCAGAAGGAAAGCCTTCTTACCAAAGAACATCAATGATGAATATTACCATTATTCCAAGGAATTATGTACATTTGAAGTGCTGCAATTTTTACATACCTATTCCTGTATAGAAAGTTTTTAATGTAAATGGATTAGAATAGATTGTGATTGTCCTGTGTGTCTTCTTAGGAAAGCAAGAAGAAAGCATCCTTCCTGTATATGTTATTTTTGACACTGAATTCAACTGTGTTTTTTCCGTCAAGAGGAATAATCCACCTTTTAAGAGCTGCATTGGTACATGAACGAACAGGTATGCACGTAGGTCAGGTCTCCAAGAGAGTAAAACCTTAGCCAAACTAGTTATTTTGGCAAAATCAGCACAGAGATATATGGTAGATCAGAAATGCATGTACTTGTAGATAGTTCTTTTATACATATATGTATATATATGCTATAACAGCACAATCCCTTCCTTTCCTGCTGTCAAGGAAACACATAAAATGACAATATTAATTCATCCGGTTACTCTAAAAGAATGCAAAATTTGCCTATTCTTTTCTTGACAGCAATACAGATACTACAATGCTGTATTTTCATGTTAAGGTTGTTCTGATATAGTAGGATCACATCTATACGTTCAGCCTTTAATGATTATCAGAAATGTGAGGATAAGGGAGAACAATTCTGGCCTCTTGGATTTAATTCTCATCCTTAACCAGACAGTGCTAATCTCAAAGTGAAGGCCAAAATTATCTTGTATCCAGCCCATGTATTGTGCAAATGGGTCAATGGCAGCATGGCTCTGTAACCAATGGCGCATACACAACTGTTGTGGCTTCTGCACGCTCTTGGTTACCTGGCCTCAGCACTCCTTTGGTAAGACGCCCTTTTCCTTGGATTACACTTGGTATGATTGAACAAGACTTAGATCTGTGTTTGTTAGTAAGTGCCTTAACAATGTTGCCACAACACTTTGTGTTAGCTTAAGTACTGAGATTTTTTTTTTCCAGACATCTGTGGGATTTAGCAATATAAAGTCCATTTGTATTGGTAGTAATTGGAAGCTGTGTAGCTGGACCTCTTAGTTATCTTTAACTTAATTTTAGCAATTTCTGGTTTAATACTGTGCCATTTTCTGATTCTGCTATAAAAATGCAAATAATTACTTGGGAAAAAGAAGTAGTAAGCAGTAGACAGTATTCCATCTATACTGATGAATGCAGCAGGTGGTAGTATATTTTCATAATGGCCAGTTCAGATCTCACATCCATAAACAGAACTTCAAATTATCAAACATCAGCTAATTTCATAACTTCACATATGAAGGCTATGAACACCTACACTCAAATCATGAATTTGGTAGGAATCACTTTTCTTTAGCTCTCTTAGCAGCAACATTGTTGCAAAGAACACATGCCAAAAAGAAAAAAAGAAAAACAGGAAAAAAGGTATAAGCAAACTACACACTGTTACTATGGTTATAATCATTTTAATGGAGCCATTTGAAGGATATTTATCCTTGACATTTTGAAAGTGAAGTTCAGTCAATTGTGCAGAAGGGAATACAAATGTATATATTCATCCTGACTTAAAAGAATAATCTTCTGCTTTAATTTATTTTTTAAACTATGCATAGCCATGAACTCAAATCCTGCTTTTTCAAGAATTTATTTACCCATCTATGCTACTTTTAATAATAAACATGAAATTCATCAACAAAAAAAAAGCTATTTCATTGCCCAAGTTTGCACTGCTGATAATGACAAAGAAAGAAAGAAAGAAAGAAAGAACCACCCAGAACTGTAGAGAAGACAATTTCTCCAGCTCTGCTTTTCACTTAATATTTCTGTAATAGGATAAAAGTTTTACAAAATGGGTTGTTTTTTACTGGTGATAAAGCATCTTGGAAGTTCACAATCACTTAACCCATTCAAACCGCTCTTAAGCTTCCTTCAATGCATCTGCAACCAGGATCATCTGTATTTTGTAAGTGTTATTTACAGACTCTTCTGTGAGAGCTCCCTGTTGAAAAACAACATATGCTGATGCAGGCAGATTTTGCAGTGTCAACTACTTCATATATCAGAAGTCAAACTCAGTTCCTGCAGACCTGGACAACTGCTGTAGTAATTATTGCAATTAGTATAACAATATGGTAGAAGCTGTAAGAATTTAATACATCACAATGCTGAAACTTAATGTGTGAGAAGAAGAAAAACGTGCACAATAGGAAATGTTTCTTCTCTTTGCAAGTAGGATGCTTCCAAGAGAATATTTGCTATGGGTTAGTGGGGTGGGCAAGGAAAGAGTCTACAGCACTTAGAAATGTTGTGGCAAAGAATGTGCTTATTGGAATAACTGAGCCAGAGACAGAGATCAAGCTGAGAGAGGAGTGGGGTGACCTGAAGTGTTACAGTGGAAGGGTACCAGAAGGCCAGAAATATGTATTGGTGTTTGGGAAAAAGGCTGAAAAAACCCCACGTAAATAGCCACTATTGTTTACCTGCCAGAAAGCCAAGAGTGTGTATAGCTATTGAAATCATTAGATATTTTGTCCACTTTTTGCTGAGGGCTATTTCAAAGAATGGAGGAAGCCAGGCTCCTCTGCAAGGTGAGTGAAATAAATTGAGAATGAAAGGGAGGCTTGTCAGATAAATAAGATTACTTTATTCTTTATTTCTTTGAATTACTGGGAAGGAAAGTCTGTACCTACACTTCGTAAACACAGTGTTAAGGTACTGGAAGATTTGAGGGTTTTAAGTGTAAAGACTGACTATAAATTGCGGTAATAAGCGGTTCTCTTTAGCGGCAAAATTTGAAAATATTTTCTGTATCTGACTCATGGACAGGGATAGAAAATCAAGACTCGAGAATTTCTGTGAACAATTTTCGCTCCCTAAACTCTGGCTGAAAACAATCAGAAGATTGTAAATTTTTTAGAAAGACCATAATTTTATTACACATTTAAAAGAAACAGTATTACAAGTTCATTCAGTTTTTAAAAAGTTATTTAACTCAGTCATTTTGACAGTGGCAAATTTTTGCTTGAATGCTTTTTAAGTCAAACAGTATGAGAATTTTGGGTTCCAATCAATATTTTTCAGGTGGGATGAAGAGTAGTTAAAAAAATTCTTGCATGGCACTGATTGCAGTTGAAATGTGAGTTAAAGACACCAGTACACACAAAAAGATAGTAATCTTTTGTCTCACAATCTGTAACGGAGATTAACCTTTGCATGCTTAAGACATTTGGCATTATTTTTGTTTTATCCTGTGTTTGTTCAGTGATTTGGCATCATACTTTAGTGGATTCATAGGTTACCAATAGATAATAATTTAATGACATCTAAAATAAAGCCTGAGCTGCTAGGTGTTTTCTCACAGCGGAAAATAAAGTAATTTTTGATGTATTCAACACTTAGCATTATCTACTAAAATTTACAAGTAGACAGATTAGACTATGTACTTTGGACTCTTAGAGGATCCTGCTGTCAATAATAAGACTCTCAAAACACATTAATAGTGTTGCACAACCCCACTGTGAACTCGCCTCTCCCCAAGGTAGCTTTCTTCAAAGATGGAAACCAAAGTCCACAGCGTTTTGGAGGAGACTCAGTGGCAGATGGAGGACAAGAAGCCTGTCTCTTCTTGCAAGCATCTGTACATTCGCCTTATGTTCTGCTCCCTATTTCTAACTCCCTTTTAAAATAAATGTTTGTTTGTTTATGTAGTTCTGCTGCCCAGAGGAGACATAGAGAAGGGAATGGAAGCCAAATCCAAAGCTCACAGACAGCTATTTTACATAAGCCTGTTCAGAAATTTAAAACCAGCTAATTTTTCCTCCACTGTCACGTCAGAAGACACTTCCAGACCTCATTTCTGTTAGAAACTGCCTTCTGGCTTTGTAGCATACAGTTACTCATGGTGAATTCAGTTGCCTTTTGTTCTGATGCAAAGATTGCCCTTGAGCTTAAATAGACCTTTTTCTTCCTTAGTCCCTTTCTGTCTCTTACATTTCTGAGTGATCGCAGCTTCTCTCAGTGTGAGGCTTATCACCCAGAACCAGCAAGCTGCTTGTTACAAATGGAGGACTTTTTACATAGCATGTATTTTTACTTCTGGTCACAATGAGGGACTGGTTCGTTCCTTCAGTACCAAGCCCTGAAACACGTATGGCTTGCTTTCTTGCCATGATTTTAGAGTGGACAGAGAATAGATCGGGGAGAAAAGCTAATTAGAGGGCTAGTGACTGAACTTGTTTTTTCTTAGAGAAAGGCCCTGCTCAGTATTGGCAAAAACTGACATTAGTCCATGAAGATGGCTTGGCTTTGCAGCATGTGGGCCCCTTCACAAAGCAGTGAAAATGAAAGTTCTAGCACTGCTTGTTGCGAACCATTTTCTTTTGCTGAAACTCATCCTCTGGTTGAAAAAACAGCAGTTTGCCCATGTAAAAAACAATAGCTGGGAAGGAGAAGGGATTCCAGAGTGAAGTCCTGCAGAAAATCCTGGCAAGATCTGCCCACAGTCAGTTTTTTTCTCCTATCTTTGTCATGCCTCAGGCACTGCAGTGGGTAGAATTAACTGGTGTGTTTCTATCAAAGAAATGAAATTTTTCTGGGAGTCTTTTTTTCTCAATTAGCTTAGCTCCCACTCTGCTGACCAGATAGGAATTCTAGTGGCTGGTTTTAGTCAGCTTCAGTGAGGTTCCTGAAGTTAGGTAGTGCTCATGCTTCTCCAAGTAGGTGTACATGCACTTGGTTCTGCAGTAGTACTCAGGGCAGTGTACAACTTTTACTGCTTGAGAGCTGCAGTGAATTTGGCATGTACCAAAAGTGTTTGAAGATTTTAGATGTTTGACAGATTTGACCCCTGAAAAGAAAAAAAAAATTGTCTTTCAGAAAAACTTGTTGGATGATTAAAGGTCTGTCATTAGCTTATTAATTATTGTATCCAGTAATAGGTTCTGCTGTGTTGAGGGAGAAGAAGCCGTGTGGTCTTTGTCTGGTTTGCTAAATGCTTCATTATTCTTCGCAGCTGGAGTTTTGCTGTGCATGTGTTTGTTTTCTGTACTGCATTATAAAAAGAATATGCCGCTGCAGGGTTATGCAACAAGCAGGAAGCACACTTGCTTTAAGAGTGAGTCGGTTTTGTCTGGAGACAAAATGTGTGGACAACAGATGCAGACTGAATATATAATCTTCATTAACTTTTATTTGTAATAGATTATCCTTGTGGTAGTGTGTCCAGTGTTGCCTATCTTTGTTGATGGATACTTAAATACTTTATGTAGTATGTAGTATGATAATTAATGTGGTAAATTCTACCCTGTGTCTGAAAATAAATCCTGATGATCTTGGTTTTCAATCACTGCAGAAGTTTTTGTGAGTCAGAGAGAGTTAAATAATGTTACTCAGTTTGTACTTTTCCTGCTTTACCTGTCCTAGAGGTTTCCTGCTGCTCTTTAGGCTGACATTAAGTATCAGCTCTCTTCATTACTGTACCTAAATAATTTATGCAATGTCCTATAGTAAATCTGCGAAGAGCAGGGACTACAACTCCCTAGCTTTCCCTCATAGTAGTCCCTGTTTAGCACCATCCTTCCTTTCTTGGATGGAGTTCTATACCGTCTTTGGGCTTGTTTATCTTTTCAGAGGTTAAGATCAGAGCCCAGGTGTCCGTGTTGGGCCTGATCTAACACAAGGCTTTGCTCAAGTGGAGCTGACAGTTGCCCTGATTGGTGGAAGGCAGTTGTGGTAGGGTACGTGTTTGCGGATGGAAAAGGCTTTGCAGGGCTCCAGGGCTAGGTCCCAGAGAAAAACAGACATCCATGGCAGCTGGTGCAAATGCTAGAACACAGCATGAAAACACTGTCAGTAGCCTGTGTTGCAAAGCAGCTGGGCTGCTGAGCCTTCTTCCAGTTGGAGTTTCTATGGGGCTTTATCGTTTGATACATGATGTTGTAATAATTAAGCCCAAAAGCTGTAAGTATGTACAAGCCTATTATGCCAGTGACATATACATTCAATAGATGTTCCTGGGGATATCCAGAAGTATGAAAGTCCTGCATACCTGCGGAATAATGTGGCAGATTTACAGATCGCAATCTCTGTTTGAGGACTAACAGTAAATCTCATAAGTAGTTGACAGTCACAGATACATCAGATAAAAGATCAAAGTAACAATTTCATACTTTGCAGTTACTGAAGGCTGGTAAACCAACTGATTGTCATGGGGGAAATGGAAAAACAGGGGAATATCTCTTCAGGTAGCACCAGCATGCATGTGCATGTGCAGCATTCACATTGATCTCAATTATCTCTAAACCTTTTAATACTTGACTGGAGTACTCTTATAATCCAGGTTTAATACCAAGTGGGAAAAGACATAGTATCCATTTCACCTAAACTGTGCAATGTACACACATTTCATCCAAAAAATTGTCAAGGGAATCTAAATTAAAAATAATACTGTTTATGGTATTTATGGTTTCTGCTACTTATCTAGCAGGTGTAAAGAGCTATGAATTAAAGGCTAGTAGTCAGTGTTGATGATGTGAAAGAATCCTTTGTAACAAAGATCATATACTATTATAATAGTCATGATTTAAATATCATAGTTGGTATAATTATATGCATCAGAAAATCACAGAAGCTAATGCTTTGCTTTCTATTTAGAAGAAGTATTTTTCATGAAATACAAATTACACTCAGACCATTCTAGATGTAAATTAGTCTCACTGGAACATGTACAAAGGATGAAATTCACTCTCAGATCTGTAGTTCGCTGATGTCTCATTATATGTAGGCATTAATGCTATTCAGGGACACAGTGACTACTTCAGATCAGACACCCTGTATGGTGGAAATTCCCTGCTACAGAGGTTATGGTCCTGGTCTCAGATACTGCAGCATTTTATTAACTTTTTATCAGACTCCAGCACATATGTGGCTAAACAATTTATAATTTCTTGGAAGCAAGAATTTCTGTGGTGATCATTGCAAACAGGCTGGAAAGATGTGCTTTAAGATTTTCAATAGAGTCCTTAAATGAAAAGAAGTTCAGAAATCCCAGGAGATGGAGACTCCATTTAAAAGTTTTTTAACTTTTATATATATATATAAAATGTCTGAACTGGCATCCACATGGCCTCTCTTCTATTTCAGCCCTTTTATGAAACCACACAAAATTTCTTATTAAAATGAAATCAAACACACTCAGTAAACCAACACAGCAAGTACTTGTGAATTTAAACCCTTGACAAAAAATACTATTACCATATCATCTGGCTTCTCCCTGAGACCATCTTGCTAGAAGCAGATAGGAGACAGAACAGTGAAATAAATGTGAGGGTCCCTGGGCAAGTATAGCCTTTGGTTTGGTATAGGTTGCTGTAAATATTACATTAGAAGTATTAGGGAGACCAAACTAGTCTAGAATGTTGCAAGCTCTAGGCTTGAAATAAAGGCATAAGAAGTGAAACAGTTTGGTATATGAATAATTTTTACTGCAGAGTCCAAGAAGGGGATGGTAATGTACAATGCCTTCAGTCATTCTCACAGTGCATTCATTTATTCTTATTACTGTAAGGAAGTGAAGGTGACAGAGAGCAGCTATACAGTGCAGGATGCATATATGAGGAGCCCTGCTGTGGCTGAGGATTTAAAATGCCACTCCAGTCTGTTGGCTGTGCTGCCTGCACTGCAGCACCTCTTCCAATCATCTGTGCTGGGATCACACTTCAACAAATACCTATGCAGAGAGCTGGAGCTTTTAATCTCTACCTCTTACGATGGTAGAGAGTGCAGGAAGCCTGTGATCCCTTTGACTAAAGGAGGAACTCAGGGATATCATCCCTCAATGCAAGAAATTCTCTGTTGGAGAGAGACTGCATTAAAAAGCATTTACTGTGTCAAATATTAAACGTCTCAGTCCCAGCTCCAGCTGAGGGCGTTTGACACAACCTGAAGTCTATGAAAGCAGCTTTAAGGTACCTTTGCGTTCCCCTCTTTGTGGGCCAGGCTTCCCTGGGATGAATTTCAGTCGTAAAGGCTGCTCCTTCTTGGACAGGCTGTCAGCGTCTTTGAGGGACCGTTAAAGCAGCACAGAAATGTAGTCTGGCCACACTCCTGGCATACTTATTTCTTCCCAAGTTAGAAGAGAGCTGTTCATGTGTGCAGTTAAGCACAGAAGTTTCTACAGAAGGTCTAAAAAGGTCCAAACCAGGGCCTTGTCTATGGAAGATTTTCTCATAACTGTAAGAGGTAGGCAAATTATGCAAGATTTCTTCTTCCTGGGGGAGAATCTCTCCTGATAGTTGATTAAGAGAAATTTCCTATAAGGTGAACATGAGCTAAGTGGGGAAAGAAACCTATAGAACTTGAAGGGAAAACCTGTTAACTCGTTCTTACTAATTTTCTGCAGTAACCTGGTCGTTTTTAATAAAAGTTTCTGAAACTAATTCATTGTAAGCTGGTTCAAGTTGCTAGTTTTGGTACACTGAGCCTGATTTTTCTAAGGGTGTGATTAACAACTTTACTTCTTCTCCTTATTTATAGTTTACTATGAGGTCTATCAAATGCCTTAGCTTTTTCCTCTCACTATCGTTTTTGATATTTTTTATCTACATTTGAAATCGCTTATAATCCTTATGTGACTTCAGCAAGGCTTTTGACACTGTCTTCCATAACATCCTCCTAGGGAAGCTCAGGAAGTGTGGGCTGGATGAGTGGTCAGGGAGGTGGATTGAGAACTGGCTGAATGGCAGAGGGTTGTCATCAGCGGCGCTGAGTCTAGTTGGAGTCCGGTAACTAGTGGTGTCCCCCAGGGGTCAGTACTAGGACCAGTCTTGTTCAACTTATTCATCAATGACCTGCATGAAGAGTTAAGAGTGCACCCTCAGCAGGTTTGCTGATGACACAAAACTGGGAGGAGTGGTAGATACACCGGAGGGCTGTGCTGCCATTCAGCGAGACCTGGACAGTCTGGAGAGTTGGGCAGAGAGGAACCTGATGAGGTTCAACAAAGGCAAATGCAGGGTCCTGCACCTGGGGAGGGACAACCCCATGCACCAGTATAGGCTTGGGGCGGACCTGCTGAAGAGCAACTCTGTGGAGAGGGACCTGGGTATCCTGGTGGACGACAGGTTGACCATGAGCCAGCAGTGTGCCCTGGCTGCCAAGAAAGCTAATGGCATCCTGGGATGCATTAGGAGGAGTGTGGCCAGTAGGTCGAGGGAAGTTCTCCTTCCCCTCTACACTGCCCTAGTGAGGCCCCATCTGGAGTACTGTGACCAGTTCTGGGTTCCCCACTTCAAGAAAGATGAGGAGCTACTGGAGAGAGTCCAGTGGAGGGCTACGAGGATGATGAGGGGACTGTCCTATGAGGACAGGCTGAGGGAGCTGGGCTTGTTCAGCCTGCAGAAGAGTAGGCTGCGAGGGGACCTAATAAATGCTTATAAATATCTGAAGGGTGGGTGTCAGGAGGATGGGGCCAAACTCTTTTCAGTGGTGCCCAGCGACAGGACAAGGGGCAATGGGCACAAACTGAAGCATAGGAAGTTCCATCTGAACATGAGGAAGAACTTCCTCGCTCTGAGGGTGACGGAGCCCTGGAACAGGCTGCCCAGGGAGGTTGTGGAGTCTCCTTCTCTGGAGATATTCAAGACCTGCCTGGACAAGGTCCTGTGCAGCCTGCTGTAGGTGACCCTGCTTCAGCAGGAGGGTTGGACTAGATGACCCACGGAGGTCCATTCCAACCCCTACCATTCTGTGATTCTGTGATTCTGTTTTAAATCTCTGGTATAATGTGTTGTTGGGCACAGGTTCAAATGAAATCACTTGCAAAGCCCAGAAATGTTCTAGTAATTTAAAATTAGCTAGTCCTGCAGTCGTTAAAAATTCTGATCACATCAAATTTTGACACCTTATGAAAAATGCAACAATGTGGCAATTGTACTTTGTGTCCTGGTGGCTGACCTTCCTTTTCTGGTGTCTTTGTTAAACACAAATTAATTTCACCTGTAGGTATTAAGGGAACAGAAATGCAACATGTGAAAGTCATCTGGTGATACTTGGTTTTACTATGGGAAGAGATCACCTGCGGAATGAGCTTCTGTCCACAGCAGCACCGTTGGCTGTTCTTTAACATGGGATTGGGAACAGTTTAAGAATTCCCCAGTTTGCCTAGAACAGCAAAAAACTCCCTGGTCTGTTTTAGGAGGTAATTTAGTAACTAGTTGTAGAGACCTTCTTGTACCCTGTTTCATCACACTTGGCTCTTGTGAACAATGTTTCAGTTACAGAGCGGCTGTAATTCAGTAAATGTTTGCACGCAGACATGTTATATTTGTAGCTAATAGAGCTGTGAAGTATTTACATTTGTTTGTTTTATGAAAGAAACAAGTCTTGAGTGGAACTGATGTAGCTTGTAACAGTTATACCTATAACTGAGATGTGATCGTATGACTGTGATGACGAGCTCAGAAACTTAAACTAGGTTGAATGTGAAGCAAAGTAGGAAGAACAAAACGTAGGCAGACTCTTTAGTCTGCATGGTTTACCAAAAATTTACAGGTCACAGGTGTGACAGTAGTATTGTTTAATTTAGAATGACAATTATATTTGTGAGTACAAATGAAAAGGATATAAAACAAAGGAGCATAGTTGTTTGTACATTAATGTTTGTATAGCTCTTTTAAATAGTGTCAGTGTAGTTTTGTGATAAGATTTTCACTCTGGCTTGTTTGAAACAAGGAAGAGAAAAACCTGTTCTTATATTCAGGTTTTTTGTTGTTTTGTTCTTATTTATGAAAGATGCTGTTGACAGAAATTACAATAGCTTTAGTGATCTCTGTCTCTCATCATCATCACCATAATGTATACATGTAATGATAAGATATTTTTAAGGCTCCATCATTTTTCTATTTCTTCTTGTCACAATAAAGTCCACATCACCTCCTCCCCCCCGCCAGCAGTCTGAACATCTCAGTGACTGAATGAAGAGGAAAATGGGAGTTATTAGTCATGAAAAAACCAAACCACCTGTAGTCCTTGCTTGAAGAAGCAATTACAATAATCTATTTCTATTGTCCTAATTTTTCTGGAAAAATGAAAACAAATGCAGCTACTTGAAACTGAATAATGTTCTAAGTAATTTATCAAGACAGTTATTGTTATTACAAAGCCTGTGCAGAGTAAGAAAAAATATATCAAGCAGAGATGGAATGGATGTTTTGCAAATAATTTATACAATATGAAATGAAAATTTTCGCTGGTTTTGATTATCACAAATATTTCTCCCCACATTCCATTTTGCTCCTAATTATCGTAGATATCTCAAGGTAAGCATGTTGTTTATTCCATTAAAGGTAATTGTGTATATGTGTCTAGATATACATGCAAATGTATTTTAAAAAGCAGTTATTCAGCAGATTGTTATCTTTAATCTGTAAATCATCCAATTTTTGCAGGATTGTGCAGTCCAAATATATTTTCGAAACAGTGTTTATTTCCATTATACCCCAGAATCCATTTCGGGGAGGTTGAAATTGCAAACGTGTGCTACGTGTTTCTGTGAATGCTACTTGCATGTAGAATGCACTTTAAAAAGAATTTCCCCCACTTGGCATATGTTTAAATGCTTTAGTTACTTGTTTTACATGTGACTGCTTAGAATAATGGTTTCTAAATGTAATTTTTTTTTCAAAGAGGATTATACTTCAACATCTAAGAGAATGTGAAAGCAATATTTGTTGAAAAACTCCATCAAAACCCAACAGATATCCCAAGTTGCATCCCCTAGCATTTCTACTAGAGACGTGACGTTGTTAACTTTTTTTTTTAATGGGTAGCTATTCGAAAACATTTGTCCTCAGGTAGCATTTGTGCTTCTGACAAAGCATGGTTTGTGTTCCCTTCTAGCTCAAACACGATTTACGATGTCAAGGCAAGCGATTTTCAAAACTGAAAAGCTGCTGGCTGCTTGTCCTTTGCGTTAGATGTAATGTTTCAGATATTTTAGAGGCAAGACAAAAATGACTGCATTGTTTTCTTGGCTTCAGCAAAAGAATTTTAGTGGTACAGGCATACCCAGCACTTCAAAACTGTTTGCATATTTTTAGCTAGAGGACTGAGGATGTGGAGGAGCTGGATTAGCGTAATAAACCACCGTGCTCTAAGCTCCCATTAGCAAGTCAACAATAACTTGTTTTATAAAAAATGAAGTGCAGTAACAAAATGTTCAAGAGAAACATGTTTCAATATATTCTGCTTCAGAGTCTTTAGGAGAATAAAAGATTAAAGGACTCAACTCTATCTGCTTTAGAGAGAAGATGTGCGTTATGAATACTAACAGAGCTTTGGGCCCGAGCGTACCTAACTGCTGCTCATGTCCTGTGCCCATCACTCAGTCAACATAAATGAAGAGTTTGAACTAGTCTGCTTTTTTCTAGAGGCTATAGTGGAGGCGATAGGGCTTCTGAGACTTACTGTTTGTTTGGACGTTGCTGAGGCTACAACACTGCAGCGAGATATCTTATGACATTGCAACAAGAGGTGTCCCTTCAAGTGGCTAAGCCACATTCAAAGTGCTGCATGCTGCCTGTCCACACCACAGATGAGGAGGCCCACAAGCATAGGATGATGCTTACCACATGCAAGATTTTGCCTTGCTGTATGTCAGCTGGCCTAGAACTCCTTCTGGACATGTTGCACCAGGAAAGCAGTCAAGAGGTCTCTGAATCTGGCCTTCAGCAGGGCCTTACAGCCATACCATGGACAGGAGAGGTATTGCTACTACGGCCCAACTCTAATATTGTTTTATAGGATTCCTTAGACAAAAGAAGGGAAGAGTGAAATATTCTTTCTCAAAACTTGCACAAAATGACTGAAAGGAAATGTGCTGCACCTGCAGTTGTTCTGTTCCATCATGAAGTTCTGCTTCTCACTTCCATATTGAAACACTGGGAAATGAGATGCCACATTTGGTAAGAACAAGTGAACACTTACAACAGCCCGATGAGGAGACACAAAGAACAATTCTCTCAATATGGAGTTCTCTTGCATGTGTGTTACATCTACAGATGCTTTCATCAACAAACCCTGTCTACTTATGGTTTCAGAGCCCTCCCTGATATTCTTAACACTAGTTCATTTGTAATAAGGTCTGTAAAGACTTTTTTAGACTTCCAAAACATGCACTAATGTGCATCTGATATTTCTGATGTAATAGCTCTAGCAAAAGGATTCTAACATATCTGAAGATTTCTTGTTTGGGAGTCAACTGTTTTTATGATATAGCTAAGCAATAAAGGTATCTGTGGTCTCCATACTGATACTTGCTGGGCGTCATTCCTTCAGTGGTGTATTATGTTGTGCACTCTAGCTGAGAGGAGTTATGAGCAAATGCATGAGACACTGAAGAGAATAGTCATATGAAAAATCTAGTGAAAGGAAATTCCAAATGCCCTTTAATACGTGGGCAAAGTATGAAAGTGCCAAAGCTGCATTTACTCATTCCTGATTTAATAGGTTAATTCCATTTTCTTTGCTAACAAATGGGATTGGATATTCAAAACACCAGCAGCAATTTTGACAACTATTAACTTTGCAGCTCTGAAATAATTGCAAAGGATCTAAGAATCATGACCTAAGGATCTATGTGTCTTTGCTTATTCATTTTTACATGAACAGTTATTGCTAACAATCAAACATTTACTTTTAAATTGGGCTTGCAGGGAATTTTACAGGGCATTTGCTGTGGGAAGGTGTCATTATTACATCGACTGCACTCTCAGTTATTTAATTCCATGACGGAAGTTGCTTGCTTTTGTTTCCATTCTGTGCTTTGCCTTACACTAAGTGCACTTTGACTAGTATAAGCATAAAGTCAGAAAAATGAAGATTAAATTTGTTTGGCATATTTATTCACAACCTTTAAGTGCCTTTCCATCAAATAGCTCACATCTAATAAAGATAATGAAATCAGTTTATGTGGGTAATAGCATTCCATTCAAAGCACATTTCAGATTCAAGTCTACATTAATTTCAAGAAATTTAGCTGCATAGCTGCATAGTGATCACTTGAGCACATGAGTTTGGTGTCTTGTCGAGTTCATTTTACATTAATTCAAACTTTGTCAAACATTCGCTGTGATTTTTTAAAATCATGTATAATCACTGTTGCTCATTAGAAGACAGTGCAATCTTCTTTTCCGCAGTATTATCGCTGATGTTAAACTCAGATAGGCTCTTGTTAAACACTTTGTAAACTCTGTGATTTTTGTTTTGCAGCTGAAACTTCTTTCATTTCTTTCGTCAAATGTTTTTGCAGAGCAGACTTAACAGCTAATCTCTTGCTGCCTGGCTGCCAAAACAACTACCTTGGCAGGTCTCTAATCAAATGGCTGGGACACAATATTGATATACATTTATGTACCTTTACATTGCCAGGCTTGGTTTACGCTGTAAATGAGAAAATGGTCCTTCTTGGTTTTACAGATGCTATGGCTTCTAAAGATTTCTGTTTACATTTAGCCACTAACATATATAAATTTTGCAGATCCAGAGGGATTATAATAATGTTTTAATATTGCAAATCCTATTTCCCTTGTGGGTGCTTCCTTCTCCTTGGGAATAAATAAACGCAGGAACATTTCACTCTAAATAAACAAAAGTGCAATGGATTGGCTGTGCATTGCAGTCTGCTGAGGTAGCACAAATCCTATCAGATCAGTATGTTAAAAACTGGGTGCCTGAAGTTGCAAAGTAATTTAATATTGTAGCATTAATATAAAAATCCAGATTTTCTAAGGCCATGGAGTATTTAAAGCTCCCTGAAAAGTGAGTGGAATTTGGAAATCTCCAATCCTTGGAAAATCTGTGCAGTTGTATCCAAGTATGTAAGAATATGGTTAAAGGCCCTGGATTGGACTGGGATAAGTATGAAGAGTTGGAAAAGGTGGCTTAGGCGACTTTAATGTCGTTTATAATGAAGAGTTTGCTCACATGTTTATGAATCTCTTCACATAAAGAATGTTCTGCCCCTCTTTTTGAACACTGGAAACCCTCTGTCTCCAAAGAACAACCCTTTTCTTGCTTGCCCCTCATTAGTGCTGATATGTAAGGCCCAGCTAGCCTACTACCAGTAACTCTGCTAGGATTATTCAGTTCTTAGAATTTCTGCTAACTGAACGCTTGCCTTGGAAAAAAACATCTGTTCTGCTCTTTCAATAAAATATGAGCTTATTTATTTATTTATTTATTTATTTATTTATTTACAGTGTCACTTTTTTTAACAGTATAGAAACTGTTATAAATTAACTTTGATCTTAGTAGTTATCTGATTCCAAAATCTACTGTTGTTGTTTACTGCATATTCACCACAGTTACAACAAAATTAGATATACAGTGTGCCTGCTTAGTAAGAAATGATTCAACTTTAGTGAAAGTGAACCATAAGCTAACTTTAAGAAGCTGCTGCATATTGCATGTTGCTTTGCTTCATAAATAAATCCTTTTGCATTCATAATTGTACTTGAACATTTCTGAAATACTTATTCAGATAATTAACAATTAAAGATTTCTTTTTTCCTTTCTTCTCTTTAATCATATTTTAAACAAGAAGCCCTTAGCAAAAAGAGATAAACATCAGTACTCTAAGCCTGTAACAACTCGCATGAACATTCAGTTTTATGCACTATGAAAAAACCACATGTAAGATAAGGATTAAGTAAACGACGTGGTTCAAATCACATTGAGGACTCTGGAAACTTCTTTACTGACAGCATTGGATTGTAATCAAATCTGTGCATGTCTGCATTTATGTTTTAGGTTCCATCCTGTCGGCATGGTATTCAGATATATCCCAAACAAGATCTGCAGTGGCAGTGAAATGGCCTCTAAAACAATTCTATTTTCATATATCTATTTTTGTGAAGAAGCATTTTTTGGCCTTTCAGAAAGATGTGTTTTGGATGTAGGCACAAATCCTCAGGAAGATCATTCCACTCTTGAATTTCCCCAAAACACCTTTGTTTCATAAACATCTTTTCATAGCGCATATATTAGATTTTGCTTGGGCTTTAGAAGAACGTTTTGCATGTGTTTGCTCTCCGGTCAATATGCGACCACATTATTCTAACATAATTTCTTTTCTCAGTTCTTCATTGCAAAATTGCACATTAGACATAAGAAGGAGAATATAGTCATCTGGTTGTGTGAAAGCTGTGTGGTGCTGGGATCTGTAGTAATTCCTCCATCTCTGTCATAGCATGGGTCTCAGCTCACTCTGTGTTTCATCAGTAGATCCTGAAGGGAGGTGGGTTGATCAGCATGCAGTGGTGCTACATACTTGTATTCTGTAAACAGTTATTGCTTATATTAGATTACTATAGACTCTTCCAACATTTGATCTACTGCTTCTGAGGAGTAGATGAAACGTTGCATCCCCTCTATTTTTTGTTTCCTCTGATCAGGGGCTGGCCAAGGCACTTGTACTGAACTAAGATTTTGCTTTTCACTCAGTTTACAGTGATATTCATATATGCTGGAATTCTTCAACTGAGCAAATAAAATGGATTTATGGTACGAAAATAGAGAGTAAATTTTGGAATATCATTAGAAGGATAGGTTTACTTACCCCTAAAGAAAGAAGCATGTTATTAGCATTATGGTAGGAAAGATGCTATAAAATTGATAATTCACCTTCTGAGAATCATTTTGTATCAACTGATTGGAACTGTTTTCAGCTAATACATGTATTGGTGCAGTGTTCCCTCTATATGGATCTGAGGTCATTTATATAACTTTAGCAGCTGTTCTACAAAATGGTTTAAAAATTCCATCTCAATTTCTAGAGCTAAAAGAGTACATATGGCTAACACCAGGGAAATACCTATAGACAATAAAGTTGATTTAAGTTGCACAAATAAGATCACAGAGACAACAGTAACTACTGACTAAGAAAACAAATGCTGTCACTAATGTGTCCTGTCTTTCTGATTACAAATTCAAGCTTTGATCTCATTCTGAGCTCATTAAAACTGTTACCTGATCAGTACAACCTGTGCAGCTTGCTCATGGGAAATCTTTCTGTTGCAGAAGTTACACAGGGATCATTCGATGGTGTTTGGGAGGTGAAGAGATTGAGCTTGACTCCCCTCTTATTTATGGTCAGGTCCAACCTTTTAAATTTAGTATGTGATCTGGCAATAAATTCAGTAAGAATTGTTGAGAATTTCGCTTTATTGTGGTGCAAAAACTGTGACAAAGATATCGGCTTCCCAGTGAACCAGTTGGCATCATTAGCACCTTTTGTGCTTCTGATTGTTGCTGGTGTCATGGTCCTTACCTATTTTCTTTCTTACACTTTCTGTTTCAGTGAATGACAGTTTTTTATCTTCCTTCTTTGAATTTTTTAGAATTAATGAGACCTCCATGGAAGTCACATGACTGGTATACATCTTTCTGGAGAAAAGGTTAAAACATGTAGTGTAAAGATTAATGGTCCAATTAATTATGTCCTTTGTGAAACTGTTTAAGGAAGCGTAACAGGGAGATTAGTTTAACTTCACAGAAATCCAACAAGAAACATGAATCTCAGGGGTCTTACTTTTTTAGCTAGCTGAGAAAGTATAACTATATGGGTTCTTGCTGTGTAGTGTAAGAACTGCAAATGCTGCCTGACTAGGTAAGCTAGTGAGAAAACCACCTTGTTGATAGGATTCTCATCATCAGCCTTGTAGTGAAAGGCTTTTGTTCTACTCAGACCTACAGCTCCTGAACCGCAATCTTCAGTATCAGCACAAAGAAGATTGATGCAAATTCCTTGCTGTGTATGTTGGTATATTTTACGGATAACAAACACATTCAGAGCATCATAGTCATTTATTTCCATTGCATGTCCTTTGGTATGTCTGTTGTCCTTTCCTTATAGATGTCTTTTGCTTTCCTGATGACTAAGGTGCTATTCTGCTGTTGCAAATCTTCAAGTTGACAACTAAACTGAAGCACTACTGCACTTTCTATAATATTAGCCATTACTGTGTCTTCTCCATTGCCCTCTCTTCCTGCTAAAAATATTCTTTGTGTACAGTTAATATTTTTGTAGATTAATCGATCAGTCACACTTTGCTGTGATGCTGTTTGAGAGAAGGCTTTTGATGTCAATGTGTGTATGAATTATTTAAGAGAATTTCACTTGTTTACCAGCATGATTTGTAATGATGTTGCCTTTAACAGGGATCTCGCTTTTGCTACCTGAGAGTTGGTTTTGCTGTGCTTTAGTTTAATCAATGCAA
The DNA here is from genome assembly GCF_030867145.1 of Opisthocomus hoazin. Lineage (NCBI taxonomy): Eukaryota > Metazoa > Chordata > Aves > Opisthocomiformes > Opisthocomidae > Opisthocomus > Opisthocomus hoazin. The sequence continues at coordinate 12,771,903 of NC_134427.1, forward strand.
ACTGAGCAATAAAGGCAGAATGTCATATCTTATTTAAAAGCAAGTCCTTAATACAAAGTATGTGAATCTTTTAGCTGTTAAGAACAAGTCAACTCCAGTTTTCTTTTTTTGATAAGTAATCAGACAAAACAAATTTAGCTTCTACTTTTCCAGGAATAATATTTACAAAGTAGTATAAATAGTACCAATGATATTAATTCTCCCTTGTGAGAGCCACATTTTTAGAGGGAGATTGTCAAATTGAATTTGTATTCTGCCTGTGAATATTTTTAATGTGAAAAACAACAGTCAAGAGTGTAACTCCACCATGACTCTAGAATAGGCCTCACCCTCTTTTTCTTTTACTTTTTACCTGAAAATTGATTTTTTTCATTTTTTCAAAGTTATGTTCAGCTTGTTACTTTTCCCCAGACATGTGGGTTCTTCTCATCAAAGCAAAGAAATTTTTAATAAATAGAAAAGCATCATGGTGAAATCAGAAGACTTGGAGAGGTATTTCAAGGAAGGTATAAAAGAAAACAAATTATCTTAAAAAGATGAGTATGAAGTAAATGGGGAACACGAAGACACATATATGCAATTCACTTGTGTCAAACTCTGCTGTGAGTTTATTACGTGAAAGAAAAATTGAATGACTTCCAAACATTCTCGTCTTCCGAGTGCTAAAGTGAAATGACTGACATTCAGCCTGCTGGAGGACCTTGACTTTTGACTTAACCTTATCTGAGACTAAAGGTAGCTTGCATTTTCGTATTGTATCATTGCATTGCCTGCCACATGGATTTCAAGGACTTGGGGATCAGAGTGGAATAGACTATGGTACAAGCGGGATGGAGTCTTTTAATTCAGTGCAAATGTTATTTGCCTGCCCTTTAACTCAACATGGACTGATGTTAAATTTCACTGAATCCCTATTTACATGATAATAAATGCTTTGTGTTGTTCACCCAGACTGTGCTAATGAGCATCTGCCTAGATGTGTTTCAATTTTAAAAGCCAAGTATGTGAAAATCCAGGTATTAAGACGTACAGTCTTATGTCATTGGCATGCAGTGTAGGCTCTCTAAATATGTCGCTGCTGTGCTGACTGCAATATTTCATACTAAAAGCTATGTGTAACTGCCACAGCGTAGCTGCATGGCTCCTGCATTCATTCTGGGAATAAAAAAAGTACCGAGTGATAGAAGTATGGAAATGGAAGAGGCAGAGCGAAGTATCCATGAGTGTGCTCTAGTTTGTCTTTCCTTTCAGTACATCCTTTCTTAGATCACAGTTTTGCTGGTAGATAATAATTACTCTATAAGACAATTGTCTCTAAAATCATTAGTTCCCAGCACTTATTTCATATCCTTCTGCTGAGCAAGACAGGGAAAAAAAAGATTTTCTTCTGTTCATGGAAGTTTATTCTACCTGTATAGGAATGCTTGACAGTGGATGTATATGCACTGTGAGGCTTTGTGGACCACCTGCCTTGAACACAGAGGCTCTAACCTGGCACGACACTTGAGTGTATGCTTAATTGCACACAGCTAAGCTTAAGCCTTGAATTTATGGGCCAGAAAGCACGTGTTCTACCACTTGAGCAAAAGGACAAACTTGATGGGCTGTCACTAATTAGTCCGTCTCTGAGAAAATGTATATGCTAAAAGAAGAAAACTTCATAGATATTAAATCACTGTTTTATTACACAGGCATGTGAGGACAGAACTTGAAATATACTGGTATTTATGCCTATGGCAAATAAACAGTTTCCCTTGTTGGGTTGCCCCTTGCTCAGTTAGTACATGTATCCACATTGTTTCCAGAGACTTGCTGGTGTGTAATTGGAGGGAAGTCAAATTTCTTGACTGAGACTGTGAATATGCTGCGTTAGTATTTCAGCTGTACATTGATTTCAAAGGACCATCCAATTCCTGCAGCTGTTTACCGAGAAACTGCAGACTTCCCTGCCCTGTGACAGGCACCACCATTTGAAATTTTCAGTTGATAGTAAGGTTTGCTTAATTCTCCTATGTGATTAAAAAAATTCTCCTGTTCAATTTAAAAAGGGAAGACAGGTCTGAGCAGTGTTAGAAACACCATCTTTAAGTATGTCGATAAAACATATCTGCATAATTTGAAGGGTGTTATGGTTGAATGCCACCTAATGGAGACTGTCCAAGATAGAAGTATGAGGAAGGAAAAATACAAAGCGGACTTAACATAAAAAATCTGTAAGTAATACATGAGAGCTTGAGGAGAACTTAAAATGGGGCTTCCAGGTTATTTTCCTTTTGGAAATTGTTTTTTGTCTGGATAGGGTGATTAAATACATGTCAGAGGTTTTGCAAATAGTGTGCTGTGACTGTAAATCCACTGGTTCAAGACTCAGCTTAACTCTGAAGCTTGTGGGGTTTCAGATGTCGTTATTGGTTAGCAAGAAAAAAGTCAGATCTGAGAAAATACCATGCACTTAATGAGATGAAGGCAAGTGCTATCCTGGGATGTGTTCTGAAAAGGTATTGTGATACAGGTCTTATCCTCTGCCCCATTGTGCAAATTCTTAAACATCATTTTTCACCATAGTTCTTTAATCATTCACTTAAAAGCAGATCTGAATGAAATGCTGAAAAGAGTTGATTGTGGTTGGATTTTCATTTTGTCTATTTCTTGATTATGTTTAATATCAGTCTGTTTTATCTTTCAAAAGTAATTTATCCCTTGTTTTTATACTTAGTCGTTTAGGACTATTCTCACATAGCATATAATGGAAAGAGGTATACTTTGGATTTACTTTGGCATAGAGAGAACAAATTTAAAACTGACATTTTACCAAGACTAAAATTGCACCCAGTAATGAAGCTCAACGAAAATGTGAATCGGCTTCTGACTGATTTACACCTGCAATTCAATACTGTTTAATTAGAAGCATAAGTATCTGGAACTGCACCTGTGCCTGAATTAAAGTTGCAGATAGGCATTTGCCTGCAGAAGAGGAGACAAACTGGTGAAATTACAGCATTTTAGCTCTGAGGCATATACAGTGATGATATCTGGAGGATGTTTGAATTGCTTTACCCAGTTTTCAAAGCAAAATATTTTGCATTTATGAGCTTTGTGTGCTTCAAACTGGATTAAGATCCTGAATGGATACTTGTCCTTCAGAAAATTTGAACATCATTTTCTTTTTTTTGCGTACAGCAGGATGTGTAGCAGTGTCTTGTCTCCAGCTGGTGTGTTGTGCGTACCCCTTTGCACATATTCAGCTTGCACAAACATAAAATGCAGACAATTTACAGATGATCAGATCAGACCAGCAATGCTCCTATCCAGCCTTATACTCCAAAATTTCTCCTTTTTCATTAGTAGCTTGGGCCTATCTTTTACCTATTCTGTTGGGGTTTTACCTTTTCCCATATCTTGACACATTGTTATCAACTTCCATTATAAGCAGATTCTTCTCAAAATCTCTTACACAGAGAATAATTTAACTATGATGTCAGCAGTAAAGTGAGAAACAACTCTTCCATAGACACTAGAATGAAAACGCTTAAATACCTGCTTATCTTTGATGGTCGGAAAGTTAAGTCTTTATACAATTATAAATTCCTTAAAATTGAGGTTTTGCTCAGAATAGCTATGATGGGAAAAATCAAACTAATAATAATCACTGACCACCCCTGTCTGTTTCTAACACAACAGCATGAAACTGCAGTTTACTAGTATGCTTTTTAATGATAATTTTATTTCATGATTTTAGAACTGAAGATTCCTTTTGCACATTGCTGTAAGTGGTTTTCAAAGCTACTTTAGGTACTAATAATTGGAAGTTTGGAGAGCTTGATGTGTTTGAAAGTCTGTAATATGCTTAGTTTGAACTGATTTGGAAAACAAATGGAAAATGCACAAATAATGTACAGGTTGGAATGTATAACCGCAGAGGTTTTTTCTGTTGACTGTTGAGTCAGTGGCTCTCAGTAAGGGAATAACATGGCAAACGCTGATTCCATGGTGGCACTGTCTGTATACTTCTCAGTGCACTCAACAGGAATTTTTCATTTCATGCATCATTTATAATTTGCTGTAATGATTATGAGAATTCTTTCTCTCCCTCTCTCTGTCTCTCTATGTGTGCATATATAAATATAAATATATATATCTTTTTTTAAGAGGAAGAGAATATGCCTTGTCAGCCCTCTCTAAGCTATGAGTCTTTTCCTGTGTGTAAAATTTGATGGGATAAATTATATCAATGTAAGTTTGTACATGCACTTATCTCTGGAGGAGATGGGAAAGCACACTGAAATAGTTGATGCAATTTAGACATTTAATTGTGGGATACATTAGAGCATTTCAGTAACATGCCTTCTGCTGCCCAACCACATCCAGAATTAATTCAGACCTGAAAATGGAGAAGCCTTGAGAAAATTGAGATCATGAGGACCGACACTGTTAGCAAGGATCTCCATATCTCTAGACCTCTTTAATGGATTCCATTTCAGAAAGACTAACTAAATTTAGTTTGTTTATTGAGTCACTGAGTTTCAGAGTTGCTTGCTTGCTTGCTTTCCTTTCAAATCATATGAGAAACAGTGGCTTTGATCTCCCTTTTGTTGTGGCTGTTTCTATAATTCTTTAGACATCTTGGTACATTGCAGAGGATTTTATGTGTCATCATTTGTGCACCTGGAAGGCAAATACGATAGATTTCTGTATTTATAAGTAGGTTTCTCCAATAGAATGCAATTAATATGGGAAGTTGAGTATTGACAAAAAATGTTGCTGTATACTTATTTAGGCTTCCCAGAATGTTAATTGAAAGAGCACAGGGTTTGTTTGTTAGTACTTGTTCTTTCAAAATTTAATGAAGTCCTAAAGTTTTTGTTGCAAGCTAAAGTCTGTTGCAGTTTTTACCGTGGATAAAAATGTGCTACTTTTATTAGTAAAAATTGTCCTTTGTACTGACAAAAGCCAAAGTGGGAATTCTTGAGGTGCAAAACTAGTTCTTACCATGAGAACCAGGCATTTTTCAAGTTGGCAAATGCAAATATATCTGAATAAACAAGAACAGGTATTGACACAGGCAGGACTAGTGACGTGAATAGCCAAGTTAAACAGACCCAATTACATCCTTTTGACTTCATCTTGTTCTTAAGCCTTGTTAAGATACTCGTGGGAGCCAGAAGGGGAGAATAAAAACACATTAGCTTCTCTTCTTGGTCTGATGAATGTTAAAGTTGCCTGTATGCAAACAAAATTTTTTTGAGGAAAAACTCCTGAGCTGGTGTAGTAATTATGTCCTTATTGCCTCCATTTACTGATTTTTACAAGATGAAGTGTCTTCTCAGGACTATGCATGGCCGGCTGCTTCATACTCTGATTCTGTACTCATCCTCTTTCAGAATCTTTTCAGTCCAGTGTATCCCTTTTTGCTGGTTTTGTTAAACTGGTTTGGGATGCCTTGACTCTTGCAGCTGCCTAGCTTTGATCGATCTCTGGGAATGCAGCTTTCTGAACAACTTTGCTATAATTCATTACACAAACTGCTTTTTCATGCTCAATGTTTTTTTTTATTTGGTTGATGCATTTGATGGCACATCAGTAAAACTGGGCAGAAGCTGACCTGGGCAGAGGTGATACAGGTAGAAGTGAAGGTGAAGAAATGTCTTAAAGATGTCTCATTCTTGTCTGATCTGCTTTATGTCAATCTCTCTGGCACTGTGTCAGTTGAAATATAACCCCTTCCCAGGTCCCAAAAGTGGCACTAGACCTACAGACTGACAACAAACAGGGGCATTATGTAGTTTCTTTCTTTCTGTACTGTTTTTTAGTGTATTGCTCTAAGAGAATGAAACCAAGGCAGTAACTTACTCATGCTGCTGGTGTTTGCCTGCCTGCCTCCTTTTTCTCTCCTTTCCTCATGCCAAGAAAAAGTAAAAAGAGAGATTATTAAATATTCCAGTGTGGAAAGGGCTGAAAACTCCCCTTTAATCTACATGGAAGAAAAAAAAATGTTGACTGTATGCAAAAAAAGGCTTTAATCAGACAAAAAGAAAACCAAAGTCCTCAGGTGTCCAATAAATCCACCTTGAAATAGGAAAGTGCACAGGACACCACGGCTCACAGAGTCACCTTCTCTTCATCAAACCCTTCCTACCAGACAAAATATTAGGGGAGTTCACAGCTATGAGCACAGCTTCTCTGCAGGCAAGTAAGCTTCCTTTTGGCACTGGAAATATATAACCCCATGCTTAGTCATCCCAAAATATTCTATTTTACTTCAGTTTTAATAGGACAGACAAAATCTATAGACAACACATTCTAGTCACCCACGCTTCATTATGGCTTTTGTTGAAAGATGAAAATAACCGTTTAATCCATTTTACTCTCAAAGAAAGTGTACTGTAATCAATATTTCACTATTTCAGATGTTTCAAACTTAGAAGAGCTATGGTTCTTGTTTAGAAAACATGAGGCAGTATTGGAGAAATTAAATTAAATTATCCAGCTATTTAGTTTTCTTATAATGGCAGCGAAACAAATCAGGCTTTAAAAAGTTCTATAAAGAGTGCTATGTTTTTCCAGCACAATTATAATTAAGGTTGATGAATTGCCGGGGGGGCAAACAATAGTGAATTTTCTGCATAATTTTTAGAGTTTGGATAGAAACTGGAAGCCACTAAACTATCTAGTTGGAAAAACTCCTCACTGTTAACACCTATGAGTGGACGAAGCAGGCCAGACAGCACAGAAGTAGCTCTAACTTTTTCTGTTACAATAAATCCTTCTTGACCTATGGAAAAAGAAAAACTAATCTTCAAAGAATTTTTTATGTTGCTCTTCTGTGGACTAGAGGTCTAGCTATTCATTTGCTTTAGCATGCCTGTGATCTCTCTAGTGTTCTCACATGCTTGATTTGGCTATGTTTGAAGTTTTGCCCCTATCATCATAGGACTTCTGGCAAATGAAAGCTACAGAGCTGTCACGACAGCTCTAGATGAATGTGGCTTTGGAGAACTGAGAGTATAAATTCATCAATGTTCATTACCATACAGTTACTGGAAATTTCCCTAGTTGGGGATTATCCAAGTACAGTCTGTCCCCTGTTATCTCACAGTATAAAGGATATTAAGGGAGTCAAAAGAACAGGTTTCAAAATATTGCCTAAATATAAAGGACAACTTTTATAAGTGTCTCAAATTTACTCAAACTCTGTATGGATTTAGGTCCATTGTGTAAGACTCTCAAGTATTCTTAGAAGATAGATGTTTGATCTTCTAAATAAAGACAACATGCACAAGGCAGGAAAAAAGGCTGCATACATTCAAATGTACTTAGGTACATACATACATGTGTTTTCTGCATGAAATTTAGTTTCTAGTGTATTTGGCTGGAATCAAGCTCTTTCTGCCTGTGTGTTTTGGCTGTATACCTTTTAAAGCTTTTTGCTCTAGTTTCTGATGAGTCCTGAAGAGCAAATGTACTCACATCTGTGATACCTGGCTCATCTTGGAAGTTCTTGATTCCCCAACGTGATTCCCCTCAGCTTTTTCTGACGTAATGTGTGTTATCTGCATATTCATGGCCAGGGTTACCTTTGAAGAAGCAGAAAAAACATGAGTTATTCTATTTCATTGTGTTTAGCTTTGTTAGGAGTATTACAGACCAGAGAATCACAGAACTGCGTGACTAAACCTAAAAAATTATGTATCCCAGTGTAGTGAGATAGAAACACCTCACAGACATTTATTTTGTCTACTTAGCAAATAGTAGCTGAAGACAGATATTGCTGACTATGTAGAACTGCTAGGTGTGTTCACCATTCTCTCTCTGAGGACAGGCAAGTCAGTTCCGACTTCACAAGTATGCAGATACATGTATTGATTGTCATAGTCCAGAATTAAACTTGCTGAGAATGTAAAGAGCTACAGAGTGGAAGATTTTATTCAATATCTATTGCCTGTACTATTGCTATGTTTTAGTAATGTGTTTTGCTTTATCAGATGAGGGTGCTCTTCTATGTTGAAAAATTCATAATTCAAATTATGTGCATATTAGGCAACTTTTAATAGAATTAACGTCAGTGCAATTCATCATATTCAAGTTCCATGTGTGCCAGTTCATCAAAACAACAATCTTGTCGGGTACTGTCCTAATAGAGAATTATTTCTGTGTCCAGTTCTTCTGAAGGGGTTGTGAGTTTACTTGCTGATTCATCAGCGCTAATGTTGAGGTAAACCTTTTCTGATCTTCAACAGAATTGTAGTTCATCTGGGTATTTTCTTTCTTTTTTCTCCTTTCACAAGAGCAAAATTTACACACTTTGTTTCATTTATCATTGACAAAATGGAAGGGAATTACTTGTACGAACATCTTGTGAACAACTTTTATGGGTAATTGCAACAATATTCATCTGCAAACTCCATTGTTTATAATAACTCTTTGACAGTAATTTTGGAAGCATGTTGTAGTTAAAAATTTTACTTACATTGGTAGGTCAGCAGCATAGGATTTAGGAGCTGGAGGTTCAAGTCTTACTCTCACTATGAGTGAGAGACTTAAAAGGCTGAAAAAAAACCCTTTTGCGTTGACACGTCTTTTTAAAGAAATATCATTTTTCAGATGAATAAAAATTATGAAACTACCCTGATCATCTCTGCATGTAAGCTTAATAATAGTGGTTTGGGGAAAATAAAATTGCAAGAGACTTAGATACTCAGCACAGTGAATTGGAATTAAATGAGCAAGCTAAGTGTTTACTACTAGTTGATGTTTGCATAAATTGAAGCATGAGGGTATGCAATGTACTTAAGAGTACTAATCAAATTGCAATTGGTACCTTCAAATCCTGAAAATCTGTGTGAGAGCAAGCCATGTCCGTTTAACATGTAGAACTAATTAAACAATAGATGTGGGGGTTTTTTAATTGGTATTCTTAAAAAGTAGTTGTAATTATCTGAGTATTTGAAACAACCTGAAAAACTGGATTTAAACTTTAAAGCACAATAAAAATACTTCCTTTCTGTTCTGAATATTTTGAAGTTTATTTCTTCTACGAGGACATTAAAAGAAAATTCAGAGAGAAAAATTATACTATGTTTCATGTAATAAAGATTTTAATTTTGAAACATTGAAAAATGTTCATATCGCTCCTTATGTTTCCAAACTTGGAGCTTGGTGAATCTGACTGGAATGTGTGAAAGATGTTAGTGTTGCCAAATTGTGTTTCCCTTAGTCAAAAACTAAACAAACTGCTGTTCAGCCCTCATTTGTCATTGGTAGTGATCACACTGCATCAGATTTTGGATCAATCCTCCACAAATTCAGTGTGTGCATCAAGCCTGTTTCTGGCAGTGGTTTTACTCCTATAGATATACGATTAGCAATTAACTCATTTGGCACTGAATATCCATTAAGTAGCTTTTATTTGTTCTGATAGGTGTGCTGATGTGTTCAGGGACTGGTGGAGTGTGAGCTTGGGTGGGGCGGTTACCCAACAGCCACACAGCTCGAGTTTCTCTGCATCATTCCTCTGGGTAGCAATGTCCCTGTGCTCAAGGGACAAACATGAGATATTCTGCAGTCATTGAGAAAACCCTGCCGTATGCACGATGACACTTAGGCAATCAAAACTACCTCCATCAAATTGCAGGTGACATTTTCATTAGCTCAACAGCTTCCTGGCTTTGATTAGGAAATGACTGCTGGGAAAAAAAAAGTCATGTCGTCTCATAGTTATGTCACAGATGCAGCACTTTTTAAAACTGCTTTTTTCAGCTTGCCTTGCTACTCATGTGGCAGCTGACAAAGAAGTTTTATTATTTAGAACATTATCTGGGTATGTTATGGGTTTGCGTGGCAAGGTTTTGGTAGCAGGGGGGCTGTAGGGGTGGCTTCTATGAGAAGCTGCGAGAAGCTTCCCCATGTCTGATAAAGCCAGTGCCAGCTGGCTCTAAGACGGACCCACTGCTGGCCAAGGCCAAGCCCATCAGCGATGGTGGTAGTGCCTCTGTGATAACATATGTAAGAAGGGGAAGAAAAAAAACCTGCTGTGAAACGGCAGTGAAGAGAGAGGAGTGAGATATGATCGGAACACCTCTGCAGACCCCAAGGTCAGTGAAGAAGGGGGAGGAGGTGCGCAAGACGCTGGAGCAGAGAGCCTTCCCTTGCAACTCGTGCTGAAGACCATGCATGTGGACTTCATGAATGAATGTGGACTTGTGTGGGCATTATAGAAAGTTATATAAAATGGACATTATATAAAGCATTTCTAGAAAAAAATCATAACTAAAATTTTCACTGAACTTTATGATTTAATTGCCTGTGAGGTGTACTGAATCTTGAATATGGAAACAATATAAAAATTAAAAAGTCTAGACAGGTATAAATGGATTATTTCTGGGTAGATTTGTGCACATATGTTGAAATCAGACTTAGGAATCGCCTTTCTCATTGATCAATTATGTGAAACTGTGATGTTTCGTATTCATTAGTTGTATCTCTGTATACCTAGAAGCCTTTTCTGCTTCTTCCTGTTCCAAATTCTGATATAAGATTTTCCTTGAGTGGGTCACATGAATAGTTGTTATGAAGTTCTGCTCACAAAACTATCCTTTCATTACCTCCTCCATCTAAGAAAGATTCAGTCTCAAACACTCTGCAACTGCTAATTATTCAGTATTCAATTCTGTACGTAGATCTCCACTGTACATATAAAGCAACAGATACTACTTGGATCTTGATAATGAGATGCTCAGCAGCAATTCAGATCAGATCATACGTGATTCTTCTCGTCACAGGGGAGACAGTCACTGTCCTGCCTCCCAAAGCCAAAAATTAAATCAAGACAGGGATTTGATCTTTGGGCTCCTGCAAAGGGCAGTTCTGTTCCCTAGCTCCTTCACTATGTGGGCTGGCACGCTCCCATGGAAACTGCTTTTATTTGAATAAATAATTAATTATTAATTGGAATAGAGGCAGGCAGCCACAGCCCAATGGTTTGGTTTGAATAAATGTATTCCGAGTAGGAAGCTTTCTGTTGCATTCAAAAGCAGTCGGATTACCTAAACGTAAATTAAAACCTATATGAAGTCTCTAAAAAAGGCCAGACAAGTAAAAGAAGAGGAAAATAGTATTTGCGGTTCATTTTTGATCAGCTGTAAGGCATCTGTAACTTTGTGTTCATGATTCTGCATTCCTGATGTAAATTTACAAAATTAAAATCAGGACAGTTTGAGGAACAACAGAATGCATCACAACCTGTTCAGAACTGAAACAGCTGAGGAGCGATGTCCCAAAGTGGAAGTTGTTGGCATTATTTGTGATTTTTCTGTAGCCCTCGAATGGTCTTTAAGCAAATTCTATTGACAGCTTTTGGTAGAGAACAGCTTAAAGAAAAAGTAAATGAGAAAACAAGCTGTTTGAAAAAAGACAGTAGAAAGTGTTTTTTTTAGTAGAGATGGTCATTTCTTTACTAAGACTAATCTGCTTTGAGATCTATTGCTTGAATTTTTGCTTTATTATTTTCTTGCCATGTTGCAGAGAAATGTGAGCTGTTCTACATCATTAGAAGTTGCAGGGAGTAGGAAGGATGACTTCAGTTTTGTCCTGGGAGGGAAATCCAGAGAGCATCCCAGTCCAGGCTCTGTTTCTGACAGCTGACTTCCCTCTGAGAAGGAGGGTGAGTGAGTGCTTGCAGCTCACAGAGCATCATGACTGAGAAGTAAAAGAGGTATCATTGGTGATATTCTGCTGTGTGCTCCTTCTAAAACACCACTTCATCATTTTCACAGGGAAAAAGTCGTTCTGATTAATTCTCCATTTTGCAAACAGTTTTAGAGCTGTCACTCTTTTCTGTTTTGACATTTTCAAAATTGAAGAGTTCTAAGATTTTATTTGAAGTAGGTTTTCTGTTAGAAATCTAAGCTAATTCCTAGTTGGGAAATATGAAGGAATAACATTAAATGAAACAAAAAATATTGAAATCAAACAATCCAGATGAGCAAGCATGGATTTTCTTTTTTCTGTTTTCAGCCTATGAAATATTTTTAAATTTTTACATTTTCTTTCCACTCAGAGATAGGAAAAAAATTGAGAAACTTGAAAAATTCTTCTAAGTCAAATAGTTTTTCAGCCTGTTTCAGAAGAGTAAGAGCTTCTCATTCACTGATTAATTCAGCAGTGGCAACAGCCGAGCATTCATCTCTGGTAACTTTGAAATGTCCATTTGAAGTACTTGCAGAGAGTGTTTTGGGGTATTAAGCTACGATTTACAAGCTTGGTGAAGTGTCTGAGGTTAGATGGGGCTGGTCTAGGCTCTACTTATCCTCTTCCCTGGCCAGACTCAGTAATGGGGTTGGAGACAGCACAATTCAAGTAGAGAAATCAAGCCTATGTGATGCAAAACCACCAAGGATGATACAGCAAGACAGGAGTTGAACATCCTTTGGGAATGAAGAGCCTGGGCCCCTTAACTGTCACTAAAGTTCTTAGCTGATCTGTGGCAGAACTGAAAGACTATGGCTGTTTTTCTGCTTGCTAATCCTGTCTACTTATAAGCTTACTTTTACTTTTACGCATATCATGAAGTGTTTCTCAAAAATACTGCAAGTGCTTAAAGCAGGTGACCTCCTCAGACCTTTTCTAACCAGATGAGGCACGATTATATGCTAAAGTAATGCTTCATTTGCATGTTAAGCTAACTGTAACTGGAAATAATTCTCCATGTGGCTGGCTCAACATTTCCAAGTTGTTTTACACGCTGTTCAAAAAGAAAAAGGAGATTATTGACTACTGGGCTTGCAGAAATCTTGGAAAAGATGCCTGTGTAAGAAAGCAACTTATCACAAAGGCGGCATATTTCTCCTCCCTGAAAGCAAACACACATTTGCATTCTTGTCTCATTGCTGTATCATTTTTAAAATGCCAGATAATGTGCTGCTTATTTTCCTACACAACATTAAGTGTTTCCAGCATAGTGCTGGGCAAGCAGGAAAAATGGTGGTGCTTTGTATATTAAATTAACATTAAATTTTAAAAGTCTTCCCTATTTACCTGGCTGATACTGAGAGGACACAAACTCAGAATGGTTTATGAAAACAAATAGTGTGGGTGTTTTCAAAGCCTTTTCTGGAGATTATGAAATTTCAGTAAAGGATAATATTAGTTACTACTTTTGCTGTAACTGTGAGGTTCATTTTGCAACCTTTCTTTTACTTTTTTCTTATACCTGCTGTCGCTGTCACCTGGACAACAATTCCTTTTACTCCCTACTTCCCATTAAAAAAACCCCAAAACTTCAAAGTGTTTGTTTCTGGCCAAATTCATGTTTTTCCCAGGATTTGGCAAAACTTTTTGAGTCTCATTGTACAGCTTCTGTGAAGTTCTCAGCATCTTAACTCTGATTCGGCTCGTAGTCCTTCCTGAATAGTTTTGATAAATGAGTCTGACCACCTCAGCTTTAGAGTAGGGTAGATTTTGGTGTGGTTCTCTGGGGGAAATATTTTATCCTGGTATTGAAAGATAACCTGGAGCAAACTTACCTAATCTGGAACGTAGCCTGGAGCTAGTGCAGGGATGAATAGTGAAATTCGTGCCTGTTCTTCCTGAGCGCTGGTTTATTTGTAAACTGTTTGGTTCGATTTTCATTGTCTGTGGATATTACAACCACTAATTTGTGTGGTTTATCCCAGAAAATGTTCTTTTATTTTGGCTTTTCCACTATTTGTGCAAGAGGGTATCATGATTTGGTTGGTTTAATACACCAAATGCTCAGCTCTCTCTTAAGCACAATATAATCATCCACTAAGACAAACAGGGATACTCACCTCTGGGCAAATACTCCATCATTTATCCTACGGTGCCAGTCTCTCTGCAATGATATAATCATTTAATAGCTGATGTCTTCAAGCAGGTGGGCTTTTAACAGTCCATGGGTTGCTGGCATGAATTTGGCATTTTTATCTCTTTACTTATAGATTCATCCTCCATGATGGGTCTTATCAACACCTTGTCCTGTGGAGAAGAGAGAAAGCTCTTCAGCTGAAGCTTTGATGGACTTATTTGTCCAAATTTGCACTTCTATCAGACTCTTGGCTGCCACTCTGCATTTCATATGTGAGACTGTTATGATCCATTTAAGTGCCTGTGGGGATCTCAACAAGCTTTTTGAAAAGATTAATGACTTAGCTGTGGTTTTTATGATAGTGTTTCTAAAGAAAAGCCTGCATACCTAATAAGGTTATTTTTACAAGACAAAATTTGCATTGCTCACCATAAAAGACAAATAGGTAGACTTTACAAAACATCTGAAGGTTTGTTGCCCATTTTTGTCTTTTGGAGATCAGTTTTGTACAAGAAAAGGGAAATATAGAAGGGAAAAGGGAAATAAGTAAGAAACGCATCAGCTTTAAAATGACAGGAGAGGAAGGATATGGATGTGAAGATTTCTTTACTTTAGACTTGTACCATATGGATATACCTTTGTTAAACTGTTATTGACTACAGTCTTACATTTTTATTTGGACATGACTATAAATCGGAGTAATTTAAAATAATGCTTGGACTTTCATAAGACTTATTCAAGATTTGTGTGAGTGGTTAAAAAAGATGAACAGAATCGTTAGCTAAATTGTATTTCATAGTACAACCACTAAACAGCAGGCTTGAGGGAGAGAGGTTACATTTATACTTTTGTTAAACTGTTTACCTAGTAGAGCACAATTTTTTAACTGCATTTGAAAGTTGTGTGCTATACTCTTTAAGGTGTGTTAATTAATCATCCATCAAATACCAGGGATCATCTCACATGCAACAATTGGTTTTGGCTAAAATTTGACTGATATCTGTTCTGATTTTCAAAATGTGGCATGTGTTTGCCTAGCATAAATCTTCTTCGTTTATTGTGAAGTTGAGTGACCTAGTGTGGCAACAGCTTCATTTACGAGTGGTACTGCATTAATAAGATTAGACTTCTGGCCCTTAACTTCGCTCATTTTCTGTCTCTTTTGTGTTTGTGTTGCATGTTATTAGAGTTGATACTTTAAATGAGAATTTTCCTTTTCAAGTTGTAAAGAGTCTAAGCTTAATAGGTAGGTTTTATTAGCACTTCTTTTAAGCACATTCTACAGGTGTATTCCCTTAGGACTAGTAGACAAACCTGAAATTAGGAAATTGAAAATTTAACATCAAACGAAACTTACACGGGAAAAGAATAATTTTAGACACTATCATCATGTATTACCCTCACCTTAAATATGTGAAAATGCTAGTAAAACCTCTTCTCCTAAATGAATGTATATGAGGAAAAATGCCTGCATTTGTGAGTAAATGAAGAAGAAGTGATCCTGATTACTCAGATACAAAACAGAGCAGAACAGATGCACAATTCTGTGGCACCTGTTACTTTTTTCGCAAGTTATATTTCTTTTTTTTCTAAACAGCTAAACATTTATTTATTTAAGGTTTATAGTAATTTTTATTATCATCTTCTGGTTGTTTCATAAGAAAAAGGGAGGAATTTTAATATTAGCTATTTAAAATATCTTCCAATATTTGCAGAGTAGATCTGTTTGGAACATAACACGTTATCTGACTCTAGATGCTATGCATCTGTTGTTTGATTTGCTGCTACAAACACTAGATGCAACAGAGAAGAGAATTACAGTTACAGACTCTCTGATGATGTTGCAAGCCACTTTTCACAAATGCTGACTATGCCTGGGTTAAGACTGTCAGATGATGAACAGACTAACAGGAGGACACAGATGTCTGCCTGGAGCAAGCGGTGAGGAACCATGAAGTTTTGTTTACTCTTCAACCTGCTCCAGTCAAAGGGCAGGAAATATCTGGACAGCTGTGCAGTTTGCCCATGGCACTCTTCTGCAAGGCCAGAATGGTGTTGGTGTGGAAAACATAACAGAGACTCCTCCAACACCTTGCCAAGTAACGCACGTGATCACATTTGCATTGTACAGGGGCATTACTAACCTGGGATACTGCCACAAGACGCAGAAATGGACCTTAATCCTATCAATGATTCTCCAGCCTGTTTCCCATTGTGATGTGTAGTTGGTACTATGTGCTGAGAATTTGTTGGCAATTGGCCCAATGTGAAGAAGAGATTCTGACAAGTTTTGTGGAAAACAGAGCTGCTTTGGCATGGCTTCTTCTGACACCTGTAAGGGGAAAGACTTTCTCAGAAGCCCCCTGTCCCTGAAATGCCTGCGAGTTGTCATGTAAATTGTCTTTGTGGCAAAGCAGTTTATGCTTGCATGTAGAAAGCTGATTTTTAAAGGCAGATATCTTCTTATTCTAGTCTTAGAGGGCTCATTTTATGATGGCCAGTGTTCCCTTTGGTTTTGTATGTGGCTGCATGCACATAATTTTCTAATAACGGTTCTCAGCATAGTTTTCATTCTGCATGCTAAACTGAACAAAGTAAAGAAACTGTGTATTATTCATCAAGATGATGCCAAGGTCACAGAAACTTGGCTATACAGCTGCTTATATCAATCTACCTTTTCAATTATTCCTGATTTGCAATTTTGTCAAGAGAATTTCTCCGCTGAAGCATAGTGCGAATTTACAAAAGCAAAAGAAGGAGTACATCAGATTCACCTCTCAAAGTTTGGGGAGTAAATTAAAAGCCATTGGTTTTGAATCTTTTTCATTATTTGCCTTTTGGAAAAAAAAAAAAATACCCAAAGAAGAGAATAAAACCTGTTTTCCTTATTCCTTAGACTTAAAGGTTAGTTGTATGTTTCTCCTTCAGGGTTGCCATGGTGATGAGAGTAATGTTAAGGCCTAGCTAGGCAGGTACTAGATTAGGCTAAAATCATTTATCCTTCTTTTCACCTGCAAAATGCATGGCCAGAAGATGAATAGCATCATTTAGAGCACTCACTCTTCTGACAGGCTGCTGTAAGCTCAGCCCCAAGAGTTCACATTAAAACATGGACAGAAGTTTTGCAAGCCTAAATTGTACTGCAGAAGGAGGCTGGCTTTAAAAATAAATCTAAAAATACAAATATATCACTGGAATCAATAGTAAAACTCAGCAATGGCACAATAAAAGCTCCAGCTCTGCCTTATCTACTTGAGAAGAAAATGGAGAGGGAAGAATATGCAGGCAGAGGAAGCTGAATGATTGCTTTTTTTAGTGATGCTGAAACTTACTTACTGCAACGACTCATTAGCTTTCCAAGGCAGGGCTGTCCCAGCTGCATGGAATCATAGAATCATAGAATAATTTGGGTTGGAAGGGACTTTTAAAGGTCATTTAGTCCAACCTCCCTGCAATGAGCAGGGATAGCTTCAAGTAGATTAGGTTGCTCATAGCCCTGTCCTAACTGACCTTGAATGTTTCCTGGGATAGTGCTTCTACCACATCACTGGACAACCTGTTCTAGAGTTTCACCACCTCTTTTAGCTGCTTTTTTTTTAGTTTAAAAGGATTATCCCTTTATAGACTGTTTCACACTTTTAATACTAACTCTGATTCTGGTAAAGTTGCCCCAATGTGTTGTTGGGCTCGGATGTCTCTCCCTGCCTTTCTCTGATCCACTTACTATTCTGAATAATGCTACTGATCTGCCAGAGAGGAACCACAACCACACACTCCTATGAAAATCAGGCTCAAGAAAACTTGAAAATGCTATTTAATTTTTTGCTGTGCTTCAGGGCAGTCATTTGTCTCTGCACCAGGCAGGTGCTTGTCTACCACGCACTCAAAGACCTTCAAAAGATAGCTAATGCTACCTTACAGCTCCAGGTTGGAAATACTCTTCCTATTTTGTTTTTTTCTTTGAATACAACTTTCAATTTAACTTTCTTTACAATATGCACATACATCATTAATATCAATCTTCATTTAATATGAAATGAGTGTTTATAATCTGGTTCTTCCATTCCCCCCCCCCCCAAAAAAAATGATTTTAGTACTTCATATCTTAATTTCATTCTCAAATAAATTGTGAGGTTTGTATTGGTACCTTAAAAATGTATTTAGATGCATGTAGGCTGGGGTTCTGTATTTAATTATTGAAAAACTAAATGCTTTGTGATATATTCCTCTTAAGCAGAAGTGGAAAAATGGTATCGCTTTTCTTCATAGCTCTGTTTATTTATAGCATATGCAGTTAATGGATATTTCTAATGTCCCTTACACAGTGAGTAGATTACCTGATGCTAGCTATTTCATTTCAAATATCTCACGTTTTCATATTTAGGATCATCAACATATTTTTACATTAATTATTTAACTGCCATTACCAATCCTTTTAGTCGGGCACACTTCTGCCTACTCAGGGCACAATTAGTCACTGCATTATTATAGATTTAAACCAGTTTAAGTGAATAAAAAGTAATTTGCACATTTTGTAACACAGTTGTATTTTGTTCTGAATATTTTTACCCTGAATATTAGCTTTCAATATCACATTAAGACATTTTTTTTTTCAAAATGGGGTAACTAAGGCTTATGCAGTTGTTTTCTTATTTTAGGTCCTGAATTACTTTTAAGAACTATACTTCCACTTGACTATTGACCCCCTTCTCATCCTCCAATAGCAAACAGACAATACAGCAAGTAAAACAATTCTGAATTAATGTTAAGGGATGCAATAAGCCAGTTAATCTAGAAAGTCTGTCTACTGTACTTGCTCTTATTGGAACCACAAAATGCATAGCTAACCGTCTTTTCTGTAAATGCAGATTCATACCTATTCTGTGTCACAGCATGTGGTGCAACCACCACTTCCAGCCTTTTAGCCAAATAATTTTTTTCCTGAAACCATTTTTATGAATGCTTGATTCAGTAGTTGGATGCATTGATGATTTTGGAAAGAATTGTGTATTAATGGTTGGGAGGATGAAAGACTGAAGCTCTGTGCTTGAGACACAGTTAAGGTTTTGTTCCATATTCTTGGGTCCTAGGTGTTACTGTAACACTAATCATAAGAGAGAGTAAATTTATAAACAGTAGAATATCTGCCCTGATGCAATTTGAACATGAAAAATAAAACATGGCCATGCTATTTTATAAGCATTTTTGAGACCAGGAGACAGTAGAAGCACACTAAAGAAAATCAACATCTAAGAAAAGTATCTTAAGTTAGGGGAAGAACAATTCCTCATCAGGAAACAGGTCAACTCTCTTTTTCAACTTTTAATAGGATTGTAAAATGAAAACAGACTTATTTCATGACCACTATTCATCTTTCTTATCTGCTTTTCTTTTTGCTGTCTTGCAAAGCAAGCTTTGACTCTTTTGGAATATTAACCTTGGTTGTGCAGCAAGAGATACCTTCTCCTTCTTAATTAACCATTAGGTGTGTACTTAGATCAAAAATATTAATTAGCAAAAGTTAAAAATATTACAGGATCTCTAATCTGCTTCTTGGAAAGGTTCATTTTATTATAAAGCTTTCCCTAAATGTAAGGATGTAAGAAGGATCTGTAATGGACATGATCACACTGAGACCTGTGAGGTGAAGATTTTCTGTTTTATTCCCAGATGACTGAGTCTTTCTTAGAGTAATGTCATAAAGAAATAATTCTATCAGTGGACAAAGGTTAAATATATTTCCAGTCTGTTATGCGTAAAATGCAAATAATCAAATGAGACTTTCACAAGTACATAACAATTTCTCTTAATTTGTCCCTTTGTCCTCATGCAAATGGTAAGCCTTCTTTCATGAAGGAATATTCGTTTTATTAATGCAGTCCTAGAGATCTGCTATTTAGAGTTCTATCTACCTTCCTTCATGAGGAAAGTCAGTGGAAGCTTTGTCAGTATCCTCTATCATATTGTTCTAAAGCTTCCTAAAGTGAGAGTCAGCAAAACAGCAGACAACAAACGCCAACGAAGTGTCTCTTGTGAGGCTGCCAGCCCTTCAAGGCTTTCACATGATCCATGAACTAAATGGGATGAGCATGGAGTTACCAGGGCTCCAAAGCAGGGCTAACATTAAAGCAGCACTGTTTGTGCGACCAGTGCTAGAAGTCTGGGCATCAGTTTCATTTCCAAAATCTGATTTTAATGGTGTAACTGCTTTTGCACAGGGGATAGCTGGCTGTGAATTCCTTTTTTACTGCTGTTGCAAAATCTGCTTGCCTCTTTTGAAATTTAAAATTGTTCAGTCTCAACTAGTAAAAACTTCACCTTGCAAAACTTTACTGACACAAAAAATCTCAATCATAAAAGCAGATCTGATTGTGTGGATAATTATCCCTTGTATGAGTAGAAATATGCAAGACTGATGTTTGAAACATGCTCTCTGGGCTATCATAACTTAAGAAAAAGAAAAGTATTTTTCCCTTTTAATCTTGATGGCAAAGCTAGCAAATAATTTACAGTATGAATTAATTGCTGTTCCTTTTTTGAAAAATGAATCTTAATAAATGACTTGGTTTCATTTGAAAAGATATTATTCTGAATACAGAGCGTGTGCTTTTTCGTGAAAAATTTAGTAAGGCTGTTTAATACTGTAAATGCATTCACTATGTAGCACCAGCACCCACATTAACCCAGTAGACTGAAACAGCTCCATCCGTTGGCTCAATGGGCCGTGAAATAAAAATGTTCTCTCTGTAAGCATTGACACACTAGACCTCAGTGGACTGAAGCTCCCATGATGAGTTAGCAAGTGAATGATACTCTAATAAGACCTTTTTTAGGCCCTGACGTGACAGATTTACAGTACCAAAGAAATAGAATGAAGCCTCATTTTTTCAGGGTTCTTCAGTTTAATGTGTATTTCATAGTTAAAGTAGTTATATTTAGGGGCTGTTTCAATGCTGTCCAAGTTTCACATGAAATTTTAAAAAATGCTTCCTTTTACTTATGAGGCTAAATCTAATTTTCAATAGACATTTGGGGGACAGACATATTCCTATTGCATATTAGCAAATTGCTAGAGCAGATTATACATGCTCCACCCGTCTGTCAGCTAGCAGTTACTGCAGGACTGATGTGCAGACAGGGAATAGATTGAATGAGTCCTATTCACACTTCAGCATGCGGCTGTCTTCATTAAAACTGCCAGGTAAGGTGGTTTGAGTGGCTGATGTTGCACTGTGGAGGATTGGCGAGTAATGTGCGTCCCGTCCTTTTGTCTGAACCTTGGCAGTGATAGTCCTTAGCTTCTGCAGAGGACTTTTCTATGTCTTCTAGAAAGAAAAAGTCAAATGTGGACTGACTTTTGAATATAGTATCTTCATATTTATTCTTACTCTCAACCAAACCTCAGAGAACTTCATTCAGCTGTATCTCTGCTTTCTTTCTCACCCCTGCTCCCTTGGCTGCAGTGTTAGCCTGCCTGAGGGTAGAAATGTTGTCCCGATCCGATATCGGGGAGGTTTCGATTCGATCCCAGGAGACGAGATTAAGATGCAAACGCAGTCATATGCCGTGCAACCTTGTAAACTTTATTTTCGGTGAACGGGGAATCGGAGGTCTGGCGGGGATGGCAGCGGGGGGGGGGGGGGGGCGGAGAAGACGAGACAGGGTAAAAAAAAAAAAGGGTAAAGTCGGAAAAACCCCAGCAGGCGAGGAAAAGAAGTGCGGGGGAGGGGAGAGGATCAGTTACCACCACCACGGATTCGACGATGTCCAGCGATGTCCGGTCGGCTCAGTCTCTGTGCAGGCGTGGAGCCCCGGTGAGAGTAGGGCCCAGCAGCCAGGCGGTGAGGAGGAGACCAAGAGGGCGGCGAGGAGAGCAAGAGGGCAAGAAGGCGGCGAGGAGCATGTGCTGCCCTTTTATAGGGGCATTTTCGCATGCGCAGAGCATGTCTGCATACGTGCAGTTCCTGCCATGCGTGCTGCCCGCTTAGACAAGTCCATTTTTGCCCGTCCACGGGCTACTCTGTGCGCAAGCGCTCTGCTTTCCTGCAGGTCGTTATGGCAGCTTCCTTCCAGAGGCGAGCAAGAGATGGCAATAGCGATGTCGAGACAAAACCAGTTTGTGGCGGTCTTCTACACCACCCCGTGGCTCGACATTGCTGCCTTTGCGGTGGTGTGGGAGGTGGTGGTGGTCTAGAGATACAGAATGAGAGGGAACGAGAAATGAGAGAGAAAGAAAAAGAGAACGAGAGAAAGAGGGAGAGAGAAAGAGAGAGAAAAATAGGGGTAGAAACCAGGATAGAAGGGATGGGTGACACGGCAGGGGAAGGAGGGACCAAAAAAAAAAAAGGGGTATGGCACAGAAATGCACAATCGTAGGCAGGTTGAAACATTGCACAATGTAAACACTGTCTCTTCGAACACTGCTAAGTTTAACAATGTCTTACTGAACAAAAGTTTGAGGAATCAGGTAAGTATGAGGTAGTCTTTTCATGATAACAAACACAGGAAATCAGGGTGGGTTTGACATGGATATAGGTATGCAATTCTTCCGTTTAACAGTCTGTGAATTCTATAGGGTCTAAATGATGGGTACAGTGGTCAGTTTTGGTTGACGAATGACATGGATCTGTCTTACGCCATCAGGTGATGTGATGGGTATGAATTGCATATTGGATACCACATGTCGGATTAACTGAACAAAACAGGGAATAACACATGGTAAAAACATTAAAGCAGCAACCGCGCATAACAAAAATAGTAGTAATTGTTTTACCCATCGTGTCCCTGGCAACCAGGACCACAAATCACCAGTCCAACCATTCCATGTTTGTACTGGAATGTGAGCGATTCTCCTAATATCTTTGGTCAATTGGAGGACCACTTCGCCCACGTCATCGATCTCCAAGCAACAGTTAGAAATATTTAGTTTCCCACACACCCCTCCCTCTTCAGCTAACAGGTAATCCAAGACCATGCGATGTTGAAGGATTGCCGTGCGCATCTGTTGAGACTGACGAGTTAAAAGGTCTAAGGCATCTGCAGTTTTATTAGTGATGATTTCTAGAGCCACTTGCAATCGAATTATCCAATTTAAATTATAAATTGGTTCCCTTGCCCCTGATATTGGTTCATTGGGGTTCCAGGTGGCAGGTCCGTAATGCTGAATTATTCTCTCATGAGGCCACTCATCACTCCCCCATTTTTGCGTTCCAACCAGGTTAATCTCAATAGATCGCATTTTACTGGCAATCCTTCTATCCCCCAGATCACCATATAGTCTTATCCCCAAATGAGGTCCACCCGTCTCTGGGAGGAGGAAAAACATGGGCCGGATAATCCCTACATAACAAGTCCCTGCCCATTCTGCCAGTAAATGTTTGTAGGCAGTATGTCCGCAGATCCAATAATGACCCTTTTTTGCCTTAGTGCCATAAGCAAATGGTCCAGCTGTCTCCCTTGGAGATTGTAAATGAGTTGTGTCCTTGTCGCCAAAAGGGCTAAAAAAACTCAGTGGGGCTGTTGTTTATGCGGCCAGTGCAGTACCAGGCGCCAGAATCATTTTTCCACTCACACACTTGACTATAGGGGTAATAATTGGACCGTTGGAGGAAGGTTTCATTTTTGCTTGACCAGTATCCCTTAAATCCCCGACTGTGCCCAGCTTCAGCAAGCCACATGCATATGCGGACACCTCTATCTTTATCAACTAGCTTATGGGTGAGTGTCCATTTCCACTTGCTTTCCCCAACATGGATCTCTCCCTCCTGGACACAGTTTAAACAATATTGCCCGACAGCCGGAAACTGAATTGGCCATGTTCCGCTATCACCCCAAGTAGAATTCGTGGTCTCACTGTAATTGCTCACAATCTGGGCTGGAGTGAGGGGTGTAGACGTCCATGGCCAGCTCGATAACCCCAGGGGTCCACCACAGACCCAACAGTGACTCAGATTAAAAGTTCGACTTACAGCCTTGGCTAACGACACAAACTCATTGTCCTTAAAGGGATCATAGGGATCAGTGGGAGGTGGAGGAAGTGGTTTTCCATGGCTTCCATAGATGCATCCCCAAACCAGTATGACCAACAATAACGTGCGCATTCTGATTAAGTCGCAATCTGTGTCCGTTTTACTTCCTCTGGGAGAGTGTATACAGGTTGATTGCTCCTTCCTAGAAAATAAGAACAAACTCGCTTCTCGGGTTAGAACAAAGAAATAATAATCAACCTGCCAGTCCTCCCACAAACTCTTTCCTTCTCTCAAGCGTAGGGGGTTGTTTTCCAGGGGGTGTATGCCCAAACAGACATGACACTGTTCACAAGAGGACATACATGTTTTGCATTCCTCCCTGGTAACTGGCCACCATCGAGCTTGCGTCTCATGAAATAAATCATACCATTTCCATACAGAGGCCCTTTGGGCCACCCCATCAGGGGGTGGGGTTCCTGTTAAAACTGCTTTGGTCACTTTAAATGGGTCCCAAAGGATTATGGGTTGCTGTTGGATAGTTCCTTCAGCCTCTCTCAAAGCCAGACTATCTACAAATAGGCCCTTTTCCCAAGTTGTGTATCTTTTTCCAGCATCTTTGAAACTACGTGAATAGAACCCGATGGGCCAAATGGGCCCCTCTGGTTCATTTTGCCACAAATTAATTGAGAGCCCAGTTCGGGCAAACCCCCATTTGATTTGGACTGGGTCCACTGGATGGATAGGTCTAAGGGCTTGGTAGGCATTTGCCTCAAACACCAACAGTCGTAACGCCTCATTGTGGACCTGGGTCCACTCCCATTGGGCCTTTTTCCACAGTAAATCATACAAAGGTCTAGCAATAATCAAAAGGTTAGGGATATGTTTTCTCCAGAACACGAGTAGTCCTAATGCATGCTGTAGCTCTTTCTTTGATTTTGGCATTTTAATTAGATCGAGGGAGGACAGAGTATCAGGGAGGATACAAGTCATTCCCCCCCTCCAGCAGATTCCCAAAAGTTTCCCTTCACTTGAAGGGGCTTGTATTTTTTCGGGCGGAATCGTCAATCCTGTATGTTCTAAATGGGTGATAATGTCCCGCTGCGCCTCCTTAACTTCCTCTGTCTGACTCCCTCCCACAAGCACATCATCTATATACTGATAAATCTTCACCCCCGCTTGTATGGTGATCGCTTCCAATTCCTGCGCTAGAGCATGGTGATCTAACGTGGGAGAGTGCTTATAGCCCTGGGGAAGCCGTGTGAAAGTGTACTGCTGTCCTTCCCAGGTGAAAGCAAAACGGCTCTGATCTTCAGGTTGAAGGAGAACCATAAAGAACATGTCCTTAACATCAACAGTTGCCAGAATCGGGTGCCCGTGCTCCTGAATGGTGCTAATGAGCTCGGCAATGTTGGGCACAGCAGCAGTTAATGGTCCCGTATTAGCATTCAAACAGCGGTAATCGACAGTTAACCGCCACTTTCCATTAGGTTTTCGCACCGGCCAGACCGGGGAATTGTAAGGCGAGTGGGTGGGAACCACCACTCCTTGTTCCTGCAGCTCTGCCAGCACCGGGGCTATGCCTGCCCTGGCTCCCAACGGCAGCGGGCAGGGTTTCACATTCGTTAATTTAGAAGGGGGGAGGGCAGGCGCCGCTTGTAGCAGAGGCACGTCCGCGCTGGGGGTTTTAGCCAATTGTCTAATTTGGGAGGCACCGAAGGACCACGAATTTCCCTGGGTATCACGCCACTGTTTACCCTTTAAAACATCCATGCCTAAAAGGTTCATTTGGAAAGGTCCCACAGCTATCATGGTGTCCACGGGTTCTCCCTCCCCCGGTAGCCATAATATCACCGGAGTCATGGGCACTGTCTGAGTTTTCCCTAAGGCGTTTAAAACTATCAGGCTTTTGGACGGGACCGAAATTCCACACCGTTCCGCCTCGACCCGGCTTAGCACAGTAATTTGTGCTCCGGTATCAACCAAAAAGGTTACCGGTCTCCTCTTTGGCCCTACCGCCACCGTAATCAATAAATCCCCTTTGTTATTGCAGGTGAGTTGTCTTACAAACATCCACCCTCTGCCTCCCCCCTCACCCTGGCGGAGCGGAGGATTTAGTTTCCCACCAGCTTCTTCCCTATTTCGTTCCCCCCCCCGAGTTCCACCACGGGTGGGGCACTAGGACCTGGCGCAAAAGCGATTTCTCGCCCTGACCATCTTTGCACAAGCTGTCCTAGCTTCTTGGTCGGGAGTCCATCCATGAGGTCCCGGGGAATGCCCTTCTGAAGCCCTAACTGCCAGAGTCCCTGCCGATTCAGGGGCTTTCCTTTCCCGGCCAGATCCGGGCTTCTCCCTGAGAAAAACAACTGCCCACTCCCTCGCTCTGCGACTCGCACGGCTCTGGTTTCAGCCCTTTGATATGGCCGGTTAACAGGTCCGTATCTCCTCCCATAGTTAATCCGCTCTTGGGCTGTCTGCCCCCACGTCCACACTTTCCTCCCCGGCCACCGACAGACCAGATAAGTATCTCTGGAGAGACACGAGTCTTAATTGCTAATATCTTCACAGCATCTCCATACCCATGGAGGCTACAGCTTTATAACAGGAAAAGTAGCAGATAAAGAGTCAGCTTGCTGTGGAGATTGGAGATTATTTTATTAATGTGAAAATTACAATGTTTTAAATTTTATCTGTTAAGTGAATGAGTCGAACCATGATGCACTGAAGTATTAATAAGCTTTCAGTTAAACTTTGCCACAGTGTTCTTACTCAGTTATTCTCTCCGCTGCCAGCTAGAAGGAAGCCCTTTTATAATATAGCTGTAAATGTTGGACCCCAATTGCCACATTATAATGTGATGGTAATATAATGCACGTTCTGTCAAAGATCTGTAATTATGTATTTGTGTGAGGCATCATAATGGCTCCTCTAGTATTATACAGCTTTAAATCTTTATATGGTGGTTATTTCTTAGCATTCATATTATTCTAACAGTAATTTGTATTTAATATCACACTGTGTCTGCCTTTGATTATATTTTATAATAAGATGCAGCAGGATTAGTTATCAGATGATGCTTAATTTGCATAATGAGCTAATTGAATCTTCTGAATTTGGAAGCAATCATCCCAGAACCTTGTTTTTGAAAACCCATAGTCCCAAGTACCAGGGACAAACACCATGCAAAGGGAAGCATTTTCTGGAATGTAGGACAATTCAAAGCAGAATTTATTGAACACTTTCTGCAGTAGGTTCATATGTTGGATGTGAAAGAAATCAGATATTTGATAGATGGCCTTATAGTGGTAACAACTTTCAGAATGTCGATTTTAAGTTAATCATCAAAAAGTGCAACTTTCCTGAACGCTTGCTTTAACCAGTGTCCCTAATTTCAAAGTCAGTTCCATGTCTGTGTAAAGTACATTTTATATACCTATACGCGTGTGTGCACATATGCATATGCTACATACTACATAGGTTTGCGTATATTAAATTAGATATTTATCTGCATATTGCATATGTTGCATGTATACATTGGATTTCTCAAAATGTATAATTAGCATCATTGGAAATTCTGATGCAGAGTGATTTATCGGATTTAAAATAGCTGATTTTTAGACCCTGAGAATTTTCCACCTCTCTCCCTGAAGTCTGAGCAATAGTTTCACACAGCTCACTTGTTAATTACAGGGTGCTGTCCTCATCTTGATGTAATTTATACACACTGGCAGTCATTCTAATACTCAGTATGTCCTCACAGCTGCTGGATCTAAATCCACTGCAAATAGCAGAGGTGACAATGGGTAGCCCTATCTAATGTATCATTTGCTACACAATATAATGAGCATAAAGGAAATATTTATTTGAAAGCTATTATACTGGCAGATTTCATTGTTAAATGGCCACTCTGCCTCTGAGTCAGGGGCTGGTGGAATCTAACTCAATGTGCAATGGACCCTGTTGTTTATTTGGGTCTGATTTTTTTTGTGTGTGTGTGTTTTCTTTTGGTGTTATTATTCTCTTGTTAGGAGGGTAAAATATAAATATATAATATAAAATATATTTATATACAGACAAGTATAATAAACATATTTAAAGTATAAAATATATTAATACCTATATACATACAAAAAACAGGCTTCTTAGACATCCTTCCTGTTGAATGGAGGGCACTTCACACCCATTTCGCTTTAAATTTTGCCCCATGTGATCAGTTTTGGTCTTCTGTGTGCAGCTACAGGGCCAATGTACAACATAAAAAACATAATTTTAAGGTCCACGTAAACAAATGTTCTTCTATCACAATGTTTAAAATGCTTTAAATAGGTGCTACCTCTACAGTGGCTTCTGTAAATTTGTATTTTATCTGGAGGATTGATGCCTACTAAACAAATTAACAAAATGTGACAATGTTGAGGATCATCTGCCCTAATGAGTATGGACAGTGCTGTTCCTGTGATTACTCCTCTTGCTAATCTTGGGAACCCAGATCAATGATTTCTACAGAAGAAAATCACTAAAGGTTTAGGGAGGAAGCAGGCTTCACTGCTATTACCCCTGTATTGCTATCTCAAGGTCTCCTTGTCAGACTGTGT
This sequence comes from Opisthocomus hoazin, assembly GCF_030867145.1. Classification (NCBI taxonomy): domain Eukaryota; kingdom Metazoa; phylum Chordata; class Aves; order Opisthocomiformes; family Opisthocomidae; genus Opisthocomus; species Opisthocomus hoazin. Next base: position 12,800,285 of record NC_134427.1, read on the forward strand.
GTGTAACTGAATGGGCAAAGAGTTTATTCTCCTGATTGAAGTCCCTCAGATCCCTCTAAGTTTTCACTGAGATACTGTCTCTCTTACTCTGTTATATCTGTAAGTCACTGATCTAACCCGATGGAACCAAATTTCTGCTAAGCTGTGGAAAAGTACAGCTAGCGAACACTGCCTTCTGAAAATCAAATCCCTGGCTGTGCAAGGTGAATTCAAAAGATGTAATCTCGTGGTTAGGGCACTGCATTAGGATTCGGAAAACTGAGTTTTGCTGGTCAGCTCTGGGTTCCTTTGAAAATAACTTTGGGTCGGGCCCTTAAATGTATGTAAGTCTATTTTTTGCCAACACTAATAGAGTTTATGCATTCAAGATGCAGATTCTTGGAATCGTCTAGGGTTTTTTTTTATGATGATGGTGGTGTTGTCCAGTAAATCGGAATAAGAGGAGGCTATTCTGATAGAAATAATTCTGCTGTTACTCTTGGAGGGTTGTTATGACCACTAGTATGTTCAGATAAGATAGACTAACAGAGACAAAACCAAATCAGTCTGGGGAGGATACACATGTAAATAGCTGTTAGATTATGTCATCGTCAATGGTTGAAAGCACAACAATTCAACAGCCAAAAGTTATAGGTTTTATGTTCTTTAAATATGCATAAGACAAAAAAATTTGTTTGAACTGGCACTCTTTATGTTCAGTTTTATTTCAAAATAGAGAATATGTTTGAAGTGACAGATCCCTAAAGAGCGTGCTGTCACGTTGCTAAGTACCTGTACTTTACAAAGTGTCAGGTTTGCAAGAAAAGGGACTGGAGAGACAATTAAAAAATGTAGGAATGCCCTTCAAATAAATGTCTGAGGTTGTTTTCTGGAAATTGTCTGTTATTAGATATCTGTTTTCTATTTTTGAGGCTTTTGGGGTTCTAGTGGTAGTCGGCTGTCAGTTCAACTGAGCAATCTTGCTCAGTGTTCAGAACATCTCATACAAGTGCGAAAGTCAGGCATCTTGACCAGGTTTCTCTGTTGAATGACAGGAAGCAAAAGCATCTGTAATTATTTTGAGTTGCCGAAGTTCTTCACTCTAATTTAGAAGCCGGTGCTATCACAACTTACGAGTTACAAGTGTCCCATGCAGTTGATGTGTATGTTTAAAGATTTCCAACTAGATAGAAGGTGGCCTTGACATTTTTTTAAGAGGTCTCTGGCACAGTGGATTCCTCTCCAGAACAATACGATGACAAAAGAGGTTTGGAAAGTTTAAATAAATTCTAGCCTGAAGAGTTTATTATCCAAACTGGAGTTACAAACTTCTCAGTATTCATTAGTGTTTTGTAGCTGTTAGTGTTTAGTCATCCAATGTTTGAATTAAGGATTTTTTGTCACAGCAGAAGCTTTCAGTCTGGGAACATGGTCTGGAGGAAGCGGAGCATGACTGAAACACTGGCAAACAGATTATTGGCTGGTGTTGTGCAGGAGGAAGTATCTAAACTAAGAACTCTCAATCAATAGAAATAGCCTGTACGCGGCTGGGACTGGGAGACTGGAAGCTTCTGAACCACAGCTGGTGGTGGAAGTTAGAGCCTAAAAGCTACAGCTAGAGAATTCTTTACTCAGACTATTGATTTTTGATCCTGAGACATAGCAGCTAAAATAAATACGAGAATGCATAATCAGCTCATGATTCCATGCCTGCTGGGTATCTGAATCCTATCTGTAGGAATCAGCTGATAGTGATGGATAGTTACATGCCCTCTCTGCAGGATCTCAACCACAGTGCCCTCAAATGACTTGCTTGAATCCCCTCCAAAACAGGGATTAGAGTATGGGCCATATCAGCATTTGCCAGCTGGTCTGTAACAACTTTTGAAGTGGTGCTGAAAGCAGTTCTACCTCACTCACAAAAGAAATGGAGGCCTGGAGAAATCCTTTTCTTGTTTGGTGTCCTGACTTACTGAGAAAGCATTTGAGAGAGTGGTGAGTGAAGCGAAGGAGACTGCAGAAATTTTAGATCTAGCTAGTGACGTGGAAATCTGAAGTTTCTGATACAGTCTGTAAAAGCACGTTTTAGCAATTTGTACAGATAAGCTATTCCGTTTATTACTGTAGTGGTAGATGGGCCAATGGATGCAACAACCACTCAATTTCAGGGCTAATCCCTAGAAAGTTTGCGTGTCCTCCTGGTAGTTTTGAAACACTTCATGTGTGTCTTTTACTGTAGCTGACATGGGGCAGCACGTGGTGAAAGTTCTTCTTAGGCTTAGATATACAACCAAGTTATCCTGGTTTAAAAAACTGTAGTGAATCAGCTGTCTTCAGCCATGAGCTTGCTATCAATCTGCAGGAATTACAGCCACTGCTCTTTAGCCTCGTCTTTCTCTATAAAGCTGCTTCTCCTTACCTTGGATGCGATGCGGTCTAGGAGGGTGGACCACAGAGCGCTCCATCTCGGGCGATGTTGACCTCAGTAAATTGATTCTGTGGTCAATAGAAAGTGCCCATTTACTTTTAAGAAGTTCACTGCTAGTCCTGACACAAACCAGAAAGTAAAATAACCTCAGCTTCATACCCAGAAAACGTTGCTGGTGATCTCCTGGTCTCACATGTAAGAAATCAATGACAGGTTAATATATTTAGAAATGTTTTACCATTTCCTAAGGTTACTATCACAGTGTTATGTAAAGAGGAGGTAGTGCTCTGCTTATAATTGAATTCATGGTGAATTATTTAATTCAAAATATCTGAAGAGTTAAGCAGTCCATAAATGACATTTTTCAAATTGATCCTTCAACACAGAACACAGTGCATTTGTAGATCACTTTCATGCTGCAATACAAATCTGTCTGCAGACCAAGTAATGGCGTGACCACTCGGACGAATGCGCCTTTTCAGACATGCTGAAGAACTAATGCACAGGGAATTAAACAACGAAGGTAGACAGAAAGCAATCTTTCACATCATTAATAATAGATACTTTCTGTGTTTTGTGATTTTAGTCAAATTGTGAGTCTGCATAATTAGGAAGGCATTTGCACAGATATAAGTAACCAGAATAAATTAGGTGAAGAAATGAAAATGCAAAAGCAACAGTCTTGATTTAAATAATATCTCTGCTCATAGCTTGGCTAATTTACTGCGGTAAATTACGTGATAAACACATTATACTGATTTCTTATGTACTAGAAATTTTTCTTCTGGGGTTTGCTAAATATTTTTGTATTCCTGTCCTGCAGAAAACAGGAATATTTAAGAATACTGTGCGGCACTGTCATCCTTCTAGTTACTACTATTTATCATTTCTATTGCAGTAACATCTACTGCCTGCCCATTGAACAGATGCAGGGAAGTCCAGCCTCTAACTAAAATATAGAAGCCAAGAAGAATCACCAATTTTAGGAAAATTGAAATGTTTTGTGGCAAATAAGATTTTATAACCACTTTTGTTTATCACCAGCCTTCTGTCCCTGGAAAACAAACCGTGTTGTTTTCAACTTGCAACAAAAGGCGTAGACAGCCCATGTTGTGACAGGTTGTCTCCAGAAAGCCGTACTCAGGCTGGCTCAACGTCTTTGATAATCAGCACAAGTCTCAGTTTACTCCATGGTGAGGTATGTTCAGTTTAGATGAGTTTCAATGTTGATTCAATTTTTGTTGTTGTTGTGGTTTTGTTTCTCAGCTTGGACTCTGCAGATTTATGTATGTGTCCCTGAGTCAGTCATTCCTACTGTCCATGCTATGTAAAAATAGCAGTAAAGGTTGTTTCACCACTTTAGAAAAAGATCTCTGTGGCACAGGAGGCCTTTTCCAGGGAGTAGTCATGGAGCTGAGCTAGTCATGAGGGTGAACCTGGAGAAGCTTGATATAAAAAAGCCAGGAATGGTCCTTGTTTGGTTTTGGCATGCTGTCTTTGTGTTCTTGGCAGGCTTTTTTGGTGGGTGTTTAATCCATAGTTCTTGCATTTTAGGTGTGTTTTATTGGCGTTTTTGTGAGTTTTGATGTTATTTTATTCTCCTTTGTGTTTTGGAAGGGGTTTTTTTCGGTTTTGTGAGGGGCTTTTGCATTCTTAGTGTATTTCTATTGCATTTTTTTTTTCGTGTTATGGCACTTTTTTCATTATGATGCTTTCTTGGGTGCTTTTTGTGATATCTTTGCATTTTTGGCGCATTTTTGGCTTTTTTTCCTGGGTTTGGCTTTTTTCATGAATGTGGTTTGTAATTTTGGTTTTTTTACCTTTTTGGTGTGCTATTTAGTGTGTGGGTTTTTTTTTTTGTTTATTTTGGAGATTATATGTATTTTTTGCTGTTTTGCATTTGTTTCCATTTCTGGGCATTTTAAATTTTGGGACTTTTTGCTGTTTTGCAGGAATTTTGGAGGGGATTTTTCCTTTTATTATTTTTTTAAACTTTTTGTGACTGTTTCCACTTATTGTATTTTATTTTCCTTTTTTGAAAGTTTTGGAATTGTTTTCCTTTTTTTTTTATTGTTTTAATCTAATTTTGGATGGTTTTGGCATTGAACAGCAATTTTCATTAGTGGACAGTTTGGGTGGTTTTGGGCATCTTTGGGTGCTTTTTGGTATTTCTGTTTTTTTCTGCCATTTTTTTGTGCCTTTTTTTTTTTGGCATTTTGGGGCCAAAAACATTTTGGACATCATTTTTGTGCCTTTGCCAGTTGTTTTCAGGCTGGTTTTGGGCAGTTTTGGTATTTTGTGTGTTTTCTGGTCTTTTTTGCACTTTTGGTTAGTGTGGTTTTTCATCATTTTTGGGTATATTTCAGCATTTTGAGGGGTCTTTTTTTGGCAATTTTTTTTCCTGAAATGTTTTTGTGGTCTTGATAATGTAGGTGATGTTATTTTTGGGCACAGAGCTGAAGGCCCTAGTGGGCCAACATCCCAGGGACACTGCTGCATGTACTGTGTGTTATGGGACTGGCCACCATGTCTTTTGCAGTTCAGCCATTTGGAGAGAGGAACTAAACCACTTATTATGTAAGTGATGCTGAATTCTTTGCTTATGAGACAAAATAATGTGAACTGATCCTGGACAAACTGTATGCAATTTCAGATCGAACCTATAAGAAAAGTGCCTAGAAACCTGAGACTGTGCCCCACTCCATTAAGTGCTTTTGAATGCCTCTGGCACGCACATGGTCCGTGGGAAGTCAAGTGCTCTCTGCTGAACTCAAAGAAATCTCATCACTCATCTGGCTCTCATAAGAGCTCTGAGCCCTGTACCAGTCACAGCATCATGTCTGAGAGGGTGCCTAAAATGTTTGGAAAAATGCTGTGGAGACTCCGAAATGGTCACATTCTGGGTACTCATGGGAAAAAGCACTTTTGGCATGAAGTTTCTCAAGCCACGTGAGGAGTTTTGTCCTTGTAGATGTGTCCGCTTTAAATCTGTTCCTCTCATTCCCCTGATAACAGAGAGATGCACTGGTGTGCTCTCATACGTGCGATCTGTTTGACTGGGGGGCTCCCTGGGATTGTGTGCAATTTCTGTGGCAATCAGTGGCTTTTGCTGAAAAGGTTCGTCTGTTGTACTGATAATAGCTTTTATAATTTGTGCTGCAGCAATGCCCAGAGGGTCATAATCTGACTGGGTACTCTCTGTGCCAGGCACTGCTTAGACATGGTGTAGTTACATTTACAATTAAATTAAGCTAGCTAAAAATGGAAACCTCTCTTGCATGCACAGAAGGAGAGAAGGGAACTCTGAAGCCAGCTGGGATTGCCCATTTCACCTGTCAGCTCTATTTTCAGTATCAATATAGCAGTGATCACAAGAGAGGTGGGTCTCTGGACCCCAGGTGTAACATTTGTTACCTGAATTTGTAGTTAAAACAGCAGAGGTGTGAAATGCTTTAGGACCACAACCTGAAGGCCTGATTTGAAATGTAAACATACCCAATAGGAGGTGGCGTGGGATACTGGAAGTCCATATAGACCAGATGGACAAATGGAATTAACAGTTTCTCTGTTTGATATGGAAAAGTGAAGGACAGTGAGAGTGAGAAGCCTGTATTTGCAAAAGAAATGTGCGGCAGAGGTGGGAGCCCAGCAGCCCAGACCCTTAGCCAGAGTCACCCTTTCCCTGGTGTATCTGCACGGCCCCTTGCCGCTGATGTGCCTGTCGCCATCGGTGCAGCCCTGAGCGAGATGCAGGCTCAGGTCCTGCGAGCAGCCTGGCTGGTTCTCGCAGTGCTCTGCCCCGAAGTGGGGAAGGCGAGTTGAACCATAGCGCTGAGAGGCTCCAATTCTGGATATGCTCAGTGACAGCCACTTCCCAACTGCTTTTTTCAGTGCTGACATGTCATTACTTTCAGTGAGAAAAAACATCGTGTAATTCCCTTTGAGAAAAGTATGCAGGCTTGACTGTCGCATTGCGAAGAGATGGAGACTGATGTTAATTTTGATGGACTAAAGGGAGAGTTCCTGCGGTATACGTCCACGCAGGATTTCCACCGAAACTGCTGGGACTACAGAATGCAGCCTGGGTTTCCAAATCTTAATTAAACACCCAATGAACTAGAACAAGAAAATAGCAGCTAAAAATGGTGCACGTTTATTTTCTTTTTTTTTTTTTTTTTTTTGTTACCTATCTAAATGACAGATAGGAACTGTAATTCTGTAAATGCATGTGATAACTAAAAGGCAACATGAGACTTCTTTCTGTTGCAGAACAGTTGTCTACATTTGTCTGCATTTTCACTGATTGTTTTGGGGAGATAGATGAACACATTAATAATGCTGAAATCATAGTTAGAATCATTTCTGGCCCACTGAGTTTAACCACCGGGTGTTGCATTCATGCCCTAGCAATTTATTTAATAATGTTTTCCCACCTTGAAACATACTGTATCATCCCAAATCATCTGTTTGAAATGGTTGTTTCAATTGCTCTGTTGGCTCTTGCTAGTGTAATTTAACATTTTCATTAGTTCAGTAAAAGAAAGAATTTAAGGTCTTTTATGTTTCAAAGGCGTAATGTGTGTCATGGTGGGAATCAGGTAGGGATTACTATTGTTTAATGAATACTTTACGGTTCCTATAAAGTAATTATATAGTGTAATTAAATTATTTGAAATTCAGTTTCTAACTTTGTTTCCTGAATAGACTTAATTTGATCTTTGGGTAGGGAATAAATTTTTTTCAGTTAAGTCCTCTGTAGGCAGAATAAAGAATATGTCATTTGAGCATAGGTGGCTTGGGACTTCTTGGGTAAGAAAAACAAAGAGCTTCTTTGTTTTGATCTATTCTCTGTTTGACAGCTTGTGTTCAGCATGGGGAAGTCACATAATTGCTATCAACTGCCGACTGAATTAGCTTATTTAAAATCTTTTTCAATAAATATATTATACAGCTATTAACAGTAGACTTGTAGGTGAAATAATACTCGTGCTCGGTTTCTCAACAGGAGTTTCCATTTACCACAGTAAGGCATGCAAATCCTCCTGCAGAAAATACAGCACATATAAGGATTCAAATATAAACCAAATATTTGCAGGGCCTGATCAATTAACTCTTACTGAGGCAAACTGATGTGGAACTCAGTGACATTCACGTAGCAGGTGTGCTTTGGAAATTTCTGGCCCTTTTTTCACCTTCTTTTTGGGAGAATCCAAACTGAGACTTCATGAATTCAAGAATTTCCAATTCTTTTGCTCGGTCATCTGGGAAAATAAGTAAATTATTTCTGTCTTGGATTAAGTCTGAGTGTTTTTCTGTTGGCTGGCAGGCCTTCCCAAGGACATCAGTTTTCTCTTGCAGTAGCTTCATTATGGTTCCTTAGAGGACTCCATTCTACCACAGACCACAGCCCAAGACCCGGCAGATCACATGTACCACCGGACCTCCACACTGATTCTGTAACTGTTGCAGATGGATATAAAAATTAACTAGCTCTATAATTCTCATCTTTTAAGGTAAAAAAGAACTCTATTCAGGAAACCCGGAACAAAGCCCTAGAAAATTACATACTTTAAAGACCCTAGCCACTGAATTATCACTGAATTAGAGCACAGGCACAATTTTGGAGACAGAATTAAAAATATGTTCCAATGTTTAAAAATTTCCTTCTTTTCCTGTGTGGGAGTAAGTTTCAGCTCTGAGTCTCCAGTGTGAAAAGCTTCTGAACCTGAAGTCTTGGTTCAGGTCCATCTCTCACTGTGCTTAGCAGTAAATAAAAAGGTTTTCGTGACTGATTTAAACAGTTAGGAGGGCTGAGCCCACAGCTAAACAGTCAAGGTCAGAGTATATCACAAAATGTCAGGGAATGAACTGTACTTCTGAAGGAGGGAACAAGCAGCAGAGTGTGTGCACTCTGTGAAGAATTAACGAGCTATTTACTGCAAAGTCTGCACCTTCACTTCCAGAAAAAGAAGTGCTTTAAAAACATACTTCAATATAGACATGCCCACTTTTTCATGGAAAATTGAATAATCATGTTTTAAGGGAAGATCATTTATTTCTTTTGTTTTTAAAAATTTTTTGCTGTAAGAGTTTTTAGTAGACAGCCCAAATGAATTTCTTCTCTAATGCAACTTTTAAAAATGTGATTGTGTTCAAGATGGACCATAAGAGAATGCAACCTGCCAGCTTAATTAAGTTTCTGGAATGCTTCTGTGCAAAATTAATATTTGTGGATGAAAGCCAAAATCAGCCTGGCTGAACAGATTTTAGCTAGCACACAACAACTCTGAGAAACACAGGGACTTTAAAGTACCCAGCCTAGCCTAATATTAATCACAGTGGTTAGAGAACTGTCTATCCTTTTTGTGGATGCCAATCTCTATTTATTGTTTATTTCCAAGCCAATATGGTTATCAGAACAATCTTAAGAGTTAAATTAAAAATTAGAAAATGATTTGCCATCATTTTCTGCTTCAAACTCTTAATAAAAACAGCAGCTGATGAAAACAGAAAGCTAGACTTAGTCAAATAGCCTGAGTGTGAAACTGAATTAATTCATAATGCAATAAAGGCCTCTGATATTAATGTCCTTTATGAACGTGGACTCCTAACTTGGCCTTTATCTCTTCCTAGAAAAGGGCCTCTGAATAAAATGCTTTCTTAGTCTTGTCACCAGATACTGCTCCAGAACATTTGGAGTCTTTAGCGGTGTCTCACATAAGCTGCCTTCGTTTGCCATGGAGAGAAGCAAACTTAACACATCGTGTCCTGCTATTGGTTCCCTAGTTCTTCATGTCCATGCTTTGCCATGGTGATAGCTCTACAGCAGTCCTGTTACTCCAGTGCTTTATTTTGCGACATTAAAATTGTGTTAAGGCAGCAAAGATAGGCTTTTTAGCTCAGAAAAATCAGAGAAATCATCCTACTGTCTTTACTGAAACACAGCTTCCATTGCCTGCAGAGGAAAGTTCACTTGAGAAAGAAGGCCAGGGTCAGACCATTAAGGGAAAATTCTCACATATATCTCTGTTAACGTACTTCCAACTTGTGTTGTTGATCAGCTATGGTGAGCAACCATGGAAGGGAGGTTCACGTACTGAAAACGCAGGATTGCACTGCATTACATGTAGAGTGGTGGTAATATAGAGAAGCTGATTAACTAATGTCAATGCAGAAGAAAGACATTCTGGTCTTTTAATTACCCACTTGAAGGAAGGTAAACTTTTCCAATCTCTCTCCTTTTCTGTGAAATCTGTCCTCTTAGAAAAAGGCTTTCACAAGAGCTCTGCTCCTCAGTATAAAGTGGCTGAAAAAAGATGCTCTGAATTAGTGCACTGCAGTGACTGCTTTCACTAAGCTTCCCCTGGAAAAGTGAAGAGGTTTTTGTGAGTGACACCCTCCTGGCATTTCTCTGGAATATTTTTGATGATCAAGGTCCATTTTTAGAGAAAATTACACTTAGAAAACATCCTGGAACCAGAAATTATGTCTTTTGCTTTTGCTTTGCATTGCGGCTACCAGTAAGAACTTGGTATTTATCAAGTTGAAAACAGTAACTGATTCACTCAATTTTTTCTGTCATCAATAGGTTTTGAGCTTTAAAAGGTAACCACTAATGGCTTATTCCTGACAACTCTGTCGTGTCACCCAGCAGTGGCAAAGGCTTGGCCGAGTGAAGCAGGTAGTTCAGCAAGAGAAACACTGGAGCCTGCTTTTCCATGCATTATGGTGCTTGTTTGGATTTTCTGACATCTAAGTAATGGGCTCTTAAGCACTCACCATCTGACAAATATATGCAATCTAATCACAAACATTTCCTTTTCTTACAACGCTATGCTGAAAGTATGTGGGTCTGTTTGACTACCATGACAGTTCAACAGATTTAGTGATGCCAACGTGTTCTGCAACTGGCAAAGTGAACTTTTGGTCAGATTTATAGCTGAACACTAAAAACACTTCAAATAGGTTTTGAAGCAAGAAAGATGTATATTTTTCTTTCAAAGCCTTGTATCACCTTCTGGAGTACAAAAATAATACCTGCACATCATGTCAAATCCCTCTCACTTTTTCTGGGCTTTAGTGTGTCAATTGTTATGAGCAATATCGGAAGGCTCCCTGTTTCCCAAAGAAGTCTATAATAAAACTCTTACTGATTTCAAAAGAAAAGTTCTCGCCCTAGACTCAGATCAACCAAGCTGTGGCAGTATATTGCATACAGAATTTACAAATACATACACAAATATGTACACACAAATATAAACCCCATGGCATTATATAATAATATTAAAAATGAGAATTGGGTAGTTTTATTTAATAATTTCTAATCACATTTCATTAAGATTAATGGCACCTTATTTCCGTTGTGTTCATGTCACAGTTGGTTTAAAATCATCTGTTATGTAGCCTGACAATTTTTTATGCCATTACTTTTCAGAAATTAGTATAACTGAGCAATAAACTATTAGCAAATTAGGCATTTGTCTATCTAGAATTAAATGCAAAAATGCAGTCTAAATCTTATCATTTCAATGCTTTGCTTATGACTTAAGTTAATTTTAACACTAGAAAGGATTTTGAACTTGGACTTCACTCAGTATGCTATACTTTTGAGGTTCTTTTTGATTAGCAAAGGTTACATGTGGAGGTTCATAAAAGCGTGCATAAAAATATGTAACCTCAAGACACATGAGCAAATTAGTTTAGACAAAATGGAACAATTTGTCCCTAGGTTAACTACATGGAAGTTAGTGGCAGTGAGCCAGAGGCTGATTTGGACCATCAAATTTTTTATCGTTTACCTAGAAATTATTTCCAGTTGGAGCTGGTTTAGTCCAGGGTGACCGTGTTGTCTCATTTGGGAGAGCTGCTGTCTGCAGATTTTGAGGGCTATGGTCTGTGATTCAACTCCATTAATGTTCAGGATTACAGCCTTTGCATGGGAGATTTTACTAACTGGTTGAGACAGCCCTACTGTTCTTAATCCTTGTGAATATAAATGGATATAAATAATGGGGAATACATTCTGCAGAGAGTAATAAGCTTCAGGCACAACAGTCACAGTTATAAAATATTAGCTGTCTTCATAAGCAAAATGTTCCTCATTTTTTACATACACTATTTGTGGCTGTTCCAGCTTCCTTTGAAGTCAGTTTTGCCTTTGATTTAAATGGGAACTCTATGGGGTACAGACAATTTTAGTCATCACTTTTTCACATTTCCACTGCTTCATTCTAACAACTCAGAGCTTCCAACGCTGGTATCAGTGGCTTTGAGCGAGCCATGTAACTTTTCTGCATCTATCCATCTCTTAGTGCTGAGGGTTGCTTGGAAACTGTGTCCAGGCTCAGAAACTTGTGTTTAGTTTGGTGCGTCTCTTTAATGGTCCATGGCTGAAAGTTCTGAATTTTGGACAAAGTTGAGATTCATTGCCATATTTTCAGCCCCAGTAGATGGGAATGATGAAATTCAGAAAAGCCAGACACGATTCTAAAGGCGGTTCTGAGGTGATGACAGAGCTCATATTGTTTCTGTAGAAAGCACTGATGTTTCTACTGTGTTGGAAAAGATTTAACATCACTTAATGTTTGTGAAATGCTTTGAAGGTGAAATGTGCTATGCAAATGAGACATTATCATTATTTATAATAATACTACAATATGCCTCAAGAAATAATCATGGAACTTAATAAGAAATTAATTTTCCCTCATTTTTTTTTTTTTAACATCCCATAAAAGTTAATTGAAAATTACAGTCCTGCTCTTAGAGACTAACATAATGGTTCAGAAGACCTATAGCAAGGACGTATTTCTCCCTTTGGAGAATCTTATATGAAACTTTCTTAGAGAATCTTACAAGTTTCATTTCTGTTAAATTCTGCAGGACTTTTTTAAAATAATTTTTGCGATACATAGAATGAGAAACTATTAATCCAGGAATCCATTTTTCATGTGCTTTGTGAAATTGTCAATCCAAAAATTAAAGGCTTCTTATACTTTACAGAAGAAAGAGCAGCATTTGCATTCATTTTACCTGTGTGTTCAAGCACATCAACAGCTGTTAAAATGTGTTTTAAATGCATTTACGTGGCATTAGTTAACATAACTTCAGTGTACAAGCTTTGACACCAATGGAATAAATGGAATTGTACTAGTCAGCATTATTCTCAAGCATTTCCACAAAGCATAAAAGCAAATTTGTTGATTTTATTTGTATGTTGTGGTCTCCATTTTCCGCTGTCTTCTCTTTCTGTATCTCTGTCTCTATTTTTTGATTACTGGCCTGTATTTTTCCACTTCTCCTACTTGTTAATAGGAAAATATTTTACTGACAAACTGTAAGATTACAGCAGTATTTTATTACTTCTGGAAGAAGTATTCAGGGAAATAAAGTAACACGTGGAAGTTACTGAAATAAGAAAAGTGAAAACATCATCTGTTTTAGCAAAGTTCCATCTTCAGAACTGACTTACTGTTAATTTTCTCTGACAGTCCTTGCTTCTTTAACCAAAACAATCCCAAATTGCATTTGAAATTCAAGGAGTTGGCTGAGTAGAATTAGGAGGAACTACTTTACATTTGTTATGAAGTTAAGAGGGAGTGTTAAGGAGTACTTCATTAATTTCAGTCCTTTCTGAAAAGTCATCATCTTTGAGACTATTGGTGCAGCAAAGAATTTGAGAAGTACAATTACTGAGAATACTCTGTGGATAATTTATCTGCATATTGCTCTGTCTGGTTTTACAGCTGTGTGGAGGTCTATTGACACTTTTTTTGCCCAGATTCAAATTAATTGAACTTTACCCCCGCTGATTACCTTCCCAGAACTGCGGTTGTAGTAGTCAGCTCCCAAAGGCCTGAGATTCAAGCAAACAAATAGTCGAAGCAGCTTTCACTTAGATAAGAAGAAGCTTTTAGAAATAAGGAATGTATTGTGGAATTTACAGATTAACTAATCCCAGGATTTTCCTGTCATTACAAAGAACCCTGTCTCAAAAAGGAAAGAGTGAGACTGTTGTGCTGCATTTCAAAAGGCAGTTTAGCAGTAATGGAGTCTGAAAACGAAGGGATGTGGTGGACGCAGAGAACTGACTGGATCGTGGAAAAGTGTGGGTTTGGCTCTGTTTCTCACACAAGACAAGCTCTGCCTGTGATAGAATGAGACAGTATGAGCCCACCTTGTAACACTAGTAAGCAAAAAGCATGTCCAGATCCTCCTCTGGGTCTTGAATGGTGCTTGAGACATGAAGGTCAAGTGCAGTGACTGGGATGGACTGGTGACCAAAAGGGCAGCTGGCTGTTGTACCCATGTGCCAGATGAAGCAGAGGAGCACTGGATTAATATTCATTGAGAGACACTGCACACGAGCAGGGGCTCACGGGTCAAGACCAGAAAGGGACTAGAAGTGGTGCCAAGAGGATTTGGAAGGAGCCATGTGCAGCAGACCTCAGGAGCACCTTGTGGGAAGCACCCTCACATGGGGCATACCCTCCTTTGCCTCCTCACTGTGCATGGAGCAGTATGGAGGAAAAAGCCAGCTTTCTTCTCACTGCCAAGTAAAGCCAGAATATGAAATATGTTTATTAAGAAAAATAATAATGCTAAGCCTAAATGCAAAATGAGATAGATTTGGGCTTCTTTATACCCCCATTCTCCAACATGGGATCAGTTTTCCGGCTGGGACATGCTGGCCAAGGAGCTCGGGCTGCAGAGGGGAAGGGTACACCTATCATCTCATAGCCAAGAGACCTACAACAGCATTTGCAGAATGGGAGTATTTGGCTTGCAGCAATAATGCCTTTCCCTGTAGATGTCCGTTTCATTTTTGTTTATTTTACCAGGTAATCCAACATTGCTGTGGGATGTTCCAACAAAAAAATGGTTTCCTAATTTTTGTCAAAAAATTTCTAATCAAAAAATTCCACTTTTAACCCATCAAAACTATTATGTTCCCCTCATCTTTCCTACTTCAGGGCAGCAGGCAGCTAAAATTCCCTTATAGAATTTAAATTCAAGGAAATAAGAACATTTTTGGCTTGTGCTTTCTTTACTCTTTAACTTAAAGTTATTATTTTGTTTATAGCATATTCCTACAATTCCTTCAGTCCTATTTCATCTCTCATCTGTGTAATTTCTGAAAGTCTCTCACATGCAAATAATGTAATGAGTGCAAGACAAAACTTGACTTGTTCCGTTGTTGAAAGGGCTTGTCTCTCAAGAATTTTTGTGCCTTTTTCTGTAAAAGCTGCACTACAACAACAATTTTGTAATTTTCAACAGGGAGAGATTTGTCCTTACAGAAGCAGCTGGAAAACCAGATGGAAAGTCTGTTTCTTCCTTTTTTGTTTTTTTTTTCTTTTTTCTTTTTTTTCTTCTTGCTTTAGCTAAGTTCTCTGCCATCAGAGTTGGTTCCTTTTCTCAGGAAATAGATGTGGCTGATGCATACTCAGCATGAGGTTTGAACATTTCCTCCTCTTTAAGCAATTCCTGTTGTGTTGTGGAATTGCTAGGCCAATCTTGAGTTTGTTAACCTTTCGGAACAAGTGCATACAGCATGGCCTGCGATAGCCGGGTGGTCACAAAGGATGCATTTAGAAAACAAATGGGAGTCCAATTCTGGTTCAGGACTACCATCTCTGAACTGACCTTGAATCATTTTTTTCAGAGTGGGCTCACAGTGAAAACAATGTGTCCCAGACATTTACCTGAAATAAACTGATTTCTCTCTTCTAAATATTTTGTAATTTAGAAGAAGTAATCAAACTAATTCCATTTGGCTCCTTAAGCTCCCTAACAAAACAGAGGGAAATTGAAGAGTATGCTCTCTTTCAAATAGTTTCCAGAGCACATTTTCCAGCTTCAGAACTAGCACACCATTCTGGATCCGAGCCACGATTTCAAGTTTCTTTTTCTTTTTGATGGTACCAGTTAAGTCCTAAGACTTTCATCTTCCCCCCTTTGATATGTCAGTGACAATTTTGAAAACAAAAATGTGTGTATGCTTACCCTTCCTGATAAAGCTAAATAGTACCGAAGTTTGTAATACCAGATGTTTGTATCTTATTTGTAGCTTTGGATATTTCTGGCTCTGATGTTTCTGACTTGGATTTGTTGAACTACTGTCTTCAGTTTTAACAAGCTACACTTGTAAGTGTGCTGTTTCCTGATAGGTCTAAGTACCTCTGCTGTCCCCTAGCCAACTGTGTAGTCAAACCAGAGCATATCTTGCTTCAGAATTTTAAAATTTGATAGAAGTGTAGAAAATTAAATAAGTTACTGCTTACATAATTTTAACTCTGTTCTTCCATTCACACAATTCCGCAAGAGACTGTTGTTTCCTTTGTTTTAGTGGGCAAGTGACATTTCTGGTAGTCTTTTGTTTAAGATGTTTTCCCTATAGAGCTCCTTGTCATATAACTTGTGAGTACATGATTTTAAGTGCTTTTTCTGAGTGAATTGTATCATATCCTTTCTTCTTCATGGTGGGGGGATAGCTCCTATAATTTTGAAGAAATAATATTAAAGAACTTTCTTATTTCAAATATTGCAGTGCTATTCAGCAGGCATTGTCTTTCAGAAGGTATTCACTCTTCTTTCAGTGATATTCACCTCTTCTTGAGGTATCAATCTGAGAAGTAAATTAGTAAACTCTGACATTTATTATATCTCAATAATTATCATAATTTTAATTGTCATAACCATACAAATTCACATGCACCTTTGCAAGCAATACTATCACCTTCACTCGCCTTTTAATTGCTACCATATTAAGCTGTATCTCAACCCTTATAAATTATTCAAAGACCTCTTCTTTTATTAATCTGTTCTTTTCTGATATCATAATGAGACTGACACAAAATAGGTGCCTGTGCCGATGTGAATTCAGCTGTGATCATCAGCAGATGGAGCAGTTGTGGTCATATTGTTGGTGGATTTTTGTCTCCATGAAAAGGAATTTGGAAAATCAGCCCCTCCGTTTTGTTGAGCAGTTTCTGATTCCATCAAAAATATGCCATTTCTGAGTGATTCACATAGTATGCAGACAAGTATCAGCACAGCCATGCCAGGTACTTTGTAAAATGAGTGAGTACTTGTGATAAGCACCACTCGCTGTTTGTGGAAATCTTACGTTTCCCTAAGACAGAGTCACAGGTGAGACAGTACATGAACATTTGGAAAGTCTCCAATATGCTGCGCTTCCACACAGAAATTGATGGAAGAGCAGGGTGCGGGGCTGTTCTGCAGCTCCCGATAAACCCCATGGCTGGTTCTTGTTAGACCCTACCCTTGAGGGCCCATTGCTTTCGGTCATTAACTCCTCACCAGAAAATGATGCTAGACCTCATTTAAACACCATCAAAGACACCGCCCTATTCAGAGTGATGTTTTTTCTTGAATCTTGCAGAGCCAAATAAAAAAATGTTCATCCTCTGCTGGTCATTCTTGGAACCTTGCCCACTGAAGTCTGTACCCTCTCTCCTCTCGCCGGGGCCATCGGTATTTTGGCTGGCTGGAAATATGCCAGGCTGGAAAGGCTCTGTGTTAGCTATTTTTTTTTTTTGCTGTGGAAGTGCAGATGGCAGTATATTTATTTACCTTGACTGATTTAAGAGGGTGCAATATAGGACTTAGGGCTTTCAGCTTCTCTGTTTCAAAGGCACAGAGTGAAACAGCAGAGATGCTGTTCTGCTAGTCAAGGCAACTTACCAAATCCCGTCTGAAGATAAAGGGATCTCTGACATGTTTGAGCAGAACAATATGTCTTGGCATTGCTCCTTGACCCTTGTTTAAGAGCCAGATGGTAAATGTTCTCTTGCCAGGGTTCCGTGTAGAAAACAGACAAGTTATTTTGCTAAGGAAATGGCAGGCATGTCAGAATCAATAGACTTGGAAAGCTCACAGTGTGTGTCTCCTCCTGACAGATCGAGGGAAGCTGAGGATAGCGGTGAGCTGTAACAAGGCAGTCACAGTGAGAGGTGATTCTGTTCTGCAAGCAGGGCAATTTCTTAATGACATATTACACGCTTCTGCCTTCTGTTTAATGCTTACAAGGAACTGCTGGAAAGTGGATTACAGTACTGTTGATGGCTCACCTTCAAATGCCTGCAGATAGCCTATAGGCTCACATGGCAAAGATAGTCCGGCACTGCCTGTGTCTGGCCATGAGGATGCATTATAGCCTATCGCACGGTGCTGCTACTGCCCACAAAACTTCTGATTGTTTCCATTATTTATGCAGGTGTCATGGTTAGAGATAAGGAGAGAGATTCAGCTATCCCTGTCTGAACTTGATGATTTTCACATGCGGTCAGTGTCTACTACATATCAGGAAAAAAGTACCATGGGCAGCCTGGCTTATAGGAACTTCCTTCTTATGTTGTACAAAAGGAAACACAGGAAAGGAAGAATAAAGCAAAGTGTAGAGGCAGACTTCACACTTAATATGGCCAGAGGATGACACTGCATTGGGAGTTTTCTGTGCTTTCCCTACTAATATAAGCACATGATAGATTTATGTAGGCTCCAATTTGAAATTCAGCCAGCTTTTTTAAAACAAGTTGCAGAGTCCCATAAAGCAGAAGAATAATGGATGGAAATGGTTTACATGTTTGAAGAGCAATGGGAGAGTATTTAAATGTGATAAAGCATTGTGTAGTGATTTACAGGATTGTTTTGGGGTGGGAACATTTAAAATCACTTGAATTCTTACAGGATAATTAAACAGCTTACAGGACACGGTCTTTTCAAATTAACTGGTGCGACTGCAATCCTCTATTACTGGATTTAGAAATATATTTTAACTCAGTTCTTAGCCATGAAGAACATTTTAAACAGCCTATTTAAATATGGAAGCAAATGAGGAGATAAACTAAGTACCAGACTCTCAGCCACGCTTGCCACGTTTAGAAGTAAAACACAATCTTACAAACAGGAGTGTAGAATTAATTTTGAAAGATATACCAACTCATGAAACTAGGCAGAGGGATTTAATTAAAGTCAGAGGAGACGAGAAGTAGCTAGATTAATCTTGGAGGCTGGATTAGTTGATGAATGTAGCCCTTTTCTCTGTTCTTAGTTGATATTAATATCTGGTGCTGTATTCATTTTCCATAGAGATATACCATGTATTTTAAAGAATTCCCACTGCTTGGGATAGTTAAACATCTTTTCATTTCACCTACTTTGTTTTGTG
Source organism: Opisthocomus hoazin (assembly GCF_030867145.1). Taxonomy (NCBI): domain Eukaryota; kingdom Metazoa; phylum Chordata; class Aves; order Opisthocomiformes; family Opisthocomidae; genus Opisthocomus; species Opisthocomus hoazin. The sequence continues at coordinate 12,818,881 of NC_134427.1, forward strand.
GTATATTCTGTTAATGGCTTATCATCATCATCTCAGTCACAAGATGACCTTAGCAATCTCACAAGATAGCCTTACTAGTCCTTTACCTTAGATGACTCTGTTTTCAGAACAAATCATTTTTAAAAGCATCCACCAGATAGAGAATACCAAGCATCAAATATAAAAGAATGTAATAAAAAACCCCCAAACAACCATTCAAAAAGAAAAAATTCAATTAATAAACCACTCAATCACACAAATACATAAAATTCAGTCACCTCAGTGTTAAGAGCACAATAAATATCAAGATTAAATACATGTCTAGATTTAACAGTCTTTTGGAATCTAACCAAATCCTCAAGAATCCAGAAACGAATTTCCGTGAAATAAGCCCTGGGTGCATCAAATATGTTTAATATTTCTCAGGGAGTCCAATGTCATTGTATGCTATTAACAATGCAATTCCATTTTCAGACTAAGGCCAAAATCTGTCCTTATTTCTTTCAGAATTGGTTCTATCTATCCTTTATAGTACTCATCATCGTTATGATGAAAATCTATTTCAAAGTGTGCCCAGCCACTATCTGGATGAAAGTTCTCTTTATAGTAGCATGAACATCAATTGTTTTAGGATTTGGCCCTATTTTTAAGGTTCAAAGCACAGTTATTCTAAAGATGTCTAGTGAATGCATGTTTTCAAAAAGAATTTGTTTATAAGCCCAAAGAGTTCTTAATTGACAGCTCATAACCTTCATTTAAAAACACTCCTCACACACAGACGTTAGTGTGTTAGTTTTTGCCCCTCTAAACCTTTTGTTCTCCTTAGAAAGGAAGGATTTTTTTTCACGCTTTTTAAGTTAAAGAATATTCTTTTTCTTACAATTTTCAAAACATTGTTAAAGTTCCATTTCCATATTTTTCCCACTTTCGGATATTGTATTTTCCAAAACAAACACATAAAACAAATTTTCATATCAACATCCATAAATTCCCTAATTTTAAAGGTCTGGGGAGATTATCAGAAAGGATTAGTGTTTCTATCTCATCGAGGCTTTGGAAAGCTACATTGTTTGAGTACGCCATGTTAATCAGCCCGTTTGACATCCTGAATGAGGAGACGTATTCTCATCAATATGGACCTCCATCATTTGTATAACAGCTCATCACCATGTTGATTTTAACAATCATTTTCAAGGAGGAGGGCTGCCTTTTGCATGTTTATGTAAATGGTAAGCATAAAGGTGTTATTCTATGACATATTTGAAGAAAGTATGTAGGAGCAGTAGGTTCTTTTATTTTGCAGACTTCTCATCCACGCTGAATATATTTCAGCTGTGGAGCATATGGACAACTGAAAAAATATTACTAAATGAAAGAACTTTATCAGAATGCTTTAAAGCAATGCAGTCATTACCTTGCTCTTTTGTAGGAACTCCTACTTCTTTATTTTTTCTTCTTTTGTGTAGTACTGTGCCTACAGAGGACGCCATATAACAGATACGTTGACAAGAGGGGAAATTAGTAAATACTTTAAATGTAGAAGTTGTCTGGAAAACAGCAAGAGACAAAGAACTGGGTATAATTAAGGTAGTAAGTTATCTACTGCCTAAAGAACCAGAAATGCTGTACGTTAGAACCATGTTTATAGCACCAACAGAACTTTTAGATTAATTAGCAATTTATATTAATTATTCTGTCCTTGTCACAGTAGATTTATTGTCTTTTAAAAATCTTTCTGAATATGCTCTGTTTCCTTATGTACAATAATAGTTTTGTACTTTTTTAACGAATACTTTCATTGTGTGCCAAGGACTTGAGATCCAAGAGTATTTTTTCATGGGATATTTCCAGCCGGTGCTCTAAATTTGTGCATTTTTGTGTTCCATGTTGTCACTGTTAAGCAGAAGGCAAATATGGGTTTCTGAGACTAGTAAGTTAATTTTTCAATATTGCTAGTTGTATTTCAAACATAGTTAGACATGCTTAAGCTTATGCTAACACATGTGTGTGTATATGCACACTAATTATAATAATTTCTCAAAATCAGGAAGAACACATGTCCATTTGGAGTGATGTTTCCCATTCTTCTACCATCTCTGGCTTTACCAGAGGGAATCAGCTAAAAGTAAGACAAAGGTCAGGCTTCTGTTAAAACTAACCAGTCTTGTTGGCATGTAATTACATACATTGGAATATACTAGAAATTCACCTTCCCTAATATTTCTAAATTTGTTGCTGGTGGCATAGCACAGTCAGGAGTATCAGTATTTTTTAGACTCCATTACCGAACTTCTTCTCGGTGACTGGTAATGCTGAAATGCAATAAATAGGAATAGGGATATTCTTCTCTTCCTGTCATTCGTTCCTTTCTATTTTCTGTATTTACTTCATTGGCTTTATGCTTAGCAATGCCCAGCAAAGTTTTTAAAGCGTAAACATGTTGATTTTAGTGGAATATTGATAAAGCATTAGGATAAGTAATGAATTTTATGTGACAACCTCCACTCTGGCATTAGTGTAGTCGGAATGATCAGATTGTTCAGCTGGGACAGAAGTTGTGGCCCTACAGCTTTTCTGCTTCAATAGTTACCAAAGCTCCTGCCATTTTCTCAAATGATCTGTTTCCAGTGGGCATGTTAAGCACCACTTAGCAAGATAGCCCACAGTCTATGACTTCCATTTCATGCTTCAGTGTTTTACTGTTATGTGCACGCTTAAAGTGCAATGAATGCTGCTTGTTACGACTCAGATGGTGACACAAGTTAAGAGTATCTGTTAAAGAAGATTTCATTTCAACTTTGTGTGCTCTTCACGAAGAACATCACAAGTTCCAGTTGATTGCAAGTGATGAAATGTGCTATGCCTGCATTTTTTATTTTATTTTATTTTATTTTATTTTATTTTATTTTATTTTATTTTATTTTATTTTATTATGTTTTGTTTTATTTTGTTTTATTTTGTTTTATTTTATTTTAATTTTTTTATTATTTTTTATTATTTTATTTTATTTTAATTTATTTTATTTTATTTATTTTATTTTATTTTATTTCTGCCGGTGCGAAAAGAAGGTTAGCCACTAATACTGTGGTATTTGGGTTTAACATCGCTCTGCAACTGGGCATTTGTCATACATATGACTTTCTGCTTTGTTGCTTATTTGGCTACCAGACCCTTAAATTTCAGAACAGTGAGACCTACTGCTTTTGGGCAAATCCACAGGGTGGGTAAAGACTGTGCCTTCCTGTGGTAGTGCTGGTGTGCATTTAATGGAATATCATATATGACAGACAACACTCATAGGTAACAGGCAAAAGGGTTTTGTTAGAGTAAATTATGCAGCTGGGAAAATTTAACTGTTTGTTCCCCCAGATACCTACTCTTTATTTCCTGTGTTAGGTAGAAGCAGCAACCTTCAAAGCAAAGGAGAGGTCAAGGACAGTTCTTAGAAGCTTGACTTGATTTGTGTTTCTGGACTGAAGTAACTTTCCAGGCAAATACTTTGTAATTTTAAGCTTGTAAATCTTTCGAACTGTACTATATCTGTCTAGGACGAGAAGCCAGTTCTCTTGTCTGCCTTTAAATCTCTTTGTTCCTGTTGCTGTGGCACCAGAAATTGTGCTTATTGCTGGCGATGAAGTAAGGCTAGCATAATTTTGCTTTTCATAAAGTGAATGTTTCTGGTTTGTTTTATTCTGACAATTGCTCTTCCTCAGCCATTTTATTTAAGACTGGAGAATGAGATGATAAAAAAATTAATATTAAACATCTTTTAAAATCCTTGAGACTGAGGTGTGAGAGACTGTGATGTGGAGACTGTGATGTAAATGAATATGATTGTAGTGACTTCACCACAGCCTTGTCAATCTGTATTTGGACAAAGTTTACTGCTTTACTAGTAAGGAACTATACTAACAGAAATCTATATTCAGAAGCAGAAGTAGCAATTTTACTACTAAAAATACTGTAAAAATTTAAAGTGTAGTGCTCAAGAGCTACTGTGACGACCCAGTATTATGTATTAAACTTGAATATAAGGCATAGAAAGATAAACAAATATTCTTCTAACTTGTATCTTTGTATTCTCTGGGTCTGAAGCAGTAAGTGTCAGCTCGACTAGATCTGTTAAAGAGCAGAAAGAAAAAGTAAATATTCCTTGAGAATGCAGGGAATAAAAATAATACTGTTTTAACTGATGTATTTAGCAGCAAGAACATTTTATTTCTCCTGCGCTGTAAAACTGTCTTACGGCTGCTGTCTGTTGTCCTAGGACTTATTTTGTATTTTATCTTTTTGGTGGACTTTAGAGGCTGTAAAAGACAAACTTTTTGTGAATTTGAGCCTCTGCACCAAGCAGAAACACAATCAGTGTTTGAGGGTGGTCGTCAAGCAAATAAAGAATGTTACAGTTAACTTGTGAAAGTGTTTTGCAGTATATTAATCCAGCCCTATAGTCCAGGAAGCCTTGGGAACCAAGGCAAGGAGCTTCCTAAGGTGCAAGATGGAAAGCAGAATATTTTCAAGATACAACTTACTGAAGACTAATTAGAATAGTGGTAGTACACTATTCTTTTTTCTACTTCAGGACCTCATTTGCTATGGCCTTACACAAGCAAGGGTATGTGGTCAACGCATGATCCATTATAGATATTTACTCTGGATATTGTCAATATGCCATTTGAATGTTATACGTACGATAATCACCATTTAGTGTGTATGCTTTCTCTCTGCATCTATCTAGCTATCTTGAATATACGATTTTGAAAACATCTAGCTTCTTTGACGTATTTATGAGCACAGAGAAAATGTGTGGCTGCTATCTCATGTGATGCGTTAACTGTAATGAGGTAATTTCTTAGATATCTGTCATTCTACATCCATAAATTAAGACTCACACTTAATGCAGCAGCCTTTATTGCATAAAAGTGTTAAACATTACACTGTCTAAACCCATGGTAATAAGAATATCACTGGTCATAATGAAGAGGTATTTCACAGGATTGTTTAAATATTCATTATGCTTATGCCTAAAATGTCAGTACATACTATTAAAATTTCGCTACTTGGCTTTTCAAGGTCCTAATTAAAATAACCGTGTGCAGTAGCTGATACCTTTTCGTTCTATACTTAACACATTCCTACATTATGTCTGGAGTAATCTGGATCACATTGTAAGAAAGGTGAATGAATTTTATTGCTACCTGACAACATTTTGTAAAACCTGCATTATTGCTGGATGAGGAATACATAGCAGTGTTAACTTGCTTTCTTCCCTGCGGTTGTTATGCATTTTCTTCAGTAATTTATTTCTTATTGCTATTAGCTTTTAGGGCCACTTTGGCTTGAAAGAGAAGCATTACACTTAACATTTACTTGAAAAGATGTAAAACAAGGAAGAGAAAAATTATTTTGTTGCTGTTAACTGTGCATTCTTTCTACATTGATGCAGAAGGAGACAGAGATGGTAAAAACAGAACACATGTATGAAGTGTCTCATCCCTGCTAGGCAAAGTATAGGGCTTTGTAGCATCACAAAGGACCGTCACTGTCCTGACAGCAATTTGAAGTTTTTCCTCTGGGGGGGCTACGTTTCAAAATAAACTCAAAGCATTGTGAACTTCAAAAAGAGCCTCAGAGACTTGGTCTATGACAGAGTGAGTTCCATTGGGCAGCCACAAGCAACGTTTGTGGGATTTGAGTACCTGTCATGCCATCTTAAGGGAGTAGTAAAGCTTCCAGGGGATGGTGTAGGAAAGAAGGCTGAGGTAACAGGTGGAAGACAGTACTGCCACGTTAAAAATCTATTTCAGAGAAAACAAGCAAACAGTATTGCCCCAAAAATCTTCTTTGCAACTCTTCAAAAATATTTGTCTTTTAATTACCTCAGACTTACTTATTTTTCAGCAGTATCTCAGACAGCCTGTCATCCAGGCAGCTTCCAAGCTGTCTGGAGCACATATAATACTGTGCGGTGTAGCACTGTGCGGTTGTAGCTTGCTTGACTCTGAGTGAGCTACCCCAGGACCGTGCAGTTACAGTGTAGGTCCTGGACAAATTCAACCTTCAGGGAAGCGGCTGTTCTCTTGCAAGGGCTGCACACTGCTGCAATGGTGCACCCTACTACAATGAATGGTGGCAACTTGACTGGGTGTCTCTAGCTCAGTGTGATTCTCGTGTACTCTCACCCTGGATGTTTCTTCAGTCAGAGCTAATGCCTGTAAGTCTACGTGGGGACCAATTGTTACCGCCTGTAGTAAACCAAAGCCTTTTTTTTACATAATAATAACAAAAAATGTAGGTTTTCCACATTGACCTAAATCTCTGGATACTTTCAAAGAGTAGTCAGATATGTTTGGTTGTTTTTGTTTGTTTGAGTTTTTTTAAATACATAAGATGAGATAGCTCAATTAGGATTTTGAACCATCTGAAAGCTGTTTAACGCCTATCTTCCAAAACCACTACTGCTTCTTGCTGAGTCCACCCAGCAGAGCATCTCTGCTGGATTTGCACCCCTCCAACTTACCCAAATTTGGCCCTGAGAAGAAAGATAGCTGAGGGATATGGTTTACTGTAGAATGTCTTCAACCTGGTATGTTGTGGTGTAGTTCTATACCCTGGCCATCTCGGTGATTTTCTGTGCTGTGCATTAGTGTGATTGCAAACTTTGCCCACTGCACTCTCTTGTTGGTGTACTCATCACTTGACGGCGAGGCAGACAGTTTAGTTCCTGTCCATCTATGAGACTTCAGGCAACAGAAAAAAATGGTCTGTAGCTTAAAAAGGGCAATTCTGGTGCAAGCCAAGCATTAGGAATCTAATCCTACTGCTGCTACAGTACACTGCAAAGTTCCGGCAGGCAGCAGTTCTGGTTCCTGGTGCTAGAGGAGTTGCTAATGGAAATGTGCAATTCTGCTAAGGGCTATTCCAGTCTGTTAAAAATCATTATTGCTATTTGAGAGACTAAATAAAAAACTGGTCCCCATTATGATTCTTCTGTTTTTTTCACATTTGGCTTCCACTTATTTTGCTATGAATACTCAGTTGTTTTGTCCAACTATGAATTTTGATACTACTTGAATTCCTAGACAAACAACAGCAATACAGTTAGCTTTTATTAAAAAATAACCATGAAACCTGAATGAGGCACATAGCCAATGAAGTGACATTTTATTCAGCTGATGACTAGCCGAAAAAACCTAGTGGCTTGGGAGGTATGAACTGCCCATTCATCTCAGTGGAGAAGTCTAGGAATCTGTAAAGCAACACGGATTTAATATGCTTGTGCCCTTCTCCTTAACCACCTTGCTTTTATCATCCAGAGGACGCCTTTTTTTTCTGTGCCTCAGCCTCAGCAGTCCCAGGAACTGTAGGTGTGATTATGCCCCCCAAATCTATCCACCATAAATATGATTGGACAGTGAGATCCAGACACATTACAAAGCCATGTGCAATCAGTGGAGATACTGAAACATAAAAATAATGTAAGTCACTGATCAATGTATGCTGTGATTTCTTGCCACAATATTCATTCATTTTTGAGAAGAACACGCAGAATTTCCAACCCAATATTCCAGTGTATCAGAGTCTGAGTTTGTGTGTATGAGGCATTGAATCTTATTCTGTTTGGTTTTCCTTTTTGAATGTTCCTCTCTAACCCACACTCCTTATGCAATTCTGATTGTTTTTTTGCTGGTTGTGAGATGTTTTTTTCCGCTTGCTCAGCATACCCCCACTTACCTTTTTTTCACCTAGAATGTATTTATCTACCAGATGAATCCTACTGTGAATGCAAATTTTCCAAATCTTGGCTTATTCCAGTTACAGGACTCATGACCTTCTACCTTCTCCAGTGTGTTCAGACAATACACTGGTAGTCTGTTGTCAAATGTGATTAATATTACCTTTAAAAAAATGCAGTATGAGCCCTGCAGTGTATTTTACTTTCAGCAGATTTATGTATAGACAGTTAACTTATTTTTGGCCCACCGGCCACCATTAAAAAACTAGAAAGTAGCCTATGCTGAACAGCTTATGTCCTCTATAGACATTGAAGTCAACATATACTTCCACCATACCATGACTTAGCTGTTAGTGGGGTAGTGATCAGCAGTTAACTCAGTATTTAGTTCTGATTCCACTCCCAGTAAATCAGAAAAGGGCTTGCATTTGAGTCTTACACATGAGGTCAGGATCACAGAGTTTCCATATTTAACTATGGAAAAATACATCATACCTCACTTCGCTTGAGGAAAACCAAACATGAGTAATGAGCAGGTATAACTGAGAAGCCAACAAAAGTCATCATAAATTCTACACCAGTTACTATTCCCAGAAGTCAGCATAGTCACATAGAGAAACTGTGCCTTTGAAAAGGTGAATCAGTTGGTCTCCTCTGTAGCAGTCCTGTTGCTTACCCATCTAGGGAGAGGGATACTAGGCATCAGAGAGGTGGGTAACAAATTTAGTATTCATTGATTTAGATATTAGTGCAGTTACATCTTTCAAGAAGCCATTTTGGATAAAATTATCATTACTTGTCCATAGTAATTTGGTTGCTGCTGGAGGCCCTCATGTAAGGGTGCTGTTCCCCTGTGCTGCCAAAGGAGTTTGCTGTCAGATCACTCCATGGCCGCCAGTCTTTCAAACAAACTGAGTCCCACAAGAAATGGGCTGGATCAGTCCTGTTGTAATGTGAGCAACGGGGAATGACCTTGAGTGTCTCTTCCTGAGTGAGATCAAAAGAGGAAAGAAATCCTCTTTTTTGCCGATGTTCTGAGGACAGCAGGCAAGATACGTGCATCTGAGTCACAGAGAAACATAAACCTGGCTCTTCACCTCTCTTCTCTCTGAGCAACACAGCTGCTTAACACTTAGTGATGGCTGATTTATTAACTGGGTTTGACCTGTGTTTATTGAGTTAGCACAAGCAAAATCACATCTGGCAGCTTCTGCCACTCTGGATGAAAGTTAATGTTTTAGTGTTGGTACCTTAACCACAATGTCCTGAATCCTTGAATTTCAAGACTTGCCCATTCCTGCAATTTATACTATTTCTTATTATACATGGATTGGTTTTGCCTGATGTTTATTTAAATATATTTATTCATAAATGTACTATCTAGTTCTATTTATAGTATCTTTTTATATATATATGTGCAGCTTGGTACAGAATTACAAAGCTGTTGATAGCAAGTAGTACAAATATTTACAATCCAAATGAGCAGGCAAAACATGCTGTGCTGTTATGCTAACTTACCATTGGAAGAGTGTTATGCATGGCTGAACAACAGAGTATTAAAAGCTGAGAAAATGCTAAATGGTGCTGCTAAACAAAAAGGTCCCTAAAGGCCAAAGACTCAAACAGATTTATTTCATGAAAAATACAATCTGTGTCCAGACCCTTGTACAACAGGAGTTCTAATATGTTAATCAGTAAGACTGAAATAATTATTTTCATTTATGACAGCACCCAAAATGTTTAGACTGTGTTCAGCCATATGGAGGCATAGTATTTAAAGACATCACTGACTTTATACATTCCACACGGGAGGAGAAGATTACAGGGAAAATCAGCGAAACATAGAAATATGTGAGAAGGGCAATTGTTAGTGTGCATCACATGTTGAGCTGAATGATTAGACTAAGAGTTGGTTTTGGAAAACGTACTGGACTGTGAGACAACAGATCTGAATTTTGTTCCCTTCTCTCCTAGCAGTATAATTAAGTTCTCTGATTTTCTACAATTTGCTTGCTTCCTAACCGTTCTCTATTTTGTAAGCTTTCTGTAGCAAAGCCTGTTTCACACTCTGTCTGTGTGTGCTTTTCCAAGTCAAGCTGAAGCTAGCTTTCCAGTGGGGCTGTTGGTGCTGCTGTGTTTCTACTGGGAGAACTGTCTGCAGTAACAGTATGTGTTACAGAAATTACCTTCTGCTGAAATATCACCATCTTAATGAAAACTCTGCAAATTGGTGTTTAATGTGTACCATTTGTAATCAAAATGAAAAATTAGTTCACTTTGGAACACTGCAGATAAAACTGTAACACAGGGAAACCAAAACGAAGAAAAGTTTTGGTAAAGGCTCCCAAATGAAGGTGGCATACCTGCAAGCCAGAGCTAGTAATAGGTAGCTGAGATTCCTGTAGCTGCCTCAGAGAAATAATACAAGTCTTCTGTATGTGTTTATTCTAAATTCCTGGACTGCTTTGCAAACTTTAGGCTGTTTTCTTGAGTACTATGGCCCTATCACCCTTACCTGCTGCAAGAGAGAAGGTTAAATTTTTAAAGAAAAGGCAACTAAGTTTCTCTTCATATGTTTGGTGAATGAAGGTGAGAGGCAGCTGGGTCTGTTACCTGTTTTGTAGGTTAAAGATGTATAAATATAGTGAGTATTATCCTCTTAAGTAAGGGGTGGAATTTGTCTGTTCTTTCCCTCAAGAATATTAGAAAACTCCTTTCCTAGAACCAAGGAACAAGGCAGAAATAAACTAGTCATGTGTTGTTACATAGGAAAACTTAAAAAAAATCTTTCCTTTAGTTTGTCAGAGTTTGCTAGAGATATGACAAAATGAAAAGATTTTATCTTAAGAGCAATATCCTTTCTAAGCTGCAGATAGGATTTTTTTTAATGAGTTTAACTGAAAGGAGAAGTTGTCGGAAGTCATTCTATATTTAAGTATTGAAAAAGCAAATCCACCTCATTCTCTAGTACGTACGAGATGATTAATATGTTGTTGTAAAGTACAGAGTGTTCAACTTTCATGTTACAATGCCATTACTTTTCCTTTATTGCCAAATATCAAGAAGCTGTGGTTCTCTGTGTGAACATAACTGAGGCTTTCTGGCATCCAGTGTCATGTTTTTCAAGTGATAAATCTTCCATTTTTACATAAAGACTGAGTAAGGTTACTGTATCTCATTTCAAGTGTTTATATGTTTTATTTAAATGCAAATATTAAAGGATTTATGTTAAATGAAAAGAAATTCGGAGGGTACAAGGTAAAGAGGAAAAATACAAGGATGGTGGGAAGTGAAGTGCTGCATAGTCAGAATGAAAAGCAGCCAGGAAGATGGAGATCAGAAAGGTTAAGGTAAAGGCCAATAAGATATTGTATATACTCTTCTTGTCTACCAGAATGTTTTCTTTAACTAGAAGAAGTTATGAGTTGTTTAAAGCAAATCCCTTTAGAAAATCCAGAGTTCAAATCACAAGAGATAAGCATTAGCATGAATTGGAATTTTGCAATAAAAAGAGATTTTATTTCTTTTTTCTTTTTTAATGAACAAAATGTCAACCCCCTGAAGGCTCACCTGTTCCATCACCAGGAATCCACCCCACTAGTACTGGTGATGGCTGTCCCACAATGCACAATGACCTTCAGAGGAGGAGACTGTAAAGAAAAATCAGAACTGGCCAAGATGTCTAAAACCATCTCTGCTTCTCCGAGTCACAGTGCCAGATTAGTGACCAAAAGTTCACACAAAGGCCAATCAGCACTCACTTTTTAGACTGTCTCCTTACAGCCAAAGATGTGTTTTTACTTTGGTTTGGAGATTTTAAGGTGAAGTCGGCTTTTTTTACACTTTAACATTGCACAAATAGGTGCTTGCTGTTTACATGATTTATCAGATTTAATTCATGTTGGGCTATACAGATGATTTAATTAGAAAGTATGCCACGTGTATTCCAGCTAGTGTCAATGAACTCCAAACCTATTACTATTGTGTTCATGACTATATGTTATGTTGTAATTAGCAATAAACTGTCTTCTGCAGCATGTACAGGTGTGATGTGCCTGACTTTGCATGAAAAAAACCTGAAGTTAGATATATTGCTGAATAAAATAATTTCAGGTTCCATCCCTTGAACAGTGCAGATATGCTGTGTTATCAAGTTGTCATAACCACTAAAAGAGGTAATTTATTTTCTTTGTGATACCTGAAAGTCACATCTGTGCTTGCTGTTATGGCTTAGTTTCTGCATAGCTCTTGAATGTATCTGTAGAGGTCTCACTGACAGCAAGAAAAAGTAATACTGGAGCCAGTGGAATACATGATGCTTACCTGAAAAATGGTGACTGATCACATTGAAACAAAGGTTGGAAGATGTTTGACTGAAGTAGGCTGTGAGGGGATGCTGGTGATGGGAGAGATTGTAATTCCCCAGCATAATAAACTGTCTGAATTGGAGAATGGAAATGTTCATGGTTAAAATAAGAACAGTGTTACCCTCTGTGCTACAATAAGGTTTCACATAAGCTGTGTGATAATGCTATGCTCGTAGGAGGAATTTGGATGTATTTAGGACATCATGCACATAAAGCCTGTTTGATTAAGATTGAAACATGTATATGAGAACTTGATAAATGTGTCCCATGTGACTGGAGGGAAGGAAGAAGGACAGTGTCAGGAAAGAACGGTGTAAAAAAGGAAAAGCAAAATGGATAAATACTGAAATGAATAATGTAGTGATTGAAGAAGCCAAGAAAGTGAGAAAAATAAGTGAAAGAGCTCTCAAAAGTGGATGGTCTGGTTGTATTTCTTTGAAGGCAGACAGGAAAAAACAGCGTTTGAAATTGCAGCACTCCATTTCAGCAAATGTTTGTTGGAATGTTGCAATATTTATATAAAACTGGCTACAGGATGATTAAAAATGTCTTTTCAACAAATGACCTGTTTGAATGGATGGGGAAACAGAGTCATGGAATAAGAAAGAAACTTACCCATGACTCCTGAAAATGTAAGTGAAAGAGCAGAGACCGCAGGTACCATTACTTGCCTTCGAATTTGTCTTGCAGAATCTGCCAGCCCCTGGCCATCTGTGAGCAGAACAATTCCGAATAAAGATTTATAAAAGTCGTGGTGAGGCTTTTTTACACATCCCTGCTCATTAGGAATCCTGAAATTCTAATTGAATTTTTAACACAGGAGGGTTTCTTTTACCTTCTTCTGAGGCATGTAGTGATGGCTTCTGTTGACAGCATGCTGGAATAACTCGATTAAGATGGTGAGCCACTGTACTGATTCTCATGTTCCATTGAATAAATATTTTCAAAGCCTGCCTAAGGTATTGCTCCATCTGGTTCCACATGGCGTTTTAAAACATGTTTCATTTAATGTGTTTAGTATAGATGTACAATCATAAGGCCAAAAGCAAAAGTGAGATTAAACTGGTGAGTAATTCACACCGCTTTCTACCATGCAGGTTATGCCCTTTGGCTCAGAGCTGATTTTGGTGTGGAGAATTTGAACTGTATATGTGCTATATAAGTTGCAGTGTACTGAGAAACCCCAATGTTGTTTGAAAATGTGCACAAATCAAAGCAAGCTGGAAATTACCTAAGAAGACCAAGTCAGACCTAACTGAGGTGATTTTAAATTTCCTGCTTATTTATTTATTTTAAGAACCAGCATGGCTCACTGTATTCAAATCAGCTTGCCTCAAAGCCTGGATTCAGGAATAATATATTTCTAAATAAATAGATTTTTAGAATGATTTAATGATTTCATAGCTCTCCCATTCGGTTTGTTTGCTAAAGAAAAATAATTAAAAATTTTTCGCTTCAGAGCTCCAAGAGTTTTAACTGCACTCCATGGTCTGTCTCCCTTTAGTACTAAATTACAACTGCATATATATAATGAAAATGTTTATCAGTGTTTACACACTTCTCATTCAGAAGGATTCAGAAGTATTCAATAACCTTGAAAAATTATAATACAAGCTACATCAGGGCATGTTTTCTCCCATCATTGAAATGCAGGCAGGATGCTGGACCTGATAGAGCAATTAAGTGCTCTGATATGGCATATCCTGTATTCCTGTGTTATTGCAGGCTGCTCTGGTGAGTATATGCGTAGAATTGGAAATGATGTATTGTACTTTGTATGTAACTTTTTATATGGTGTTGTTAGATATAAATATTGCAAAGCCATTTCTGTCATAAGCTTTCTATACTACAATCATTTCCTCTATTTGACTAGAATATTAAGTGTTTGGCTGGAAGGTCATTTGTAGTTGCAGTTGTTACATACAATGCTGACCTTCATCTAATAATTCCCTCCTTCAGCCACAAGCAAACACCTGTGGAGCGCAAGATTAATAAGAACTGTCTGTCACCTCTGTCTGGAGTATGAAAGAGTTGTTTTATAGAGTGAAATTGTTTTGTAGGTTGCATTACTGGCTTTAGCTGAAACATTTTAGTGACTGCTAGAATTAGGCCTCTGGTGTGAACTTGAAGTGTTCTTATTACTGTATATTTCAGTGGACCTATGGGCTCCAGTGAGACAGTGAATGTTCTGTAGCAGTTCCTGTACAGATTCAGTATGGGAGTTTGTCCATGTCCTGAGAAGATTATAATCCAAATAAGTTAGACACTTAAGTAAATAAGTCAGTATTTAGATAGGTTGCACACAGATGATATGTTAAATAACTGTTTTGGATACTTGTTAGTGGTTATTTTTCTTCACTAGTTCCTCCTCCTATATTTCCATAATCTCTGTGTGATTGTAGAATTAACTTTCCCCATGCTTACTCCAAGAAAATGTAACGCAGGAGAAATTAAAACAAGACAGGCATCAATTACAGCCAGTGTTAACTCATTTTTTCAGATACCAATCATCTGTTCCAGGTACCTCAAATATGGCAATCTTTGGGTGAGTAGTAGGACCTCAACATTTTCCTCACTTTCCATGGAGTTTCCTTGGGGTAAAAAAAGCTGAGGCAGAGAGAACAGAGTACAAATGAACACTTGCACCCCTGCTGAGGACTTGACCTTTCTCCTTGGTGAGTAACCTCTCTGTGGTACAGCTGAGCTGTAAGGGTTTATACATGACAATAAACAAGTATAAAAATGAATGGAAACTGTGCTCTGAGGCACTCTGCATTTTCCTGGAGGCAACTAGATAGCAGGAGCAATATTTTACTGCAATTACTCCCTCTGGGAGTTTTCCGGAAAGGGACTGTATGCTTGGGATTCTTGGCATGTCTAGGTTTTGCCAAACTGTCTGTGGCTTCGTTTAGGCAAAGATTTTTCTAAATTCAGTTTTATGTACCTTCAGTTTCACTAGTGGTGTTAGACATGACTTGGGACCAATGAAGTGGTCTGGGACTCCCAGTTTTGCATTCAGTCCTTTGTTCTGCTGAATCACCCCTTCTGACCCTGGGTGAGTCTTCGAACTTCTCTGGCTTGGATTTATCCCACGTAACTTCTGATATTTAATGAGACACGAAGTAGTGATGCTATTGCCTAAGGCTTCCTGAATAGTTAATGGTGAAACTGTGGCATTTCTACAGAGTGGTACCAATCTCTTCCCCGTGAATATACAAACACTTTAACCTTCTGTATTCTGAACTAAAGCATTTCAGTTAGTATAACTGTATTTAGGTGGTATGAAACTACTGAATTCCTTGCCTTTGCTACTGTCTGTAAAATGAAGAATGCTTGCTTTTTCTCTTCTCTTTATCCTCCTTGTTATTCTCACAGGCAAGTATTGTCTGCAACAATATAGGTCTGTGCAAATGCAGCCTTGATTTCCATTCTCTAAATACGGTAGTGTAGCCCTTTAATTGCTGTAATTGTGTTGAGCACTTCCAAGAGGTCAGGTGCCTGAGAACATAGTGTCTGCCTCTTCACGTATGCTTTGCTTTCATGGGAATACATCAAATAGGAAGCAGGCTACCTGTAGAGTTCATAAATTTGCTGGACTTCGAGCCATTTCCAAGGTGTCTTCTCAACATGCAAATTAAGGGTTATATCGACTGGAATTGTTCCGCAGTCTGACTCTGACACACGCCCCCCCCCCCCACCCCTTCTAGCTAGCGTTAGCTCAGGTAGTAGCGCTTTGTTTTTCAGAGGTCTGATTCTGAAATTTCCTGATTTATTTTTAATTAACTCAATTTTCTTAGATTTTTCTATATCGATTTAAGTACAAGAGTCTCTCAGCTTGCCCATATTCTCATCCTGCCTAAGAGCTCAAAAAACTAATAGAAATTTACAGCACTTCTGTTGACACAACAAACTATTTCCTTTCCAAGCATCACCTTCCCTCAACAAAGTGATCCAACCTATGTGATTCTAAAATGTTTTGTTATTCTGCCTTGCACTGATCTTTTCTTCTAGTTTTTGAAGGGAGAATGTAATGCTATGGCTCTCTGTGGATGCAGAATGCAGAAAATGACCATTGTACCTGCAGCTTTTGTCTGCAGATAAGGCTGACTTCTAAACTCTGCTGCCAGGCATAAATAATATGGTGGCATTTTTCTAGTCTGACCCAGAAGGGTTCTCTTATTTTAAGACAAAGGAGAATGACAGCTACTGCTCTCAGAAGGAAAGCTTAATCAAAGCTTAATTCTCTCTTATAATTAAGTCTTCAAAATTGATACATGACACATTCGAGCATGGCATTTTTAATTTAATTAATTTTCTAAGGACTAAAAGAGAAACTCTGATTAAAAAAGTACAGTATGCCAAGCAAAACTTCCAGAATCATACCAAGAATGTTATGGCCTGTGATGCTACAAGAGCCACATAGACCCTGGAATTTATGGCAGCACTACAGCAGGAACTAAATATGACCTTATGAATGCCAAGCTGGTTCTCTTCTCTGCATTTGCTTGCAAAGGGACTTGGGGCATAAGGCTGAAGGTTGCATGGAGGAGGACTGGAATGAGACCTTGAATTATTGCATCATGTTGAATTATCCCTGTCTGAAAACAGGTTCATGCTAGTGTTGTATTAGATATCACCCTTGTGTAAGGGAGAATGAACCTCAGTGAAAATAATTCCCAAGAATGAATTTGTCTGTATTTTCCCACTGGCATAGTAAAACAAAGCACACATTTTACCCCTATGGTTCTGGTGCTTGCTACCCTCGTCCTTATTGTCTGTTCAAACAACAAAGTGAGTATCAAGTGAAAATTCAATGGTACAAATTATACGATCCAAAGCATATGTTAGCATTCACTGTTCAGAAGTGCTATTGGCTGGGTATTTGTCTCCAAAAGTTCATCTACTCTCAAGCAGTTTCTGTACTGTCCCACACCTAGGCTGGGTATTTTGTTGCTTGTCACATCATGAAGACAGTACAAGGAGAAGAGTGATTAAACCAGACTGCATTTTTGCATTTCTTATGATGATCTTTATAAAACTTAGTCCTTGTAAGACAAAGAGCCAGTCTTTTGAGTTGGAGAACACTGTACAGGGTCATGGCAAAACTGTACACATCAGAAAGAGTCATTTGGAAGCACCTTTGGCTCGCCTGTCCTCAGTTCCATAACTTTTGTACCTCTCCAGCTGGTGTCCCTGTGCGATAATTACCAAACCAGCAAAGGACCAGGCCTTGGTGTTGCTCTACTGAATTCAGCAGAGGTAATGCAGACTTGTCGTAAGAGAAGTGTAGGGAGAAACTGTTAGGAATCGTACTGTTACCAGTTGTCCATGTCATCAATATCAAATAAATTATTTCATGAGAAAATTTGAAAGAACAGCCAACAGCTGGCTGAGCAAATTCTTTTCTTTTAGATTCTGGCAAATTTCAAACTTAATTGTGTTTCTTTTGAGAACACTTGCAATACTTGGTGTTTGCTTGAATCACAAGGTTTTCTATATTATTTAGCTGTAGAGACAGTATGTAATATTTTTATTTGTTTTTATAATACGTTCCAGGAAAGGGATGTACTGTGCATAGAGCTCAGTAAGAATAATCATTCTTTGATGAACAGATATCAGGTGCATATTCTCACCAGAACAGTTTCAGGGATGTCTTCTGTACACCCCGCACATTGCTTTGAAGAGTTTCTGCGCTAGAATTAGACTGTACAGATGGATGACAGTGCTGGAATGAACCAGAATGCTTTCCAAAAGTTTCTCTAAGATAATTCATGCAGTAAGAGGTATAGTTTGTTCTTAAATAAGATAAATAAGAGCACTCGGGCCACAATTTATTGGAAAAGACCGAAGAATTAGAAATCCAGCATAAAACATTGATTGTTTTTTGTTTTTGACAAGCCCACATATCTGTTCCTACACTTGTCTCAGTTTCTCTGATGCCTTGACTTCCATTTCTTGAGTTACAGACAACTAAGCATCTCGGACTTTATCAGCTCCTTTTAGTACAGATAATTTCTGTTTTGGCACTGCACCTTCTGAACAACAGCAGATTCTGTGAAATTGCCAGAAAAAAGTCTTTTGACTAAGTGATATTTTCCAGTTCTAGTAGTCCCTTTCAATTTAAGCCATCTTTCATATTTTCAGGATGTGTATGATATGATATGATAGCTCTCAAGTAAAGCTGTGTGCTGTTTGTGTTCTTGGAAACACTAGAATCAGTTTCAGATAATTATCAGAACATACCAGTTTTACAGAAAGGAACAAAAATACTTTGTCCTGAGTTGTATTCGCATGTGACTGTACTCAGATCGAAGAAAGTTGCTGATGTCCTCCCCGGCCAAACAGTGGTTGTATGGTTGCAGTGTACACTGCTGCTTGCATCTGGCATGACTCTTTGCAAGAGCCGTGCTTGGCGTAAACTGATGGCCACAACTGGACAATGTTGCTGTTGCCAGCGTGGATGCTGTGTTGTGCTTGAAGATTCTGCTGCTGCTGAGTGAGAAGAGCTGCAAATACCTTGTGAACAGTCTCTGACTAGAAGTTAGATTCTGTACAGCCATCTTACAGCACTACAGTGCAGTTGCTATTGTCAGTTACAATTTGGCTGATTTTTTGTGGGGGAGACCTCTCATTTCTGTTTCAGGCACTAACCTAATTGGTTAACTCTTTTCACAGTAAGCTTCTCAGGATGTATCTTTTTTTTTTTTTATTTTTGAGGCATCTTAGCCTAAGTTTTTTACAATCAGAAGCAAAAACTTTTTATAATTACTTGAATTTTTGAGAAATAAATGCTGGCTTGGTCTCTTTGTCCTTGTTTTTGTTCATTTGAATCCTGAGTAGCTCATAAGCTTTGTTGATGTTGCTGAGAAGCGAAATAGGAGCAACACTTAGACTCTGAACCTCTAGTGCTAATCTGAGCCTTCAATTTCAGACCTCTGGTCTCAGAAACAAGAGGTTTCTGAGAGAGAAAATACAGCAGATGTATTTTCTTTCTTACGCTTGGACCTGAGATTCTGCAATTAGAGTGCGTTAGGCAGGCAAATATGCTGTGTATATTTTTTTTCCTGTTCATTTTCTAACAATCGTCAACACTGTAGAAAGTTAAAATATTGAATAAAGGTTGCCCCGTTCCTTCTCACCTGGCTGGGGTCTCTGCAAAAGGGATATCTTTTATTTTTCCATCCTAAAGTAATTCTGGTTCTTGCTGACAGGATGTGTTCACTTCCCTCCAGCATAGTAGCTCTGGGCCAAATCAGTTCATGGCTGCACGGAGCATGTTCTCTTGCTGAATGGCTGGAAATGCTCCACGTAGCAGAAAGCAATTTCAGACTGGATCTAATATCCACACTACAAGCACAGTGCAGATTTAAAGTATTGTTTAGTAATTCTGAGCTCATAATAAAGACATGGCATAAATGCAGAATGCATTTAAGTGCCAGTATATCTCAGTAATAGTAGTTTAATTACATGACACGTGTTTTGCTCAGAACTGCACAAAAGAGGTTTTGTGCAGAGATCCAGAGGTATTCTTTTAACTCCAAGAAGCTTTAATTTGGGAGTAGTTTGAAAGGAATGAAGAAAGAAATACTTTTCCAAATACACTCCTGAAATATGGCCTCTTTTATTAACAAAAACATTGATACTAGATCAATTAATAGAGGTTAAAATCAGGTACATGAGCATGCAAGTAAAGCCTCATAAAAGAGAAGATAAAATATTAGCGATTTACTAGGATTTGCTATGACGAAATGTATTTGGACAACAAAGATCATGAACTGCTTCTGGCATTTATAGAAATTACAATGAATGAATCAGCTGCTAATCCAGAGCTTGAGGCAATTTGATTGTACAGGTGACATTCTGAATAAGTGACACTCATGTTTAAACCATATGGACTGCAGTGGACTTTCCTATGGAATCTTTTTCCAAATATTTTGCTCACCTTGCTGTAATCCCCTGTCATTTTGAATATGGCTCCATTTCACCAAGTCCCAGACAACCAAAATGTTTGTCGAACATTTTTAAATTATTATTTCAAAGGATTTCTGATGACTGTGAGATTGTGAAAGACAAGCTTCTGAAACTGTATTAATGTAACTCCATTGAGTTCTTCTAAAGCTGGGCAGCTCTTGTCTTTTTAATATGTAACTACAGTCATTTGAAAGGCTATTGTGCTTCAACATGTAGAAAGTCAAGGGAGTACAAGAAGAAAGAATTCTGTGACATTAGTATCAGTAGAAAGCAACAGACTTTTTTAGGAAGTTTGTATAAGTACCAGTTTAACACTAGCTGCCCTTTCAGTTCATCTCAGTTATGACCTGCTAAATAAAAATGCAATAAATAGGTGATCTGAATAGCCTGGATATTATCTGATATCTTCCAGTGGATAGTGGGGATATTGTTTTTAAAAAGAGGAACCTACAGGGATAAAGCTCAAATCTCATGGGGAAAAATGCGCATTTCAGATTTCCTAGTTTCTGACAAATAAATAAATTGAAAATTTCCTCTATGCTGTGTTTAGGAAAAATATATACAAACAATACAAAGTTATTAATTCATGTTTTTGACTTTGCATGTGCAGATTGAAACCACGGCCACAGTGAAGTTGGTAGCAAAGCTACCAAGGAAAACAACGCTTCACCCTGCAAGTAGTTGAAGTGGTCAAAGGAGCTACTGCTAGGGCTGAGCAAATGCCCAGGGCTTATGGTGATCTTGGTCTTTGCTACAATGCGCCTGTGGAAGTTTGTTTACTGTCTGATGAACTTAGATAATTGTCCTGTTTCTGTGAATATAGTATTGGAGCTTTTTGTAGTTTTAGAAGTATTTTTTCTGCTTAATCCTTGTTAGGCAGAGAAGAACTTAAACAATGGAACATCTGTTCTCTTCCACTAATTCTTCCATAGGAAAAGATGTGTGATAATTTCTCGGGTCTAAATATTACTCCTTGTTGCAGATAAAAACTATACAGGGGCTAGCTATTAATATATGTATATATGTATATATATATGTATATGCCTTCATTCATGCACAAATTTCTTTTAATATCAGCCTTACTCCAAAGTCAATGAGAGCCTTTCTGGCATCATTGAATAGTAAGTTAACTTAAGTGTTTTAGGACCAGGTTTTTGAATAGTTATTTATTTTTAAAAATCTTGCAATATTTGAACCAATGGCAAACTGTTCGTTATTTAAATAGTGAAAGGGCTTTCAGTCTGCGCTTCAGTATTTCACAGAGACGACTGAACTTCACATCTTTGGTTTGAGGAGCAAAAGGCTCCTAAATCAAAAATGCATGCTTACTTGCAAGCTGTTTCCACTCAGAATTAATTCAGACAAAAATAGAGAAACTTGTGATTTGGTTAGTTATTAATAATGTTGCATAGTAATAATATCTCTTTCATGCATATTTTATTAGTATTTTTGTTGAATTATAATGTTTTTCAATAAAATCACTTTTCTTTTTGAATCAAAGTTAAAAATTAAAAGAATACATTTGCTTGAAATTTTTAAGGTTTATATAAAGAGTTTCTGATCCTTAGAATTTCTGAAGCAGTTCAGTGAGAAAGCCTTGAAGTAGGCCTGAAATGTGTTTTAAATGAAAAGTCTCTAAGTCAAAAGGAGGTCTGTTTTGAGCTTACTGAACAGCATTTTTAAGGATAAAAGACTGAGCAATTAAGGAAAATACATGCCCTCCTTTGTAAATACTGAATTCTTTCATATTCCTAAATTTCCGTGTCTCCAGTTGTCGTATCTGAAAGAATACATTTGTTTACATAGACAAAATAAATGTATTATAATCAGATTATAAAAATGAAAAGAAATATAAATTCTTCTACATTTGTTAACTTTAAGTAGTGTAACTCAAATGGTAAAAATATTCTTCCAGTCTTAGATTAAACATATAGTGCCTGCTTATCAATTTTGTTTTGTACAAATTCAGATTAAATTATGAATTTTTGTGCCCCCCCCAACTGCAGAATAGACTTTGCTTCCACACTTTCAGTGCTGAAAAAGACTCTTTCCCCATTTTTTAAAAAAGCTGCTTTTTTAGTGGTTGCTAGGCTTTTGTGGTTCTAACTTGGCTAAATACTACATCAAACAGCAGAGCACATAAACGATTGCAAAGCACTGTCTGTAAATTCTTTTTCCGCTGGCTGGGCAGGGATTTCTCATTTCATACATCATTCACAACTTGCTGCAGTGATTCCACAAAGTCACCCAGGAGGCTTAAAACAGTTAATGGAAAAGAAAAACTTCCTTTTGGTTTGGGATACTTTTTTCCTCTGCTTTTAGCTCTGCAGTTTGCTCTGCTTTGTTCCTGGCTCTGTTGGCAACACTGGTAGAGCTTCAAGACAGTGTTTACAGCAGTTGTATTTGCTGGAAAGCTTCCCAGACTGCTTCTTAGTAGCAAGTGGTTACATCAAGAGCAGTAGCAAGTAGGAGTAGCTTTCTCTCTGTAAAGGGAAAAGAGCCCAAACAGGATTTGATTCTGACAAGAAGGTCCGGTGGCTGGTTCGGACAGCTAACTCCAAGCGTGCCCCCGCGGCCTGGGACAGCCAGACTTGCTGTCAAGGAGCCAGGGGCTGCCTCCAAATAGTGGTTTGTTTTTACAGAGTTGCAAAACAACAAAGCTAAGTCTCATAGTGTATGCCTCCTCATAGAAAACACTGAATTTGTTGGAAACTGGAGACATTTTACACCTTGCAGGAGGTACAGCGTTAAACCGACTAACTGTGCCCTGCATTCTGGTATGTCTTTCACTCGCTGATCCACAGCGCTTTCTATTTCAGCTTTACTAAAGATTTCATTTAGCAGTCTATGGACTGCATTTTAATTTTGCTAATGTAAGCAAGTTATGAACCAGCTGAATATCTGTCTTACTACAGAAAGGATATACAGCATTAGGAATTCCAGATAACATACTTAATAGATTTTTTTACCACACAGATCTGTGAAAATGCTGTGTACAGTAGGGAGTAAAGCAGGATTTTACTGAATGTAAAGAAATGTTAAATTCCTTAAAGTCGGAATTTAAAAGTTAGTGATTCAGAATTTGACTGAAATTGGCCAGCATAAAAGTGGAATGATTTCAATTAAGCTAATGGGCTTTTCTAAAATTATACTACTGCAAGGAAAATTTCTAGGTAGGCAGTTAACTTGGAGCCATTTTCTTCTTAAAAGAAAAAAATAAGTCTGAGGCTTGATTCTGCGCTGCAGTGTTACCTTTTTTCTTTCCAAGGCCTAGTATAAAGAGGCACTAACTTTGCAGTCTCAGTTCAGCCAAGGGACGCTAAAGGCTCTCATCTGTTATCAGTGTGGCACACCCATGGTCAGGTGCATACCTCCTCAGTTCAGTCATTACAGGACTTTGCATAGGTCCCTTCTAGCTAATGATAGTAGTTGAAGTGTTGAATGAACTTCATTAATGTCAGAGGATCATTCCTAGATATTCCTGCAAACCTGTGGTATCTCTGTGTACTTAGGGATTGTACAGTAATGTAGTCATTACACAGTAGCTAGCACTGTGGTTCCAGCAGTGCCTATTTTACATTCTCTCTTTCTCAGGCTAGTCCACTAGGTCGTCTCCCTGTGGATAATAAATGGCTGATAAATTGTTATAGACTGCTGTAAGGGCTAATGGGTTGCTGAGAAACATGAACCATCCTTAGCATCCTCTGACTGTGTATTTATAATTGTCAAAAAACACATAGCAGTCAAATTTTGCATGACCTGTTATCAGCTATTAATCCTTTATTAAACCTCTGAATGATAAGTTGTTTGAATATGAGGTGTTACCATGTTGTATTTTATTATGTACAAACAAAGCAGAGGAATTTTTTTTGTTCCCTTTGTCTGACATGTTAGCATAGTGATTGCTTCTGATCTTATTTTTATCTGCCTGGAGAATCTTGAGTTTTAACTGGAAATGTTTAAAATCAAGTTGTTTAATTTAGAAGATGAGTAAAATCAGTGAGCTTCTTTACTAGATTTCATTCACGAATGTTCACATCCAATATGCTTTACTTTCTTTTCCTTTACCTTGTTGGTGTTTCGAGTAGTGCATCACCCTGATATTTAGCACTATAAAGCTACTGCCTCACTGAACTCAGCGGACAGATACTTATTTGTAAGCCAATGAAATACCAGTGCTAAATTCAGGAGTACTGATGCTAATGTGTCCTTATTTCATCTGTTCTTATTGCCAAAATAATTAAGGTTACAATAACAGTCCATTGTATATAACATATATCCTTAATATCAAAGCTAGCTATTCTGCAGGGCAGTAGTCATCTTTATGACATATTGTATCATTCTGTGATTTATTTTATATATGTATCTGTATGTCTCTCTTTTTTTAATCATAATTAGTTTACACCATTTACAGATGTACGTTGCTTAAATTCTATCCTTGTATACAAATTTTTTAGGATCATCTGTATGGAACACAGTAAAAGCCAGGCATAGGATGCTCAGAGTGTGTATGCTGCAGAAATTTGCCAGAATTAAAAAAAAAAAAATCACTGTAGAATTTATGAATTTATTTTGGCAACTTATTTTACAGCATTTAATTATTCACATATATGAGGCAGAATTATTGTGAAAAATCAAATAAAAAAGTTCAATTAAAAACCTAAATTACAAGTTTAATCAAGAATCTTCAACAGGCCAAAACCTGATTTGCATATAGTCTCATTGAAAAATGCTTTGTGTAAGATGAACATTGCGCTTTTGTGCAGTCTCAGCTCTATTAGTTATTTCTGCTGCATAAATGATCATATATCATTTTATCGATGGCAATTTTCTCTGCAGCTGCAGTTCCTTTACAAAAAATCAGTAGCTCTCTATCTTCATACTGAGAATTCGGTAGGTTCCTCTTTTTCTGTATATGAGCAGTATCTGAATCAACACAAATTAGGATCACATCACAGGATGACATCCAGAGAGTCTTCCGAAGGAAAGCTGTCCCTACCCAACTACTTCCTGGTAAGTTCTACTGAATTGGTGGCCTGCCGTCATAAAAATTCCATTACTACATTAATGACAAGTTTCAGAAAAGCTTTCTTGTTTTGAGTAAAAGCACATAAATTTCAAAGAGTATCAACTGTAATACAGACTGATTGGGGAGGTTAGTTTATTCAGGCTAATAATATACTAGAAGTGACACCTCCCAAGAAAATTGATGTTATAGGATATGGAGGAAAATTACATTACAAAACTCCACCTCACTTCATACCTCCTTCTCTTTGTGTAGAAGGAGGTAAGAGGTCCATGCAAGAGAGGATTCAAACCCAAAGTGTTTGAATGATATTGGCTAAACTCTGCCAGTAAAGCAGCTTTTAGCACAACAGGATCTTCAGAATGATCAATGAATACAACCTGTTCCTCTGACAGAATATGTTTGTTCTGTGGATTGACATCACCAGATTTAGATGTAAGTGGGTTTTTTCATCTTCCTTCTCATGCAGTATCCTCAAGCTTAATGTTCAGATCTAAGCTATGTAAATGCAAGTTTATCGAGAGCGAGAAGAGTGAGTTGATGGAGATCTTGTTACACAGATTGCTGTACATGACTTTTTGTCTATACTTGTGATAGCATAGTGTTCTATTTAAGAAAAGCATTTGACTAGTAATAATAGTTTGTGAACAGAATAAGTATAATGCAACAAGTGAAAAGTACATCTGTATGTTGGTACTCATGTGAGAAGTTGCTTATTTCAGGGTGAAAAATTGTTTGCTCCACAGTCATTGTGGTTTTATGTGGCAGAACTCACCGCATTCATTCTCCAAGGTGAAGTCACCAAGGAACAGCGATCACTACAGGCTCCATTTTTTTCTACAGCCCTATGTCCAATCATTCAAATAATTCCACAGCTCCCATAGATAAGTTGCTGAGCAGGAGAGAGAATATCACTTTCATCTCTTTTCATCTGGCAGCAATGCAGAAGGCTTGGTTGATCAACATCTGTAATGAGGGCTATAAGAGTGCACAGGTATTTGGATCAAAGTATAATCTCTCTCTTTTATGTAACTGCGGATCCTCACATATCACTAGATAATTCTCTGCACTTGCTGTAAATAATTTTCCCTATCAGAGCTAAGCACTTTGCAACCATTGCCTCTAAATTATAACATGATCTATACCACCTCCACCTCTGTGTAGTTCCCTGACCTGGAGTTGCTTATTTTCACTGAGCTCTAGCTGCAGATTTACGGCCACGGTGTTACATTTTCTCTCAAGGGGACAATGCATTTTTCACATCAAACAGAATTTGATTTTAATGCAACATTTCATCATCATCTATTATTATTATACTTTGGAAAGTGTAGCGCACAGCTGAAAATATGAAATTTTGTCTATTTGTTCATTAAATAGCTTAGAGCTGTAGTATGGGTGGGAGCAGGTGCATTTTCCTCTGAAGGGGTTTCAAACAGAACTGGCATGTCCATGTTGTGTGTGTTCTCAGTTGCTTCCTTGGGGGGCCTCCGACTGGCACACGAGGTGAAAGATGGAGGCTCAACGTCAAAATCTTTCTTTACAGCTATGTCTGTAAAGGTGCCTGAATGCTATGATACAGAATCTGTAGACATTCAAAGACGGCTGGAAAGCCCTCAACACCTTAGTATCTGAAGAAGTACTCAAGGTTGGGCATTACTCTGTGACTCTCACTTAGAGCCCACGCCTGCAGCTATGCAGCTGTAGAGTCTGAAATTATGTCCTGGGTTTGGCCAGGACAGGGTTAATTTTCACCGGACTCCAGGAAGGGGCACAGCATGCTGGGTCAGTCGAGGGTCGGGAGCGTGCGGCGCCGGTCCTGTCCGAGAGAGCGGGTCTGTTCTGCGGTCTGTTTTGTCATGTTTTCTCCTTATTTGTGTCGTTGTTGTTCCTGTTCCCTCTGTTTGCTGTTCTGTTAAACTGCCCTTATCCCGACCCACCGGTTTCTGCCTCTTTCTTTCCATTCTCCTCCGCACGCCGGCGGGGGGAGGGGCGGCCACGTGGTGCTTTTGTTGCCGGTGGCAGCCGAAACCAAAACAAATTATTACTGTGCTATAGTTTTGCATCATTGTGATGTTACCCCAGAAAGTAAAATAATGTCTAGAAGTAAAGATATAGCACAGTATTCTGGGAAAGGGGGATTACTGAAGGTCCTCGAGGTGGTGTCAGAAAATCTAGAAATCTGTTTTAGCCTACCCAAGTGGCAGCATTACACTCCTTTAGAAATAGGGTGAAAACCATTAGGAAAAATTGAGCACAAAACAGCTATTGGTGTATGGCCAGTGTCAAAAAACTGAAATAATCTTATCTGTCCGAAAAGCAAGACATAACGGGGCTACTTGACTATAGTTCCTGTTCAAGGTTCAGCATGTATCAGGGATGAGTGAGATACTTTTCACAGCTAAGCTTTCACTTAGCTCATTCCATAGAAGCAGATACCCAAGAGAAGAAGAGTTCTGATTATATCACGTGCCTGGAAGAAACATGGCCTTTTCCAAAGTAGCAGGGTATTGAAAGTCTTTGAGAGCAATAGCACATGCACAGTATCCTATTCAAGGTTAATGAGCTCTTCTGCTTGATTTATATATACATTTGAAAAGAACTGAAGTGCAAAGTAATATAGCATGAACTGCTTGCTTGCCAAACATGATTTAAAAAATGAAATAATAGAAACATATAAATGGTATATTTTTTTTAGTTACAAAGCTCAAAAACAATGCAAACATCTAAGTTGTTTAAGAACTCTTTTCCTGTCTCTCTTACATGTATAACAGCTTATTCTTTTACAGTTCGTAGAGTTTAAAACAGCAATGCCAGAAGGGGTGTTCCCACTGCTTGTGGTCATTCTCTTTTCACCAGATATTCCTGCTTCCCTTCACCTCCCCATCTCTGTTTGGAGGCAAGTTTCAATCTAACATTTCATTTAGAATACACATTTGCCCTCATGATTATCCTTTTCAGACAGTATGTTACTTTTTTCTCTGGATTTAACTTCAGCAATACGTTATCATTCTGTTACCGCTGCCTGTTTTACCTTTCAGTTTGACACCTCATGTATCAGCGTCGCCCCGCTTTTTTTTAGGAGGGGGATATGAATTGGCCTGGGTGTCATTTTACCTGTCTTATTCCCTGCCCTGAAAGGCTGTAAAGATATGTGAACTTTACTGCGTCTATAAATCATTCACTGGAAGCCAGAGAAAACACCTGAACACAGCCTGTCCCCAGTACAGAAAGCTCGATGTCCTGCTGATCTCATGCTGGGGACGCTGATAACGGACCGGTGTGTGTCTCCTTGTCCTTAGGTCCTGAGCAGCGTGGGGAGCTGCTCGTCTGTTGTCAGCCGGCTGTCCTGGAGACAATGTGAACAGTAAGCACACAGAGCACTGTATTTAACACCTCAGAGATGAGAGTTTTATCATATGCCTTTTCAGAGTGAGTGTTGGAGGTGAGAATGAACACAGTAGCACAGAGTACAGTGGCTGTCTTTCCTTTGGTTACATTCTCTTCTTTTAGCAGTATTTAACACATGCGGTATCACTTACACTGAACAGTCCACCTCTGCCATGCCCTGGACATCATGCCAGGTTTCAATCAGGTACATTATGATAGTCACCTGCTGCAGTGAATTACCTCCAAATACACCTTTGTGTGTCAGATTTTGCTATACAGTTTCAGAAGTCATCAGCCTCTTGTGACAGGCACTGCGGTGATGAGACAGATAAAGGGCAGAGTAAAGCATTCAAAGGGTAATGAAAAGAGTGAAATACAGACCACACATTTCGTAAAAGCAGTAAGGCAGTTGCTGTTATGACAGAAGGAATATACTGACAGGCGAAATAGAGATGTACCTCTTAATCCTCCAACTCTAGTGGAACTGAATGGTCATGATTGCTAGTGTTCTGTTAACTGTTCCCCATAATTGATGCACTTTAGTACTCCTGCTTGTGTCCATTCACAGAAGGGTCAGTGTGTGTGGAGAGGGTACTTCTGAAAAATGTATGCCCAGAAATGGTGCGGTCTTTTGTACAGTAATCTGGGTACCAGAATATAGCTGGCACATATTTACCACAAAGATATTAAGACTAAAATATTTGTGGCAAAATTTCAAAACAGGAATAAATTCAGGAGAAACATAAAGAATTGAAAACTGTGTTAATCAAAACTATTTAAGTATTTGATGAGTTGTAAAGAAAAATAGAATTTGCTTGGCTAGTTTAGCTGAGGTGAAGCTAGAGATGGTCTGCTCATGCAGTTGGTTAAGGACACATAGGAAATGAACGTTAAGAGCTTACTCAGCAATGCGCTACTTAGGGATCGACAAAAGTCTGTGGAGAGAAACAAAATACCTACTTAGGGCATCTCATTAGGTGTTTTAAATCATACTCCTGGAGGTCCCTCCCTCACTCCATGGATGGAACATAAACTGTTAAGTGTGGTCCATGGAATCCTAAATTAAATGTCTGAAGTAGACTAATGTCTGTACGAATAACAGCCATGCAGATTAAACAACTTAGTTGGTAAACAACTCGAAATTCAGTATGACAAATCAATCTAACAGACCATTCTAGGGTGGCGTACAATTTATACCAGACTCACAAATGTCTGACAAGTGTTCAGCCAATGAAGAAAACTCACACTACCCAAGCGCTAATTCTGAATCACCTCCAATCCAACATTCAAGACTTTTGACCCGGCAAAGTTGATGCAAGGGAGAAAGCAGGAACCAGAGAATATGGTCAGCTTTGATGCTGAGAAAAGGAGAATTAAACTCCAGATTGCTGTTCTCTAAATAGCTACTACCAAGCAGCTGTATACTTCTCAAACAAAAAGCCTAAAAGCTTCTGTAGAAAGACAGAAGAGTAAAGTTGAAGTTCTGGAGAATAATGTGGTGTAACCAACTTCCTGACTTGCCAAGGCTCTTTAGTCTTTTAGTCTTGCTGGGTCTGTGTTTCTGCATTGGCAGTGAAAGGACAGTTATCTTTGTCTGGAGTGCAAGACTGTGGCTAGTGCTCATACAATGTTTTGAAAATTTGCTATGTTCCTACAATTTAATTCTCAAACATGGTAAGGGATGTAAATATTGCTGAACTTGAGCTGACCTGGTTCTCAGTGGAGATACTCAATGGTCAGTGTTGATAAAGAACACCATACTGGCAGGAGCTACGCTATGATACTGGTCACAGAATAACAGAATCAGGCCATTCTGTATTGGTTTGAAGTTGTACAAAGTTATACAAGCTTGCAAGAAAATTATTAAGGAAAATAGTTGAGATTTGATGCTGCCAAGTGCACTGATTTTTTTAGTTTATTATATGATAGACTCCTTGAACCTTCAAAGACTAAAAAAAACCACTGAAAAAAAAAATCACTGAGCTTGAACCTAAAAAGCTTACCTGTGCCTTCTCTGAAAGTAAGTACAGCTGATGGTAGAGTGTGCGAGCTGTCAGTGCATTATCAGACTCTGCTGAAATCTTCTAGTATTTTGGTTTATTTCTTAGTATATTTAAAGAACAGGTGGGAATTTTAAGGTGTTGGAAATGAAGTCCAATGAGGTGAAAGGAGAAAGTAAGACAAAGGCTGTAGCTAAGAAACATTCTCAAAATATTGTAAATCAAGATCCTACAGATTGGAAAACTATTCTTAATCACTTCACTCACCCGTGATAAAAAATAACGTGTTTACGGTAACTCATATGATTAGGGATGTTCAGTGAATTTCTTTCTTATTTTTTTTAAAAGAAAATTTGAGTTTCTACCCTTTCTTTAGATTTACAGTGTGATAAAAAGCAGAAACTAGAAGCAGGGTTAAACTGTATTTTGATATTCTTGTACAGCTTTTGAAAATTAAATTCCTTTTTTGACAGAAAATCTGAAAAAATGTCATTCAGAAATTCTATAATACTGGAATAATTTGGAAAATTTCCTGAGTAAAATATTGACTTTTTTGGGACAGCTTCTTTTTCTTAATTCAGTCTTCTTCGTAGGTTCTTAGTATCTTTTCTTCTCTTTCTTTTCTGTGTTTTTCTCTTTTACTCTAATTCAGGGAGCTTGATATTCCAAGTTTATTGTGATAAAGTGGTTTCTTTCATAACAGCTGCTGTTACATTGTATACTTTCCTTCCATCAGTATAGAATGAAGAAATGTATAGCTGAAACCTAACAAAATTCTACATTAAAAATCAAAAGCTCTGGTAAGATTAATTGGAAGCATAGTTTCTGAAGTTAAGTAAAGCTGACAACATCCATTTACAAAGTTCAAATGGCAAATGAAAAACATCTACAGTGAAGCAAAAGGAAGAGACCTATCTTATATAATTGGAGTACCTGAAGGTGCAATGCTCAGACAAGAGGAAGTAAAACAAAATGCCAAATGTAAGGGATGTTACTGGTGACTTCACACCACCAGATGAAGAACTCATATGAACAGAAGGGAAAACTAAGTCATGGACAAGTTTGGTTCAAAATTTCCACATGTATAGATGATGATGAATTGTGCTGAATAAGGTGGTGATGTCACATTTATTTTTTGCTTTCTTTTATTTGATATAATGGTGGCTTTGTAGCACAATGTATGTCTGTTAAGCTTTGAGCTGGTGGAGTATTCTAAGCATACATGCAACATTAGGTACAGACTTCAGATCTTACTGAGAAACAATGTGCCGTAACTGACTGCAAAGCAAAGCAGTGCATTTGTTTCTGAATTTGGGGCCTCTATTCCTGCACCCTTAGCATTTCCATGGCTGTCCACGCTCTGTAATAGTAATAAGCCTGAGAGGCTTCCTCTCTTTCAAAGGGCCACCGGCCACCAAGGCCTTTAATTTCAAAACAATACTCTATAGTTTTCGTATCCTCATTTTCAAGTGCCTTGTTTTGGCCTTTGAACAGATGACCATTAGAGATGTTGAACCCGCCGCACGAGGTAGCACGGGAGCACAGAGTTGTTCTGCTGGGGAGAGCTTAGACTAAACCTAAGCAATCCAGAGCAGTGGAGGAGAGCAGTAAGGTACAAGTGAGCCTCCCATAGAGTTTTCCAGCTGCTGTGCCAATGTTGCTGGCTTGGAGCCCTCTGTGCTGTGTACTGGGGATGGTGGGATTTGCATAAACATGAGTCTGCACCGCCAAGGGCTCTCCGTGCAATTGAGGAGGATTGCATGGACTGTTTCGTAAGGGCCTCTCCATGCATCTGTAATTGGGAATTTAGACACAAAAGCCAGTTCTTGTTGATATTGCACATTGCATATCCTGCGAGGTTTTCACGGAAGCATAAAGAAACAGTTCAATGTCTGCCTAACAAGTACTTTTTTGGGACTGCTTGTGCTATTACTGTTGCACAGTGGATGATGCCACCTGATTCAAAGCGTCTGAAAGGTTTAAATGATACAGGAACAACAACAGCAAAACGTTAGACAAGACAAGCTCTCTAATTGAAATGGTGAATGTAATATTTTAGTATTTTTAAATATTATTAGAGTGAAAAGGAGAAGGATAAAAGGACAAAGGAAATATTAGGCCTGGATAATACCCCAGAACAGGTAAAAAATACAGTACCCATGAGCCATGTGAGCTATTAAAACAGGAGACAGGCCAGCTGCCTCTTGGGATGAGAGTCTTACATCTTGCTGCTCGAAAAGAGATTATCTTTGCCTTTCACCGTATTCAGAATCTGTCCACTCATGATGGTCTAGCTGGTGGAGGACACAGATGTATGGAAAGTCTGCCTTATTTTCTCCTTTCTTTTCAGCACAGAATGAGGGTGGACGATTTTGGAAGTCTTTCTTTCTTCTTTTAGTTAATGCAACTAAATTTTATGTCATACAGATTGCTCCTGAAGACATGGTATGAGCTTAGACATGCTTATATTTCCTACAACCAATCTGATTTTATCTGTCAGTCAGGAATACTTTATAATTGGCAGCTGGTTCATACTTTTTAGCAAATATCAAGTAGAATCAGAACTTTTTCCCTTCAGAGATTAGTTCGATGTGTCTTTGATATTTCTGACAGCAGAACTTTCTGTTGTTAATTAGTATGCAAATTCACACTTCAGCACTCTGCAGATCACCACTGAATTTTAATAGGGTCCATCTAACACTTTATGATAAAATACTAAATTAATAAATGTATACAAGTACAGAGGAAGATTTTTCATATGCTTTCGCGGGTGCCTGGATTTCACTTAGCCGGTTTCCTAGTGTTTCTGTAAATTGTGAATTGTACACAGGTGATGTGGTTGGTTTTACTGTTCGTGGTCCATTAGAGGGGACTGACAGGAGGAGACACATATGCTTTAATAGCACAACAATCACAGTATGTCACAGAAGTCATCAGCTGCAGACTCTTGCCCGTAAACAGCACCGTTTCTATCAGTTTGGATGTTGATGTGGTATCTTGTACGTCCAGATACTGCTGGCCTGCCTTCAGTGCTTTTTCAAGATTAGATACAGCATTATTACAAATATTTGAGAAGAATCATATCTCACATATACTTTATGTGCCAGAAATATTTAGTAATTTCCATCATTATGAGATGGGTAGAGGTTAATGCTTGCAGAGAAGATGCTGGATGACGTGTAAATCTGTCAACAAAACATGTAGGAATACATTTTGTGTGTTTTGGTGTAATTTTCATAATCTAAACCAGATTTCAAACACCAAAGAAAATTTACATGTAGGTATCCAGTTCAAAAGCCAAAAGTGATCCATGCTCATATATATTAACTTCCGAAGGTTTGGTGAGTATGGATGACAAATGTTTCATGCTAAACTTCAGGCAGGAAAGCACTTGGCTTCGTTGAAAAGCTGCTGCAAGACTCTTCAGAATAATTTCTAATGGTAAGGGAGAGGCTGTAGAAGGTGGATTTCAGTCACCTGTGAATAAAAGATGGAAATAGCTCAAGAGCTGAGGTTGACCTTAGCTCTTAGAAAGCTGACGATAAATGACAGCCAACCTCATTTGTGATGTATCACGAGGATCCATTTTGTTACAGTTGTTAGTAATGAGAAGCAAAGTAAAATGAAGTTGATCTTACCAAGTGTTTTCACCCTTTAAGTTCTGAACAAGTAGCCTTAACTGAGAGGGTCCTGAGAATTTTCAGAAATTTTCTGTCTTTCTGAGAAAAGCAAGTCTTCAGCCTCCTTAACTTCCTCTGGGTTTTCTAGATTTTACAATAGATTAAACTCATATTCTTAACAGTATAGCCATTGTGAATTTATTATTCTACTGTCAGCTGCTGCCTTTCAAATTTTTGTGGTGGACTTATCTGCATTTGAGGGCAGGTGTTTGAACATGCAGGAAGTTTTCAAACACCATCTTCAAAGAATCAAGCATTTTTCTCTCAAAAGAAAGTCAAAATTCTTCCACAGTCTTTTTCACCCCAAAAAGACATTCTTCAAGAGAAAATACTGGTAGGTTTTGAAGATCTGCAAAAAAAAATGTTGACTGTATATTTTTTAGTGTTTAGTATTACGGGATTATGATTGGAGCCACTTTTTTTCCCCAAAGATATAAAGACAGGATGTTCATATTTTCCAGATACTATTTTCTTACTTTCCTTTTTGCACGTCTCTTTCTATATGTGTGTATTTTAAGAACAGACTTCTGGGGGGGAGGGGGAGGATGAATTGTCTGGAAGCTATTCTCTCCTTCTTAGAATTAAGTGTTATGACCACAGCAATGAAAATAAGGAGGAAGCAATTACCAGCATTTGCTTCTCTTCTGTGTTAAAACAGATATGTTTAAACAAGCCTAGTGCAGTGGAGATACTCCAGCTTGATCTGCAAAAGATATACCAGCTTGAGTACTAGAAGGCTGTAGAGCCGTTTTAGCATGCCTCCTCCGATGCTGATTTACCAGCTACCTCACCAGAGCTAATGAACTGAGACACAGCACTATGCTAACAGGGAGGCATTACTTCCGGTATCCAGCCAGGCTTATTTAACTTTAGCCTGAGCATCTCTATGAAATGCTGTATTGTATAGACATATTGTGAAGCAGATATTATGTGCTTTTAATGAACTAGCAGGGAAAGGGAGGAGGGAAAAAGCTCTTCTGCCTGCACCTGTTCTAAAATTTTTACTCCGTGCTTTTTAAAATGCCAAATGGCTCTTTGAGAACACAGGAATTACTTGAAAACAGTTGGCTTTTTGGTATGAAAAAGAAGCAAGAAGATATAAAGGCTTTTTTTTGTTGACCAAATCTGTTAAAAAGCTGTGGTACTTTTTGAAAGAAAATGAAAAAAGAAATCAATGATTTGTTTGGGTCAGAAGACTATATAATTAATCTACTTTCAAGGTCAATTTGACGTGTGCAGAAAATAAACTTCTGAAACATAATAAAAATTCTCATACTACCTTCCCCTGTAGCATTTACTGTCACCCCTACTGGGAAGTCGTGATTTACATGTCTATTAAAAAGGAGTAAATTTATCTCTATTTATCTCAAAAGCTGCTGTTTAACTAGGTACTACTCTGGGAAGTAGTTAAAAAAAATGACTGCTCTGGAACTTTTCAGGAAGCTTACTGTATTATAGAATATCTTTTACCAATTGGAAGTGTTGGAGTTTTTTTTCAGCAATAACCAGATAAATTGAATTAACCAGATAAATTGATAAAAGGCAGTCCCAGCCTTGCCACAATGCCTAGGGATTTCCTCTTGACATCTCTATTCCCATTAATATCTTCTTCCTCCCGATTGTTTGAGAACCAATGTGGAAGTGTTTCTCAAGTTGTGTTGTGAAGTGTCAGCAGATTGTAATTTGGGTGGTGTATGATAAAAAAGCATCATAACTAGGATATGGAGAAAAGTATGGTTTCATTTCCCTTGCTCCTCAATGTCTCCCACCTATCATAGGTAGCCTTAAAGAATGTCAGCCAGCTCTTCCCTGTTTGTCCCTTGCTGTCCATCCACCCTTCACTACCATAACAGGACTAGCAGGTCCTGGAGTGTTGGCGTGGGTTACGGAAACGTTGTAACGATGTCACCCCAATATGAGTATAGATCGTTCACCTTTATTAGTCAGCAAAACAAGGTTTATCTAGCAAAGCGATTACAGCATCTGATTGGTTAGACCCCCAATCCATATATAGGCAAAACTACTGCAACTCGTTGTGACTGGTGCAGAGCTGCATCTCGATGTGGAAGCAGTGCTGTGGCAGGAAACAACAGCGTGGCAGGAAGGAAGTGACAGTGTGGCAGGAAACAGCGACGTGACGGTCCCCCTGCTCCAGTGTCCCGAGCTCGTCGCTCTACCTTCCCAACGGGGTTCTGTGTCAGCCGCTCCTAAGGCTCACCTCCGGATCGGAACCTGGGTTGCTCAACGGCACCAAGCTGTGTCCACTCTCATCCAGCCAGGACTCCACACTGCAGCATTAAAATGCCCTCTGCCTAAGAGCTGGCAGAATGTCCTTCTGTTTATTTGACTCCTGTTTAATGGAACTCATTACAGCTAAGTGAGACTGAAGGAGAGAAGGAGTTATAGCTGTCTCTTGGAGTTTTACATTCCTGGCCAGTGTAAGAAAGTTTTAAACCATTTGATGATAATAGCTACAGCATGCCAAGTCCCCTGGGAATATGCACAGATTACAGACCACAGATATAATGTGCTTGCAATGAAAAGCACTGTTAAGTCAGTGGGCTGCTTTATTACTCACTAAAGCTGTAACACTCTGCTTGTTAAGGCTAACAGCAACATTCCAAGTACATTAAGTGGTGCACACCTCTCTGAAGTGACTTTAGGTGTGGTTCCTTGGAAAGGCGTGTAAAACAGTTCTGTCCTGGGTACATCTTATTGTACCGGCAGTGATGTAACTTCAAAGGTAGGGAAGAACTGAGGAATGATAGCTAGGACTGTACAGAAGCACATTTGGCTTTAAGACCAGCTTGTGAGGATGTGGGTTGAGAAGACACATATATGACAGATTTGGACAATACTGGAAAATCACTGAGTGTTTTCCTTACACATTTGACCAACTGAGTATGTGTTACTGGTTGAGTGACACATTACACTTCTATCCTGCCTCTCCCTGCCCTATAAAAGACACATTTTAAAGTGTTTTACAATAAGCAGACCACAAAGTTAGAAACTGGATGATTCATGTCATTTTGCTTGTTGGCTTAAAGTTAGGCATTTAGTCTGCTGGCTGTCTTCAACCACCTGTTTTTCTGTGAATATCCCATCCTTAGACTGGTGTGCAGAGAAATGAAATGAGCTGCCCCTGCAACCTGGTTTTGATGTGAACAAAGTAAGAGTCAAGCATACTTGCTAGGAGTATTTCCTGTATTCTGAACTATAAGTTAGTGTTTTCCTGCCTAGCTTAATAACACAAATTCAGTTTGATATCTGTTTCTGTGCGTCGCATTGTTTACACTATTTGCTGGCAGGTAATGGGATTATTTAGATAAAACAAGCAAATGTGTTTTATGGAAGTTTCCTGCCAGTATGGCCATGTACATATGACAGGTACTAGACACATGATTTTCTTTGGTTGAGATGAAAGGAAAAGCTGTACAAATAGTTTCTCTCATGAAGCAAAAATGCAAAGCGAAAAAATTGTGTTACAATATTTTAGAATCACATGCAAAAGATACTTTCTGAATGTTGTGGGTTTATCAGTTTTTGCCAAAGATAACTTGCTTTGCTTTTGCTGAAACATCTGAGGACCAAGAGAGTTGAAAATCCAAGTTAACTTCCATTTGCTCCTGCATGTTTTCACAGATCAAATGTTAGCTGGAAGGTCCAGTCTGGGAGGCAACAAGTAGGTACCAAGGAATTTAAAAAGAGAGAGAGATCCAGTGGGCAATTTAAGAGCTCTTGCTTTAGAAATCAACGGTAAGGCAATCAGAGGCTCAAAAGGTATTGTTGGCTTTATTTGGTAGTAGCTTTGTTTCATCCATTGTTTGTAAGGTGGAAGAGTGGAGGAGACAAATTAGATACGGAGTATTACTGGGCATATACTAAAAGCTCTCTGAGAGGAAAGACGGAGGCAAGCATACATGATTTGGTTTACACAAGCACTTGCTGCTTAAGAGAATGTGGCTCCGAACAATCTGCAATTGGTGAAATGAGGACGGGGGGTTGGAAGACTCA
This sequence comes from Opisthocomus hoazin, assembly GCF_030867145.1. Classification (NCBI taxonomy): domain Eukaryota; kingdom Metazoa; phylum Chordata; class Aves; order Opisthocomiformes; family Opisthocomidae; genus Opisthocomus; species Opisthocomus hoazin. The sequence continues at coordinate 12,857,040 of NC_134427.1, forward strand.
TTCTGCAGGTTTCTTTATGTTCATTTTTTTAATACTGAAAAAGTCATTTCAGGAAAAGGAAACATGAATGATTCCATTACAGAAAAACAAAGTAGGGGGAAAAGAAATGTGATGCCAAAGTAACAGGCTTTTGCAGTATATTCTGTAGCCAAATTGCTATAAGGGGAAACTCAGGCAGTGTGTCAGCAAGACCTGAAGACACTGTGACAGCACTAGTGGCAAATGATATACCAGAGAAGTGGGCATGACTATTCAGAGAGTTTTTGTCTAATTCTGATATCATTCACATCAGTCCATGGTAGGAACTGCTCCACAGGAGTCAGAGGAATTGCACAGCTTAAAACTGGTGTGGGATTTAGGACTTTTGTCCCCTGATTGAAAAGAAATGTCCTGACTCATATCTAATTCCCTGGAAGTGAATTTAAACAGGAATTATGGCTCACACTTAGAAATAGCACTGTAGATGCTGCAGAGATGTTGAGATATTGACACATGGCTATACAATATCCTTTTTCCTATTATTGTCATGATGACCTAAAAGCTGCCCCAAAACCATTATGCATGGTATTGATAATCAGGTTATGCTTTAGGAGTTAGTTGTGCAAGTTTTACTGATACTAGTACATGATATATGGTGAGACTGCAGCTGGAGCAGGGAGGCTATGTAATCGCTGGAGCTGCTGTTCTTCAGAATGTCATCTTTGTCATTCCTGGGGCTACGTGGATAGCTGCTAGAGCACTTGGATATGAATGCCAGTGAAAGAGGAAATTATCCCAGGCAGATCTGTAGGTTACAGGACAACAACCCATCTGGGAATTAGAGACATTCACATTCTCTAATTTATCATTAACATTATTACAGTGCTATCCTAGCTAATTTTTGCTGGAGGAGCTAGTAGTAATTCTTACACTTAGGCTGCCTGCCACTTCTTATTATAGAGGGTCCTTGTAACCTTTATCTGAACGTTTTCAACACCTAAACTGCTTGCAAAAGACCTTTGAAATTCAGTAGTGCGGAAGCCCTCAGGGTAATAAATGTTCGCTACTACAGTCAGAAAGTTCTGTGAAAGATTTAGAGGTTTTCTGTTTGAAAAGTGCTGATTCCTCTAAAAGGAATCTTTGCTGATCCCAGACCTTGGACAGATGCAGAATGGAAGGTGTGGTTAAGATGACAGATAAAGGCAGACATACACAAAATGTCCAATACCCATAATGAAAATGAGACACGAAGCCACCTACCTGAGAACGGCTAGGCACCATGCACTTAAAATACATAGAATCTGTCATATGGGAGGCTCAGATTTTAAGTACTACTCTAAATTAGTGGCTTCAATCTGTACTTTTAATGTGCTAGATGAACGCTATATTGTCTGAGCTCTGGAGTTTGTAGTTATTCTTTCTCTCCTTCGTTAGAAACGAGAATTATGTCTTTGACATGCATTAAGTTGCTAGCAGTGTGGAAACTCCTAGGCAGCTGCAGTTCCCTTTGCAGGTACAAAAATATTGGCAGGTATGAAAGAGGATGTCAGGCCTTACTGAAACCTGCAGAAAAGTTTGACCTCACTAATAAATATACTGAATTACGCAGATGTGAAGCGTGTCATCTGATCAGAACCAATTTTAGAATGAGTGTGAATCTAAAGGTGGGGTTATTGCAGGACTAAAAGGACCACAGTTTGTAAAGTGTGTGGCATACTCATCCCCAGACTGACTAGTCCATTTTCAGCATTGATAGCGTAGTTCCTTCTGTGAAAAGCTGTTTTAAAAACATTTTTGTCTCAAAGATGAAGCTATTCTGTAACTCAGTCACCAGCAGGGGAAAGTCTGTCAGTTCATAAAAGGTGTTACTTCTGAACTCTAGGTTATATAGCTTTTAAGGTGACTGAGTGTATTCATTATTGATTACAAAGTGTCCTGCTCTACAAGTACTTGGATTGTTACACTTTAGAGGTGTTTCTCAGGTAATAAATGAAATGGACATTTCTCCAGTTGCTCTTTTGCAGCAGGTAAAATTGTTAGTCATGTGCAGTACTCTCACAGTGCAGCATGCCTGGGGATAATAAACACCCATTGGAAAACAGCAGTAACAGACCATTCCTTTCTGAGCTGTATGGTGATATGTAATGAAAATGTTAGTCAATAGAGGCTATTTTACCCCATTGAATTTCTTTTCTACTTGAGAAGTGAATTTAATGGTCATGGCAAGTGTTCAGATGACGCCTTTATGAACTCACATGCTCTATGTAGTGATATAGCAAGGCTTTTTATTACTTCAGGCCTACTGGACCAGCTTCATAAGTAAATTTTTGATGCAGCTGTCACATTTCATCTGCCCTGAGAAAAAGAAAAAATAATATTGCTAAGAGGAAATAGGAAGAGACTGGAATCTTTCAAATTACTCAACAAGGTGAAGGGAAGCTGGAAGGAAATCAGCTGTGATTTTTATTTCTCTCTTTTACTTTATCTTAGGAGTCACTGGTTCAAGTCAGTACTCCAGAGTAGTTTGTCCATGTAGTGCTTCAGTTCTTCCTCTATAAAATGGAAGAAATGGCATTTCCTTACTTAAGAAGACTGAAAGAGTAACTATATCAGTGAAACACTACATCAATTTGAGGCTGAAAAGCAACATATCTCTTCCATTATGAAAACTATTTTTCTCCAAATTTATTCCATTGAATCTCACTCTTAGTTTCTTAACTTTTATTTTCAATACAGTTTAAACAAAATTACGTGTAAGACCCCCTAAAATCCTTTCCCAATCATATCCTGCTTTCTGTGAACAGAACTCAATGAAAGAAGGCTCTGCAATCAAAATAAATGAGGAAAACCTAGGCAAAATGTGATTAGAAACATTTGCAAACCAACAGGTATTTACAGTATCATGCTGATGGTTTCAGGGTAAGTGGAATGAACAGATGATCACAACCATTAACAAATTGTTGATTATCAGTAGAGTGTATGCATGTTATCAGTACGTATGCCTGTATTTGTTGCATCTCATATGAGAAATAGAATTCTTAAAACAAATGTTAACATGTTTTGTTTCGCACTAGGGCATCCTGGAGATGTGGCCAATTATGCTGGTAACACCTTAAATTGCAACAGCTTAGCTTCTTGACTTAGTTTCTTTCCTCTCTCTGTATCCTCCAACTCTTGCTTGTTTTTTTGAAACCAGCAAGCTACAATGGAAAGTTGTCACATATAAACACTCTTTGTACTGACTGCTACGTGATTTTCCCATTATCCTTTCAGTAAAGGTCTCTCTTGCTATTGTCTTTTAAATGGTTCACTGCAGACACATTTTAATATTTCAAACAATTTCCTCTCGTTCTTTGTTTCTTTTAGAGGACAGAGTTTCTTCTCTTTTCAGAAAATTATAATACTGCTTTGATGACATATGAAGTTGCCTTTAAAGGCCAGAGCTTTGATGAAAGTTGGTGAATTCTTTTTGCAGTAGGAGTAAGTGTAGCTAAAAAAATTGCAACTGAAAAAAGGAAGACACAAAGACAAAATATTAAAATACAGAAATGAAATTATAAGCTGTTCATGTTATAATCATAGGATAACAATAATTAGTTCACTAAGTAAGCTTAGTTAACAAAAATTGGATTTGGATGCCAGTTAAGTGCTGGCAAAACTTAGATGCTGCAATTCTAGCATTTGTCACTTAAACTTGGAGGCACTGGAAATTCCCAGGCACCTGTGCTTAATGTGTGCCTATGGATCCAGACTGGGACATGCCCCGTACCAACACTGTGATTGCAATGCTGGTCAGCCGTCCCAAAGCAGAGGTGGTTACCTCAACACTGGGGACTGTGGCAGTCACACGTCGGTGTCTCTGGTGCAGAGAGAGAGCTGAAAACCTACACACTTTATACAGCCCATGGAGAGATTTCTGTAACCTAGGCCGAAGTGCACCTTAGCTGATAGAATATGCTAAGAACAATGAAACGCTCTTCTGAATAAAGCAAGGTTGAACAACTCTGTCACATAAGCACTGTGAAATGAAAGTGGAAGCCTGACCGTGGATTTTTTTAGGTCAGGGAATGGTTTCAGAAGCCTGCTAAGTACTAATTTTTTTCTGAAATATTTAAAAGCATGAGTTTGCTAGTGAAAACATCTGTGTCTATAATTTTGTACCTATAAATTCTGAAGCCTTAAACTGTAGCTTAAAAGCTTCTATATAGAAATTTCTTTTCTCTTTGGAGATTTTTCACCTTTTTGTAGATTCACTGGCATAAATCAAAGGAACTATATATTTACAACTGCAAGTGGATTTTAAAAAATCATATTAATGATACTTTTGTTAGGAAACTGTAAAGGCCTAGGACTAAATTACAGTTTTTGAACTTTACTTGAAAATTTATTAGAAAAAAATATTTTAGTGTTCTATGATTTGCTTTCTCTTTCATCTAATAACTTTTAACAGGAAAATAGAAAACATGGATCAGGAAATAGAAAACATGGATTGTACAGTAGCAAGATTGCACTGCAAGCAGAACTACTAACTTTTCAAAACTTACATTTTACTACAGATATATTTCCGATGAAATTTATTGTACTCTTCCACCAAAATTATATGTTCCAGTTTTCCCACTTCTGCTGTTTTCTCCTGGCCTTTCTTTTTCACCCAGGAACAAAACGAAATGCAGATTAAACACGTAGTGGAAAGTAATCTGTTGCTCCCTTCTCCTAGTTCACTCAGCTACAGTGCAGAATATTAGCAAGTTTCTTTCTGTGCCTGTATTTGTCAAGCCAGATTGTCTTGGTTAGAACCTTTGTTTTTGACAGGTCTTGTTTTCTTTTAAAGAAGTTCTGTCTCTAGGTGAAAAACCCCAGTACAGCACTTCATTTGGATGGTTTTAGGAGCTAAAGGGTAGACTAGAGACAGATTTCAGCTGATATAAAGCTTTTTTAGCTCCACAGAAGTGTTTCATTAGGTTATTTCACCCAGGTACCAGGCAAAGAATGTTTTGGATGGGGAAAAGAAAGGTGAATTGTTGTCAACATACAAGTTTGTATGTATAAGCTATTAATCTAGGAAGACTTTTCGTTCTTAACCCGTTAGTTTAAAAGAAGGTTACTCTGTTAAAGAATCAATAAAGTTTGCTTAAAATGCAAAGGTGTGTAAGGAATACGCGGTCAAGATCAACAGTGTCACTCTTTAAACCCCTGCCTGATACTAAGCATCTTTAGGAAGGTGCTGGTTGCTCATGGCTCTGTCTGGCTTCAGCAGCTGCACTTGTTTCTCATGGGGTACAAGGAGACCTGAGGAGCCCCTGACGTGATTGCCGTGGGACCAAGGTGTGTGTTCAGGAAACAGGCACATTTTCCAAGGCAAAAACAATACTCTTGGTGCCTGCCAGGATGGAGCTGACACCATTTGCTAGTGAAGGAGACTTCTCTCTGCAGGACAGCATTTTTCCAGGGCCCTGAGCAAGCCAACAAGCCTTGATTGCCTGGAGCAGCCTCACCTGGGACCACCACCCACACAGCCTTCACACACCCACACTCTTCTCTCTCTTCTGGAGCCATATTTAAGCTGTGGCCATGGCTTCTATTCCTTTTCTGAGTCATGCTGTAGCTAGCCCTGTTTCCTGCTGTCCTGACTTGCCAAAGGGGATTCCAGAACTTACCTTGGACTTGATTGGTTAGCTGATCACTGGATGGCCACCAGAGCATGCTACTATCAGCAGCCTAGCCTTGCTTGTATACTTCAGCACTGCACCCTGGTAGGTAAGATTGCTGCTCCTGCCATGCTGTGGTCAACTTCAGCTCTTGGTCTCTCTACCCTTGTGGACCAGCCCTGGTTGTGCTGCTCACTGATACGTCCATCAGCTGTTTCCAAATTGCCTTTATAATGGGAAGAAGATAACCTCTTGCATCCCTTGCTGAGCATAAGGTATATCTTCTCTGTACTGCAAAGTGCATACCAGGTATAAGTCAGTCTGTCTCACTTCTAAGAGTATATTGGTTGAGTCTATTTACTGATTTTCCACTTAAGGAATGAGTTTTGCATTTGCTAGACAACTCAGAGAATTCTTTGCTACTAAATTTTAGGCTATTGGATAGTTAGATTACCTTTAGAAAGTACAGGCTGCTCCTGTTTGTTTGTTTTGTATAAAACTACATAAATAGCTTTCATCCACCGCATCTGAGTGGGGAAAATGGAGCTGTTAAGGGATCCAGCAGAGGGTAGTTCCAAACTTTAATTGCCAGGATAGAGGGGAAAAGAAGGGTTTATGTGTAAACATAATGAAATCAGGAGGGACTGAATGGGGAGAGAGATGCAGTCTAGAACTAGCTACAGAGAACGCTGGGCAGCAATAGAAAAGGGTTGTTGAAGTGAAAGCCTTTATGTGAGAAGCAACTGTATGTTATCTTAAAGAGTCATTAGACAATTGGTTATTGAAATTTGTGATAATTCCTGAAGTCAGAAACAGAGACCCAAAGTGTGCCCTCCTAGAGAGCTCTCCCAGTAGTTGTCTTACAAACTTACACCATTCTTCCTTATCTTTGCTAACTTGGAATCTTACACTGAATTCATATTAGCCCTGCTTCAGAAGAAACAGTGGAGAACAATTTCATCCAACTTAGTCCGTTGACTGTAGGATACCTAAGAGAGTGGGAAATGCAGGCTTGAAGAAGCACAAGAAAGCATCATATGTGGGTGTTCTGGTTATAGATAGGCCTAAACATAAGCAGCACCATCACAAAATGGTCTTTAAAAGGAACCACATCCTTGCTAAGCTTTTGGCTTGTGCCTATGAGTTATGGGCCAAGGGTTCTCATGGAACTCTCAAGGACTTTCAGCGTTGTGTGGATTCTGGCACATAGTTGTTAAACCTCCCATGTCAGTTTCAGAAATGTGTCTTCCTTGTGAAGTAGTTACATTTAGTGAGCTATTAACAACTAGAGGCAACTTCAAATGTATCCAAATCTGGCATCAATTACAAGTAAACCTATGGTTGTTTCTGTCCTTGGAGGATGATAGGAACAGTAGAGGAAATTATTACTGATAACACGCACTTGCAAGACTTTATGGTAGGAGATGTTTGCCTCGTTAAGTCTTGGCTTACAAAATGTTGCTATTCATAGAATTGCTGACTAGTAGCAGCTACAACTATCAGTGATTGATCTTCTGATTGCTTTCATTATGGGACTTCCATCTACAAAGAACACTGTGTTTGGTTCCATTTTTTGCCTTTTTGACAAGGAGGGTTGTTTATAATGATAGCTCATGAATGATGGCCAAAATAGTTTGGGAAGCTAAGAAAGCTGGATCGTCAGAGTGGTTTGAGCTTAGGGCACATCAAAGCCTGACATCATGCAAATTTTCCTGTGCATTTCTTTTAGTCTTTTTAAGTGTCTGGCTTAATATTCTTCTCCATCATTAAATCTCTTTGCCAGGAGCTCATTCATGCCGTAGGGAAGTGTACCACTGAAGATGAGTTAACCAGTGTTTTTTATTCTAGAGCTATCTGGATAAATGCTTAGCATGCATATTTCAAGAGTGATAATCTTTGCTGTGTGTGCTAGATTCTGAACTGGCTGAAATTACTGTATTAGCATGGCAGTAATTGGATCTTTTTCATTTATCCCTGTTGATGTTCAGTCCCTTAATATGTGTTACAAAGAATGAAGTTAACTATTTTCACAGTGTTTTTGATGTCTGCTATGAGCTAAGTGTATTTCTTTTCTGTATGTAGAATAATAGTTGGTCTGTCTAAAGAGTTCTGTAACGTTAATTTTTATGCATTGCTACTGAAACCAGAAGTTAGAGAAGCGATTAATTTACATATCCTTTTTTACAAAGTGTTTGTGATATTGAAAGACAAGCTTTACAGCTTCATCTAGACTCTTTTTGGAAGACATAATTGTTTAATATCAACAGCCTGAAATTCTGCCTTTGTTAGACAGGAATCTGTATCCAAACAATGCTCTTGATATTCTGTGGAAAGGTAATTGAAATTTGTCTCAGTCTGTAAGTTTACTAGTGTTTTGTCTAGTGATTATAAATTTACTGGGGTTTTTTATGATGGCAGGATTTATTACATAATTTTCATGATTATGAAGTTACCTCCTGTAAAAGTTCAAAATCCATTATATTCTAGACTCTTAAATTTGATTTGCCAATACTTTTTTCATCTCCTGATACTCAATTTTATTAGGAATTGCAAGAGACAAAATGAGTGTTGCAAGATAGGGTCCACTGGCATCAAGAATATTATTCCACTGCAGTTACAGAACAGCATGTTGCCCTTGATAAGAGACAATTTTGACAGGTATCTTTAATCCATCAAAAGAAACAACAATACAGATGTTTAAGGACAATAATTTCCCAGGTATGTGATGACCTGAGAACACAGTAGGAAATTTTACATGTAACTGTCTTCTAAGATAAGTCACTAGACTGTGTAAAAAAAAATTTGCTTTCTGAAAAATATCAATATGTATAGAAAGTCAGGACTGATCTAGTGACACTGGTAGGCATTGTGCTGAGCGCAGGACCAGCTGATAACACATTTTCTCTGTTCTTTCATTAATCTATTGTTATACTGTAGGAAAATTTCTTGAAAATATTCCCTTTTGCTGACTCATTTTACTCCCTCTTACAATGACACAATGCTGGCTGTTCTAAAGAGAAAAGGACAAAGATTTTTTTCAGTCTTCTTGCATGTCCGCTTTTGTACTCAGGGTGCTAGGAAAGCCACCATTCCCATCTATCTGATCTCTTATAACTCTACAATTGCTAAATTCTCTTACAATTGCTGAAGTATTAATAAATAATAAGTTCTTTCAGCAGGTTTCATAGTATTTCATTGAATTTTGAAATGGTTAGTTGAAATTCAGCTTTGTGAAATCTTCCAAGTCCATATATTTTTATCAAAGTAAACTTATCTGTAGACAATTAGAGAGAGTTTAATACAAATAATTGTGTTAGTATCCGAGTTAATTTCCCAGAAGATTTATCAAGAAGAGTAGATCACACCAAAATTAATTACAAAGTCTTCTGTAACTTATTTAGCAAAGCCTCTGCTTATTTGCAAATAACAATTGGGATACTATCAATAATAGGACAACTTGAAGTCATTGAAAAAACTAATTAAAAAATTGTTTACATTTAGTGAAACAACAGTTCAGATCAGAATTGCCTTCTCAAGTGATAATTCATTGTCAAGATTTTTTTTTTCTTTCGTATGCTAGCTAATGCATTCAATGAATGATTCAAGCTAATTCTAGCTTCTTTCAAAATTCATCAGTAGCTGTAACCAGGGTAACCTGCAATTCTAATCTTGATTCACTCTAAAGTCTTATGCTGTTTTTATCAGATGTTATGGTGAACTCTTCATTTATACATCAGACATTCATTAAATCAATGAATCTTCTGTCTGAGGAGCTGTCAGTTTTCTGCAACATACAGTGGTACTGGCTCTAGACACTAATTGTTGGGGTTTTTGAGGTGTGTATGTTGTTTCTAGTTAGTTTTTCATTACACGCAAGCAGTGTTTTCTGATATATTAGTTTGGTAATAACTGACCAAAAAAAAGTCTTTTCCTGTTGTATCGGTATGTGAAAGTGAATGCTGGAAATTATTATATTCAATTTGGGAACTGAGGCACAATAACTGATAAATTTAGAAATGTAAATGGTGTTCCCTGTGCTCTTTGTTCCTGGTGCTACTGTGTTGAGCCATGTGGGTAATTTCTTGTGTCAGTTCAGTTAAGGGATGGATGTCCATATCAGGGGTATACATGTTTTTGGAGTAAATGTCTCATGAACACACGAGTAATTATAAAACGAGGAAGCAGGAATGGTAGTGTGCACAGAAAGGGCTAGTGTCTCAGAAGAATGCTATAGCCAGTAGAATGATTGCGTCTTGTATAGACAAACTATCAAAAAGTATCCTTCCTAGAATGACTTGGTTTTGGGGAAGTAACAGTCTTCTATATTTCATCCCTTAGTGGGGAGACTTGCTCGTGAGCATCTAGATAATTAGATAGATGTCAGTATGATTTAAGATGGAAAGAATATATATTTTTTCACAGTGTGGATGATTACCTTGTTTTTTCGATATTTATTTTTAGCTAAATGAAAAAAGCGGTTATGATTATCTGAAATTGTTATACTGCTTGTGCATGATGGATATGCTATATAGAACACAGTTGATTTTCTTTCTAACTGCATATTGCACTTCTTGCATCGTCAATTATACTGAATGATAAAGTAAGAGTCACATTGGGATTTCATCTTTTTTAATTTTTATTATGAAAGGGAACAATCAAAATTCCATTAGCATCAGTGGAACCTGTACTTGTCCCGACTGCATGTTATTTGTGTCCTCCTCTCGCATATCATGCTTGTTGCTGAGCAGACTCTACATAGTCATGCATGTGAAATCCCCTAAATATCAACAGAGATTCCTCCTGCCAGGACTACTCATTGAATTCTATGTGGTATTCATATACATAGAACAGGAAGAGAGAAACAGTTGCTCTAACATAGACAACAATGCAGTATATATTCTGTGTAAGTCTTTCCACATTCCTAATCAGCTGTTCTGGTTTCTTTTAATTTATACTAAAAGATTTTTTTCTTTCTTTTTTTCTTTTTGGAGAATAACTCAAGTAATTTCTGTTCAGCTGTAGCCTGAATTATGTGCTGTTTAGTATAGGTAAGACTTGCAAAACTAGTTAATCTATGCATTTAAAAGCTTTCATTGTTGGTGTTGTTGTAGAAATGAAGAATGCAGCCCACTGTAGACCAATGTGTAAGACTGGGATAACGGAGTTTTTAGTTTTCGGGATCTCTGCGGATCATCCCAACCCCCCCTGCCAAAGCAGGGTCACCCGACCTTGTCCAGGCGGTTCTTGAATATCTCCAGAGAAGGAGAGTCTACTTCCTCTCTGGGCAGCCTGTTCCAGTGCTCCGTCACCCTCAGAGTGACGAAGTTCTTCCTCACGTTCAGATGGAACTTCCTATGCTTCAGTTTGTGCCCGTTGCCCCTTGTCCTGTTGCTGGGCACTGAACAGGGTCTGGCCCCATCCTCTTGACGCCCACCCTTAAGACATTTATAAGCATTTATAAGATCCCCTCAGTCTTCAGGCTAAACAAGCCCAGCTCTAGCCTGTCCAGGCTGAATGGCAGCACAGCCTTCTGATGTATCAGCCACTCCTCCCAGTTCTGTGTCGTCAGCAACCGTGCTGAGGGTACACTCTGTCCCTATGTCTAGGTCATCGATTAATAAGTTGAACAGGACTGGGCCCAGTACTGACCACTAGTTACAGGCCTCCAGCTAGACTCTGTGCCTCTGATCATAACCCTCTGAGTTCTGCCATTCAGCCAGTTCTCAATCCACCTCACTCTTCACTCACCTAGCCCACGCTTCCTGAGCTTCCCTAGGAGGATATTACAGGAAGCAGTGTCAAAAGCCTTGCTGAAGTCAAGGTGGAAAACATCCACTGGTCTCCTCTCGTCTATGCAGCCGGTCATGCCATCATACAAGGCTATCAGATTGGTCAAGTGTGATTTCCCCTTGGTGAATCCATGTTGACTACTGATAACCTTCTTTTCCTCTACTTGCTTAGAAATGACATCCAGAATGAGCTGTTCCATCACGTTTCCAGGGATGGAGGTGAGGCTGAAACACAGTCAAAACCATGGAGATCCACGCTCAGCCCAGTCACCCCTCTGCAGGGACAAATGAATATATGCACATGGCCGAAAAATGGCCTCGCTTCTTAGGTGGAGATTACTTAATCTCTCTTTCAGGTGATGAGGTGCCATGCTGTTCACAAATATCTGAATCCCTTCTTTCAGTAGAATCCATTTGCTATTGTGCAAATAGTCTGTATTTATTCTACACCACACACGGATCAGAGTACGGCTGCAGTAACCCCGGTTAATTTCAGAAGGCTTATTCCAGATTTATCCTACTTAGAGATAATAACGTGTGTATTTGTATTTGAATTGCATGGCACAGAGTGTAATGAGGAGATGCATTGAGCTCCATTCTCAGTTGGCATAAATTAGTTCGGGAAAGTCAGCGGAAAAATGTTGGTGTACACCAGATTGACAAGCTAGATGGTCCATATCACTTTAGTTAAGCAACATATGAATGCTAATGTATCTATTTTGTTCTATTACAACTTCTGAAAATAAAAGACACTAACACCTGTGAGTTTTTCTTTTTTCTTTTTTTTTTTCTATTTTAATTAGTTAATGAGTACTGAGGATATCAGCATTTGTAGGAAAGGAAAACTAAATTCTAACTGGGCAGTTTTCTGGGATATTAGCTTTTGGTTGATAGGACTTGGGTTCTTTCAACAGAAGATGTCTACATTGCTTAAAAAAAATGGAGTGCCTTCAAATCTGCATTTTATTGGTCTTCATCTGTAAATTTTTGGCAGAAAAGGTGAATGGAGATATCTGGTTCATCCTTTTGCACTCAAATTCATGGGGGAGATTCTTCATCTATGTTCCATGGCACGTTACCATTACAGCCCTGGCTGATGCAAAGGCAATGTGGTCCAGCTACAGTGGAAGCACATGCTTATCCCCGAAGCACTGCTGTGATACACAATGATATACTGTCTGATATAAAAATAACTCTCCTGGAGAAAATTGTCAGAGTTTAGGTGAAAATGCATTCTTTTTTCTTTTCCTGTATCTCTGTGCATTCACATTGGAAATTAAAAGGAACCTGCATGACTTCTTTCTCCATGTTCTTCTCCATGCCCTTCTCATGTCATGGGAGTACCTTTGCAGTCTGACTTGAGTGACAAATCTTTCCTCACTGCATGGAAAGGATCAGTTATACACATCACAGACAGTACAGTCAAGATACTCTGCAGTATACAGTTCCTTCTACTGGATCTTTCCTGCATGGTCCTGTCTTCTCTCTTGTATTAGGTCAGGAAAATGTGTTTTAAAATGAAATAAACTGTGGAAAAAAAATATTTGCAGTTTATGAAGGCAAATACCCTGGCCTCACTTCCTCTGCTGGGAGATTTTTATATGAATGTTGATAAAACTGTGATTTCACTTATTCCTTTTATTTGCTTTTTTATCCAGAATTTTTATTTTCACCTTTTTTAATTTAATCATGTTTCGTTACTTGGATTTAGATTTTGGAATAGGTGTCTGTTCTGTTTTAGGCTTGACAAAGTACTACACAAAATTATAGAGCTATAGAACTGTATATTGTCTCATTTTAATAATATTATCTGAATCAAAGGCAATATTTTTATTATTTCAATAAATATGCATTATATGGAATTGGTTCCTTGTTGTCTTGTGGATGCTTAAGACCATTAAATAATCAGTGGGTTTAGAAAAAGAAAATAAAACTGCCATGCAGTACAGTAGCCCTTTTCACCTCTCTGTTTTATTCCATCAATTTGCTTGCTTATGCCTGGAAATCCAACTGGTGGTCAAGTATTTCTTCCAAAATCTTCCTTGGTGTTCAGGGAAGTTTAGGAAAGAATAGTGTTTGACATTTTAATAAAGAACTGTGGTTTTATGCCGCAGTCAGCATGCTTGACTAGGAAACAGCCAGCCATGCAAAGAAGATAATGAAGATTTTTTTTTTATGTCCTTAGCTTGAATCCAGTAATCAGAAGAATAGTGTAGTTCTAAGACCTAATTTGAAGGTAAAACTGTGTTATTGAAAGCTTTTGTAGTTTCCCATTTTAATCCATAGGGTTCGGTCTGCTCTCAAAATGTTGTCATTCTTATGCCTGAATATTCCAAGTGCTGGAACAAATGTTGACTTATGATCATGGGGGTGGTGTTGGAAACAACACCACTACCTTGTTGCATTTATTGTAGTTTAACTATGTCCATTATTCCAGATATCTTTATCTTTCAGTTATGGAAGGATATAGGTTTTAAGAAGTGGGACATGTTCAAAAAATAGGTTCTACTCTTGGAATATACTCTGGAGCACAATAAGACAACTCGGTTTGCAAACAAGTGCAGTGCCATTTAGTAAAGTAAACATATTATAAGATAAAGCTCTTAACATCTGTTCTACCAAAACCATATTCTCATCTATCAGAACTTCAATTAGCTCTTTCAGTTATGCTGATAATCTGCATAGGCTCAAAAAGCTTCATGAGAGCATTGGAAGTTTGCACTAGAATAATCCTTTTAATAGGATTTGAAGCTGGAAATATTTTTTTTTTAAGAGTAGCAGTTTACAATTGTTATTCAACATCTATATATATCACAGGGGAAATATTTTTAGGTGTTTAAGTTCAATACGTGTAGGCCCTAAAACTTCAAGGATGCAAGCCTCATGGGAGATCAGAGGCAGTCTGCTCTGCTCAACTTCATAGGTGTTTTGTAAATCATCACTTTAAAATGCGGGATGATGTTCAGTGATCTTGAGGTATCGTAGGTTCTGTCCAGTACAGCAGGAAGATAGGAAAAGGGAAGAGATGGTGGCTAGTCTGATTTTAATAATAATGGTTGGTCTGATTTTAATAATGATCTAAATATTGGTCTTATCTTTTGGTCTTAATGACCTAGTTCAATATTTTCTGGACTTGAATGAACTTGCTTCTGTGGTTTTGGATTTTGCTTGTTTGTTACAAGGAAACCTGAAATTTTCTTCCCTACAGATTGCTTTTATTTCATTTTCTATGTGGGGAGGGGGAATTATTGACCTCTTCACTGCCAGTCCTTAAATGCTTTACAGATGTTTTGTGTGCAGGAACAATCAGCTCTAAGTCTGTGCTAGCAAAAGCCATTACGTAGACTAGAGATCAGGGAGCTGGATAACAAATTTTCTTAAACTTCTGCTTAGAAATGAAGCAAAGACTAGACATTGTATGAGTGTCACACTAATCCACTTCATCATGCAGGGATTTTTTTTTAAATGCTCAGCATCTAGTGGCATAGTGTAATAAATCTGAGCTTGTTTTGCACTTTGCATGTTTGTGAATGGTGTCAGAGTGATCATATGCTTGCTTTTGACTTATCAGAAAGCCAGCAAAACATGGTGAATTAAAGTTGCCAAGTAATTCTTATGTTTGAATCGTCTTGAATTTGCAGGTTTATTGCATTCCTGTTGATTTGGTGAAGTATTACAAAAATACTGCTCTTTTAAGTTTTTTTGTTTCTTTCTACATTAGTATATCTGAGTTTTATATGATACTTCTTTTTTTGAAACAGGAGTTTTGCCACACACTTTTATTTGGAAGAACGGAAGGTGACGCTTGAGCTAAAGCTCTTTTAATCACCTTTCAAATTAATAAGAAAATGTTTCCAATTAAAATCAATATTTGAATAACTAATAGTTGACTTACTAGGAAGGAAGCAAAGTCAGGAATGTTGTTAGGATGTGTTCAATGCAAATTGTGGGAGGAGAGTGTCATAGGAAAGAAACTATCAGTGCCTCGAAGTAGTGTGGTTTTTTTTTTTTGCTGTAGGACATCCTCCAGCAGCCTGTTCAAGATGGTTTGAATGAATTAATAAAGAAAATGTGTTGGCGTGGGTTACGGATCCGTTGTAACGATGTCACCCCAATATGAGTATTGATCGTTCAACCTTTATTAGTCAGCAAAACAAGGTTTATATAGCAAAGCAATTACAGCATCTGATTGGTTAGACCCCTAACCATATATAGGCAAAACTACTGCAACTCGTTGTGATTGGTGCAGAGCTGCATCTTGATGCGGAAGCAGTGCTGTGGCAGGAAACAACAGCGTGGCAGGAAGTGACAGTGTGGCAGAAAACGGTGACGTGACGGTCCCCCTGCTCCAGTGTCCCGAGCTCGTCGCTCTACCTTCCCAACGGGGTTCTGTGTCAGCCGCTCCTAAGGCTCACCTCCGGATCGGAACCTGGGTTGCTCAACGGCACCAAGCTGTGTCCACTCTCATCCAGCCAGGACTCCACACTGCAGCATTAAAATGCCCTCTGCCTAAGAGCTGGCAGAATGTCCTTCTGTTTTTTTGACTCCTGTGTTGAATCAGGACACCAGATATAATGAGAAGAGCTATGCAATAGCAGCCATACAAGAGTAGACTAAGTAAACCTGCTGTGCAATATCAGAGATCCCTGTTGGTTACAATATAAATAAAATATTTGCTCAGAATAATAAATATTTTTTTAAAATCCAAACCTCTGATCTAATTCATGGTTTACTAGTGACCCTTCATAAACTCCTCTATACAGAATAAAGACTCGTTTCAGCTTAGTTCTTATGATGCTAGTGTATCCATCCCAACAAAGTTTTGTTCACTTGTTTGCCCAGGTTCCTTCACTATGTTTGTAGGGCAGCTGGGGACTGCGCTTATAGTCCCCAGAATGCTGGAAATGATTAGAAGAGGAATAGAGAAGAACAACACTGTTTCACCACTGTATAAATGCTTAATTCATACATTGAATGTTGAGTAATTCACTAGCAATGAAATGATTAGCAGTAGGTTTAAAACAAATGCAATGCAGAGCTGTATTACACAGTGTAAATTAAATTAGAGGCTACAATTCTAAGTGATTGGGAGAAGATTAGAAAATTTTATGGATACCAGGTCCATCAATGATCATTAAATAGTTGTTTGGATACTGCCTTTACTTCATGATGACCTTAAGGCACTGCTTTCTCAGGATGGAGTCTATACTTGGAGAAGAATCACCTTGTCTTTATCGTTATTTCTTATGCTCTTTTCTTAAGCAGGGGTTAGCTATTGTCAGAGAGAAAATAAAAGTAGAAGGCTGTTTGGTTTATCTATGAAAATTACAGCCTTTAGTCCATTTCCTTCTCTATCTATGATAAATCTTTAGCTATGATGAAAGCTATGTTAAGAGAGTAAAACCTTTGGATTGGAGAGGCCAAGATTTGATTTCCAGTTTTAAAGGAGATTAATTTTATTTTCTGTGGCTGGCTTCTACATAGACACGCAGAAACTAAAGTTGTGTTAAGTAAGACAGCAGTGTGTGTGTGGCCACTTCCACTCCCTCCTTGCCCTGCTCCCGTAAGTGTTTTATTCAAGAAGCTCAGTATCGTAAGGCAGCTGAGTGGCATCTGCTCTTCAGAGCTATGCAGTAGAATAATTTGTTGTATTATCTACAAAATCAGTGGTTAATAAAGGACTTCATGTGTATTCAGGTTATTAAGAGAACCTCAGTCATTGCTGTACCTAGCAGCCTCTGCTCAGATCCTTATAATGCTTTTGCTTCGATCTTACTGTGCCTGTAAGCACAGAGTGATACTTGCTAATATTTAAACATCTCATGGCTTTATGGTGCCTCTCATAGTGACACTCCGTATGAGGACTGTACTAGAAGTATCTACTAAAACCTTGTTTCCTTTCAGAAAAGGAGAGGAACCTGTGCCAGAGAACCAGGTAGGAGAGGAGATTCCTGGAGCACCAGTATCTGGCACATGAGCTCCTGAACTGCAGAGTTGGGCAGCGTTTTCCCTAGACTATCAGAAATGGAAAAAAAAAAAACTAGGATGTAACCCAGTGAGACAATCTGACTCTCACTTCAGTTTTGTTCCAAAACATTTTTTGGGGCAGGATGAGTCTGTATTATGAGAAGCTGAGCTGTCCAGGAAACTTGGCAACAAATTATAACTTTCTTCTGAAGATTTGCAAGAAAACAGCTCTTAAAATAAAAGCCTTTTTGATCTGTACCTGTTCAAGTGAGCTGATCATAGGGTTACATTTTCACAGAGTGAAGCAGGTGAAATAATGTGTCCATATATTTGCTGGTGATGCCATGAAAAGCCGGAGTTGAAGACTAAAGAGTCAGAAGACTATTAAGCAGGTATCCTTTATTACGGTGCCAGGCACACGGAGGATCTCTCCTCCAAATGTGCACGCCAAACACCCTGTCATTTCAGGTTAAATACAATCACAAGATATATATTCATTATCTTTCTGAGAAATGCTTAGCCATGACTTTTCCAATAACTAATTAGCATATGTTCATGTATTGCACGCATGTCTGTTAGCATCCCTGAGTGGTCATCAGGGCTCTTCCAATGAAGGCTTGTACTCTTCATCACAGTGTTCGCTGGTTGACCTTTGTTTCTGCACAAACTCAAGTTTGAAGATCATGTATACCATGTCCTTCCAGGTTTTTTTGCTCTGGTCTTGTTGACCTCTTGCTGCCTCTTTATCTCTGTAGCTTGGTGCATCTGCCTTCCCAAGGCTGAGCTGTCCAAATGACATTATTTAGGAGTCTCTCTATCTTAGAGCTTTCCTGTACCCCCCCTACCCAAAACAGCAAGTCAAGTTTGTCTAAGTAGCATTATTTAGGAGCCTCTTTATCTTAGAGCTTTCCTGTCTTCTCAAAACGGCAAGGATCTACTTTAGTTTAATTACAATCACTCTAGTAAGTGGAAATTTTAAATTTACAGGTATCACTAGGAATAAAGTTTTTTCAGAAGGCTAAATGAAGGATTAGGCTTAGACAGAAGATACTTAGTGATTTAAATATATCTTGAAACCAAATCACTGGAATGAAGGTGTTGTGATGTATGAAAGTATTTCGGTCTCCCGTCAAACAAAAGAGGAAATGACCTGGCCTAAGTAACTTTTTCAGCTCTGCAACAGAGGAAATTGCTGTTCCTTCTAAATGCACTATTTCAATCCTAATGTGTCCCAGACAGGTCTAGCGAAGGTCACAATTTCTTCAAGAGGTACTTACGTGATTAGTGTCGGTTTTGTGGATTGTTTTTCATGCCTGCAAGGTGGTAGTGGCACTGCAAAGGTTAAGAAGATCCAAATTGAAATGAGACTGTAAATTCCACTTTGAGAGTGGATTTCTTTTCATGCACCTTCTGTATAGTCCTTAGTATAGTGGCTTTCTAAGCCTTGATATTTGTCTTGGATATTAATGCAAGACCAATAAGCATGAATAATAAAGGCCAAAGCTGTGTCTTCCATTATACTTCTCAGTCCTTAACATGAGAAAAAGATTGGAAACTCCTTACTTTAGAAAATGAGTATGACCCTCAAAAACTGAGCCATGTCCTAAGCATAATGAGAAGTGACAAGATGGAAGTTTAAGAAATGCCTTCTGAACAGCACCTGAAATATAAATAACAATCAGGAGTTAATTTGTTGTTAATCTGTCCTGCAGTTTAACACAGTTAGTCTTGTTTAGGTTAAAACCTAAATGTGCTGAAAATGGACCTGTTGATTAAGGTCAGCATAACTTAATAGTATAGCATCTGCTATACACTTAGCTTCCTTGCTAAAAGAAAAAAAACGAAAAAACCCCAAACCATAAACACACAAAAAACTAAACCAAAAAAAACAACACCCAAACAATGAAAACCAAACCACCACCCAAAACCTAACAAAGCAGTGATTTTTGCAGGACTAAGTATACTCTCAGCATCGCATTATGGCAGAGTGATACTAATACACCTTGGAATAGGAGAGGAATGACCTTAATCAAACTCTTTCTTTAAATACAACATTTGGTTTGACTGTAAGTAGTAAGCTAAGGTTAGTGTCATATTAATGAATTTGTATTTATTTTGTTTGCCCAACCAAAAAGTCCCAAATGAACACTATATGTTTATGATCCTATCACCTTTTCCCTAAAGTAAACAAAATAGTCTTCTTTTTCCTCTCTGAAGGAATGGTGGCATACCAGCATGTTACTCTGGGATCAAATGAGAGACCTTATCTTTGCTCCTGGAGGACTGATTACCTGAATTTGATTCCACAAAATGTTCAGTTTCTAACAAGAGTTATGCGTTATGGTCACATTCTAAACTCCTGATTTAACTGGGTAACTGTTTCTTCCTGTTTAAGAGTGCAAGTCTGTTCTGCAACTGCAGTGCTGGTTTTTTATGGCTGTTTTAATGAAGGAAGAAGAAAACTATGGTAGAATAGTATTTTTCAATGTGAGACTTCTGCTTTCTGGTCTGTCTTTAGTATTTAACTTAGTCATCCTGTTTTGCTGTCAAAGCTGTTATGAGTCTGGGTAAAGTCTTTCTGTCATTTATGCTCAAAAAATATAAATGTGATAGGAAAAAACTCTCTCTGGTAATCAGTTTCCCAGATCACATAATCTGTGTGAAGTATCCCTAACCTACCCTGTACCTTTACTGTACTGGTACTACATGCTTTAGACTATCATAGACAACTCATACTGAACTCATGAATTGCAGTAATCTCTGTGTTTATACCAGAGTAGTTGCCTGTTGTAGCATTTGGCACACCTAGCAAAAATTCTTTGGGGTCTTTCTGGTGTCTCAGGAGTATTTTATGCTGTGTTCTGCTGTCTTGATGCTGTTGCAAAACAAATAATGGTATTAGCATCTATTGTACCCAGCATAATGACAATTCTTTTCAACTCAGTTTATTATTCCCCACATTGCACTGAAGGATCTATATAATTAATTTTCTCTTCAACTGTATTCCAGCACAGACTTTTAATATGGTATAAGAAAGGAAGATGTACCCATCTTATACAGAGAGACAGGTGAAATTCTTAGGTTCCAAAGAAGTTTTGATGTAGCTACAGTGATTAATGGCTACACATTTGCAATTCCTGTATGTTCCAGTGACCTTCAGCCAGGCCTGAACCTGTTCTTGGGGTTTTCTTGTTTGTATGTGAAACGATTTGGATCTTGAGGACAGTTTTAGAGACGTCTCTATCTCTTAGTGTAAAATACCGTCATCTTACTTCTCCATTTATAAAACAAGTTAAAAATACTTCTGTTTTCATATGTGTATTTCAATTCAACAGATGAAAAAAAAAAAAATCACAATATAAAAGCTGTGCCACTGCTGCCATAACAAAGAGGATGGGTGCCACAGCCATGCTCTACATCCTCTTATGCAAATGTGGTGTATTTTCCCTGTAGGCTTTAGTCAATCATTCTGTAGCTAAGGATTGTATCTCTAATTGTGAAAGAGAGCTGCAACTCAGCTATTTGGAAGCTTTTTCCTTTTTTTTGACGTTCTTTATCTTCTTGTTTTGCCTGCAAGAAGACTGATTTGGAGAGAATGTTATTTCTGTCATGATTTCTTAACTCGTGATTTAGGGTAACAATTTTCACACTGAGACAAGGTGAATGAGTTATCTACTGCTAACTGTGTGCCAAAATAACTAAAAAAGCATAAAGAGGTTCAATTATAATCACTTACCCATGTTTTTCATGACTGAGAGTTGTATCCCATGTACAGTCCTTACGGATCCCCCCCCCCCCCTGTCATTTTGAATAGTTGCTGTAAAAAGCCATTGACTTGACCTACCACATATGTTGGTTTTGAGTGTCTGAGTAGATGTGGATTTTGAGTATTTCTTTCACTTAGTCGTAAGAGGCATGAAGTAGCTTGTCACAAATAGTCCAAAGAATCCAATTTCCTGTCATCATACCCTCAGCTTCAGAAATAATGCCACTGCTCTGCAAGTCTTTTGCCACTTGCTATAGTTTCACTCTGTATTCCTGAGTGATGCAAACTAAAAGACAAGTTTATTGCTTATACCAGTCAAATATGTGTATAGACAATAAAATCAACCACATTTCATTCCCCTCCCCCTCTACCCACCAAATGCAGGTGAAAGTTTATTTTTTCCGTGTAATGAATGAGCATTCAGTAAAATTGGGGGAGGCATGGAGAAGGTACACTGCCTAATTCAGTTTCTTAAATGGTGAGGCAAATCACCCTAGGATTATGACAGACCCAAAAGATGAGGGTAGAGGGAGAGATTTCCTTGTTTGGCAGCTCAGAGCAAAGTCTAACTGAAAGATGATAGCAGCAATGGTGACAAAAATTTTCATAGACTTTTGTTCTGGTGATTTGACACCTGTATGATTTCCTCTTAATGTACTGTTCTGGCTTACTGGGAGGCCTGACAGATTGTGCACTTGAAAATGTCTATTTGTCTGACAAGCTGGATCCCTTGAACACATTACTATGAAGGTAGCATACATTTATCTCAGAGGCCATAATCAGGTTGATACTTGTAATAGACATGGAGGAAAAAAGTATGATCGCCAGGTTTTTTTTCATCCTTGGGGTGAAGTTTCAAGGAAAAAAGTATTTTTGCAAGAATCTGAGAAAAATGATAGTCATTTTTCTCATTTGCGTGGTCTTCTGTAATTTGACAGTGGAAGCTTTCCAAGCTAAATGCTTGCATAAAGTTCCATGAAGTAGGTAGATTTTTCCCAATGAAATTTGAGTCTATTAATTAGAAAGCATCTGGAAGCTAGCTCATGAAAATTCTGTTGACAGAAATCTGAGTGAGACTTTTCTGTTTGGCTTTGTAAAGCAGAGATGACAGAGGATCCATTTGTACTCAGCCTGCATGCCACATTTCAGAATTAAGCAAATAATAATGGGAAGCCAAGCTGAATTGATTATCATTTAGCGTCCTTAGTCTGGTATGATGTTTGTGTGTTTATTTCACTACCGTTTGATTCACAAATCAAATTTACAGCATTCTTCCAGAAGCACTTGTGCTCCTTAGCATCAGCAAGAATGATGACCCCAAGCAGCTGGGGAAAAGGTGAATTTCTTGGGGCCAGTGGAATATAACAGTGCATTGCAGAGAGTGTTGATTGCTGTGTCAGGGTTTCTAGTCTTAATTGCATACCATTGAAGGGAAGCACTTTTGGTAGAGAGCTTTTAGTGAACTCCAGTTTGTATCTCTGGCCATCTCTGCTGGCTGCTATGTATAATACTTCCTTGCTCCTTTGCATGCTATTAAAAAAGTGGCCTCTTCATGACTCACACTGAGGGAAAAATATCAAACCAGTTCAGAAAATATTCAGTCATTTTCTTAATATCTCTGCATCCTGGAGCCTGAAAGAACAGCCCACCCTGTTCACTGCACCTAGCTCTACAGCACAAACCTATTTGACCTGAGTTTAGTGCTTTGACCTGGCAGATAGTGATATACAAATATATTACAAAAGAAAATTGATACATTCTCCTTTTAAACATCATTCAGTATACCAGTATGTGGAATACCTGAGGACTCAGATTATTAAACTCAGTTCCCTGTCTCTAGAAGTAGAGCTAACCAAGTGGGGGCCAAGTGAGCTTCTCAAATGACCTTAATTTGAACTCTAAATGCATGGCAGGTTCAGAACATTTCAAGATTAGCTAGTCAACCAAGACCGTTCCTCTCCAATGCAAGTGAATAGTCTGCAGACA
Organism: Opisthocomus hoazin; assembly: GCF_030867145.1. Classification (NCBI taxonomy): domain Eukaryota; kingdom Metazoa; phylum Chordata; class Aves; order Opisthocomiformes; family Opisthocomidae; genus Opisthocomus; species Opisthocomus hoazin. The sequence continues at coordinate 12,880,175 of NC_134427.1, forward strand.
TTAAAAGTGTATCAAGCAGTTCACTACTAATTCAGAAAGGTCAAGTTGGAAGCAAGTCAACTTTTGAATGTGGTTCAGACTGAAGAGAAGTATTTTATATAGCTTTAATTGAAACACCAAACTTTAAGAAGTCAGTCATCAAGACAGTTAATACCTTGAATCAAGAAGAGATCAGGATTATTTCTCGGACTTAAATCATCTGAGCTTTTACCGTAAGTGAATTCTGTGAGTTCAGCTTCACATCAGGGTGTTCCACTCTTGCTCAGAAGAATACTGTCGTGAATGAGTGATTAGGTTGCTTAAATGATCATTCAAAGCTTTTGCAAGAAAGGATTTTACTGAAAATTTAGAAAATGTGATCTTAGGAAGTTCATTGGCAAGGTTCACTCTATTACTTATCAAATGAATGGAATACAAAATCGAAGGAGATTTTGAGTAGAAAATTATTTATACAGAGTAAAAGAAAAGTGTAAGGGGTAAGGGAGACCCTCCTGTTGAGTCACCATGTTTGGAATGGACCCCCTTGCTCTCTAAACTCCTCAGGGAGGAGCCTAGGTGCAGCTGGATCCAGAACTGGCCTTAGACTACAACATTTTAAGTGTAAGGAATATGTTTAGCAGCAATTCAGGGTGTGTTCACAGTTTAAAAAGAGAATTACAGGAATTTAGCAGCTATTAATCATTGGTTACGTTAGCATTTACAGAGTGTTTAGAAAGAATTTATTATTACAATCACAGTAATAGGATATTATGCTTTGAATCGATTCACGCACACGTAATCATAAAAATTCCCCTCGAGTACAGTGAAATACTTCAAATACAATGATTTCTCAGTGGTCAAAGTTTGAGTCTCAAGGAGATCAGCTCAAGATCAGCCCAAGTTGTTCGTGAGTTACTCTGAGAAGTGTCCCACTTACAGGGAGTTACTGGGCGTAGCCTGCTGCAGATCAGAAGAGCTCAAAGGGCCTTCCTTGGTACTGCTGTTCATAGGGTCTCAAGATGATTGACTTCAGGCAACGGTTGTTTTCCATCCTGCTCACAATCCACGTAATGCAGACAGCAACTATACAATTTAATGTGCAGTTTTGACCCAATTCAATGCACACCAGCTAACTATTCTTGCAATGCAAGCAAGAATACAAAGTTAGCTGGTTCTGGGATTGCCAGGTGTGAGGGGGGGCTGCACCACCACAGGTAACCGTCCCTGTAAGTTACAGGACCAATCCAGGGGCCAAAACAGTCTCATTCAGAGTCCCTCAGCTCCAAGGAAGCGTAGGTTTCACCATGGGCTTCTGTGTGAGGTGGCTCAAACTGTGCAATGTGCTGATATGACCAATTAGGTGTCAGATTGACAGGTGTTCTATATAATACATGCATATCTCCTATGAACCTATCACATAAAAGATGCAAATAGTTGCACTGTGGTTGCTTCCTTATTTACAGCTTTCTCTGAATGGTTGCAAAGTCTGTAAGACTTTTTCCAGTGACCTCAACTGACTTTGAATTAAATGTGGAAAGTTATGTCACATAAAAAGGCATGTACTGGGCTGCCTGTGAGTCCAGGTAATTATACCCTGGTAGTGATTCCATTCCATTTGATATTTATATCCTTTCCTTCCCACCTAGTTCAGTCATTCCAGAAGAAAAGAATTTTCTCCTGGATTCAGTAACCTTCTTTCTCCTTTCTCACAAAGATTTTCTGGGATAAGTAGTCAAAATGTGAGTCACCTTTATTACGGAAGAATTGTCTTTTCATAGTTACCTGGGCCATGTATTACCATAAGGTGTGAGTCCAAGTATTTGACATTCACAGAAAGAAAAGCACATTGACTTACCTAGGGCTGGATCAACTGTTACCTCCTTAGCATTAAACAGCTATAATGGGAGAAAGATGAAAATAACTACAGAAACATGAGGAACAGTAAAGATGAAAAGGAAGATGTGAGAATGGGACAAACATGGTTCCTTATTTGTAGGGTGAGCTTAAAAGGTACCCTTCTCAACTCACCTGGCTTATAATGTATTCAGAAATGGAAATTAATCAGCAGTTGTTTATATCTGTGCAAATCTGGCACCGGAATCTGGGATGACAGCAACCAGCAGACTTTGACACTAAGCTGCGGCTCTTCCATAGAGATGCCTTTTCTCACTAATTCTGCTCTATAGCCCCAGTATCTCAGCTGTTCCCCTTGTTCTTTTTTCCGCTTGACTTTGATGTATGAACATATTCTTCACTCTTGCTGCTCGAAGTCTAAAGATATTATTCCTTTATATTTGGATCTGTTCAAAATTTTTTGCACTTGATGTGCTTTTCTCTATTACAAAATGTGCCTCATTGATCATTTCTGATATTTTCCTCTTGCAAGATTAAAAAATGAAAGATTCAAAAGCAAAATGGTCCAATCAAAGCTCAGTTCAAATAGATGTGTTCTGTTGCAATGATTTGTCAGCCACTTTGTGTCTGTCTTTAACTTGATGCAGCTTATGATTGGTCGTGTTATGGACTAGAAAGTTGCTTAATGTTGATACACCAGTCAATGTGATGCCATTATCTCAAACATCCTCACAGCTATTCTAAAATATGCAGGTTCTTTATCACTTCCAGTGTTCTGTAGGTGGAAAGGAGCTATGATTTCTCCCAGACTGGAGAGAATCTAAATGGTGTGAAAGCTGAAGGATTGATCATTGTTCTCATATTCACTTACATCAATATAATCTCGGAGTTGTTTCAGGAGAGGCATTTGTCTCTTCAGGTTGGATTAGTTTTGAAGTCCTTAATTTTGAAAAGTCAGTGCAAACAAATCTCTTGCTGATTTCTCTTGGATATTAATTTGCAGAACAGTGGCAGACATATTAATCCAGTGGGATCACTTACAAATTTCATCTGGAGTTTCTGCCATTTTGCTTAGAATTCTTCCTGATCTCAGCCATATTATGATACATGGTCTCACTGTGAGGAAATGGAAGTCAAGATATATAAATCAAGGGGACAGTGTTCATCTGCTGTATGATTGGAATGTTACCAAACAAAAGATGTTGTCGCTCTCTAAAACAAGCAGGGTACCTGTGGCAGAGTAGTTTCTTTATTAGCCTCTGTCAGTCTGATCCAGCTGTCATTAAGAACACTAATAATTCTTCCAGTGATATTAAGATGATTTGGGTCAGAACTCAAAAGAATAATTTCTCCGGATTTGAGCACGTTATTTGTATGACAACTGAATAATTTAAATTGGTAGCTTATATTGGTATATGTGTTATTTTAGGCCAAGCTTGTTGTGTATTCCACTAATTAAAAATAACTGCGTTCCTTCGTTTCAGTTAGAGGTCTACTTAGAGGTAGAAAATGAGTAGAAAATATTTTTCTCATTGCTATATTGAATGTTTTAGTAAGTGACATTCTTGGCAGAAGTTCTTAAACACTCTACACTTTCATAACTATTGATCTGTTTTTAAAGCATGGAAAATCTGCTGTGATGTTATGCACACAAAAACTTGTGTCATGATCTCTAAGCCATTACTTCTTTTTATTTCATTTGTATAAAAATAATTTGGAATATCTAATTTTTTGATTTTGTCTCGGATAATGCTGAGAGATTTAAACACACATTTCAGTATTGTAAAGAAACAAATACTGAGAAAAATACTTAACAAAGAAATGTATTTGTACAGTATTACATCTGACTTGTCATGCTCATTTCCCTTAACTCATTTACTGTGATTCAGGTGTGTTTTTTCTCAGGCGTGTTTCACATACTGTGATTTTTTTTTTTCCCCTTAATAAAATAATATTACTGATTCACATGCCTGTTTAGTCTGTATAGCTGTAGTAAAAGAACATTATAGATACTTGCAAATCACCCTGAGGTATTTTGAAGTGATGAGAAAGAGGGTAGGAAATCTGTGGCATAATGTGCAAGGGAGAAATGGATTTGTAGGAATAAACTGCTCCTTTCCAGGGTACCCTATAGTGTTGTATCATCTCTCCAAGTTACACATGACAGTTCAGACTTGTTACTGCTCATGAAGTTGTATCTGGGCTTACTATTTGCCAGTATGCCATATTTGTTACTGTTTTTCCTTGTGGTAGCTGTTGTGCAGTACATGCTGTTGAGTAACTCACTGACCTAGAAATCACCCAGATGATGCTTGATGCAATATAATGACAGAGACTGAGAAAAGTGTGATATGGGAGAACTCAGGGAGCAAAAGACCAAACTGATATAGATTGAGTGTTGCTGATACCTTACAAGTGACTGAGTGCATTGCAGTAAGGAAACCCTGGGTGTGACTTTCACAGATGCCTTCTGGTTTTGGGGTGTGCAAAGTTCGTCCAAAGTCTTTAGTCTGGAGATGAGATTTCCAAGATGCTAAAGGGCTTCAGATATCTTTTATTCATTTTCAAGGAATAGCTATGTATCCTGTTAACTGCTTGGTATATTTATATTTAGATGTCTAGTTCATATATGTTCTTTGAGTAGTATGCTCTATATGTTTAATATAACTAGATCGTACTAGATGTTAAAGATAAAATGACCTTAAGTTTGTAAAGAAGGTGGTTAAGGACCAGGATATAAATTTGATCTTAGATACGTGGAAGGTTTCTAGGAATAGTGTTAAGACAAACACAAATTCTTCCACTTATTCTATTAATTTTTTTAATATAAAAAGGTTTTCCCCCACCTTTTTTCTAAAATCCAAGTGAGGGATTAAGATGACAGAGCTGGTAGGAAAATGTTGATGCCTCCTTAAACAGTAGGGGTTCTGTTACCTCTGTGGCTGTAAGGATTGTGTGAAGGAAAGACTTGAATTTTTTTTCAAGATGATATGATCCATATATTTTTGACAGCCTCTCATGTTCTGCAGCCACTGAATATTCTCCCTTTATAAATAAGGAAGCTAGGCTGAGAAGAATTGCCTTGTTGCTTCTTTGCACCTTCATTCAGAGGAATAATGTGGTTGCACTGAGAATACTTGCTGAGCTTCTAGACGTATAAAAGGTGAAGCATTCCCTCTTGGCTAAGAGATCACTGCTTTGAATTTCAAATGATATCTGGAACATTGAGACCAGAATTTCATGCTCAGTATCTCAAGTTTGGATTTACCACTCAAGCAGCTATAGTAAACAGCAAGTTTGTTTAGCTGGAGGACATATACCAGTCATAGTTTTCTTGACCAGTGTTGTGTTTTATCCCAAGGACATAAGCTTTGGAACCACAGAATAGGTGCTAGTGAGGGATTTATGTTCCTGTTTGACAGATCTATCTCATTTCTTTCTTTCCTTCGTTCAACAACATTTATCTCCCTAATTATCCTGTCTTGGAGATCATGAACCTTCATCAGTTGAGTCAGCCAGTGGTCTTCTGAAGTGTGTGCCACATGATAAAGTCCATTAAAAGAAGAGTATTGGTCATTTCTGAGTACACTCCTTCATGCAAAATGAGAATTATTTAAACAGGGAAGATGGATTGTTTTTGATACTTGACCGCCTCATGTTTTTTTAACTGTCAGGTCATTTTTCCCTCTTGGATCACTGAGTATTTGTAACATCTAAATATAAAGCAGGAAAACTGCTTCCTAACGTATGTATATGTGTGTGTCTGTATTTGTGTGCATACAGCAGCTTATGCTGTTGTCACATAAACGGACTATTCAGCTATAATATTATGCAGTTGAATGATAATTGCAATGCCAAGAATTAGGGGTTATTTAAAAGGTGAATGAGTAATGGTGAAATGGCTTAGAAGAGCATCTTAGATTCATAATGGTCATTCACATAAATAACACTTTACCATTTCCTATCTGTCATCCTCTGTGAAGATTTGTGGTACCCTTTGATCAGATGACTTGTCCTTGAAGTACAGTTAGCATTCTAGTGTGAAATATCAACTGCTCTGCTGACAGAATGAGTTCAGTCAGCAAGCATCAAACACTTTGTATGGCACTCTTCATGGGAGCTGCAAGTAAAATAGTTTCAGCCTTCGGGCAGCGCAACCTGCACTAAGAAGTGTTGTATTGGGATTATGAAAGCCTTAATATTTAAAAATTAATTAATTCTGGTGGCAGCAATACTATTAGTTAATTTATTTTATCAAGCAAAGCAATAAACTGTGGTTACCTGATAATCTCGCCAAAGTAGTCATCTCATTGCTTAGGAAGCTGCTTTATTCCTTATTTTTTATTCAAGTAATTTTTGCAAGTAATTCCTAATGTTAGTTCTAAACACATTGTTCTCCCCAATTTTACGTTTTTGTATAGTTAGAATACTGATTGGTAGTGTGGCAAATGATTTGAAATGAGAGAAAATTAACATAACAGTTTTATCTCTCCTAATAGAATATATAAATAAGTTAAGTGATATCTATTCAGGTTTTAGAGTCCTAATTTTTGATGACCAGATAGTTGAAGGAAATTAACATCTATTCCCCACTCATCTGTCAGAGAATATCTCTGCAGAATATATCTAGTCGTACCATGTGTGTATAAATTTGGTTGAATTTATTCACTTCAGGCTGAACAATTGTTATCTTGGTGTGTCTAGTCCCTGACTATGCAGTGAGGCAGCTGAACTTTGCTGAGCTGCCTTTGTGTGAAAATAAATGCATGTGCATGGTGTACTCCTGAATTTGTGTCCCACATGGAAATGAAAGTAGCTCCAGCAGATATATAGAGATAGGAAACGCTTCTGCTACCTATGGTGTAGCCTTATCCTTAAAGTTTGTTCAGTACCTTTATTTGTTCTAAAATAGATTTTAGACTGATGACAGTTAAAGTTGACTGAGGAGCTGACCTTGAAGAAGCCTATGCTACTGCTTGTATGGAACAGGAAATACTTAGAACACAAAGAATTTGAGTATTTGAATACAAAGTAAGGATGATTGCATTTTAAGTAGAGAATTAGTTACTCCCATAATGGAATTGGAAGACTTTCATATATACGCCTCCCACAAGCATTTAAAAATGGAGATTTCTTGACTATCTATAACATTTGTATGAAGGCAGATCACATCTTAAAGCATAACTCCTATTGAAGTGTTTATGTTGTGTTTGAGCCTGAATTTAGGCTACTGTCGATTATTGAAGATTTTATTCTTCCATCACTGTTCAATCAAACACAAAATGAGAAAAAATTCTCTTGCTATAGTAGTGCTGAAATCATTATTGTTACATGCAACAAACTTTTATTCTAATATCAGCTCCAGTTTCTCTTTTGCATAGTGAAGAAATAAAAATTGAGTAATGACTTTATGAATAAGCTCTTACAAATTAAAAACATAAATTCGTGTAGATCAGAATATACTTTTCAGTTCATTCATTCAATAGACCTGTACTTGTTATGCTGATACAGATACATAAACTGCAAGGTCAAAATATCTGAGGATGCCCTTCTTTTCTATCAAATATGCAATAGACTTAGTTATTAGAAATATGTTAAGTCCTCCAACTTCAAGTCCAGCTAATGAATCGATCTTGGATAAGCTCTATGAATTTTGCCACCAGCGAATGGTTCCCTTTATTTAGATGTCGGGATGACCCTGAGTAGAAAGTTTATTTAAATAAAGTAATCAATTTTTATGATAGGTTCATAAACTTATGTTAAAAAAATAAAATAAATAATCTATTGATTTTATGCATTGTAGGTGTAGCCTTCTTAGTTCTTTGTTCCAGTTTCAGAAAACAAAAAAACAGTTTGATTTTACTCAGTAGGGAACAGGTACACTGTTTCCATTGAGACTTAAGATGGTTTTCAAGAACAACAATGTACGTATGCAAGATGAATACCTATATAGTTTTTCAGACAAAAATTACATTGAATTTTTGTGGTGTGACAAAAGGATGAAAATTCCCAGTGTTAAGCTTTGAAGACTTTGCTGCAAAAAGTTGACTTGCAGTTAAAGTGGTTCCCTGTTGTGCCTTGATCCTGCTTGTGAATGTCTGTGTTTGTGTTGGTGCAGACAAAAAGTTAAAGTGAGCTCCTTTTAGAAGTTGGGAGGGAGAAGAGAATCCCTAAACCCCTATAGAGTTATGAAAGTAGAAAGGTCCACACTGGCTGAGTTTTTTAGAATGGAAAAATTTTCTTTCTCTGTCAATCTCAAAGCAGTAGATGGAGCTGAACAATGGCAGTCCTGTCTTGAGGATACAAGTTTATGAAGAAATACACTGTTGTCATCCCCCAAAGGACCACATAAGATAATTGTCTGTGTTGCTTACTACAACATCTCAAAGAGCCTTCATAGTAAAATGGTGGTCATTTGGTCATTCTCCAGTATCCTATTACTTCACTAGGCCTAACAATCCACAAAAGCCAGCCTATGTTGTCTATGACTCTACAGATGGGTTACCATTAGCTTAAAACCAAGCCTTTTCAAACGTATTTCTCTCTTCAGAGGAGGGGGGGAAAGGCAAATATTTATCCTATACGGTAATAAGCCAAAGCTCTGAGACTGATCATAGAATCATAGAATGCTTTGGTTTGGAAGGGACCTTTAGAGGTCATCTAGCCCAACCACCCTGCAGTGAGCAGGGACATCTACCACTAGACCAGGCTGCTCAGAGCCCTGTCCAACCTGGCCTTGAATGTTTCCAGGGATGGGGCCTCCACTACCTCTCTGGGCAACCCATTCCAGTGTTTCACCACTCTCATGGTAAAAAATTTCATCCTTATATCTAGTCTAAATCTTAGCAGCTACTCCTTGATCTATCACAACAGGCCTTGCTAAAAAGATTTTCCCTGTCTTTTTTTAGGCCCCCTCTAAGTACTGAAAGTCTGGTATAAGGTCTCCCCGGAGCATTCCCTTCTCCAGGCTGAACAGCCCCAGCTCTCTCAGCCTTTCTTCATAGGAGAGGTGCTCCAGCCCTCAAATCATTTCTGTGGCCCTCCTCCAACAAGTCCATGGCTTTCCTGTGCTGAGGGCTCCAGAGCTGAACACAGTACTCCAGGTGAGGTCTTGCCAGAGTAGAGTGGCAGAAGCCGTTCCCTCGACCTGCTGGCCACACTTCTTTTCATGCAGCCCAGGATATGGTTGGCCTTCTGGGCAGTGAGTTCACATTGTTGGCTCATGTGCAGCTTTTCATCCACCAGTACCCCAAAGTCCTTCTCTGCAGGGCTGCTTGCAATCCCTTCATCCCCCAGCCTGTATTGATACTGGAGGTTGCCCTGACCCAGATGCAAGACCTTGCCCTTGGCCTTGTTGAACTTCATGAGGTTCACATGGGCCCACTTCTTGATCTTGTCCAGGTCCCTCTGGGTGGCACCCCATTCTGCTGGTGTGTCAACTGCACCACTCAGCTTGGTGTCATCTGCAAACTTGCTGAGGGTGCTTTTGACCCTGGTGTCTATGTCATTGATGAAAATATTAAACAGCACTGGTGGGGACCCCTGAGGGACACAACCTGTCTCTGGCATCCATTTGGACATCGAGCCATTGACCACTACCCTCTGGATGTGACCTTCCAACCAATTCCTTTTCCATCGGACAGTCTACCCATTAAATCCGTATTTCTCCAATTTGGAGAGAAGGATGTTGTGAGGGACTGTGTTGAAGGCTTTACAGAAGTCCAGATAGATCACATCCTTTGCTCTTCTCTTGTCCACTGATGTAGTCATTCCATCATAGAAAGCCTCTAGGTTGGTCAGGCAGGACTTGTCCTTGGTGAAGCTGTGCTGGCTGTCTGAAATCACCTCCCTGCCTGAGCATAGCTTCTAGGACAATCTGTTCCATGATCTTCCCAGGCACAGAGGTGAGGCTGACAGGTCGGTAGTTCCCGGGGTCTTCCTTTCCAACCTTTTCAAAAACGGGCACAATGTTTCCCTTCTTCCAGTCAACAGGGACTTTGCCTGACTGCCATGACCTTTCAAATATGATGGAGAGTGGCTTGGCAACTACATCAGCCAGTTCCCTCAGGACTCTGGGATGCATCTCATCAGGTCCCATAGACTTAGGTATGTTCAGATTCCTCAGGTGGTCACAAACCTGATCTTCCCTTACAGTGGGAGGGGCTTTGCCCCTCTGGTCCCCATCTTGAAGTCTGTCAGCTTGGGAGGGGTGAGGAGAGGTTGGCAGTGAAGACTGAGGCAAAAATGTTGATGAGTACTTCAGCCTTCTCCTCGTCTGTTGATATTAGGTCACCATTCTTGTTCATCCGGGGGGGTACACTTTCTTTGACCTTCCCTTTCTGGCTGACATACCTGTAGAAGCCCTTCTTGTTCTTCTTGATATCTCTTGCCAAATTCATCTCTGGCCATGCCTTGGTCCTGCTAACCCCATCCCTACACAACTGGGCAGCATTCCTACACTCTTCCCAGGATACCTGTCCCTGCTTCCACTACCTGTGCAGTTCCCTCAGCCATGCTGGTCTCTTTCCTTCCTTGCCTGCTTTCTTACAAGTGGAGACTGAGAGCTCCAGTACTCGAAGGAAAGCATCCTTAAAGATCTGCCAGCTCTGTTCTGCTCCCCTGTCCCTGAAGACGGTTTCCCAGGGGATCCTACTAACTCCTTGAAGAGCTGGAAGTTGGCTTTCCTAAAATTTAGGGTCCTGACTATACTCGTCACCTTTCCCGTATCCCTCAGGGGTGTGAACTCCACCAACACAGGATCACTGCAGCCCAGGCTGCCTCCAATCTTGACGTCACCGATGAGCTCGCTTGCTTTGGTGACCATCCGGTCCAGTATTGCATCGCCTCGGGCAGAGGTGGCTATTACCTGGCTTAAAAAGTTATCCTCAATGCATTCTAGGAATCTCCTGGATTGGCTACAGCTTGCTGTGCTACCTTTCCAGCAGATGTTGGGGTGGTTGAAGTGCCCCAGTAGGATGAGAGCCTGCAAGCGTAAAGCCTCCTGGAGCTGCAGGAAGAAGGCTTTGTCAGTAGGCTCCCGTTGAGCAGGCAGCCTGTAGTAGGCACCAGCCATAAGGATCCCCTTGTTGCCTCGGTCTCTGATTCTTACTTATAAGCTTTCGACCTGCTTGTGGGTATTCTTCAGGGAGAGCTCTTCACACTGTATCAATTTCTTGATGTAGAGGGCAATGCCTCTAACCCTCTTTGCCTGCCTGTCCTTTCTGAGCACCCTGTAGCCGTCAATAGCTGTGGTCCAGTCATGGGATTCATCCCACCAAGTTTCAATAATGGCAATCAGGTCATAGCTTTCTAGCAGCATGGTAGCTTCCAGCTCTTCCTTCTTGTTTCCCATGCTGCATGCATTCGTGTAGAGGCATTTCATCTGGGCTGTTGGCCGTGTCACCTTCTTAGATGAACACCACTTGTTTCCCTTGGGGTGTTTCACAGAAGCTTCCTTGTTGGATACTAGAACTTCAGGAGCTCCCAGCTCATCTCCACAAGACTTCAACTATGCTGTAGTGTCCCCAGCACACCTCTGGGCAACAGGTTGAGGGTCTGTACTAGTACTCTGTCTCTCCAACCATTGTCTATCACCCTGTAGTTTGTCACCGGCAAGCCTGATATATTCCTCCTCCCCCTTCACATTCTGCTATAGAAAATGGAAGACTGACAGATGAGATGAATGTCAATTGATGAATGAGATCAGTCAAATGAAATTTAAGAGTTTTTGTTGCATGGACTTAGTAGCTATAATTTTCATGTGATGGAAGAAGTTTCTCATTTGGTAACTTTGCATAAAACAAAACTGTTCTTCTAGGTGCATGTGAACTTTGCAGTGATTTGCTTGAAGGCCTTTGTAACTGTGGATAGCAGATCAAGCAGGTGATGCAGGAAGTTGCAGGACTGTTCATTTCAGGGCTCAAATAGCAGTGCAGCAGTTGGTAAGTACTGAGGTAACAGTAGCTTATTCCTAGAGTCATCCTATAAATATTTATACTCTCATAATTAGTTCAGAGGAAGTTGCTGTGGAGCCAATCAGTAGAAATTGATAAAGGGAAGAATTTTTAATGCAGCTCCTTTAAGTGAAGCTCTTCCATCTCTAACACAGTTAGGGGACAGAATTTCTTTCTAAATTAGGCATAATTGTACTGTATCAGTTTGAAATGGCTGTGCCACTAAGACAGCATTAGGAGTTCAGTGTTGCATTTAACCTAAAAAGTGATTCTGTAAATCTAGAATATGTTAGATAATAGAATACAATAGGAAATAATATAATGTTTGAGATCTCACAGTTACTGATTTAAACTCATCTTCAAATTCAAAGTTAGAATTTAATTTTATTTTTTCTTCTCATTTTTGTTTTGAAAATGTACTATGAGCTTACATTTGAGCAAATGAAAAGCGCTTTGACAGCCTGTGAGTCAAACTAAAGGGATGCGAATGATTTTGCACATGAAAAACCATTCTTAGATTTTTCATTAAGAATACCAAAGTGACAACTGTGACTCAACCTTAAAAGCAGAAGTGGAGAGAATACAGAGCAAAAACAAGTAATAAGTGCAAAATGCTCTTTCATGCTGCTGGATATAACTTTTCCACTCGTTCCTTTTTAAAACAGCTCATCTGTTGGAAAGAACAATTTGAGTATTCAACCTTTAAGCTAATGCTTCTTTTCACATAGAAGCATTCCATTGATTGGTTTAATTTAATTTGTAGACATTAATTGTTTAAGGATTAATCTCATTTTATGATCTAGAATATTATTTTCACGTTCTAAAACAGTTTGTCATTGACTTCTTTATCAAGAGGGATTTATTTTAGTATCAATTCATCCAATTGACTTAAATTGCCTATAGTGCATTGACATATGGCCTCCTAAAATTATTTTACTTATTTGATAACATTATTTCCTAATATGTACTTGGGAAAAATTGGAGAATAGATTCTGGTATCTTAGAAATACTTTGGAGTCCCAGTATGCTCCAGCTGTTGCATGGAAATTACAGACAGTTGCAAGTCAGCTTGACTGTGTCTTGCAAACTGCAAAACATGACTAGTGAGGCATTTCTTATTTTGTCTGCTTTTTCAACAAAACCTGAGAAATAAAAAAAGAACTTTGTTGTTCAGCAGCTTAGTGAATATGACATTAAAATCACTGTTTATGTGCAATGATAAGCATAGTGAAGTTTCTGTTCTTTCCAGTAAAGCAATGAAGAGCCTGGATTTAGCTCTGTTGCATCAGTAACCTGAACTACAATTAGTTTTGTTTCTTTATGCATAATAAAAGCATAAGTATCTTTCAAACTAGGCTGGAGAACATCTGCTATTATGTTTGTTATTACTGTGTATTCATATCTGAATGAGTCTTCCAAATGCTACAAAGGGTAACTGATTTCACAACCACGTGTATTACTGGAGCTAGTGACTCCACCATTTTTCTGTGGTTACAGTTCAAGTCTTGCACTACAGTTAAAGTATATGTTAAGTTAAAATATTGTAATAAGTACTGCTGCTTATACTTCAAACTATATAAATACAGCTAAAACAAACTAAAGAAGAACATACTACGTCTTAGTTTATTGCTTACTACCATAATTGTTGTGAAATAAAGAAGCAAGTGTCATTTCTGGAGATGAAAATATCATATCGTAAAATATTTCTTTGGCCCATACTTGTCAAATATCAGGATAATGCATCAGTTTTTATGGATTTTTAAAATTATTATTCTTTTAATGGAAATTAAATTTCCTTGAAATATATAATGAATTTAAGTGTTTGACTAGAAATACAATTTTATCAGGCTCTATCCCAAATCTTTCATACTCCACAAGTTTTCACCTTAAAAATCCTGAGGTTTTAGACATATTAATTGAAGTTCTTCAAAATGAAACAGCCTGGTTGAAAGCTAATAAAAAGATGACTAAGCTGTAAGATAAATACTGTCAGTATGTCCTTTATAAAAAGGTACTTTTTAAAACGAGGCCAAGAGCACTTGATGGCAAAATCTGGAAGTTCTGTACAGAGTCAGAGAGGGAGAAATAAATGTGGTTTGACTATTCTTTTATCACCTTGTTATGTCAGGTTCTTGTGTAAAGCTTAAGGGACAGATCCTGCACATCCTTACACAAGCAGCTTTCATTCATGGAAGAATTCAATTCTGAGCCACTGGAGCTACTAATTTGAATGAAGGCTATTTTGTCTTTAATTTGAAAGGTTTTCCATGGCTGAAATATGTTTCGAAGAGGGACAGGTCAAGAAATATTTTTACCTCATTCCTGTCTTGAGAGAGATGAAGTTACGGGTTCTAATATGGTGACTTTGAGTATGGGAATAATGGCATGAAGTGCCAGGCATAACGTATCATATTTGGATGCACTCCTGAGAATAACAAAATTGAAAGTCAGAGCCTGCACAAATAAAGCACATGGCTTCTGATTTGGCTACAGAGAACTAAATAAAAGAAGTTTGTGAAATGGTTTAATGAATTTGTTAATACGTAAATAAAAGAATAAAAAAACTTGATTACTTTTTTAGCTTGTTTATGTTAAGATCAACTTAATTTTATTGACATCAGAAATGCAAAAAAAGGTTGACATAGCTAAATATTCCATAGCTAATGAAACCCTTACAAATCTATCATTGTCTGATAATCAGCCCAGAGAGATACTTAAGTAGGGGTCACAGCCGAAGTCATGGCCAGACCTCTGATCTGCTGATTGAAAATTCTGTGGTAGAAAATAATTACTTCATGTAAGCATGGAGTAAAGTACAAACACTACTCAGTGTATTGATAATGATATCTTTATCCTTAACATAATAGTAGGAACAGAAATTGTGTCCTGTCTCACAAACCTTCTGATAAATATCTACAATACCTGAAATTAGAGAGTTTTAAAGAAATGTATGTGCTAGAGCAAGATGGACGGAAGAGAAGACAGAAAGGAGAAAAGAATTGGTTTGTATAGATGCAAACTTTACTGTAATAAGACTCTACACAATGATATATTGGACTATCTTTGACTTGTATCTGTGTGGACAGCTGCAGAAACAGGGTTCCCCTGCTCTCGTTTTAAGCAGCTTGGATGAAAGACATCTACAGTCTGACACCTATGTTCCTGCACTTGAAGTAATAGCTTTGTAATAAGTACTCCAAAATACAGGGCTCGTGTCTGAGCTCTGTAGAGCTATTCCCAATCTATGTAAATAGTATACCTTGAGCTGTAAACAGTATCCCCTTAAGTAGTATTTGAGACTCTGAATTTCATAATATAAGTAGGACTACATAAATCCCTCATAGAATCACAGAATCACAGAATAGTAGGGGTTGGAAGGGACCTCTGTGGGTCATCTAGTCCAACCCTCCTGCTGAAGCAGGGTCACCTACAGCAGGCTGCACAGGACCTTGTCCAGGCGGGTCTTGAATATCTCAAGGGAAGGAGAATCCACAACCTCCCTGGGCAGCCTGTTCCAGTGCTCCGTCACCCTCAGAGGGAAGAAGTTCTTCCTCATGTTCAGATGGAACTTCCTATGCTTCAGTTTGTGCCCATTGCCCCTTGTCCTGTCACTGGGCACCACTGAAAAGAGCTTGGCCCCATCCTCCTGACACCCACCCTTCAGATATTTATAAGCATTTATTAGGTCCCCTCGCAGCCTTCTCTTCTTCAGGCTGAACAAGCCCAGTTCCCTCAGCCTCTCCTCGTAGGGGAGATGTTCCAGTCCCCTCATCATCCTTGTAGCCCTCCGCTGGACTCTCTCCAGTAGCTCTTCATCTTTCTTGAACTGGGGAGCCCAGAACTGGACAGAGTACTCCAGATGGGGCCTCACCAGGGCAGTGTAGAGGGGAAGGAGAACCTCCCTCGTCCTGCTGTCCACACTCTTCTTGATGCACCCCAGGATCCCATTGGCTTTCTTGGCAGCCAGGGCACACTGCTGGCTCATGGTAAACCTGTCGTCCACCAGGACGCCCAGGTCCCTCTCCGCAGAGCTGCACTCCAGCAGGTCCGTCCCAAGCCTGTACTGGTGCATGAGGTTGTTCCTCCCCAGGTGCAGGACCCTGCATTTGCCTTTGTTGAACCTCATCAGGTTCCTCTCTGCCCAACTCTCCAGCCTATCCAGGTCACGCTGAATGGCAGCACAGCCTTCCGGTGTGTCTACCACACCTCGCAGTTTGGTGTCATCAGCAAACTTGCTGAGAGTACACTCTAACTCTTCATCCAGGTCGTTAATGAAGAAGTTAAACAAGACTGGGCCCAGTACTGACCCCTGGGGGACACCACTAGTTACCAGCCTACAACTAGACTCAGCGCCGCTGATGACAACCCTCTGAGTTCTGCCATTCAGCCAGTTCTCTATCCACTTCACCGACCACTCATCCAGCCCACACTTCCTCAGCTTCCCTAGGAGGATATCATGGGAGACTTTGTCGAAAGCCTTGCTGAAGTCCAGGTAGACAACATCCACGGCTCTCCCTTCGTCTACCCAGCCAGTCATGTCATCGTAGAAAGCTATTAGGTTGGTCAGACAATAAATTACTATTTATTTTGTGCGTCTATCTTTTCATTTTCCTTTTTTAGTTCCTCGGAGCTTGGGTAAAACAGTGTATGTTTATTAAGTTACCACGCAGATAAATCTAATGTAGAAAATGCTTTATATCCCACAACAGTGTTCATTTTCTTCAAAATGTTTTTAGATACACGTGCTTAAGGAATGGTCATTCTTTTATAATCAAGAAGTAATTTAAAAATAACTTTCTGATTCTAATAAGTTGTACAAATGAATTTTGCGCTTTCTGTGGCAAGGTTCATGAGTTTAGGTTCTTCGTGTCAGCTGGCAATTTTGCGTCTTTAGCCAGTCATGTGACTCTGAGTGTTAGTGTTTCATGGGCCATGATTTCTGCCTGTGGTTACCAAATCCAAAATCCTACAAACTCCATCATAGAAAACAACCAAAACACTACATGACCAAACATGAATCTATGGTAACTTATTCTGTAATAGTGAAAGAATAATGTAAGGATACAAAAAGCAAGGGTGTCTGTTGTAGGTTTGCAGTAAAGCGGGAAGAAGTATGTGCCATTTATATAATATGCACTTCAAACTGAATAGAGTATTTTTAAATCAAATTTTACTTTTGGTTTTGATTTTATCAATTTTATTTTTATTTCTTTCAGATATTTCTAATTAAATTCCGTTTAACTGAAATCAAGAATTGGTTCCAAGTACTTAATATGTTACTTACCAAATCATGTCAACCTTAATATGAGTTATTTATACTATGAGTTGTTTGGGTAGTATACATGTTTTATGCTGGATTGTGCTTCATACAGTCCTGACAAGTACTGCAGCAACAGGGAAATATATACCTAAAGTAAAATAAACTGAGAAACAGTGAGAGTAAATGACTTAACCAAAATTATCTGTGATGGGCATGACAAATATAGTTCTTTCCTGTTTCTTGACCAGATACAAAAGTTTTCCCCTCCAAACATTTTTAAATAAAACACGTAGTGAAATCTAGTTTCCACATTTATATTTTTCTCCTTCTCTCACTATATGAAATGCCCTATAATTTGGTCTAGTTGGCTTTTGCAGCTTCCTGGGTGTAAACAATATGCAGGAAAGGAGGACTGGGACCCTTGGACAGGCTTTTACCCAGAGTTTGTGGAGCAGATAAACCCACTGACTTCACTCACATTCTTAATGGGGGCTTGTATTCAAGCAGCATGCTGTAGCCTGGAAGCCAGAGCGCTCTGTTCCTTGCCAGACTGAGACAGTATTTTGAGATCCAGTTATGATAAAACTAAATAATCTCCTCTGATGTTGCTGAAGTACGTTATCCTAAATCAGAAAAGAGAAATCTGGCCATTTCCTATAGTTATGCTTTATAGCTCTGATACTTTTCTGGGCCTCAGATAAAACAGAGGGAACATTTCAGTTAAAAAACAAAACAACAACAACAACAAAAAACCACAAACAAAAAAAAAAGCTTGAAAATGTGTTGCCAGTGTCGTCCTCTGTGCAGTCCTTCTGCAGCTGAAATGTTTGTACTTTCTACTAGACGTAAGGAGAAAAATGCCAGCCAATAATCAATTTTCAATAACACTGGAAAGTGAAGAGAGCCTGATTCAGAGATCATTAAGTCTTTGCACTGCACTCAGCTTCCACTAGATGGATCGTTTTGGAGAAGATTTCCTGACAGAGGGCATCAGATGCCACGGCTTCTCTTCCCACCTCCTTTCATCTGAGTAGCTATGGGCAAGTGATTACCATCTGCAGAGAAATGCTGTCTTGAAAGTGTTTCTGGCTTGAATCATTATAAAACCATTCCCCTTGTGTCTCCCATTGACTTGACACATCCACTGTTGTTATTTCATAATCTGCACAGTTTAGCATATAAATAGACAATAGTTTTTCAATGTACCATTGTTCATTAATGAGCCAATTAATCATTAAACAGCTTTCCTCCCCTTAGTAAAATACAGGAGCATTGAGATATCTACCTCTGGCTTGGTTGGGAGCTGCCCCAGTTATGATCAGAAAGTTTTATTTACAATGTACTTTACAGCTGATAGTGCAATACGACATTACAACATTTCACTTTATTAGTCCACTAATCTGGCAGTTCTCAAGCATGATTCATATAATTTCTTGGCAGTTGGATAGTAGATAGGTATATCAGAAAGGCTTCACTTGCTTTTCTCAAATCTGCCGCAGTGCATGTATTAAGGTACTATGTATTGCAGATAGCAGAACTCTCTAACTAGCTCAGGTTTCATGCCTCATGTAGCTGTTCATCCCTCTGAATCTTTATTAAACTTTGAAGTTTTGCTGTAGGCTTCCCTGGGTTTAATGATGTGTTTTGCTATATGTGTCATAAACAAGACTCCAAGAATATCCTTGAGGTAATGAAATGGCTTACACAGGAGGGATCCCATGAAGGTGGGTTGATTCTGGTAGTCTGCCTCTGGGCCAGCATCACACAAACCCATGATATTTTTCCAACTCAGTTAACAACAGTCCTGACCTCTCCAACTATTTATTACTCTTAGGAGGTAGTATGATCTGTTTCTAACCTAGTTAATTGAAGACAAAGAGGAACTGGGATGAAAACTTCAGGTGGCCAAGACGCGTGCATGAGAGAAAATTGGAGTTTGCTCCAAAGAAATGCAGACCAGATGATAACTGTTTCATCTTTCTCCTCATGTTTCCTTGCTTTCCTTACTGCTGCCTCCTGAAGTGCAGCAGTGCCGAGATGGCAGCAGAAGGTGCTCTCACGTCCTTGGTTTTCCAATGCTTTGTGATGGGGGAGCAGTGGCAAGGGAGGGGGCAGCAAGCTGGGTCCCAGGCACTGCAGGGGCAGCCCAGCCCCTCTGTGGGAGCTGCCCAGAGGCAAGCAGGAGGGCAGCGGCTGAAGCAGATGGGCCTTTAGTAGGTGTGTGAGGAAGCTTGTGTGGGGTGATAGAAGAGGGAGGTTTTGGTGGGAGCCCAGAAGAGCCTGTGTGGTTCTAGAAGCCTCCCTGAGCCTGGGCTGGGGGCTGGCCTGACTGGTGGGCAGGGAGTGGTGAGTGCCTCTCTCACAATCTTTTATTTATCCGGGCTCACATGTTGCATCTCATGTATCTTATTCTGATCTGCTGGGTTATGTTATGTTAAAGCATTGCTTTGGTGGTATAGAGCCTACAGGTGCTTTAGGCTTGTGGTTGGAAGAAGTTTTTCATTAAGGAGGCGCATGGGGGTACTGGGTGCCTGGTAATCCTGTCATGGAGAGAGAGTCCCAGAATAAATGTTCTTTCTTCTTTCTCTGTAATAACGATGACAATAGAGCTGGTCTCTTCTACTATTTTAGGTCTCTCAGATAAGAAATCTATCTGTGAAGTAGTCAGTCTGTTACCAGACAGAAATCTCTTTTGATCAATTTATTTTTTTATCAGAAGATAGTTACTCTGGGGCACGCTGTCTATCTTTTAATTAGCAGAAAAAAACATCAAAGGTTTTGGACTCCAGCCAGCACAGAATAAGGACATTCTGAAATTATGGAGACTTTAGCAAGAAAACTGCCTCAGTGTGAAGGGAAATTCATGGCCAAATGAACGTGCTGACTGAGGAACGGCACGAACTCCCTGAGAGGGGTCCAGGGGGAGAGGAAAACTTCAGGGGAGGAAAGATGTTGTGAGTTAGAGGTTATATCCTTCCCACTGCAGAAGTTTTGCCTCAGGAGCTGAACTTCAAAGACATTTCCTGCAGATAGCCTTCCACGTCAGGCGGTGGCTGAGGAAAAATCCTGGGAGGAAGCTGAAAGAAAACAATCTTCTTCAGGGGTAGGAGAGTCAATGGTAGCTCTGACTTAACTGAGTCTGTGTTTTTATTTGTTTGTAAAGAATAGCTCACATAATGATGACATTGATTTTGTGTCACTGTTTTTGTCTTCTGGCACTTCGGGCACTAGGGTCTTCAGACTGTAACAAAATCACATATATTTTTCCGGGAATTCGTAACTAGAGCTGTCCAAATGGTGGTGAGAATGGAAGTTCTTTTGGAACATCTTGAGTATTCTGACAAAAATCACAAGCTCATTGTTGAAATTGTTTGTAAACAAACAAAAAAAAATCCTATTAATGGCCCAGGGAATATTGACTTAGCTCAGTTTGATAATGGACAAAGTGATTTAGGCAAAAGTTTAATAGTCGAACAGTAAATAGAATCAGCAAGATGAGAGAATGAAACAGGAGTTTGTGGGAAGTGTATACTTTTTTCATTTCATTTGTTTCAAGATAGTGACTGGCCTGGAAATGTGACACATACTGGTTCAGCAGTAATGATGATCAGAGACTGATGGAAGCAAAAAAAAAAAAAGAGCTATTACACAAATCTCAGGGAACATTTATGAAGTTATTTAGAAACGAAAGTACATCTAAGAATTAGTAAATGAGAACAGTTTTCAAAGATTCACCACTAGAGTCGGAATTTATGAGTTCAGATAGGGACTTGAAGATGTGCCTATGTAGACGTTTACAACTCGCAACAGACAAAGTTGGGATTTTTTGTGTTTTTTAATAATTTTGTCACACAAAGGGAACAAGGAAAAAGTTGAGTTATAAGAGAAAGGAGCTTGTTTTGTTAGGGAATAGAAAGACTGAAAGAGGCAGAAAAAGGAAATGAAAACAGCTAACCCCTCAAACAAAGGGGTTATTCTCATAGGAAGCAACTATGAGAGCAGAAGTGTATCAGTTCTATACATGAAGAGTGAGAGCCTGTGGAGATAGAGGCCTTTAGTTTGCATAATCCATAGTACTTAATCATAAGGATAAATAGAAATTTGATAATAAAAAACCCTACATGTTTCTCTGTGCAGTTCACCAAGTCCCTCAGTGGCAGCCTGATTTGATGTCCATAGCTTGGCTGATATAAATGATTGAGTGGAAATCCAGTCTGATCTGCACTGGTTCATGCTTAGAATCAGTCTGTGCAAAATGGAGATCTAAAGTCTGATCCCAAACCCTCCAGAATGAGCAGGAGTTCATGAGCTGTTTAAGTGCATACCCACCTTTCTGCACTAACAGGGACTGTACAACAAAGTACATGTTTACTAAGAGTGATTTCACTGTTTAGCATCTATTACTCTAAAGAGTCATGAAGGAATATCAATACCAGAATCCTAAGAAGGAGAACTCAAAAGCTTTTTATTTGTGTATGGAAGATCTGGCATTTAATGACTTGGAACATTTTTACTTGAAACAGAGCGTATTTTATAACATCCCACCACCACCCCAAGCACTGCAGAGTTATGGGAAGTACTGGTGCACGGGAGCTTACACAGACCTGCAATTGCAGTGGGTGTTGTGCTACTTCCAGTTGCTTATTAGAAGTTTAAGAAAAGCACTTTTGGTTTAGCTTCTGTTACATCAAAAAATATAATCAGCTATGGCATTGCACAAAGTAGGCTGATAAGAAATGACAAAACAGTCTGTCATGTTAAGAATTTACAAGCGAACTGCTTTCTATCCTCCCTTATTCCACCCATGTTAAATATATATGTGCTTCATTTTAAAGACATCTTTGATCACTCATGTTTAGTTAAAATGTACAGGAGTGTGCAATATCATCTTAGAATTGCCTTTCTATGCAAATTACAATCACAATCAAAGATGTACATGGAATAATTGTTGCAAAGGAAGTGACTTTACTCTGCCTCTGTCCCTTGCTACATATGTTTTGTATTTGTCTGTCTTTATACCAGCTTTCTGTCTTGATGAAAAAATGACAGTTTGCTTTGAGAAGCTAAAAAGAAGATAGAAATTTGTCTGAATGTGTTGATTTCTGTTATTTTAGAACAATTCATTAGCCAGGAGGAAAGGAAGAAGGTATAAAGGAGCTCTTGACATCTGAAAACTCAGTTATCGCTAACTGTGTTCGTATGAAGAAAATCTGTCAGGATAAAGTAAGAGTAAATTTTTATTTTGTCTAAGAAGTGCTCTTGGATGTATCAGGAGTTATGAGAGCCTACATTTTGTTTTGTCTCTTTAACAGACTACTCTGCATTTTCTGGTACTTTTTTTTGTCGCAAGCTTGCTAGGTTTTTGCTCTTGTTTCACCATGCTCTGCAAGTAAATGCAGCCCTAGGCCTGGTAGCTTTATAAAGGCATGACTCGTACTTTGAGACTAGCACTGGGTTGATCGTGCTAATGAAACAGTGAGATTTGCTGAGTCCGTATCCACCAGTCTCTGAGAGGAACTTCTCTTAAGCCAAGCAATCCAAAACAATTTTTGAAATCAACTTGTCAATCCAGTATTTATTAGTTAAACAAAACTTCCTCTGTAGACAGGTCAATGAGCTTTGTGAAACTAAATGCACTAAAAGCTAGCCATTGGGACTCAATTCATAATCAGTAGAGGAGCAGCTATTTTTCTCATGCAAGCAATCTTAGTTGGAGGTGCACACTGAAAAAGCACAGCTGACTCAGGCTATAGTATTGCCTGTTTCTCTGTGTTCACTGTGAAGTCTAGATTCTTAGGTCAGATGTAGATATTTGCACTATAGATGTCCAAAGCTAGATGAGGTGAAACTCGCTGTCCATCTCTGCAGAAATAATGGGACCAGTAGATCTGGCTTGCCCATATACCATTTTCATTCTGTACTTGTGGAAATGTTTTTGCTGGTATTTAGAGTTGACCATGTGCGCCCAGGGACACTATGAACAATGTTGTGCTCATTTGCCAAGCAAAGCCCTGTTGAGAATCGGTCTAACGTTTTTTTAGTACCAGTAAGTACAGAAAGGGAGAGTAACTGAAGAACAGAAGTGGGATTGTAACCAGCAGAGTTCTCATTCTGGAGACACTTGTGGAGGAAAGCATAGATTTTATGCTCAGAACTCTGCTAGGAGAGAAGCTAAGTAATTTACTCTGGAATTGGTTAAGGGTGTAAGGGTGTAAGGACAACCTGAAGATCAGTTCCAGTTATCAACATCATTCTAGCTTCTGTGTCATTTTTAACACCCATGCCCTAAGTTGCAAGGCAATATCTTTTTTTTAGACTTCTGATAGAAACTGTTAACCACTCTTAGTTAGTTAGTTGGATTTGGTTGTTTTCAATTTACTGTTGTTAGGAGGATGTTGCTTCTAGCTATTATCATTTTATGAGAGAACACATGGGTAAGACCAGATCAAGACTACTACATCCAAGCTGAGACATCTCTGCCTAGTAGTGGCATACTTTGCTGAAAATAGTCAAGCAAAACCTGAGGAGAACTGAGGCTTTTATTAACATCATAAGGACTCTGGCCATGCTCCAAGAAACAAAACACCATTAAAGAACAGCTCAGGCAACTTTCCAAGGTTTTCAAATTTCTATATGCCTGTTATGCACCTATGGACACTTGATGAATGAGAGAAAGTGGGCAAATTCGCAAAAACAGGCATTGGATGGAAAAAAAAAAGGCCATTAGTAAGGCTTTAGTATCGAAGTGTTATACCTCTGCAGAGCAAATAGAGAAACAGTGTGTTATCCTACAAGGGTGCAGAGATGCAGTGTTAACGCAGAGGCAGAATGGAGCTATCACAGATGCAGAAAAGTCACACGCTCTGGTAAAAGGTAGGCTGTTATGCTTTTTGGACTAGAATGATTCCATTCACTTACCTTCTTGTGTAATGGGGACATGCCACCTGATCACAAGTTTCTAAAAATCATGACAAAGAAGCCACTACAAAATTCCAGTAACCAGATAATTAACTTGCTGGTGGTGCTGCAGGTGCATGGTGGGAAGATAAAGTATTGCCTTAGATAATCGCTTTTAATGATAAATCAACGGAGTTTGATATGCCTTCCAGAGTATACAACAGATAGAACTCAAAGACTGTGTACATCAGCTTGTCACACTACATTTGTGTCTTTTAAATGAGTGATTGATTAAAACACCTGCAATAAACAGCATAGGGTGTTACAAGCAATGAAATAATTCAAATTTGGAAGCTGGCCACAGCAAATAAGAGGAAGTTTTCTGTCTTGATACAAGAGATGAATAATCTGTGGCTGCAGAATAGGATGTTGTGTAAACCAGATATTGCTAGTAGATTTAAGAGCTCACATTGTGGAGAAATGTGTTTCACAGCTGGTCAGGACTAAGATGAGTCAGGGAGTATATCTTATGGCTAGCTCTGAATCCCTAAGGGCATGTATAAAGCAGCGTAAGTCATGCAAAAATTACGGGCTGGTAGTGGAAAGAGATTATCCAATCCCATAATTCTGTCCTAAGTCTGAGTCCAGTCTTTTCCTTCTTTGTTCTCTTTTAATGATGGAAAAGAGATTGTCAGCAAAAGCCATCAGACAGTTGATGGAAAAGGCAAAATAGAAAGCAAGCCCTACTGCCTTGTCAGACCACCCCTTCTGTCCCCAGGCCTCAGAGATTTGACAGTCTGGAGAACATTAAAAGCTAGCATACAGATGCATGAGTAAGGCCTACTCAGACAAGCAGCCTGACTTATCCTGGATTCCTGGCCATCACGGATAGGAGGGAAAGTTTTGGTTGAATATTCAAGTTGGGACAAAAAACAGTAACAAAGGTTATGTACAGGAAGGTGTAGATCGGATCATAAGAGGTACCTGTCACCTCAGGACCGTAATGGAGACGAAAATGAGGACAGCTGTGAAGTGATGTTGGATAGCTGTGTCACAAATGAGTCATTTAGGATCCCTTAAAGTAGTTTAAATATGATGTTGTAAAAATGCAACTTAACAAAGTTCAATGGCAAGGTTCACGCTTTGTTCCACTTACATAGTGGAAATGTAACCATTTTGCCACTAGTGTGTTCTTCCAGTGTTCAGTCTAGAATGAGGAAGATTGCTGCAATAAATTGGGCCAAAGTGATTGTTCAGTTCTCCCTTCCCAGGCCTGGTGTTAATACTGTTTCCAAACTTGAAACAAGACATGTTTATGTTCTACAGTACTGTTAGATTCAATTCATTAAGAGATAGATTTCAAAATTACTTACGCATGTCATAAGGCTGATCAATCCCACCAACATCTTAGTCTGGAGAGAGGAAGAAAAGATACTGGAAAAAAAAAAAAGTAGTAAAAGAATGTCTACCTTACTATGTCTATTGGTATGAACATGTATATTTCCCAAACCATTTGGAAAAGCTTAAAACTGTAACTAATCATGCTGATGAAAGCTTTAAAAACCAAAATGCATTTGTATATTTTCAAGATATGCTTAAACAGGAGCTGTGAATTGTGTGATTTGTTTTCTTGAAATTTGGTCTTTTTATAACTGTACTGTGAGTTAACAGGTCATCTTTTGCAACCGCTTCTAGCCATTTCCATGTAAAATAAAAGATTTGTATTTATATAAAGTATACGATATTTTAACAAACTGAAACTGAACGGGATCTTGTTCTTTAAATTTAAATGTTACGTCATCAGAGCTATTTTTGGAAGAGCCCCAGTTTGACTCATCAGTGCCTGTTAAGCATAATATGGGATTTAATCTTTAACTGCGTTCTGTAAGGAGATAAAAATAATGAGATCTTAACACCTTTTCAGTAAGTAACAAAGCAAAACCTGGGCATCTTGCAAGCCCTTAGCATGGATGGGCTGAACACCACCTGTGCAAAGATCAAGGCAAGCACAGTAACAGAAGTCCCCAGAGGCAAAGCACTGGGCCTTACACTGAGTCAAGGGCTTCAGTTCTCTTGGAAATCGTGGCTGCATGATGTAACAGCCCTGCTAAACTTACTGCAGCACAATTCTTTTGCTCTTGCAAAAAGGATCTGTGCCTGATGATTCATTTTTAAGCTCCAGTTAAACAAATCAATGAAATGTAAAGTTCTTAAGCCGTGTTCAGTCCCATGGAGAGAGGCAAACGATGCTTCTGACTGCATGATTGTATTATCTTCTGGTAATTAGCTTTTTGGTTGGGTAATAAAATAATTTTTTTTTCTGCTCTGTGCACGGTCTGACTTTCTGAAAGGAAGTGTACCAGCAATGCAGAACAAAATGCAGTGGGGAAAATGCATGGTGTGATAACAAAAATAGTTCAGAAGAAGTAACATGAGAAACAATGTAAAAAGCAAGAAACTGCATGCTTGGGACATAATGCTTGTAATTTTTCTGGAGCAGGGAGCTTTACTTGACAAACTCATTTGGTTTCAAAGCTGGTTACTTCCAGGTTTGAGAGTTGTCAAAGAAATGTTTGGTGCCATCTTCATAGTACTGCATACTCTGAGATTTCTGCAGTCAAGTTCTTTAGGACTAATTTCATGAAAATGAAAGTGTTTTCCTATTTCTGTAAATGCTTAATAATATTGCAGTGTCTTTCCAATAGGTAGCTGCTGACGCTCATTTATCCAATTAAAAGCTACGTTTTTGCACACCCCCCTATTTTTAGGAGACTGAAGCAAACAAAGATACCTTTTCTTGTATTTTAGTCACGTATATTTTAAAACATTCCTCTTTGTTCTTTTCTTTTTTTTAAAGATACTGCTGAAAGCATCTGTGCTTTTCTTGACTTACATTGGGCTCTGAGGGGGAAAAATGAAGGAAAAAAGTAATAGTATTTAATTTTTTATTTTTGTCTATTGGTGTTTGAAAATAAAATGCTCACATACAGAGAATCCAATCAACTGTAGTAACTGATTTTTTTTCTTTGTGTTTGGACATAGCTGAATTGCTACAGCTGTTTTTCTACCTTAACGCCTTATGCTATCCCTAGAACTCAAGTGGTTTAAGGTGCAGTTTTCTGTTAAAAATTTACCTTGTGACTCCACTTGCGCTTGCTTGTGTGTACAGCACATGACTCCAGCGCTGGTACATTCCTCACAGTCTCACTTCTAGCGAAATCAAGACCAAACCTACATTCAGGAGTGCTATCCAGAGCACCCTGTTTGCAATGTGGATGCAAGGTCATGCAGCAGTTAGTGCTCTAGCCTCGTGCAGCGTATGCTTAGGACAAGCAGCTGGCACAAACTCCTTTGCTGGTAAAAGCTTTCTTATTCCTTTTTAAGGCATATCAGTCTATATTCTTCTGCACCTTATAGACAGCACGGAAGGTCCACAAGTGCCTGAAAAATAAGGCCTCACAGCTTCCCAGGTATTTTATGATCTTTGTCCCAAGAACTTTGCTCACTCGGTTCAAGTCCACTCCAATTGCCCTCAATGCATACAGTAGCAATTTCGGTGCTTTAAGGATGTGCTGCAATGACATTGTGGTTTCTCAGCCGATTACTACTGCTGAGTATTGTGATGGAAAATTTTTATTAACAACAGTAAGTAGGATGCTTACTGATTTGTTAGTGAACTGCAACAAACAATGCCACTGTAAGTTGCATGCTGTTTAATAGGGAACATAGTGTTGGTGGGGAGCTATGTCGTATCAAAATGCATTGTCGCCAAGAAAAAGAACCCCACCCATACTTATGTCTTACAACTTCCAGTCATTTTATTTGATATTATAGGTGCATGCATTTACATCAGCTAAGGATCCACCAAAATACAGTTTTGTAGCTGTTCTAACTGTAGTATGTGTATTGATATCAACTTTATCTCAATGTTTTTGAAGTTACTAAAAAAACCTGTGTTTCGAAGATGTGTGACAGATGCTCTGTTTCACTGTTGAGGTGTATAAAGCTGTGGCTCAGACCTGTTGAGAAGCAGGTGCTGAATTAGGGGACTTATGATAGCTGCACAGACCTTGGCTTAAAGAAAATAAGACTTTCTAAATCCAGTGGCCAGCTCCTATTAAAATCAGTCTTCTTCCAGCTTGAATGGATTGGGTCAAATCAGAGAGAGCTGATGATATATGTTGAAAACATAGCTTTTAAAGGAAAGAGAATCACTTTTTCACATTTAAAATTTGTGGATCTTGCTAGGAAGAAGATTTTGAGTGCTTGTACTGTTGGCATCAGATGAGGACAGACCTGGAACGAAGTTAGGAACCAAAATGGAAGTAAAACTGTATACAGAGGAACTGTGAATCCAGTCCTAAGAAGAAATCGAAAGCATCACATACACAAGTATTCACCTGACACTGGAGAATGCAGTAGTGTTTATATATTGGCTGATTAGGTACAGAAAAGGACAGGAGCAAGAGGGTGGAAATGGTTCTTCCTGATTTGAGGTGTCTTCAGTTGCTGATAATAGACATGATTATTAAAGTTGCTGTCAATGGCAAAGGCTATAGGCGTAGACTATCTAAATATATTGGTGTATTATTTTGTTTCTAGCTGTTGTCGCAAAAGCTGGTTTAGTCTTAGGAACCTCAGACAGTCAAAACTCACTATTTACCTCTTTTCCAACTCATAAGGTTGGCTTAGAACATGAGATTTGAAAAAATAACAAACGTGTATTGCTTTTTATTTGCCTTGCAGTTTTTGAGCATTTAGGTCCAACTAGATATTGAGAAACACATTCATTAAATGAAAGCTGGGGGAAAAAATCTTACTTAGGCTCACAAATTCAGGAACCAGAGAAGCAGCTGCATGGCTTGAAATGTGTCATCATAGAATCATAGAATGCTTTGGGTTGGAAGGGACCTTTACAGGTCATCTAGCCCAACCCCCTGCAGTGAGCAGGGACATCTTCAACTAGACCAGGTTGCTCAGAGCCCCATCCAACCTGACCTTGAAAGTTTCCAGGGTTGAGGCCTCCACTATCTCTCTGGGCAATCTGTTCCAATGTTTCACCACTGTCATGGTAAAAAATTTCTTCTTTATATGAAGTCTAAATCTGCCCTCCTTAAGTTTAAAACCATTACTGCTTGTCCTGTCACAAAAGGCCTTGCTAAAAAGATTTTCCCCATCCTTCCTATAGGCCCCCTTCAGGTACTGAAAGGTCACAGTAAGGTCTCTCCGGAGCATTCCATTCTCCAGGCTGAACAGCCCCAACTCTCTCAGCCTGTCCTCATAGCAGAGGTGTTCCAGCCCTTGAATCATTTTTGTGGCCTCCTCTGGCCCCGCTCCAACAGCTCCATGTCTTTCCTGTGCTGAGGGCTCCAGAGCTGGATGCAGGACTCCAGGTGGGGTCTCAGCAGAGCAGAGGGACAGAATCACCTCCCTCGACCTGCTGGGCACGCTTCTCTTGATGCAGCCCAGGACACAGTTGGCCTTCTGGGCTGCAAGCGCAGTTTTCTTGGGCTGGATAAAAGACGTCTGGTTTTCACACATATCGTTTAACATAATGAATTCCTTATGTTGATCAATTGCATATATTTTCGTGAGTCCCAATGAATTTTGAAGAGCTGTGTTTCTTAGTTTTGGTTTGCATTATATGTGTCTACTGTTCATATAGAAAGTTTAACAATTTCTCAAAATTGTGCTGCTCTAAGAGGCCTCAGTGGTCATTCACAGCTAGCTAGAACCATTAGTCTCTTAAAAAATAGATGATTTTACTTCAAGAAATTAGACATTTTTGAAAACTGCTCTTTCATTGAAACTCTAGTTGTGGTGTTAAATGTTGTAATGAGCTTTCATGCTCTTCTCTTGTTGTTGTGAGGAGTCTGCACGGTTATAACTTTAGTGACTCTATTTCTAGTTCTTATTCTGCTAAAATCAAGAAATAAAGAGTTCCTTTCAAAATTTGCTGAACTCTTTTAAATATGATCAAATGTGTTCCCTGAGATCAGGCCTAGCTGACCAGTTGGCTCACTCTTTTACACTTCTTGTCTTATGTTACGCTTATTTTAACTCTGATGTGTGACATACCTTTGCTTAAAGACAGGATGATCATTCGGAAGTATGCCACCAACTCCTTTTTGTGCAGGAAAGAGTCAAGCAGGAATGAAGTACAGCAAATATGGCAGTAGCTCTGACAAAATCTTCATTGGTTATCACTTCTTCAGTCTCTGTAACATAATATTAGGCACCAGTTGCATCACAACTGGCTTTTGAGTTGAGAGGATAAGCAAGAAGCTGTGTGTTACTTCCTCTATTTTAATTCTATTTGGAGAAATCTAGAGTGTGGTTGGTGAGGTAGTGTTTGCGTACACTAGTCAGCTAAAACATTGGATGGCAGAGACCCAGTGTTGTTGGAGTACAGAAGAAAATATTTATGAAACTTTAAGACAAAGCTGTTAAATATGTCAATTTATGAAAGTAACATGATTCTTGACTGTTATGTCTTAGTGTCTGATACCTGCTTGATAGTGCTTAGGCTGTGCTATCATTGATTAAGGGGCAAGCAAGTAGTGGCAGATAGTTGGAGAAATATTTGAAGACATGCTGTGAATTACATGTAAAGTTCTTTCTCAAGGTATGCAAGATCATCTTAAGACTCATTTATTCATGTGACACTCTAATCTTCTAGAATTGTTCTGCCTCTTCAGGGAGGATGCTTTTGGATTAGTAAATATTTATCAATGCTAATGTATTTTTTAAAATGCATCTTTATCTTTATTTTTTAAAGATAACATTTACTGGCCTGGAGGACAGGGACATGAGGGAACTGATTGTGTTCTTTTATTTCTCCCAGGACTCAAGCAGAAATTATTTATAATGTATTCCTAACTCTTCTTGTTACAGAGAGAACTTTTAGCCTCTTAAAAATGATATTTGGATGTGTAATTAAATTTGGTGTAGCTATAATGTTCTCCCAAAGTTTGCAAAACAGTCCTTCCAGCACCTTGATGCAGATTATATAATACAGCTATTAATCATGGATTTCCTTTTGAAGGAAAGGCAAAGATTAATGATTCAAACTACAGTAACAAATTAGATGTGTGTGATGAGATGCAGTCTTGCAGTGATGTAGGCAATGGAACCAGAGAAGGCGAAAACATTAAAATGAGACTAATAGAGCCACATACTTAAGTGTAAAAATTTAGCTGCCCTTTCTGTATAGGGGAAAAAAAATAAATGCTTGTCTTGCACATATTATATAGGCATTTAATGACTTTTTAGAACAGCCTGGCTGACAACTGCAGTCTTACTTATTTTGTACTAAGCCTATCTGCAATTATGACAAAACGAAGTCTTCCTGGGAAGAGAAGCGACTCTGCAAAGTCTGTTCTGTAGAGCATTCCTGAGAATTTTTGGAAGTGACTGTAGATACAAATAAATTTTATTGGTAAAGCTTATCTATACAGAGCTAAATCGGTTGCCAGGTGTGGAAGGAATTTCTCCCCAGACAGTTTGGTAATGACTTGTTGGCTTTTATTTCACTTTGGTGTATAGAATAAGTTTCAGTCCACTTCCTGGTATCAGCTAGGCATTTTGTTCAACAGATTTCTGTCATTACGGGTAATGTGGGTAGGATGATCTCACCATTGTGGCTGTGAGACCTGGAGCCCATTTGGGAGCTCTGCCTTTGCAGCCTGTGGTGCTATAGTAGCAATAGAAGCTGCTCCCAGCTGCTTGTCGGGCAGCAGTTCAGGAGACAGGGCTCCATCTTCATTTGGTATGAACAGAACCATGTCCTGGGTTTCAAACATCAGATGACAGGTGCTGGGAGAGGCTTCTGCTTTTGTGTTGGCCACACTGTCTGAGCAGCTGTTTCCAGTCTCCTTGTGTGACACGGCAGCAGACCAGCCCTGGACCATCCACTGGCCTGCTGACTGATATGATGGCAGTGCGTGATGCAAAGTGACATCTTTTTCAGAAGTGACTAGTATCTGTACCCTCAGACTTATAGAAGTTGGTGCTTTTATGGAAGTTAACCTTCTCTAAAGATCTGTGCTGTTTTTTCTCTCTCTGTGAGCAACGTATTAGTATTAATGCTTGTATAACCCACCACTACCGGAGGCACTCTGTCGTAAATGAGATGTGTATGGTTTTCTTGTTGTGTGCTCTGCTCAGATGAAAGGTTGGTGTGGTTTTTTTTGGTTTTGTTTGGTTAAAGAAGAGCTACAGGAAGATAAGCAGTTCATTTAGCTTTGTTCTTATATATAACGGATGTTTCTGGCAGGACTGTTTTGAATGGAAAAACCTGCATTCATTTCTAAGTTGGTTAAAAATGAAACAAAATTACTGTAGTGTAAATTCATACTGTAGATACAAATTAAGATGCTTTAATCCTTAGATAAATCAGGTTGTAGACAGAGCTTCTGTACTTGTCTATATCACGTGAAGAGGTTACAGTGATCAACTATTTGTCATCATCCTTCTGTGGGTGCTTGCTATAAGAGCTGCTCACAAGAATACTCTCTAAAACTCCCTTTAAATGTGTAGGTTTAAGCAGTTGAGACTGGGCTGATTTAGCTCATTAGTTTCTTGACTGAATTAGGTGAATCTGGGAGCATTTGCACAAGCGGTATCTGCCAGCAGATTAGCTGAGTGTCCTGTCTACTGGAAAATATTTCCAAGCAGATGAATATTACAACTTCTTCCACTGAATTAGCTAGATCTGAAAGAAGGCATCTGTCTGCAATCTAATTTTTCGTCCAATTTCTGTTGATAATTTTGACCTTTTAGGTATATATTTTATTTTTTCTTCAAAATGGGAGTGATATGAATGAGCACTTCCTTAAGTTGTCTTGAACTTGGTTACCTATGATGGGCCAAATTCACAAACAGTGTTTAATGGGGTGTGTTATAAGTGGTATGACTAAGGAAGCACAGAATGGTGGGCTTAAAAATATGTTACGTCTGTTTAAGTCTGTGGTTAATGTTGGGAAATCTAGCAGGTGTAAATAAAAAGAATTTAACTTTCTCTATGCTTGTTTTTCCTCTGAGACACAATTCTCAAGCTAATAGATATCAAGCCTACCAGGTTCACCCATCCCCATAGTTTACTGATTGCACATTGAATACGTCTGTTTGGAGAATACTGTATGCAGTGATGCAGTGACTAATTGCTACTCGTTCCTTTCTTGCTAGTTGTTTTATATTCATTTTCTGAATGAATTCCTAAAATCAAATTAATTGATTTCCAGTGTATGTCATTTAGTTTAGTTTCTTTTTCACTGTGCGTAGCAGGTATATAATGAGAAAAGTTCAATTAGATGGCTGACTGCCTAGCATCTCTTTGGGTAGCTAGATTTAAAATTATATTAAAGTGCATACCAAGTTGTTCATGTCTTAATGACCACTTGTTTGACTTTCTGCTGAAGGTAGGGAACAATTTTCTTCCCTACTGCTTCCTGGCTCTCAGAAGAGAGTCTGAAGGAATTCAGAAATACTGTACCTATCTGTTGTGCTTGGTATCTCTGCCTCCCCACCTTTTTCAGTGACTTGTCCTTCTGTCAGCACACAGTAATTAGCTTAATCTGACTGCTCCAGAGAAGGAGCCTTTCCCTGCTTTTCCGCTCCATGTTCCACCCATTTACACATACACACAGACCATGCTCAAATAGATGTTGAAATCTGGAGTAAAACAGAACCTAATATTGCCCAATCACATCTAAAGCAGAAATTCTAAACAATATCTGGAATTAATAATGTTTTGGTAGTGTAGATACTTTTTCTGCATGGCTCTAACAGCAAAATCGAACTTTGGGTATTTCAGGAACTGAGTTTATTGGGCCAATTTAGAGGCAATGTAAACATAAGCTTTGTGATGGTATTTTGTCAAAAATGATGGGTTTTTTTGCAGCAGTCTTATAGTATTCAAACCTTGGTGGTGGGCCTACTCTTCAAAGAGCATGTAGGCTCTTCCTGCTTAAATGCTTCCTCCTTGCACTAGCTCCATGTCCTATGTATAGTGGCTACATTACCATGTATTTAGTCCTTCATATATAAAAACTACAATGGTAGTAAAGATAAAAGCGTTCAAATACTTTTAACTTGTTGGCAGTGAGGTAAGTTGTATGGGATAGTACTGGGATGTTTGAAGACTACATTGTTTAGTAAATCGGTACGTTTTTCAACTGAGACCTATTTTATGGTTGTGGAAAGATCAGCAGTTCAGTTCCATTAAGATGTGGGAGTAGGAAAGTACTTCCAGACAGTAGTTACAGCCTGGTTTTGTTCCCCTGCTGAGGAGAAATGGAGGTGCTGATACCTGGGGAAGAGGACGGCTGGAGGCAATGGAAGTGTGGCAAGAAGACAGATGAGGCAAAAGGGATGGTATTTTTAAAGTGTTTGAAAAACGCTGTCATAAGTGGTTAGACAAAGTTTAATGATAGCTTGCAATAGAGAAAAACCAGCACGGAATAGCTCTGTGATTGATAACTCACTCAAGATTCAGTTAGAAAAAAAATCATCTTTAAATAAACTATATAGCATTTGAGATGCTCGGATACTGAACTACTTCAGGTACAGAGAAAATATTGTGCAGGGTTCCAGTTTGGGATGAGAGTGTTCTGAAAACATGGTCATCGCTGGCAGGTTTTTCTGGCTAAAGCCAGGTGGTCCAAATTATCATGTTGTTCATATATTCTTGTTCCAGAACTTTGTATGTAGCCAGAAGGGCGCTTAGCTTTTCTGTTCAAGAGTAATGCATGGGTCATCTGCATTCTCTTTTCCTGCAGATTGAATACAGCTTTTGCCTGATGGGTTCCTCTCAAGAAGAACTTAATGAAATCTGCAATAGAATAAACGGTGACTCATAGTTGCACAGTTTAGCACACACTGTGCTTATCTCACAAACAGTAGGATGCTTTGGTGTGGTTTAGGATTTGGGTCAATAAGACTATCATCTGTTATTTTTTAATACAGAGCTCCTATTGCCTACAGTGGGACTTCTCCTTACAGGATGATGGCAGAACATATATAATACTCTGAAACATCCTTAAAAACACCTACATGCCAAGTGCTTTGTTTCATATTAAATGCTCACTTTTGAGAGGACACTGGACCTACTCCAACAAAGCACTCACTCAAACATGGACTTAACTGCAGGCACACAAGTAACTTCTCTTCATGCAGTATGATTTGGCACAAATCCAAAAATTAAGTACCTGCCCACAGAGGGGCTGGGTAAGTTGGAACTACTGAGGGCTATTGAAGTCAATATGAATGTGTTAGTATGCTTAATGGTAAACAAATGGGTAAGTGCTGGCTTAGCCCACGCTGTTTGACATCTTCAGAACAGATTTTTCTGTTGCTCACTGAACCCTCTTTCCTTTCACCCAAAAAAATGGTTCTCTGGTTTTCTGTCACTTGTGTCGAAGTTCAGCATGGTGTCTTTATTATACACACTCATGCTCAAATCAAATTGAGAAGCCAATTTTTCATTAATCAAAGTGAATTTATTAGCAAGCGATAAAAGAGCAAACAGTGCTGGGCAGCCGGGGAGTTTTTCACTCTACCAGTGGCACGCGCCCCACTTCCACCAGAGTCCCCTTTTATAGTTTGGTAGTTCTGGTTCCACGTAGCACATCCTGGTATCCTCCTGCGGCTGCGCATGCTGTTGGCAGGGGGGATCGCTCTGGTCCCTCTGGTGGTAGTGAGGATGAAGGTCTTAGTCTTCCTCCGTGTTGTGGATCAGTTCATTTCCTTATTTGGTCATGTTGACCCAGTATATAGCAAGAAGTTACTTAGCAGTTAGAATATGTTGAGCAAGCATCTTTGGAAATCCCCGCTTTATTTCTTCAACAATGATTAAGGAAGTGGTTATGCAAGGGTTAGCATTAACAATAGAGCAAATACCAAGGGAAGAGGGAAGAAGGGGGGCCTCCTTCACCCTCTAGCCGGTTTGAGAACAAATCTTATATGCTTTGGTTTATTACATCTTCACATGACCATTGCTTTGAGAGCTGTAAAGACAGCCTCAATTGTAGCAGCAATGTCACCCTATTTATCTGGGTTATATTTGTTGAGCTTCTTCAGTTTTAGCACTCAACTTCAACCTTAGTGGGAGATGCTTTATAATAAAAATGTTTGTATGAGCATGTGCATATTCTGAGGCCTAGTGAATAAAGATGAGGTTTAAAAATCTCAGTTCTGTTGCTGGCTTTCCTTCTGACTTTGTATGTATGAACTTAAGACAAAATAGTTCAGCTTCTTTGTGGATCACTGTTTCTTGTGGTACGATGAGTAACATGAAGCATACCTTCTGAGTAGTATGGTCCTATTTGCCCAGCTGTCTCTACTGGTAGGTTGTAATACCTTTGGGTAATGATGTTAAGCCCAACTGTCTTATGGATGGGACTGAATGGGATGTTTTTACGTGGCTGTTTATTTGAAGTGGAATGTGATAAAATATTCACAGAAAAACACAAAGCCTTCACGTCCTTTAGCAAGAAGCACAGTAGGAAAGGGAATTTTACTAGGCATATGTGAACTCTAGAAATTTTGAATGGCTTACTAGAGGTTCTGTTTAAAAACAAAACAAGCATCCCACAAACTGCTAAAAGAGTATCTGCATGCACTCATAATTTCACAAGTCTGACAGGGTTTCAGGGGTAGTTTGCTAAAGAAAATCTCTTGTAGCAACAGGTAGAGCTGGGAAAATGGTATGGAGAGTGATTTGAATACAGGTCTCTAATAGTTAATGATTCAAAATAAACTTGGCATCTTGGTATATTGAGTATTTTGTTGGTTTTATTGCTGATCTGTGTCTTACAGACAGGTGCTGATCTATACTGTATTATAGACAAAGAATAAGAGAAAATTCCTGTTAAAGAGGGTTGCAAACTAATTAGAAAAGATGGGTAAAATAATGGGAAAAAGAAAGTATCTCCTTTTCACAGGTGATGTTTATGAAGTTTGGAAAGCTTGTTTAGAAATACACAGAATGTCAGTGATCCTACTGAGAACTGAATCAAGCTTGAAATCCAGATTTCTTTATCCTACATGTTGTGGAACTAGGTCATGATGTATTTCCAGATCCCTTCAGGAAACCAAACTAAAGCTTTTTCCTACAGGATGAAATCTGTTTCCCATCTGATGTAGTGGTAGTATTAAAGCTCATTAGAATTAAACATCAGTTTAAATTGCTTCAGTACTTAATCCAGAGCATGTCACCGCCAGGATACCTGCTTTTGAATCTCATATTTTCTAGCTGTGACTTTCAGAGAGTTCCCCTCAAGGTTTTATTGTCAGAAAGGCTAAATGATTCCTATGGTGCATCATGAAATCAAATCTGCCACACTGCTAAACTTTGTGTGAGTGCTCTTTTCAGAACCTCTCCACAAAACCTCATTGAGGTATTCCAGCTTCAGGATTGTGTAACAGAGAAGGCGCAGGTGGCAGTTTGCCATCATAGTTTTGTGACATGCCTGATTCTGAAGAGTGGGGTCTCCATTGAGGAGGAGGCTGAGTCATAAGCTGTTGGTGTAACTGAAAAACGTGAAACCCTGCAGCACAGCTTTTGTGTTTTAGATGTTCATGGCTCTGCTGAATTCCATCATAGGTTGCTGCTGACTCAGGCCTTGTAGTGGCACTGGCTTTTACCTGCCTTGAGGAAAACTGAAGTTTACTCTTCCTGTATAAATTAATTATATTTTTTTTAAATGAGAGGTTTTCCTATTTGCCTGTTTTTTTTAAACTTAAAGAAAAAAAATCACAGTGAGGGTCTAAATAGTTGCTGTAACATGCAAATGCTGACCCATATCTCATTAATGTTTGTGTGCAATTCCTGCAATTTCAGTTCTTGCAGTAGCAGAATTAAGCACAGGACTGTGAGGGCAGCCTGAAATTAGTCTGAAAATTTTTTGAAATTTTTTTATATGGATCCTCACAGGGTGGGTTTCTGGTCTATGACTACTAATGCAAGTAATATATGAATTCATTTCTTGGAGAGATGTAATGATCCCAAAGATGCAGCATATGTCTCAACAGGGATCAATTTTCCATGAATACTGCTTATTAGTCCCATAGTTCATTATGTTCATTATACTGCTTCCCTTCACTTACAACAGAAACAGATCACAGAAGCGGTCAATGGATGAGAATGATTCCCACAGCAGTTATAATTTTTTTTTTTTATGAAGAGATTATTGGTATATATCTCTTTTGAGGCATTTTGTGCTGTTTTATGACCAGAGTGCAACTGTAAGTCTGCTGACATCACTGACACTTGCTTTGAATTCCCCTATTTTATGTTTGTGCTAGTCTCAAGGTAGAGCTGAGGTTAGTTCGCTGCCCATAGAAACATTTTATTTTGAAGATGATTTTTTTTTTTAAGAAAAATGTATTTAAGTTATTATTTCAAAATAAAAGTCATATTTCTAGAGTATCACAAAGATAATACTTTCATTGAGGGTCAGTGTTAAAATTCACTGGAAGGTAGGTTTGGTTTGCAATCTGTTTGTCCCATGCCAGAAAGTCCCATAATCTTCGTTATTGTCAGTGAAACATTTGTGTTTCTGCTTCATCAACCTGTCTTAAAACTGTCAGAATCATTTACTAGACTGGAATAGTTAGATCCATGTGGAAACACAGCCTTACATAACTGATGGCATAGTAACTTAGGTCAAGTCAAGGAGCCTGAAGGAGAAGCAATGAGTGTCTGTGGGGGATAGCACCACTTAAACTGGAGGTGCGGCTGAAGGGATCCTACTATGGCAACACAGCCATAGAGCCCATTTGCTATGATGTGGTTGCTGTCTGCATACTCTTACTGTGCAGTAAATGCGGATATTTGGGGGGGTTGGCTTGTAAGTGAATATTTTTGTTTAGACTGGTTTAAACCTGACATCAACTGCCAGGGTCTACTAGTGTAACTGCCTCTTGAGTTTAAATGCTCTAGGAATTTAATTGATTTGTCCAAGACCACATCTGTCAGTACAAACTTGGATCTTAGGTACATTTCTCATTTCAGGATCAATAAAGACTTTCTTTATACACAGTTTATACCTGGTGGGATAATTTCACTGTGTCACGTGCTATGCTTTGTACTCTGGCACAGGGAATGCAAAAAAAGGAATAATGTGTGAACTAAAACTGAAAATAATTGAACAGTAGTATTTTCACAGCTGCAGGAAGTAGACATGAGAGCAATGCCTTACTGCCTATATAGTCTTCCAATGTTCTTTTTAATCATTAATAGATTCTAGAAGTAAAATACATTATTTTACTGCACAATAAACAACCCGGTTATGTTTCTTCATATTTATATCATGAGAGTTGTTCTTACACTGCTAAATATCCCAAGATCAACAACAGACATTATGATCAAACATTTTTCTTAAATTGGAGAGTTGTTCTGGTTTGTTTTTTCAGGAGGGTTCGTGTTGTGTACAGGTATGCATCTCTAAAATTCTGAAGTTGTGGCAGAGTCATGAGAGATGTTGCAAGAGTTCTCATCTCTGCACGCTATTAATTCAGATAAAGCAGTTGTAGATGCTGTAAGGTCATGCTGACTTTAATGAAAGCTGAAGTTTTGGCCCATGTTGTATTTATGGTTCAGACTGACAATGCTTTACTGTGTAAAGTAGCTGTGGGAGATTCCTTAAGTCTTGGTAGCTTCTTAATGGCTGAATAATTTGCCATATCTTCATGTATACACCAGTCCAGGAGAACACTTAAGCTGGTTTATAATTTCAAGCAATGAAGTTTTCCATGGGAGTGCAAGAAGCCCAGCATCTTATGCAATGCCTCTTATTGGAAATTTTCAATGGTT
The DNA here is from genome assembly GCF_030867145.1 of Opisthocomus hoazin. NCBI lineage: Eukaryota > Metazoa > Chordata > Aves > Opisthocomiformes > Opisthocomidae > Opisthocomus > Opisthocomus hoazin. Next base: position 12,919,932 of record NC_134427.1, read on the forward strand.
TTAACCTGACAACCATTTTGCACATCCAGAAGCTACATTTGCACACATTTGTCCATATGAATAAGCAAGAAAATGTGCCTGCAGTCCTAAGTATTGTTTACACTGGCAGAAGTTAATGTGTGCAAACATTTTTATCCATGCTGAACTAGAAACCACCCTTTATTTTTCTACTTTTGATTTCCTGCCTGGATGACAAGCTTCCCTCGGCCAGCCAAAATTTCTGTAATAGGTGAGAACATCCTGGATACTGCATGTAACAGATTTTTGCCTTTGAGGCATGTAACATTAACCTTCCTCTGCCTTTCAGATGAGTTAGGACACTGTCCTGCTTTAATTGGGCCAGATGTTTCAAAGTAGCAATACAGATTCTGCCTGAACAGCATGATTTACATGACAAAGCAGTCCTAGCTTCTGTACTTCTGTACTGGCAAGTCAATTAAGATGCCACTCATCCATCATGGCCTGCTGTAGTCTGTCAGCCAAATCGAAGAAAGACTACAACTGGGAAAGATAAAAAGAATTGTGGATTTTGAGCTTGGGGGTTTTGTTTGAGGGGGGAAGGGACTGGGAAGTTGTTTGTATTAAGTCAGAAGCATGTCTGGACTGTGGGGGAAGAGCCTCATTTAGAGCAGTTGCTGAATATCCAGTTCAAGCTTATACAGTTGAAAAGCATGCTTTTTTTTTTTTTTTTAAGAGAAAAGAGAAGCTAAAGCAGCAAATTATTCCTACCACATATCCAACATCAAAACCTCTTAAGAACACAGTGCCATTTTGGTCCAAATAGTACTTGAAATAATTTATCTACTTCAGACCTTGTAAATCAGGAAAAGGACATTTATGTTAGTCATGTACAACTAAGAACACTGTTGAATTTATGTGCAACTTCTGTTGATTTTTAATAGGATAACATTATTACTTGATGTAAGTTCATGATAAATAATACTTTTTTTCTGAGTAGGCCCTTTGCTCTGTCCAGATAATATCTAAGCCTTTTGGGCAGCATTTTGTCCATGTTCGTCCGAGATGTTGGAAAAGTTTTGTCATCCAGGCTTCATGAAAGAAACACATAAGTGAATATTCTCTAGAAACTGAGGACAACATGGCTATGAATTTCTCCCAATCTCTTAATTAAGGTTTGGTGTTCTGGCAGGTTTTTTTTTTCTTTTGTGATATAGATTTATTCAGTAGTTTGAAAAGGTGTGGATGTTTCTCGCTCTTTATTTTTGAAGTTCTTTAAAGAAAGGGTAAAGATATTTATATGTTTATAATAGTCCTTGCATAACTATAGGTAGTATAACTATAACTAGAATATCCCAAACACCTGGGGCTTAAAAAAAAAATATCTGGGAAAGAACACTAAACCCAGACACAGATGTAGTCTTACCGTGTGCAAGGTAATTTTGCAGAATTCCTCTGGGATAGGGAAGGTGCTGCACATAGCTGCCCCGTCAATACCAGAGTTAGGTTCTGCTCTGAGACTTCTTCACTTACTTTCCCTTATGTTTCTGTGGTATGATAATATAAATTAGAAATGGAATCTGTTAACCCCATCCAAAATGCATTCTTTGCTTTGGCTGGCCAGGAGGAAAGAGAACAGAGCATATCCCTATTTTATCTTCTGATGTGTTAGTCTGTCCATTTCTATACTGATTACCAAGCTAGAGCTAGACAAATTGATAGGGTTTTTTTGGACATCTAAAGCAACTAGTAAGTGATGAAATGATACAGCAACTGCATTGCCCATCGTATCTGAAAGTGGATCCCCTAAGGTAGGAATACACTGACCTATGGCCACAGAGTTCTATACATTCTCTGGCGGTGGAGAAAAAGAAATGCACATTGAAAAGCTGGGAATGCCAGTGTAAGAGGTGTGTACAGTCCACTCTTTATACAAAATTGAAAAGTTATACTTGTATAATTTTTTTTTTTTGTTCCATATTAGTATATCCTGCCTTTCAAAGTACATAGCTGAAGAAGTGGTAATGACTGAGGGGAACTTGGGAATCAAATCAGATGTTCCAGCTACAGCTGTGTGTCAGTTATAATGTCAACTCATCATTTATTGCAGTTTGTTTTTTCCTTACTGATTGTCCTGGATTTGGCTGGGATAGGGTTAATTTTCACAAGAAGCCAGGAGGTGACACAGCTGGGCTGGCTGACCCAAACTGGCCAGACAAATGGAGTATTCAATACCATGTGAGGTCATGCTGGGTTTGGAATGGGGGAGCTGGCCGGGCGAGGGAGGTTAGTCACTGCTGGGGAGTGCGCTGGGCATCAGGAAGTGAGAGAGAGCTGCCCTGTATATTCCCTTGTTTTGAATGTTTTTCTTATCAGTATTATTGTTGTTACTGTTCACTTCCTTTGCTGTTCTGTGAAACAGTCCTTATCCTCACCCGCAAGTTTTGCCTTTTTCTTCCTATTCTCCTCCTCACCCCACTCGGGGGAAGGGGTGATAGAGCGACTGCATAGTCCTTTGCTGGCTGGGGCTAAACCATGACACTGATGGAACCATGGGCATGCTTCAAAAGCAGCTTATATGGATAATTTTATCGTTAGCTTATTTTAGCAGCTTCTTTTTCAAAATTTGTGGCACAACAGTAAACTTTCAGTCATTCTGACTTAATTGAACAAAAAATAACAATTACGTTATTAACTGACTAAACATAGGTATGTGCCTGATGATTCGTACTACTAATCTAGACTGTATCACATACATTTTGTATCACTGAAGTGCTTAGAGGGTGGTCACTCTGATTCCACCAAACCACTCAGTGAGTTTCAGGCTTAGGTTTCATATCTTCCTAAGTAGCACACCTGCCTGGTAAAATGGACAAAGGCCATGGCTGTCTAAAGGAAGAGGCAGTATTCTCTGGCATTTCTGGTCAGGTAATTGAGAAACAAGGCCAGCAGATGGAGTTATGTGCAACTGCCATGAGATAGGACCTCTGTTAGAAATGCTTTTGAACTGCTATGATATAGCAGCAATACCTTCATTAATAATTTAACTGGAATAATTAAAGACTCCACCTATAATTATTGCTTGCATAAAATGGAATCTTAGAAGCTATAGTAGTACTTAGAAAGCCAAATCCTGAAAAAAGCCTGCCTGATTTTTTATATTAAAAGGAATTCAGGGTGCTTAGCATGTATTTACTGCCTGAGCTTTCTGAGTGATGTTATAAAGACAGTGAGGTAACTCAGAGGGAAACAAAATCTTAGGTGGTCAAATTCACTGTTGCATTATAATTTTTTTTGAAAATTTGTGTGAACTTCAAGTAGTAGTTCAACTTTTGGTAGTATTTCATGCTGAATTTGCCCTGAGATAAAAAATTGTGATACAAAATGTAATGCTTTCTTAACATAGATTTCAATAAGAATAATTTCAGCATTTGTTAATAAAGGTAGATTTTTTTTTTTTAAGATTCAAGTGAAAAACAAAGTCAATGAAATGAATGCTTTGATCTCCTAAACTGTGCTTATGTTTCTCAGCATCTAACTTAAGATGCAAAGGGAATACAGAGCACCCATTTGGGGCTTATTTGGTCTCCATTTTCTGTCTGCATGTTGTGGATGTTAAGCACCTAAATGTTACATGCACAGACAAACTTAATCTCATAAAATTGCATTATTTTGGTCAGTCCTTTTTGATACAATCAATGTTGCTCCTGATGGACTGTGATACTGTCAGAAAAATAACATTTTCAGTTCTGTTTTGTGTGGTAAGTACAGATTTATGCGTGCAGGTTGGTAATTCAGTACCGAATCAAAATATCCAGGAGTGCCTGCTTCAGCAATATCAATGCTCAGTTTCTAAGACATTTCCCTCCAAATAACCTATTTTTGCTGACTGCTTATTTACTGAACTTCTATCTGCTTGGTCTAAATTCAAATTTGTTTTGGAAAGTTCCATAACAAAAATTCAGCTAGATCCATGACTTACAGCATAAGAATGTGAGGAAAAGGGTGTGTTCTGTTATTCAGAAAATTTTAGCACTTTTTTGTTACATAAGTTTGAAAGCCTCTCTCTTAGAGCATCAAGCTCAACAGGAGGCATGAGTAAGAGTAATCTGTACTTTGCCTTGTTTGAAGCAATTGGTTTTGAAATAACAAAGCTATGCAAACTTAAAAATACCCATTTGTAGAAGCCTGGCAATATGTTCATTTCCTTGTCATCAGAGAGGGAAACAAACATAGAAATGATGTTACCTTTTCATAAGTGCTGAAGTGGTGGTGAGGAATTGAAGTCTTTGTGGGATTATTGACCATTTTAAGTTATACAAACTCCTCTTCCATACAGTGTGCTTACAATAATGTGATCATTTATAGTGAATCTAATATTTAATTAATTTATTATGATACATACATAGGCACTGATTGGTGCACAGGTTCTGTGTCACTTATTCTGGAACATATTTTACGATTCCTTATGGACACAGCTTTAAGTACTTTAATGAAAAGCAGATTAATTCCTATTACAATAATTGGCATGTATGTTTAGAAATTAGACCAACCCATTTGATTTGTCTCTTCATAATTTTGCTAAATTTGAAAGTTCCCCATATGTTCATCAGGGCATTTTCCCAATATACTATGAATTCATGCATGAGAGAAACTGCTCCAGAGCTAGGGAATATGACATGATATGATGTAACAAGTAGTACAGGCAGTGCGTTTCTCTGCATGCGTTTGGGATGGCTTCACAAGTGGGTGTGCTGCAATCATATTGATGTGGTTAGAAGTTATGTGTCTGTTAAGCACCTAGATTCATGTAATAATTCTTTCATTGAGTAAATTCAGTGAAGCAAGACCTTGTAAGGAGAGGTAATATCTTTCTTGTTCAGTAAGAGGTGAAAAATGTCCCTCTAAGTATTACTGAATGTTAGGAAAGAAGAAAATAAAAGTAGGTCACTGGGTAGTCTTGTAGCATCTCATCATGTATAATTGCCTTCTATTGATTTTGCTGAGAATCTTTGAAAAATCAGCTGAGCCATCATATGAGCTGCAGGATAAACCAAAAAGATTGGCATACCATTATGGGCATGCATATATTTCCTCTTCACTGAGTCACATTCAGTTGTGGAATAACTAGAAAATTTTGCTGGACATTAACAGCCATCATTATGGAAGGTGTTTCCTTTTTATTGCTAAATCTTTAAATAATAATTATTAAGCAATACCTACCAACACTATCCTATACAAGTAGATATTTTTTTCCTGTTTAATTTAAAAGTTGCCACCTGGATCTCAGGTATGGTGAACTCATATATTTTGAAGTTGTGATGAGGAACTTGCTGAGAATCTTTATATTATTGTCAATAGATCTTAATGCGTAGAACAAGACATCTGTTTATATTGGCTAAAATTGCATCTAGCAGACCACTGAACAAGACAAAAAACCATTGATGCTGAGAGCTAAACAATTGCATAACATTGTTTGGCCAGTCTCATGCCTGTTGTGTACCGTCAGAAAGATACATAATCATGGATCTTTTCAGGTTTTGTTGCTGTCATTCCTAGAAGTGTTCATTCTCCTAGAAATTTGTCTTCCTAAGACAGATTCTCTGCTACTGTTAACCATGCCATATTGATTGGTCACTGCCTGGATATTGTTCTTCTAGGGCTTACATTTCTAGAAATTGAAACCTATGGAGCTGGATCAGTTAGAACAAGTGTGGAATACACAAAATGCAAGCTTCAATATTGTAAGACAAATAGAAAAGAATGAAGACTCACTGAAAATTATTCTGTTTCTGCAGTGAAATCAGAAGAGAAGCTCCTTGTAGTTTTCGTAAGACTTGGTTTCTAAATTTTTTCTTCTGACTTCCATGTATCTGAATACAGAGAAATCTGGGTTCTTACCATAGAAACATAAAAATGTCTGTTTGATTCAATGTAATGCCACATGCAGTCTAGTATTCTTTTTCAAGCAATGTGCAGAACCAAATCTATTGAAGGTGAGTAAAGGGAGTCTTACAGACAAACTGCCCCAATGTGTTACTATTTCTTGCTGTAAGATCTTTTGACACTGACTTCTACTTTGTAATAAGATTTTGAATAACATGAGCGAATTTTAATGGAAACGGGAAGAAAGGCATAAAAAGCACTACTGACACTGGAATTTGCAACACAGTTTAGGAGACTCAAGCCAACATTACTACAGTAACAGTGGTAAGCAATTTCATATCATTACTGCTTGCTGTGCTGTGCTTCCACCATGAGCCACAGAAATTCAATTGGGACACAAGCACTCAAGTAACAGCATGTCTGCAGTGTGCACGATTGCCTCTCTAGGCAAATCTGACTGTAAAAGATGATGAATGATGCCTGGTAAAATGGGAAACTCAGTAATTTGCAGAATAATCCAGTCAGAATAACTAAAAAGCAGAAAACTCTAAGGCAAAGCGAAAACCTGAAAGATGAACAACAAAGATGTTTAGGGTAGAAACCATGAAAAGTCTGGCTGTAATTTTGATGATTCATCCCCAGACTTTAGCACCAGATGTGATATATTAATATGGATTTTACTAGGTGCAAATTAAAGCCATTATGGTAGAAAATACCACATGAGAATAAGTCTGTCATGTTTTCAAGATAATCTGAAGCCTCATGGCAAAACCAGAAAGTCTTCTAGGTGTAGCATGTAATGTAACTAGAACAAAAGATAAAACTTGAGTGCGAAGCAAAAGATACACACTGTAACTACTACTGAACATATGACATTTCCTAGATGGTACTTATTTCAAAGATCTGAGGATTGTGGTGGTGTGTGTGCTGTCTCCTCTGTTCACAGTAAATGGAGTTATCTTTTTCTATTAGTGATTATCTAATTAAGATTTTGCAGTTGTTTGTGCAGTAGCTGTGCTGGAATGATGAAATATGTCAGTTATTTACGTAGAAATAAAATCATGGCATCCACACTCCACCATGTTTTCTCTGCATGCAAATCACAGGGACGTTCTATAAAGAAAATAATTACAGCTTTATTTTTTGAAGCTATATTTAGGTGCTATCCTAAAGATGGCAATATACTGTAATACTTACAAATTAAAAATCTTACTGCAAGAGATTCAGTGGCTATTGAAAAGAGAAATACTTTTTCTCTTTCACATGATCTCATTACGTATTCCATTTGAACATAGTTGATTATGTGAAAGAAGGTGGTCTTGGTGCATTACAATGCAGTTCCAGACATTTATGAAATAAAACAGTCATTTTTTTTAGAAAAATTACTGTTAAATGTATTTATTTCTGTGATATCCTAAAAGGGAAAAATGGCTTTTTCTCCCTTAGCATTGTATTCCCTCTAAAAATGGACATTCAGGACAAAAATTACACTGAAGTATGACATATCTGGTTTCTAGTTTGGTCTGCTAAATCTGAAGGCCGTGAAGACTTCTAAAATAGGTTCCTAATAGGAATTAGCATTGAAGTGATATATATTGGGAGTAAAGACAAGCCATTTCTGAATCCTCTGAAAGTAGAATCTTAGGTGTCGAAAAAAGATCAGTGTTGCGCCATTTAAACTCCAGGAGAAAATGGCATTCCAACACTAATTTGTGCCCAAGTTGAGGGCTCTGCATCTGTGGGTTCTCACACAAAACTGTTTTCCATTATAATCTTGTTAAACACACATGAGTATTGAGGGGGTAGGAGAGAGGCCCTGGGAACCCATACGAGTATGCAGCAAGCTTTGTATACTCTTCTAGTAGTCTGAATGTCTAAGGAACTGGAGTCATGCTGGAAAATCAAATTTTTTTTTGCGGGATTTGTTGCTACCTGTTGATCGCAAGAAGCTGAAAGATTGGATAAAAGCTTTTTGTAATATAAACAAAACCAACTGAAACCTGAATATTTCAGGCTTTGGATTCTGAATCCTCACATTCCTACACCATCTGCTCTTTAAGGCACAAAGTGGTTGAAACGAATGTGCATGGAGTCTTATGGTATTTGTACTACGTGTGTTTCCTACCATGATTCCTTTTGAATTTTTTTGTCTGTCCTTTGCACAATTCTTTAAGCTGTTTGGTGAAACAGTAACCATTCAGATTTCATTCTTAGTGCATCTTGGATTCAATTTAAGTACCTTTCTATACATATTAATGAAGAAAACCAAAAGTATTTGTCTTGGTATTTATCACAAGCAAAAACAAAATATTTGGTATTCTCCTTACACATGTTTTTGGAAGGCATATCACATCTCAGGATAGAGAACATCATTTAAGAAACAGTTAAACCAAATCTCTAAATGTTTCTCGAATCTGGTTTACATACTTTGAATTCATTTTAGTGTAACTGAATTTAGTGTAACTGAAATCTAGGTACTAGTTATCCTACAGTTATGCCCTGTCACTCAGTTTTTACAGACAGGGGAAAAAAAAAGTGCAGTATTTGAACACATGATCTTGAGGAACAAATGTCTTAGAATTAAATGTATTAATTTCCTGTTGTCAGATCACATAAGGTATAATTGAATTTCAAGTAGAAGTTGAGACTTCTTTAGGAAAGCTTCCTGAAAGGTTATTTAAGTAGACAATGTAACGTTAATGCCTTTTATAATACGGTCTTCTTTTTTCTCCATGTTTGTGTTGTACATGTAGGTGTTCCTTGACTGTGGACGTACACAGTATACATTAAAAAGTAACTGATTTTTGTGGCACAAGATCCCAAATGTCAGTTATCTAACAACTGTTAAGTTTGTCATGGTGAGCCAATAGAACTGAACTGGCCAGGCCATCCTCTGGTATCTTTAAAAGGAATTTTCCTTTCTACCCTAGGAAGTATCTGAACTTTATGTATCCTTTTATGGAGAAATATGATTTCTATGTGAAAGGAGACAATCACAAAGGATGTGAATCTTTTGCAGAGACTTGAATGAACAGAAGTTAACAATGCAGGCTGGACTTTTTGGTAAAAAAGGGTAAAATGAGTGACTTTTGTGCTCTCACTGAGATATTTGAGAGAGGAAAGGGATGTGTTACAGTGCAGGGTTTCCCTTCCCGTTGAGCTAGCTGAACAACAGAATGACCTCTGATTCCTCCTTCTCCCCCAACCCCCATCCCTAATGATAGGGGTGACATCTGAACATCAAAGCTGCTGATTTTGCATATGGTGGAGGTTAGCATATATCACCAGTCTATTTCATTAAGCGCACCTTTTGTGTTTCTGGATATCTGTATGTTTGCTTTCTTTCTCTTTCTCCTTTTCTCTTAGATGTCATTCTCTATTAGACAAAAAATACTGAGTACTTCCCTTTCTCATCTCTTATTTTGATAAGCTATAACCATGTTCTGTGGTGAAATGCTGTGGAAATAACCATCTCTGGAAATGTTTATAAAAAAAACAAAACAAATATCTGCAAAGATGCAATAACACTGCCTTACATCTGCCTTACAACTTTTACCTTGATAATTAAAATGGAAAATATTGAGGAAATGAAGATTTGTAGGAACTGTTCCATTTATTTGAACTGACAGTTAGGAACTGTTTACCCAAGTAGTTGGCGTTAAAAGTACGTCAAATATTTCACTTAAATGTAAGCCAGTTAGGCAGATGACAATCTTAGTACCAAAACATAGCATCTGGATGCACACTGAAATGAAAATACCAAATGCATATTAAAATTGAGTGGAAACAACTTTTTTCTCCTTGAGAGCAGGAGTGCTGGAGGGTTTTTCTTATGCTATTACAAATAATGGCAGTAGAATCAGGACTAAGTATGTTCCTTGATGTTTTAAGCAACAACAATTCTAGGAATAGACACAAAAGGTGTAGTCTTAACATTAAACTTTATCCAACATATTTGATCTTCTCTTTTTACCTTGATACTTTTCCATGGCCCTTCCTTTACCCTCTGACCCTCTTCATGTTTTCATTCTGGCCCCAGCCTTTCTGTCAATATGTTACAGTTCTGTGTCTTTATGTTATGCCTTGGAAGATATCATCTGGGACTAGATTGTTGTCTCTCATTTTCAGTTGTACGGGGGTTTTACCGTTAATACTGTGAGATGAGAACTGCACAGGTGAGGAAACAGATTTCCTGTGAATCAGGGCTGCGAGACAATTATGTGCAATTATCTTTTAAAAAACTCCCATAAACAACACCAAAAAACCACTTTTCCCCCCAAAAAACCCCCAAACCCCTCACAAAACCCTTTTCACATCTACGTTGTTGTTCTCCCCACTTCATGGAATAAACAGAAGATAAATTTCAGAAAGAGGACCCAATCTAATGCGCCTGGGGTAAAAAAATACTTCTTAAGAAAATGATGATGCCTGAGAAGCAGAAAGCAGATAGAGGAGAAAGCCGTGGGTAAAAGAGGGAACTGAATCAAGGCAGTTGATCAGAGACCAGTCTTTCCAAATGTTTTCTAGACTGCAGTCTGAATTCTGCAGTTCTTCCTGCTGGTGTTCTAGTGCCTGGTAGTGGAGAGCAAGCCCCATCTCAGGCAACACCTGTCCAGGAGGTCTCGGTAGCTGAGCAGCACAAATTAGTGCAGAATGTAAACAAGGCAAGGTCAAAGAGGTAGAAAGGAGAGATTTGAATTCCTCCTTTACATGGATGTTTTTGTTTTCTGAATGAACGATTTTTCCTCAGGAGATTTAAGGTTCATTGTGGAGAGATTAATACAGATTTCAGCTAAGTTCACAGCAATGGAAAATAAAATGCTGAACTCTGTTTAAGATGGAAAGATTGTTTTACACATTATGGTCTAGTACCATAGTGTAAACTGACATTTTCTTTCCTAGTAATTATATAATATGAATTTTGTTAGTTCAGAGGGAGAAAACAAACTGTATGATACACTAGAAGTTCTGGAAAAGCAAAGATGACGGAAAGAATAGTAAAAGTGTTATAGATGTAGAATAGAAGGGAAGGAAGTGGCAAAATTGGCCTATAAAGGAAGAGGGGAAAAGGACATTGTGTGTTATGTGATAGTTGTGCAGGAGTGATGACACAGAAGCTCATAACAGCTTAAAATATATTCATGATTTCTAAAAAGGGGTTTACTCCAAAGTCCGTCCTTTCTTTTCTTACAGGGAGGATTTATGACACCACTTTAAAATGATCTCTAAAGACATTTTAACATGGAATCTCTTAGGAGAGTGAGAGAAGGAGAAATTTCCTTCGTATATGTTTTCTGTCCATTTTTTTTTTCAAAACTGCTTCTGCCTTCAGAAAAGATTTTTGTGTAATGTTTTATATCTAGAAATTACAATTAGTTCTCTAGAGTAAAAAAAAAAAATTAACCAGGTCCTTCTTCTTCCATATACGTTACCAGGTACATCTTAAAATATAGGAGAATGTCTCCATTCAACTCCATTGACTTGACTTGAGACCTTCCAGGCTAGTTTTTGTCACTTAACTGCTGTTCATGTCAAACAGGGCCAAATGAATTAATTTTACAGTTAATGATATGTCACTTAATCTTTGGCTTTATGGAGAGCAATATTGTACTGTTGTTTTCCCAAAAGTGGGGTCATTTATCCTGTGTGTGATATGCAGTACATACATACAGGTACAGGTACGGTCTTTATTGCAGATATTGGTATTAATTCCACAAAGCTAGCACACTGCTTAGCGAAGTCACAAGGACTATATACTCTCACAAAAACAAGGAAATTATTAATTACATTCTGACTGGTTCATTGCGTTATACACTCTAAAAGGTATATTTTTTCCTTGTTTAACTATGCATGCTCGCAAGCTGCGTGGGGTGTAGTCTTTCTGGTTCTGAATTGAGTCAGTGGTCGTGATCTCCCCCTGCTACCTCTACCTTTCTCCTAGTTACCCTAGATTTTTCTTAACCTCGTGCTTCTTTAGCAATCATCCAGCTTTCAGCGCCTTCTGGGCAGGATGTTCCCCTTTTATAAGTCTGTTAGGTCCTTTTCAAGGGCATAGTCTTTAGTAAGGCAAACACTGTTTTTACAAAGCAGTCTAAATTAAACAGTGTCACTATGACCTAAGCCTTTCTGCTCTGTATCGGTATTAAGATACATATTTGTAGAGACATTGATGTGTTTGTGACCTTACCAGTAAATTTGTTATCAAAACCCAAGTTAGCCATTATACTTAGAAGTTGATTAAGAGCTGTTAGTTTGTTAAATACCTACAGGTTTTCACAGACAGAAAGTTAGCTGTTAGGAGAGCAGAGATCAGCTGCATATCTAAGCAACTCTTAGACATCTTGTGTATTTCATTTCAGCAACAACAACAAGAACACACCAAATATTTAATTTTCCTGGAAAACAAACACAGAGGTAATTGGAACTAGATATATCGTTGGTGTAAGTAGAGGAGTTATTATCTAAAGACATAAAACTTGTATTTTTCACATTCAAAAATTACCTTTTTTTTACTTGCATTATAGCTTTATACTTCACTGACAGAGCATGATATCCAGCAGGTGTGCTGAACTAGAAACACAGTAGAGCTGGTAGAACCAGCTTCTCCCCCTGCCCTCCCCTTGTCTTCTTTTTTTTAAATAACGAAATAGTGTGCATTAGATAACTTACTCCAAAATAATGTTATGTTACATGTATCTATATTTTTAAACACCCAGTAGAAATAGTCTAATTTTTTTTTACTTCACTTACATTTTTTTGTAAGTGGATGTAATAGTCTTGTTATATACGCTGTATGTATTGCTCCATTTTTACAAAGTGAGACTAGGAAGTGGCAATTTCAAGGCAAGAAAAAAGAATTGCTAGTTTCTTATTGTATCATAAACCCTTCGTGGAATTACTTTCTGCAGAATGCTGTGGATGAGAAAAAATTTCAGAGGCTCAGTGGAAGAATGGAGAAGCGTATGGAAGAGAACTTCCTAAATAGTTAGTAAATCCACAGAAACAATTCTAGGTCAGGCAGTCCCTGAGCTGCAAAGATTGATCTGAGAACACCTGGAGAACATATCGTGTATGCCTGTATTAGTCTTACATTCCTGTTTCTTACCTGCTTTGGTACTGTCACAAGCAGTGGACTGGACCAAATTAGACGAATCTTTCAGCTGCTCTGGTTTTGCCAGTCCAATGTTCAAAATATTTTGTTTTAGTCCTGCTGGAACTTTCGAAGTTAAACTTTTCAGAAATTGTATGCTATAATTTTGAAAATGCACCATACTGTTAACATTCATTGACAGATAGGAGCTCTAGTGTCGGGTCATGAGACTACTATGCTGTCATGCACATATAAAAACTTTAAAAAGTATTAAAGTATTGAAGTAAGGCTTACCTGCTTCCGATTATGTCCTTGCATACTAGGAAATAGAAAATAGGAATTACTATGTATTTTGCTTGCCTTCCCATAGCATGCTGACTATTACTAAGACCAAAGATTATAAAAAAAAAAGGTACAAAATGCAGTGCTGTTTATACTACTTGTAACTCCGTGTCTACTTATGATCTAGATACTAGTGGTTGAATTCCTGTACTTATTTCTTGATTTTAAAAAATTCGCAAAAAGAAAAATAAACACATTTGAGAATGCTAAACAGGAAGTTGTCACTCATGGTTGAAAAACCAGTTTTGTGTAGTGCAGTGTAATCTCCAAATCCCTGTGCTTCTCTGATGATTGACCATTTTTCATCCCATGGCTGGCTGAACAGTGCTTTTTAACTCAGTCAGCAGGATCCTTCTGTGCTGTATCTACAGCTGCAAGACTTTGTAGCAGAACACATTAGAATGCCTTTGTAAATCACAAAACGTGTTACCTATCTTTCCTGAATGCAGAGGTTTTTAAGTGCCATTACAGAACAAAACAATCTGTGGCAACAAACGTGGGAACTGCACATGCGGTGTAAATGTCACTGTTCACCCTCCAGTGTGCTCCAGTAGCAGCATTTTGGCATATCATTTTTAATGTAATGAGATTTTAAAGTTGCAGCCAAATCTGTAGCGTTTTTCACTTTCAGAGATATTTGATGTTTAATTTGCCTTTATCTCTCTCCCTTTCTTTCTATTCATCTTTGACAGTGAAAAATAAAGAATGGCCAAGGTGGATGATCTGCTGGAAATTATAAAGAACAATGTTAGCTGCAGAGATATTTTGTTTATTTTACCCATGCATTGTGGTGCATGTTTTTTTGCTTTCATCTTTTACACTCAGTGTCTCCATCATCCACTCTAGGCCAGTTCTAGAGGAATCTCTGCAGTTCTGCAAATTCCAAGTTTTTAATCGAGTTTCTTGTTGCTACAGATAGCTTAAGATTGTGGGTTTAGGGATTCCCTGTTTAAATGAATGACTGAGATCACTCTGAATGTTTGTTAAAGGTTTTGATCTGTTTCTGGCTGAGCTGTCTTTGGCTTGGAAGGGCGGTTCTCTTGCTGTCTGGGTCATGCCTATTTTTCCCCTCTGTCCTGACCAGCTGTCAGTTCTTTGTTGAAATCTCTATTTAGTCCCTTTCTAGTTTCTTTTTTTAGAATTTATTTTAGCTTCTCATTTCACTGTTTCATCTCACTTTAAGCCAGCTAGGTTTTTTACTGCAAGTCATAACAATTTAATATGAGAGAATATGTGCAGCAGTATTTTTCCTGTATCTTAACCAGCTTGGGTTATGCTAATAACAATATTTAGCACGTTTATAGAGCTTGCAATAATTGCACAGAGATTAACTAATTATTCAGCCCAGGGAGGTAAATGGAGGAAGAATTATTGTTTGTTTTTTGAGTAGAATGAAAACTGAAGCAACTCTCTCAAGCTCTATAATGAGTTGGGGTAAGATTAGGTGGAAGACTTGCAACTTATTGTTTGAGAAATAAGCTTATAATGCTTCTCAAGATGCAATGTATTTTAGTTACTTGATATATCAAGATAGTCTTGATAAATATTTTTCTTGTTAGAATACCAATGACATTTTACCTGAGCATCTATGAAGCATGAATGTTTTTGGTATTCAAATCTGTGACAACCTAATGCAGGAATTACTGGATAGACCAGATTCACTTTGATATGAAGGAAGTTTAGGCTATGCCAATACAAGTTGATAGTTCTATTTTCTACTTTGTCTGTATTGGAAAACTTCATCCTTATGCTTCAGCATGGCACAGACTTTGAAATGTAAAAAAAATCCACTTCAGAAAAACATAAGTACATTTCAATCTAGGATATTGCTGAAAGAAGTCACAAAGTGATGGAAAGGTTATATGAGCTATTCTAAACTAAGCCAAACTGTTCTCGAAGTCCGTTTCTTGTGGCTGCTACTTTAGGACAGTAGAAACATGTAAAAACTACTGAAGAAAATTGGTTTATTTAATATGAACATGTAAGGAGAAAGTACGAAGTTTTACGCAGACTTTTCCCTGAAGGCATAAAGCAGAACTCGATTGTCCTCATACTCAGACCAGTCTTGCATTATAAAAGGTTATGGAAAATTATTCTACACTGCTGTTTTGCTGCAAATAATGTTTTGGACATCTTCTTAATCATAGTTTGTGAAATTACTACAACTGGTTGGTTTTTTTTTAGTCCATTTGGGATTCTATCTGGTTATTCAATTATCTGTGATCTCTCGGTTTGTATGAGTGAATATTTAAAGTGTTTACTCTATCCTATCATTCAAGTCAAGATTGAAAATAAGTGTAGAACTGGGCCTAGGATAGACTTCTCTAGAACTCTGCTTAAAATGCAATTCTGGTTGGCAGCAAACTGTTGATTACTGCACTCATATGGAGTTTTGTGCTCATGTTCTGTTGTCTTCATCAAAACCAAATTTCCTAGTTTACTCATGACAGTGTCCCGAGGGACAGCATCAAGTGCATTGCTAAAGTCAAGACAGATTGTCTCTAATGCCTTCTCTTTATCTGCTAGGCCCATTATCCTGTCACAGAAGGAAACTGGATCATTTTGATGTGATTGGTTCTTGACACATCCATGTTGGCTGCTCTTTACCACCTTTATTATCCTGTAGGTGTTTTTAAATTGACTCTTAAGTGATTTGTTCTAGTATCTTTCTGAACGTTGAAGAGTTAGACTGCCTGATATATAATTTTCCAGGCCCTTTTCCTCATTTTGGAAATACCCAAGAAGTTTGCCCTTCACCAGTCCTTTAGAAACTTCTCTTTATATCTTCAACAAATTCTCAAAAATAAGCATTAATGACTCACGGATTGCATTTGGCTAGTTTCCTGTGTACCCTAGGGTGAACTGCATCAGGTCCTGTCAATGTGGATGCATTTAATTTATCCTAATATTTTTTCACTTAGTCCTTTTTTTTCCTTTTCTTTTTTCTCAGCACTGTGGCCTAATCATCATTGTGCTCTGATGCACAAATTCTTTTAAACCAATGACTGGTACGAGCGTGTAAACCTCTAAAGGAGTGTATTATAAACATCCCCTTTTATGTATGTTATTAATGTATGTACTATTTAAACCCCGAAGATGAGCTTTAAAAGGGACTTGAATGGTTTTCAAATCTTATAGTTACACTCAGGAACAAAGAAATTGCATTAGTGGGGAAATTTCAGTTACCGAAATTCATCTGTGATCTAATAGTAGCTGACAATACATTTTAAACAGGAGTGCAAGTGAAAAGATGATATAGCATCCATCCCCAAAGCTTTTTCATGAGTAACTGAGAAGTAAGTTTAATTCTCAGTATGTTTTTTTTTTTTTAATAAAAAAACAAACCATTCGCTTTTACATGTCTGAATTTTTCTGTCAATTATAAGGATGGATTTTCTTTGAAATTTAGTAAAATGTTGATTGTTTGGATTTATGATTTAACTGCATCTTGTGGTGTGCATTTTTTTAAAAATCTAAGCCGTATTTACAGAGATTTTAAAAATTTGATACAGTTTTTACTTTTGAAGAGCAAATACCGGTGAGTACTTTGTAATGTGTTTTGTGGGATTTTTTTTCTTTGTTTTCTGTATGGAGAAGGGATTTTTATCTCTGTATGGGTCTTTAGTTCAGATATTTCTGTATTGCTCAGTTTAGACAAGCCATTTGTTACTACGGATTTTTAAAATTGCTCAATTTTCCAGACTTGAACAAGAATCTCCCCCTTTTTCAGCCAATTTTTCAGCATTTCTCATCCAGTATGCAATGCATCATTTCATTTAATGGTAGCAAGGAGGGTGTGCAGTGTTCCTAACAGTCCCAGAGATACTTTATGGAACAATCAAAATCCTCAAGGACAATTTGTGTGCAGCCAGTACTGACTCAGCAGAGTTCAAGGCATCTTTTAAAAGTGTATGTAATCACTATCTATTTTGAGCACATTTGCTTGCACAACAGCTTGCAAAGACAACATAATTTGGGGAGAACATCTTTGGTTTTGTGGTGTTATCTAAAGTTTTCAAGACAGATAGGTAGTTTGGGATGCCGAATTAATCTCTAATTTAACCCCTGTTACTTTGAGAACTGATTTTCAAGTCATGATTGTATGTGCGTTTATAGGTGAAATGTTCTTGCTCTGAATTGACTCTGGAGTACCTGTACAGTGTGTTTGAAAAATAAAAGTTTATTACAACTTGGAAAGGTCCATGAGCAGAGAAGCCGATGCAACTATCTTTCCCCTCACTACATTTTGTTTTTCAGTGGTAGAAAACCCAACAGCATAATGTTGCCTAAGCTTTGGACAGATTAACCATAGTATTGCTAGGTTTAGAGGTAACTTTTTAGAAGGGAAATTCTCTCAGGCCTTTGGAAGGCCTCTTTTGTGATTAGATGCAAGCAACAATATGAACTATCACACTTCAGTATCTTTAGTGCCTATTCTGTGGTTTTTTTTGGACTACATACTTCTGACTGTGAGTACACATCTTGCGATTTTTACCATATCCTTTGAATGGGGTAGACTGATTCAGCAAAGGCCCCAACCCTCTGTGCCATGAATCAAAGCTGTTGATCTTGCATATCTGTTAAATTTCTAGATTTCTAACTGGTTATGTCAGGATGGGGTCTTCCTGAGACAGTCGAGTTATTCCCCTTTGCAGCATGTTCTGGAGCTTTCCAGTTTTGTTTTCATTAGCACTAAACTAGAAAAAACTTTTTGGAACATTTTGCTGTGAAAATGGTGGCTTGCTGAAGAACACTGTGGGTACTGACTGGCTGTGGATGAGAGAGATGCAGATTGAAGTCTTGACTGAGGTCTGGAATAGCATACACTGGCTGAGGCACAGCAGAGTATTTCATCTGTATCATCCTAAATAAGGAACTTGAACCTGGCTTTCACCCAGTCTAGGCTATGTTTTATCTTTCATAGTGTCTTTCTCCCATTCTTGCCCAGCAATCCATATGTGCTTTTGAAATAGAAATGTTTTAGCTCCAGTGAAATTTCACTGTGGCAGAAATGGTTCTGTCAGTATTTCCTCTTTATTTACATTCTGTGGGGGATCTTAGCTAGAGAAGCACTGAACAACTGATGAGACACTGCAGTCTGGTTAGGCTGTTACTGCAGTCTGTTTTACAACTTTACTGAAAAGTCTTGCAGTCAGTTTTGTATCGTTAAGTCATGACTTAGAGACCTCTAAAATACTGAGGAACATAAATGTTTAGGGATGTGTTTGCAAAGAGAGCAAGAGTATGAATATCTGAATTCCTAACCATATGGTAAGCTAGAAGACTTTTTTCATCTAAATACTGATATTTTAAAAAATTATTATTTCATATTCTACTTATAAGATTATAAGTGGTGCAGTTGTCTTAAGCAACATACCACTAAGGGCATTTTTTTATTTCATAAGCAGTGGTTTCCTTCTCTGTTCTAGAGGGGAAAGAAACTGTCCATGGAAAGAAACTCTGGCATATGTTTTGCTATCTACATGCTTCTGAAGATCAGTCACTTATGTTCTGTGTAGTGGAAGTGCAGATCCAACCTACAGCATGTCAGATCTATATGTAGTGGGTCTTTCACCCTGCTGTATGTTTACCCAAAAAAACACACCACGTTGTATTACAGTCAGAAAGAAAAATACTATCCTGACCACTGATCACACTGGGAAAGTAGTAAGGTCAATATGAGTTTAAACAGGACACTTAGTGTGCATATCTTCCCTCAGTTCTGTAACTCGGAACACAGAAGTGACAAATGTGATTCTGTAATGAGTCTCTGGTCCAATATGCTTCTGAAAATTGTGCACTTAGCTCTCAATATGTCATTATTTAGTTGCAACTTGTTGAGCTTATTGTTACTGGAGGTAGACCCCTCCACGTTCACCCACTTAACTCTCTGAAAAATGAGCAGAAAGTTGTGTTTGAATAATCAGTTATCCATCTGTAGTCCATTAAAGAATTCAATTTTCCTCACTATTGCCATGCTGTTCACTTCCAGTTGTACCAGTAGTCAAAATTACAGGTTTACCTTGTCTTCTATGTGCAAAATACAAATTGTGTACCAAATCGATTTGAATCACTCGTGGGTAATGAGTAGCAGGGGAATGGAGTGGTAAGAGGAGTATTCAGGAGCCTGAAAATGCAAGGCAACTTGATAATCAAGATGAAAAGAATACAAGTGTAAGATTGAAGATAGAAATAGAATTACCTAAAACTTACATGTTTTGGTTGGATCTCCTCTGTTTTTATTACTTCTTTTTTTTTTAATTACTGAACATTGAAGAAGTCAATTTGTGTTATTATCGGTTAATGTGCAACATGGAGACATTTGTCTAACATTGCATAGTCAGATAATCCAATTAGATTAAATTCTTGATGGCATGATCTCCATGTCAGTTCTGCTTTCACCTTTATCTGCTGCAAATGAAGTTGAAATAAATATTAATACAGTGAGACCAATAGCACATACCAGGTGTTTGTATGTACACCAAGGCTGCCCATCATGTTTAGGAGTGTTTTCATTGAAAAATGTAGTAAGTGGCTTCTATAAACATATAGGTTTAGGAGCATGCTGGGAGAGAAAACCGAATGCTACTGATAAATCCAGCCATCAAGACTGACCCTTTCCAAAGTATTTTTTTGAATAATATTTTCTTTTCTAAAACTGGACACCAACCTTTACTGCAGCATGAGGATTTGTGATATTAGATCAAGTAAAATTATTTCTTTGTCTTTTGCTTACTCTTGTCTTTTAGTGCCACATTTTTTTCCTTCTGCTAGCGTTCGACTACAGCTCAAAATAAATGGAGAAGAGATTCTTGTTTTAGTCTAGCTTGTCTCAAACAATAACTCAAATATTAAATTAATTTGTTCAAAAAATTGATCTCTTTTTTTTCCCATGGAAGAGACGGGATAAATCCTAATTTATGAAAATATTGTTTTATGTCAAGACAAAGGGAATGTTTGCCTTTCTCTACTAATTAAAAGTTTGTGCTTAGATATGTAACATGAGTGACTGTTGAGTGTTGGACTCATTCTGCCACACTGATTATGTAGAGGATTGTTGGATAAGATGTCAGGAGGCAGGGCTGGTGTGCCTTTTTAGGAGTTAATGGAGAGTAAAAAAAATTGTGTAACAAGTGAGCTATTATACAGATCATAATTCTAAGATGAGATACGGTGACTTTATGATGCATTTTACAAATATAAATCTTTGTGTAAGAATACTTATATTTAACACTTAACAGCTAATATTTTATTAAATATAATTTTTTAACATATGCCACATAACGGATATTACAGTAAGAAAGTAACATCTGAAAACTTCCCTCACAGAGCAAAGTTTCAAGGACATGCAGCTCTGGAAAACTCCCATTGCTTCCAGAAAATCAGAAAATTATTTTTGTCTGGGTGGAATGCAAAGGGGAGCAGCTTCTGAGAATCAATGGTTTTTCTAGCCCACATCTCGTGCATAAGCACTTTGGAAGACACATATATGTGAGGAACAAGAAGTAAGGATTATTGCCCAAACTGCATGATAAAAGTACGAACATAATCAAAGTGATTCAATAGTATATTTCTGAGTGGAGAGGCTCATATGTATGAAACGGTGTTTCAAACAAAGCATGTTCCTCTTTGTTGTTTCCATCACCTCCATCCACTTTGTGTGTTCTTAACAAGCTCCTTAGGTGAGAAATCATCTCTCTGCCAAGCAACAAACTGATAGACACAGATTAAATGTCATTAACCTCTTTGCCTTTAATTGCAACTCTATATCCACTTCAATAACAACTTCAAGCTCTTTAATGAGAAAGATGTGTTCTTTTCAATACGGTCACATTTTCAAAAGTGATTTAGGAACCCTAGGGCAAGATTGTTCCAATATCTATTTCAAAGAGAGACAAGTCTCTAAGGTTTTTGAAAGTCTTGTTATAGCTTTAGGTGAAAAAGAACTTGAGAAACATTAATATACATCTTTTTTTAAAAAGTTAATACAGAGATCCTAAATCACTTGGTGCTTTTCTAAAGTACTGTTTTCTTTTTGATATTTGAGCTACATTCTTTCTTTTGAAATGAAGCACAAATCTGCTAATTAGCTCATGTTGCTGTTTAAGTATTTTCTCTTTATCTGACAAAGATTTCAACAGAATGATATATGAAACTTATAGTGGAATTTAAATTATGAATATGGCTAAGGAAGTCAGCTATTGAAAATAGGAGACAGTTATAGAAATATTGCTGAAAGAACACTATAAACTGTGTGAAGGACTTCACAGGAAAAATAATAGGACGAGTTTGTGTTAGGTAACAGAAGCCCAAAGGCAGAAGCTGATATATTATAAACGACAGTATTTATGGCTCATTAGGTAAAGTCACAATTCAATCCAGTGTTCAAACACATAACACTGATGGGGAAAAAGGCGTGTAATTAATCAGGTTATATAGGAGAAGGCAGACAATTAAAAGAAAACTCAGATCTAAAGTCGATGGTGTAAAAGCTTGGCAATGAAAGCACTGTTTCCTTCCAATTCTGTTTGGAGAGGAGTGTGGTATGGGAAAACCACAGGATTCATGAGTTGTTTCAGAACAGTTTCAGAACAGTTCAGCACAGAAAAGAAACCGTCTCACAGAGGGGTTGATGTTTCTCTTGTTTTTATAGATTTTTCTACCTTGGGTCCCATAGGCCCTGTTGGGCTAGGTACTTTTTGTTGTTGTATGTTTGTAAAATACTCAAAGAATTTCTCAGGTAAGCAGACAAGGTGTTGAAGGGGCACAAGAGGCTGAGAGGATGCAGCAGAAGAGTGGCAAAGCGAGTTTTAAACTTCAGACTGTAGATCCTCACAGCAGTTACCTCAGAAACTAGTATATACTGCTTTGTTTATTTTGTTCCCATACTGACAGACACAGGCTGCCCGATACAGGCCTTGCTTTGAGTGCACTGGCTGAGAATTCAAAATTGATGGGTCCTTTGAGCTTTGAACCTTTGCCTGGGATGTTTAGTGTCTGTTCAGAAGTGAGGGAAAATGCATTGTTCGATATAGGAAATCCTGGGAAAAAAAACTACTTTCTGGCTGCTGCATTTGATATCAAGTATTTAACAACACTGCAGCCTTATTCTTTTTCATGACTGTCATGTTTGTGCTTGTTGCTGAAGTTATTTTTGAACATTAATTGGCAGTTAAAGTAACCTTGTCCAATGCTCTTTTGCTGCTTCTTTTCCCTTGGTTGCTTTTCGCTTCTCATTCTCTACACTTCTAATAAATATTTCAAATTCAGTTGTTCCTTTTTATTGCACTTGGTCACAGAAGACAGAGAGCTTGGCTTAATCTGCACTCAGGAAGGTAGATAAGCAGAAAAAATGGGAGCAGAGAATTCCTGGGTCAATGGCCTTGGGAATAATGGCACAAACACAATGCTGCAAAAGCTCTTCTATAACTCTAATTTCAGTCAAGCTGCAATGGTGAATTTTGATTTCGTTGGCAATGTATACATTTTTATTAAAAAAGACAACAGAAATATCAGAGAAAGGATAGAGGAGGGAACTGTGATGTAGTGCAAAAGAATACAATGATGCTTACTTCTCTTTTCAACATAATTTTTTAGACCTGTTTAATATTTTTAAGTCACTTTTGGCCTTTTGGTGATTGGTACATTGTTAGATAATGAAGAATTGAGAGCCACAGATGTATTTGGTATTTTAGAAAACAACAAAAATGTATGCATGGAGGGGTGAGATTTGAAGGCTGGGTAAATGGGGTGTTTATTGCTCAGGATTCAGAAGCAGGTGCTGTGCAGGGATACAATGGTAGGTACAGAGTGCTCCTATTGCAGCAGAGCTGCTGTGCTGCCACCAACGCAAAGCAACACTGAAATACCTTTATTCCATATCTTTCTGAACTTCCTTTTGATCTTCCTAAATAAGTGTATCCACGTTCTCCAACACGATCACTCTTTTTAGCAATACAAACACAATTACTTTACTAGCCTTATTGAATGCAGTGGCTTTCTTCTTCACGCCTTGGCTCACGTTCCTATTTCCTTGAATGCATTTTTACATGAAGAACGTCTAACAAACATTACACCATCACACTCTTTAGACCAATTGTCAATCTTTATCTTTATTTGTTATTGACATTTATTTCTTAGATACGTATTTTTCGCATGCTTTCAGATTAGGGAATGTATTTGGACTTTAACATCTGCATAAATTAGGTGATTTTAAATTGCAATTTTATTTTATAAGTTCATGGAGGTCCCATAAAAATGTGATCCTCATGGCTGATAACTTCTAGAAATTCATAAAAATACTTGGATCCTATTTCTGTAACTCTCAAAGAATAATTGAGTTATTTGGAAAGCACAATACACTGAAAGGAAGAATGATACAATAGAGCACTAAACAATAGCTCTGGATATATTTAATAAGGTGATTTTGCTCAGTTTATAATCTCATTTGTTACATCTCTAATGTAAAACATACACCAAAGATTCTGTCCCAGGCAGAAACTGTGATAGTGTTTGGTTCCTGTGTAGAGAAAGGACAGTCCTTCCTGTTAGAAAAATTCTGGAATATGTTACTGAGCTAAGTCATGTAATAGTCTAGAGGCGGTAATGAGATATATATCTGAAAATTATTTAAAAAAAAAAATTGTACAATTGCTGATTCAGTCTTCAGGAGGTACATGGAGATTCAATGAGCTTATAGTGCCATGGAGAAAGATTTTTTTTTTTCTTTTCACTGAATTTGTGTCTTGTGCACTCCACTGCAGGCACTTCATGGCTTCAAAGGACCAAATAATTTTATAATGACATTGAGACTCAGATATTGTAGATGCTCTTGTTATGTGCTGCTCTCTTCCATGGATGATTATACTGTATTTGCTTTAATCGATCGGTTTGGTGAGGCTGCTGGTGGGGAGGTTAGTGGTCAAGAACCATCATTCAGGCTCCCTTAAAATTATAATATTTTAAAAAGACCAATTATTTTGTCAGGAGTTCCATTTTGTCAGGATATTTTATAGGCTGAAAGCCTACAGGTTAAAACCATGTGTCAACTGAGATGTGCAACCATGAGCACAATGTTTGTCTTCATTTTTATATAGATTTCTCTTGGCAGGCTTCTGTTCCAGAGATGGGAGGTACAAAACCAGTCATGTGCTCAGTGACTATGCCAAAGGAAGCCTATCCTCTGCAAGAAGTCAGAAGGGTCATCCTAGAGCAGACAATTGAACTGACTCCTAAATGGAACTGATTTTTGCTGCAGTCTTCCTAATAGGTAGACTACAGTTTTCTTCAAATGGATTTTATTATGTAGACTACTTTGCAAAAGGTGATGCGAGAGGGATGTGTGTAGAAGCTGTGTGTACCCACACAAAGTTAATTTGTTCTTGATCTCTCTGAAGTTCCTTACTTTGCCTTGAATCTAGACATGTGCATCCTAGCTTGCAAGATACCTGAAACCTGAAGGTGAATCTGTGCCCCTTCTGGAAGACTGAAGCTTTGAAAGCTTTTGCCTTGCTTCTTTGTTGTTCCTCAAGACAGGAGAGTTGTAGCTTGCTGTTTGGTCATGTATTTCTGCTTCAGCCACCTTAGCCTACTAAAGCTTATGTTTTTCGTTCCTGTTCTCCAGCTGTTTACTCTTAGGTGAAATATATTACCTCACGTACTCCGTGTCCCCGAATCCAGACAGGCCACAGGGGAGTGTGTGTGGTGGGGGAGATCACCCCTGGGCAGATCTGTAGTCCAAGTGAGTTTAACTCAAATTTTTAAATGTTTTCTATTATCCTACTAGCTGCTGTGCCACAATGACATTGTTCTGCAAACTCAGGAGCTGGGACTTTCCTATTGGCTATTCAAATTCAAGACCCTTGCTGTCTGTATTTTTCTACAGTACTAGGGCTACTTTCTACAGTCAGAGTAGCACTTAATCTCTTTTGGTGTGGAGGTCCTGTTCAATTCAGGCTTCCAATTTACCATAAGTAGCTTTGAGTAGTCAGTTCTCATCATACTGTTATGTGAATTGACTGAATAGAGCAAAAAGAGAAAAGAGAGACCCTTGGTGAAGTCAGTGGTCTAGCTGTGGATGTAGGACTCTGATACCCTTGTGCTATAATGCAAGTCACTTCCTGGGGAACATCTGATATTTGTCATTTTCAGGTAAAGTAAAATATGTGTTTCCAGCATGGTCTCTTGTGAGTCAGTTGCTAGCACCTCCTGGTGACACGTTGTGTAGACAAATTTTCTTTCGTGCTTTGATAAGAAGAGGAATCAAGACACTATTTGAGTGTTAGGCAGAAACCTTGATATTGCTTTGAATGCTTGCAGTATGCTGCAAAAAGGAATTTTGTGCTGTGAAATAGGGGGGAAATCCTATGGGTAGCATCATTATCAACTGTATGTGATTCAATTGAGATCACTGGTGTAGTATAATGGAAAGCTTGGTATGGTACAATTATGTGTAAATAAACTCAATACGCTGTGACTTGTATGATCACTCAGTGTCACAGCTGTAACTGGGAAATGATTAGGCTGCTTTGCAATTGTGGAGACAGGCTGGCAAATACTATGAGAATAAATGCAAAGGCTCTGAGTATGAAAATAGAAAATACTTTAAGAGAAGAAAATACCAAAATACAGTAAAAACAGTTTTACTGCATGGGAAACATTTCAAAAATAATTGCAGGATTAATGAAACAACAACATTCTATAGGATAACATGTGATGCTGGAATAACAGGAACTTATTTCACATACCATTGTCTGAGACATAAAACATTACCATGTGTCAAGTTATATTAATTATATGCTTAAATATTCTCTATATAAGTACATTCTACCTAAATCCTTCAGCCTAGCTTGAAAGAAATTTTTACCTAAACAGCATTTCTCAATTTCTCTAAGAAAAAGTACTGAATTGCTTGAAGAAAAGAAACTGGGCCTTTTATTATTCTTCAGTGTGAAAGTTTGTGGGGTTTTTGTTTTAGTTTTTTGGGGTTTTTCTTTTTTTTTTTTTTCTTAAATACAAATTAGAAAAACTTTAACAATGTGTTTATAGTTTTCTGTGCTTTTTGTTTGACAACAGAGCAACACAGTAGGGAATAAAAATTAACATCTGTAAGGGTGTAACCAACCCTGTAAGAGGTTTGGAATCAAATATGACATACTTGTGAATTTGTTAGGATGAGTTTGTGATCAGTCCCAGTTGCAGAGGCATGGTTCTTCTCTCTGTACTATGTTCTGATCTTTGTTTGATCAATTATGTTAAATTATGATTTTGGTAGATAAATTATTAGTTCAGACTTAGTGTTCTTCCTCACCACCTAAACAGCACAACCTGCTTTTATAGAGCATTACTTAATGTTGCTTAGGTTCTATTCCAGTTCAGATTTGGAGAAAGAGGTTCATTAATCCAGAACCTCTGCATCTAGTAGATGGTGCCTTATTCTACAGTCTATCCCTAAGAGTTTAGCTGCATTGCTACATCATGTTAGAACGGCTAGATATGAACAAGGTTTTAGTCAGACATTGGACAAATGATTTCTGTTTTGCTTGCAATTGCAGTTCTGACTCTTTTTCCTCTTCACTTTCATTTTTGCAAGTTCTCATGTTTCATATTACCGCTGTCACTTGCAGAAAGTAGCAAAGGATTTCCTAGGCAGAAATACAAAAGATAATAGAGATACTGCTGTGAACTGTGTTTTGAGAACATCGTTGCTTTTTTTCATTTTTAGTTTTCGATGTATACATGCAGGACAACTGAATTATTTTAATTTCACAGTTTCTTGTCTCTTCTGATAGCTGCAATAATTTGATAATATAATTACGGAAGAAAGATTGTACAGGCAGCTTGAAATGATGCTACATTTTTAACTCCTGCTGAAAGAGAAAAAAGAGGAATGGCATGCTATGAAAAGCAAAAATTCCACAAGCAGGATTATGTCTTCCAAGAGGAAAATTTCACTAAGTATACAAGTTTCAAGACAGTCTGCTAGCCTCTTGTGCTTAATTCCCAAAGTAAAAGGCCAAGAAGAGCAGACTGATCTGGTCATCAGTGTCTGGAGAGGATCCTCTGTGTTCTGTGTCTCTTAGCTGAAGAAGACAGTGTGTTATTGTAATGAACAGGTACTTGGAGAAAGGTGGTTTCAAGTCACCCTCACACCCAAATAGGAGCCTCAGAGCTTGCTTAGGCAGAACAGGTTTCTTAGGCATATGCATGTAAAATGGGGAAAGGGATTGTTTCTTGTTCCTTGTATATCTGTGCAAATTGTAAGCTCTTTCTTCTTCTATTTTGTCATCATTTGATGGTGGCTTTTTTCTTTTCTTCTTTTCCCATGACTTAAGAGAAGGCTTTCCACACTGTCATTGTGCAGAGATGTGTTGCAGCAGAGATGGTGATGATAGCAGGGTCAGTCCCGCATTTTGCATCCTCTTCATGTGCTTAAAACCTAGGCATGGCAGATTGGTACTTCGCTAGTATTCCAGTCCAAACATGGTCTAATATAGACATATAGTAAATGTGTGCATCACTAGCATTATGATCTGTTTGGCAATAAGAAAAAAAGTGTGTTTGCTTTTAAAACATAATGTTATCTTGAAAGGCTCTATGTACGGTATTCGGGTATCATACAGAAAGTAGTTGATTGCAGTTACTTACTTGTAACTCTGTGGGAAGATACAGGGTAAGTGTGGTTTGGGTTGTTGACAGTGTCCTTCCATATTAATTTTTCCAAATGGTTGATATGGGCGACAGACCTCTGAATGAAGTACCTCAGACAGTTGGTGGTTAGCATGCCTTACAGGCATGAAATCACTGCTGCTGATGATTTGGAATAGTTTACTTAAGCTAAGCAACCCAAGTTAGTTTACAAGGCTGCTCTAATGTAAATGTTTTCACAGAAAGTGTGATTTCTTTGTTTTCTTACTTGATACAGTCAGACATGTTGTGAAGTTAACAGTTTTCTGGCAGTCTTCATTTTCCAAACTCTAGAAAAAGCTTTCTATAGCAAGTCCTAATATACTGTTAAACATCTTTTAGTTGATGTTTATACACGTGCTCAGAAATGTTTATTGTAGATAGTGATGATTCTTTTGGTGTAGCACTCCCATAAATCCTTCTCATTCAATTTCTCTCTTTGCAAGATTTCTCTGATCTCAGAGAAGGCAATAGTAGCTGTTATCCAAAATTCTCAGGTATGTATTATCACCTTTCTTAATTTTTTAAGCCAGGCTTTAATCTAAAAGGTCTGAAAATACTTACTTAACTAGATCACAGAATCAAAGAATGGTCGAGGTTGGAAGGGACCTCTGTGGGTCACTGATCCAATCCCCCTGCCGAAGCAGGGTCACCTACAGCAGGCTGCATAGGACCTTGTCCAGGCGGGTCTTGAATATCTCCAGAGAAGGAGACTCCACAACCTCCCTGGGCAGCCTGTTCCAGTGCTCCGTCACCCTCAGAGGGAAGAAGTTCTTCCTCATGTTCAGATGGAACTTCCTGTGCTTCAGTTTGTGCCCGTTGCCCCTTGTCCTGTCGCTGGGCACCACTGAAAAGAGTCTGGCCCCATCCTCCTGACACCCATCCTTGAGATATTTATAAGCATTTATTAGGTCCCCAGATGACTAAAAACCTTGCAGTTATTGTGCTCTAATAGTCTCTTTCTCAAGCAACAACACATGAATTTTAAAATAGTAATTTATAGCTAACATGATTTAAGCACAAGTCCAAAAGCCAAGTGTCATCTACAGTGCCATTGCTGAATTATTACATTGTCATTCAAACTCTGAAGCCACTTGTGTTCTTATAATATGATTATTAAAAAGAATGAAAAGCACGTTCATGAATGTAATTATTTTCCTTTTTAAAACGTAATGCACATGGAAATATGCATTCTGCTAAATCCTTTTGTGCTATGGAAATAAAGTTTATTTCTATTTCTGAAGATTAAACTACACAGTCCTTGAGGAATTTCTGCATTTCTGAAAATCATCAGCTCACATGGTTTTTTTCCATTTAGACAAGGTTCGTTCAGCTATTTCTAATAAAGAAGGAGATAGAAAAACATTCAGAATTTCAACATAGAATGAAAATTTGTGAAAGTGTCATCACTTTTAGATTTTAGTAGTGTCTCATTAGTAGAAATAATCAGATAGGCCCAAGGACAATAAAACAACAAGGGGCATAGTTATTTCAGAAAAATATCTAAGAAAGTCTGTATATGAATAGGCATGGACCTCTATGTTACAAATATTTTTTCAAACTGCTGATTAAAAGTAGTTCAGTGGTTCTCACTAGAGCTGTTCAGGAACTGACCAGTTCATTTGTAGGGCTGATAGAATAGAAAATTCTCATTTACCTCAGTCAGAAATTTATCCCTTTTGTCATTAACTTAGGCAGGACATATAGATTTTGCTTTGAAATGGCATCCATTTTATTGGATTGCTCATTCTGTGGGAGCAAATGTCTTTTTTATGAAGACACTTCAGACATTTCAAAAAGTTCCTTAAAACATATTGTGTATTTCTTTCATCCCAATATATTTTATTCTGTTTCTTTCTTGGTTAGGTTAGGAAACACTCTCTTCTACTCGTGTGATTTCTCTTTGTGGCTCTGAAGTGTTCCTTTTGATTCACTGGTCCAGGTACTAGTAGCAAGAAGCCTTGAGTTCTTGGATCTTCTTTCTTTCGGAAATCTGAGCTAGATTCTGTTCCTCCCCAGAGGTGAACAAAAATTCCATCATCCTCCCTTTGATTTAAGGAATAATGAGTCTCCACTGCGTTTTCTTTTGTTGAGGGGTTCAAAACATTTTTTTGTACCATTCCAAGGAAGCTAAGATTCCTCCTCCTGTTTGAAACAGGTATCAGGAAGAGCCTGAAAAATAAATGTAGGAAGTATCAATTAATTTTCTTTTTTACTTGGTACAATAAGTATCAGGTGTCAACTTCAAGCTGACAAGATGAGGGTGTTGTGTCTTGTGGAGATTTTTAAAACAACTAAAAGGATGATTAACTGCAGTGTCCAGAAAACGTCAAGGAAAAAAGTCTCCAACAAATTTCCAACTTTACAGCATTTGATGATAGCCATTGGTACAAGGGATCTTGCACTTCCTTTAAATTAAGAGATGATGGAAGATCTTAACTGAAAAGTTTTCTTCTTGAATTGTATTTGAGTAATAACTACAGTGATGACAGAAAAAGCACGTGAGTAAAAATGACAGGTAACTTTCATGCAGCCAGTGAAATTACATAGACGTGTATCTGGTTTGTAATTAAAAGTGGACTCCTTGACATATGCATGTGTCTACAAAATGTAAATAGGATTATTAAGCTGCACTTATATATATTATCTGTAGGGGAGGCTCTGGCCTAAGTGATATGGGTATTTAGATTTCAGGTGCTACGGTTAATAAGCAGCATTTGTAGTCAAACTTTGAGTAAAGAGGAGAGAGAAAATCGTGCCACATTGGTTTCACTAAAACTGTGATTTCATTTTAAAGATTTTAGTTGCCAATAGAGGTGAAAAAAAGTAGAAAATGATCTACTTTCAGTGTACAAGGAGGAGGGAGAGAAGGAGGGTATTAAGGAATTCTTATTAATCCTTAGAAATTACATATTTAATAAAGTGGTAAGGATCTATTCTATTAAGAAAGCCCCGACAAAAAAAAAAAAGAGATGATGAAAGGCAGTGTAGATGAAAGAGGCTAGAACAGGAGTTCTTGAAGTAGATCATCTCTATTTTGGTCAAGACGACTTGTGAAACTAATTTGTGATGTATGACTTTGATGAAAAGTTTTCCTTCTGTGACATGTTTGCTTCTTATATAAATTTCTTGCCCTTTATAAAAGTGCTGAGAGATGAATATTACCAATCTAGGTTATTAATTTTAAGTAAAAATAAGAATAGAACAGGAACAACAACAAAAAATCTTTTTGACTTAACTGAAACTGCTTGGAGAAAACACACACGTATACTGACTGAATGCACTGAGGCTCTAAATTTGAAAAGAGGTAATTGTATAATTACAATGCAAATCTTCTAAGTGGAAAATAATCTCTATCTTTCATTATGCAATGTACGGTATAAAGCACCTGTCTCTGAGCTGGTGGCCTTTTCACAATGAAGTGATGAAACGGAATCTCCACATAAGAAACATAAATGTGTTAAGAGTTGAAGATATGCCCATTTCACATCTGTCCAAAGGCTCCATTTATGCTCATACGTCTTTCTATCTCGTTAGCACTACCATCCTTTTTTATTAATAGATCTTTCCTAAAACAGTCATAGTACATAATGCTTATTGAATTGCATAGTCTAGGCTTGCTCTCAAGATTTCAGAGTGTGTAAGGAAGTTAGGTTCAATGATAGTTATGCAGGTATCAGATTGATTCTCTGTGGACCAGCTGCCTACTGAGAAGTTCCTAGGGCATAGAGGTTTCTGACTGTGCACCAAAAATGTATTTGACACTGGAAAAATCTTGTGAAATATGATGATTAACAGAACGTGGTTTAGCCAGATGCAACAGTAGCTTTTCACTATAGATGTGCTCATAGAGAAGGTATAAGAGCCAGGCAGTAAAGGTTCTCAGGAGGCAGAATGGATATCAAAGGCTTCCCATTATGTAAATCAATAAAAGTACCTGGTTTTAAGAGCAAAATGCAGTGTCAGATTGAGGTGGACCTAAGATGAAGCTGCTAGGTGATGTGAAAAAAAATTAATATTGCTTTATGTATTTTTTCTTTCTATGCTTTAAGGATTTGGCTGTTGAAGATTCACATCTTCTCCACCCAGGTCTTCAGATATGTACCTGCCTTAAAAAAGCACGAAATCTAAGTGAAATAGCATGATATATCTGTTCAGGGGTACAACAGCCATGAAGTATGAGAGGGATTAGAACTGTAGAATTTAATTTGGGCCCCCTCACCTCACTGTTTAAGGCTCCCACCCTCATTTGCACAATCCAAATTCTAGTCTACATGGAGTTCAAAGGACCTGTATGAGTGCAAAGTCATTCAGAGTGCACTGGAAGTAATGATAACTTGAGATAAAAAGCTCAATCTTGAGCTGAAAATGATAGCTTGAGCATTTTTTGGAACTAAAAGATGTGATGTAAAGCAAAATAAAACGCACAAAGAGCAGCACTTCAGATATTGCTGTCTAATTAGCCGGTCTTTTTAATCCTTCCTTTATTTTTGATGCTGTGAGTGTCAGTAGCTTAATGTACAGCTAAGCATCCAGCACTTTATTTACTGCTTTGCTTTGTATATGGCAATTGGACAGATAGTCCCAAAGGATTCCTTTTTATTATGGATTATTCCCAGTGAACATCCTGGCTGTAAGCACTCTAAGACAGCAAGGTTATTGTAAAATGGCTTTTTTTGCCCTTTGAAGTAGAGCTGTAACACCAAGAATAACTTTTATGAGGCCTTGTGGGAATCTTGTTCTTTATGAAACTCAGTGATTATGTTCAGAGGCTGGAATAAATGTTGCCATGAACTTTTTAAAAATAAAAGAAGGGAGGAGAAGGAATGAACATATTTGCAGATCTAAGGGTAAGGTACTCTATTACTTGCAGTTTACTGGATTCCCTGCTCTAGCTCTCGCCCTAAACTAAGGTTAGACACACCTAGGGACTGCTGTATAGAGTAGGAATTAACTGATACTCTGTAGCAGCAAGGAATTATCTAGTAGTATGCCATGTTTCAGCCATTTTCTGTGTCCTGTTGTGAGTGATGAAGGCAGAGCACCGGAAGTCTACAAAGAGGAACTTTTGCAAGGTTTTTAAAGAATGGTAAGGCTTTTTTTTTTCTAACACAAGAAGAGTGGAATGAGTGAATGAGTGCCATAATCCTGTCCTAATTGATTTCAGTTTGTGAGATAGTGCTGAATAGCTGAACAACAAACAAAGGCTAGGCAATTAGCCCCTGATAATTTCAAACTGTAACTTTTTTTAGAGTTCTGAGTTATCAAGTATAACTTCCTTTTGCCCAGGCCTTTATGCTTATAAAGGCACAGAAGCAGAGATCCTAAGCCACTGTACTGCTTCTGGATCTGGTATGAAGCAATTTCAGGAAGGTCTGTGGTCCCAAATATGTGGAATGAGTGAGAATATCCAAGTTCTCAGTCAGGTCCCTGGCAGCAGTCATCCACTGTAGTTATATTTGGTCCCTCCATATATTGTCTAACCTCTCCCTCAAATCCATATAGTTTCTCCCAGAACTGAATACTTTTTCTCGATGGCATGCACTGAAATTCTGTTTTCCTCTTTCTTACACACCCGAGCTCGTAACAAGCCTTTTCATAGTAATCGATAATTTTCGCTGATGGTAGGTGAAACAAATGAATCTGAATCCGAGTCCTTGCTGCCCTCCCATCCCTGTGATTCACCGAAAGGATTATCCAAGTAAAATATGTCAGAAAATAAAGCTGTGAATTACATGAGAGCAATGCAGGAGGGTTGGACTAGATGACCCACAGAGGTCCCTTCCAACCCCTTCCATTCTGTGATTCTGTGAATGCAAGAAGAGCCTTTGAGATCAGTGTGGCAAAGGAAGAGATGTACAGGGAAGATACAGCAATTTCATGGTCATGAGGCTTATCAGTCATCCTCTATCATCATCTGCCTGAATGGAATTTTATCCTCTTAGCCTCTCTCCATGCTGTGTGAACATACAAAAGCCCCAAAGAAGTGAAGGACAATACAGGAATGAAAAAAAATCCAACATATCAAAAACAAGTTTCAAATTTTCCTGGCGTTCACAAAGACTGATTGAAATACAAAGCCAGCAAAACCAGTATGAGACCCTGAAAAGCACTCTTCAGAAAAACAAATGCAGAACTAGTTACAGGGCTATAAGACTTCCTCTCCTGATTATATAACATGTGGAAAAAAAACAAGGAAAGAGATGGGAAAAAAAAAGCCACTTATACTGAAAATACTTTCAACTTCTTGTCATGCTCACCTTTTTTCTGGCACTGGTGAAAAATGAAATATTTGCTGAGCTGAGGAACATCACTGAGTTCAATGCTGAAAGAATGTGCTGATGAGTCACACAGTTTCAGGGCTGCAAGGGTAGGATGGTTAAACACCCAGTGGAGCGTATTTTCAGAATCCACGGTTATACATGGGTTTGCATTTTCATTAGGGATCTTAAAAAGAAGGCAAGGAATAGAGAGGAGAGGACATCAACACTATCTACCAGAAAATCTGAAGAGTTTTATTTTCAGTTCACTTTTTAAGAGGATTTGTTTATTGGTTTTTAAATAGGACACAAACAGTGGGTATTATCTATCTATGAAAGGCATTGACAGTAGTTAGCACTGGAACAGACAGCCAGTCACTCATTAAGGAGCTGAGAGTCAGTCATGATGTCTCTCAACCCTGTTTTTCTCCATGTAGAAATTCTGAGTTATAAATTTTGTCCGGAGAACAGACACTTCTCCCTCATCTTATTTTTACAAGCTGGTTAAGAAGAGAGTTAACAGTTACAGAGTACAGTTGGGAATGCAGTTTGTGTTGTGTTCGTACTGGTACTCTGTGCACTCAGAGATGTATAGCAACAAGGCAATTTTCCTGGCTGTAGCCTTGGTTATGTCCCATTGAAGTTGATGTATATTAATGCCACATTGAAAGCTAAGCATGTGCTTAAAAGTCTGAGGATCAATGTGTTTTAAGCCATCAATTCTGAGAGATTGAGGCCCTTAAATCAGACATAATTTCTTTGTCAGCTTGTTCACTGGATGTAAGACTAAATATGGATTTCACTACTTAGTTGAAGCATGTACTGCTGAGCAGCTGGTGTTTGTGTCATGCATTAGCTATATAAGAGCAGCTTTCTATCTGCAAGTTGCAATATCACAAGATTTTGGAAGGGAAAATGTGCTTTACATTGTGTTCATTGACACATACACGTGAAACAAATTTGGCTATGAAGCTTTGCACAGGAGACACACAGAAGTCTAATCCTGTAGATTTCATTAATGCTGTGATAAGGCAAAACTTTTCTCCACATCAGCTGCTAATAAATGCTGCTGCAGGCCTTTAATTGATGCATCATTGGTCACTCTCTGTGTCTTTATATTTGTGAGCTGATGAGGCCTTAATTCATTGAGTCCTCAAGAGAGGGAGCCACTGGTGCAGAAAGTGACTAAATTCTACTGCTTGCTTGACAGCACCAGTCTTGTTAGTCTCCTCTGTTGTTGGAGGAGAAAAGGAACAGAAACAGTAAAGGTTATTCTTATGCTAGAAACAAAGTTTTGGGTGTTCTAAAATAAGTCGCATATTTTTGCACTTTTTTTTTTTAAAGTTGGAGTTTGCAATGATGTATTTGCTTTCTTAATAGGACTTGCACTTTGCAAGAATGAATCACTCATGTGCATGTATTTCCTCAATGGCTAAGTTAGTGTACGAGACAGATTTTAGGTTCATGCTGTTTTAAAGGTAGCCTGTGAAAGAGATATGTTTCTATGCATTTCTACAGAGCCTCTGAAGAGAATCTTCCAATATTTTTGTTTATTACTCATTGCATTATTCGCTATTACACCTGTTTCTATATATATTGTATATAGGTTATTTTTTTTAATGTAAATGTTCTCAATATTTATGTTATAGAGAAGTACCCATGTAAACTTCTACACTGTTATTCACTGTTGCCATATTAGTCTCACAGTATGTGATTTGGGGAATGCAAGTGAGCGTGGTATTCAAGGGATGAGCATGAGTTTGTTATTGCTATCCATAATAACAACAACATTTCCCTATTCTATAATGTATAAACCTTTCATAGAATACTCTTTATTGGTATTCTCTTTGCTTCTTTCAACCTCCTTGGGGCAACAAAAGTTTGCCAACCAACCATCCCCATCTAAGTTAATACATAGTGAAATTACACCCTCTGCTTATGTTGGATAGGAAGTGTACAGCTACAGGTTATAATGAAATCATATCAAGAGAAGTTTTTGCTATTAAAAGGAATGTTGTTGGCCTTTGACTTTGATTTGAGATTTGTAAATCACTTCCCTGTGAAGCGTTGTAATTATTTACAACTTTGGGTTTTCATCGAAACACTTTTTACAGTAATATTATCAGAAAGGTATAATGTATGCTTCATTATAAATTCCATCCAGAGATCATGGCAGCTTGTGTTAAAAATGTGTCTCAATCTCTTCACCACAACAAGGACTCTTTTGTATACTGTCACTTGCTTAAAATGTTTTTTTTTCCACAGTGCTTTTAGGTACTCTGTGATATAAAATTGTTCCTCGTTTTCATTAAGTGCAAACATAATATTCTCTTTTGTAAACTATTGTTACAATTGAAACTTTTTTTTAATCAGTTAGTGCATTTGATTTACCAAAGGTTGTGTGCTTAGAATTATTTTGCATTTTAATTAGAGCTGCAGCAATCTGTTAGCTAGCACTGAACTCTGATGAACACAAGTCTCTAGGCATGTTTGGAAAAGCTCATGAATTTTCTGCCATTCGCCTAATGAGCTGTCGGAAAGGTTCCATCAACAGTGTCAAAAAATTTGTTTAAGGACCCTCCAGAGGTGTTCAAGAAGCTTGAACGAGCAAGGGCTAATACAAAATGAGTGCCATTCGGCTAAATATTTCTGGAAAGGTCCTTTGCTGCTGATATAAGGAGAGTTAAAGGTCATGCTTGAATGTTTGCTTTTGAGGGGATGTTTTTGAAAGAGGAATTGTAAAATATAGCTATTAATAGCTTCTGTGCTATCTCTGGAAAGGACAATATGAAGGTATATCTGTTTATCTCCTCCTCTGCCAAAATACAAGGGTGGATAAGGCCTTTTGTATTCTCCTCTAACCACAGCACAGGGATCTGAGAAGTACATAAGAAACCAAACTTCTCTGTGGGGTTCTTTGAACCCCACAACCTTTGCATGAAATTGAATTGTGATAGATGATAGTCTTAATGGATTGGCAAGTCAGTGGAAATCTAGTACCCTCAGCATTTCCACAGTGTGACACATAAGATTGTGAAAGAGGAATACTCTTTTTGACACTTTCTGCTCTAAAGGAATTGAAAGGCACAAGGTGATGATCTCTTCATGTGCCACTGGCCTACTATTCATCTGGGAATTCATAGAGAGAAGTAAATCCTCTGTATTATTCACAGCATGAGAGTTATGGCATAGCATCCTGTTGGAGCTTATAGGGTATGGGAATGTAACTGTACAGGATATATTCTCAGGAAGATGTGATAGAGTAATCCGCTGTCAGTAATAACCTTGTAAATCATTTATAACTAAAACTTGTTGACTAGCTAATACCTTGAGTTAAAAAACTAGACGTCTGTTCTCTAACCATATGTCAGTAGTCTCACTGCTGTCATTGATAGAAATATTCCAAGTTTGTAAGAAGAAACATATTTATAAATATTTAAAAGTGGAAGAGCATGCACAGGAATATTTACTTCTGATGAGGCAGTGAATAAAATATCAGCTCCTTACAAGCCAGGATACAGTGCCCAAAGAGATTGCAGGAAATCCCAAATCACACTGAAGCTAACGGGTTCTAAGATAATGCTGTTTTTTTTTCTTCTTTGTTATTAGCAGTTGAATCTTGGTATGCAACACAATGAATAGTCAAGTAGATATTTTTGATTTGAGAACCAAAAGATGATTTGTTCAGTGACCTCTTTTAAGTCTTCCTTTACTAGCTAGCAGTACAGACAAAGTTTCAGAGACAAAGGACAATAACTTATATTTGTTTATCTACAACATACAACACTTACAATTCATTTTTAAATAAACTATCGATCTAGGCAGTTCTGAAACCTATACGTTGCACTAGAGGCTGAAAGGAGAGACTAGATGTTTCAGAATATTTTATATTACTTGCATTGCCAGCATCATTTCCTTAAACCATGCACCCACATTTTCCTGCTGGCTAATGTGCTATTTTCAATAACTGAAAAAAAAAAAAAAGGGAGGGGTTGAAGGGGAAATTATTGACTCAAGTTTTCTAGTCACATCACAAATGGAGTAAAACTTCTTGTTGAGAACTGTGGTGCTAATTTCCACTTTCCACACAGAAGTAATGCAGAGACTGTGGTAACAAGGTTCATCTTCAATTTTTTGGCAAATCCTAAGTAATCTGCATCAAAATTCTAATAGGTTCTTGACAAATATTAAATGTGCTTTGGATGGGAAGTAGATATGACTGGAAAAGCTTAGTAGGTACTGAGGCTTTATGTGGGAGAGAAATCCAGAGATTACTGTTTAGATGTTGAATACTTCCAATGTTACGATACACTTGGATTCAAGTTAGGTATGTGATTAAATCTCTAACTTATGAAAGTCAAGATGTTAAAAAGCCAAGCTTTTTTGTGTATGCTGCACTGTAAATATCTAACAGAAGATGTTTTATAGAAGACTTACAGAGAAGAGAAGATTTTTGTACATGAAAGAGGTTGTAGCGAGGTGGGTGTCAATCTCTTCTCCCAAGCAGCAAATGATAAGGCAAGAGGATATGGCCTCCAGTTGCACCAGGGGAGGTTTAAATTGGGAAAAATTTCTCCACCAAAAAGGTTATCCGTTAAAAAAGCCTAAGTTGATGCATGCGAAGAAGATTCTTTAGACCTTTGTGCCGTTTACTTTATTGTCTCATTGGTACAGTGATGCATCGTACTATGAGCTATAGGGATATATTTAAATTATCTATTTAGTTTCCAAATGTGAACAGTTTAATAACTCTTAATGAGGTTTGATTCACAGTAAAAAGGAATTTATTTTCTTCACTCTTCTTAAATACAAAGCACAAATTTTCTCTTAGATTTATCTAACACAGCTTTCTTATGTGTTGATAACCTTGTTTCAATTAGACAGAAGAAACAAATGTTTTGTTAAATGTCATCTACATATGAAAGTACCTTCCCAAAATCTGTAATGAATGATTGCCTTCCGTTTAATTAAAAATAGGGGTATTTCAATGGACATTATTTACTCTACAGAATTTGATGAAAGTCTGTTGTCAGCTAGTGATTATGGCTGTCTGTGTCATAACTACATCCATACAGCATCAACATACACTGTTGCTGTCGTGCTGATCAATTGACTGTCTGTTCTGTGGACTAACAGTACTATGGATGCACAGATATCCAAGCAGGCCAAGATACTGTCTACACATATTTTATATGCACAGAGAATAGGACTTTTGTTACCCAATTTTTATCATTAAGAAGAATAAAATTCACCACAAAGAAATGCATTGGGCATTGATGGAGCTTGTATATCTTGGATCAAAATTTTTCATGTCACTGTCTGCGTCTGCTGTCTGAGGAGGAGGGTAAGAAGATTGCTCAAAGGCAGGTTTCTGAAGTGTCAAGAATGTCAGCTGAATATGAAGGATAAACAATATTTATTGGCTGCTACCAGATGGATTGGCTTGTCCATTACCTGCCTGACCTTTTTGAAGAGGTGATTAGCATCCCTGCCTTGGGAGTATGTTGTTAAAATGGTTCGTAGAGTAGCTGTCACCATGTATTTAGTGGGTTTAACAAAACAATTAAGGGTGTAGATCCTCATGTCACTCAAGCTGGGTGATAGCTTTTATGCTCTTAACAAGTCATGGTTTGCCATGGGTTAGCATATTTGAAACTGAACTTCATTTAACTATGGAATGGTTTGTAATGTGAGTGGCTTGTTGGAAATAAACCTAAATATAAACATGTTTTTTCACTTTAAATGTACTTGAATGCTAAGATTTGTTGCCTTGAAAAGTATGACAGCCTCTTGCCTATAATTACAGATTGTATACATGCAAGTCACAAACATTTCCTCTATGGAAATCTGGACTAGGAAGTCAGGTATATTAGCCTTCTGCAATTTATATTGATCAATGCTTTATCTTTAGGAGTAGTTTCTGGTTTGC
Source organism: Opisthocomus hoazin (assembly GCF_030867145.1). NCBI lineage: Eukaryota > Metazoa > Chordata > Aves > Opisthocomiformes > Opisthocomidae > Opisthocomus > Opisthocomus hoazin. Next base: position 12,960,082 of record NC_134427.1, read on the forward strand.
TTTGTTGCTTTTTCCAGGAAGATGTAAACTTTTCTTCTTCTTTGATGCAGCAATGTCATTTAGATCAATGTGATGAATTACTTTAATTTCATTAAGTGCATGTATTTGGACCTGTTGCAGAGCACAAGAATATGTAACTGTATTATTTTTTAAAAGATCATCTGTGCCATTGGATGATTTCACTGCCTTACCCTACCCATTAGGAAAACCAATGTAAGAATTCTTTTTGATTCTCTGTCTACAATACCCACCGAAGTATGTATGCAAAATGGTAGAATGGGAATGGTGAACTCCAATAAAAAGCTGGTGATTTAGAATGCAGTCCTTTACTAGTAAGTGGGAAATACTGCGTGTGGGACAATTTAGTGACGGTCCCGTAGCCTCTTGGTATCCTTTAGATAGTTTGCCGTTCTCCATTTAGACTACTTAACATTTCTAAAGTGTTTCCTGATTTTACTAACAAATGTTTATTAGCATGCATGTAATAGCACTAATTAATCTTCATCCACTTTTATAATTTACACAGGAAAACAGCATTACCTGCTGACTTTAACAGCCTGACCATCCCCTTAGATATGAAATATTTAAGTACCTTGCGTGAAATACATGGTACAGTTTCACTGCCCGTATCAGGTACAGAAACTCTATTCACAGTGCACTGGGAGATCCAAAAGTGGGTTTTAAAGGAGATTTAAAGACAAAGGAATAAGACAGAGAGAACGTAATATTAACAGTAAAAACAATTATAGGTATGCTCTGGAATATTTTATCTACAATGTGGTGTTCAGGAAGAGAAAAACAGTATTACCCTCTCCCTCATTTCTTTCTCCTAAGTGGTGCTGGTTGAGATATTATCCTTGCAAAGTAATTTTGTTAAAAATGTGGGAGTGGGGTGGTGATGTGTGTTTGCTTGTTAATGTAAAGACTAAAAATTGTCAGCACAGAACATGCTGGAGGGTTGTATAAAACTGCAAACTGACTATACAGTATGAGAGTACCTGTGCTGGCTCACACCAAAGATCAGCCTAATTCAGTGTTCTGTCTCTAGTCACCCTTCTCAGTGTCTCTGAGAAGATGTAAAAGACTAGGAATGTCAACCGCTTCCCAGACAATCTAGAAACTGTAAGTTTTCCTGTGGAACCTAGGAATTAATAACTACAAAGAGACAATCTGTAGAGGAGAATAGGAGAAAAAAGGTGAATAACTACTGCAATGTGCTAGATGCTTAAAGTCAAGGTACAAGTCATTGTTAAGAAAGACGTAATCTCAGTGGTTTCTGACCACAATAGTGGCAGCTGAGGAGAGCTAAGTCTAAAGGATATGTCTGCGTATCAAGGTGAGGTCAGCTAGGATCCATCATCAAAAAAACAGACGACTTTAAAAATAAAAATTTAGACATGGATAAATCATGTCATCTGGAGCACAGAGACATACTGTAGTATGTCATTAGGAATATCCTGGCTGCTAATGAAGGTAGCTATTTGGATATATGGCAAGCAAGAAATGAAGCACTCTGTGCTGTCACCTGCGTCAGAGATTTCAACTCTTGGATTGTGAATGAAACAGCCAAAATAAAAGGAGACTGCTAGAACTTAGAGACTGGAGGGGTTTTTTGGTGGATAAAGTAAAAACCTCTAGTTTCAGATGCAAAGCTGCCGCTGGTTTCAGTCCAAGATGAATAATACAGGGTAACACATGTAATATGCAACACATCTGTTTCATTTAGGCCAGGGATGCTATCTTCTGTAAAAAAGATGTCTAGATTATATCTTATTACAATGCTAATTATCGACAGATGAAGTGTTTTTTAACAAACAACAGAAAGATTTTTTTTCCTCCTAAATGAGGCTTTCAGAGGTAGAATGGCTTTTCCTAATGAAATCTTGAAGTAAATCAAAGATTAAGATGTGAGAACAACCAATTTTTCTAGTTCCTATTCCTTTTTTTTTTTTTTTGAGGTCCATGCTCATAATTGCGTGACAGAATACTGGTCATGCTGCCCATCTTCCTTTCTGAACAGCGCTAAAAACACAGTTGCATCTAACCCACGAAGTCTATCAGAAAGAAAAAACCTGTGTTTGTTAAGCAACTGAAAGTAGCATTTGGGGTTAAATATCAAGTCTTTATATCATAGATAAGCTCGGTTGTCACAGAGGAACTTAGTATGTTCAAATAAATGCAGGTTTATAGTCTACTGTGATATTCCAGCAGTACGGCTCTAGTAGAGTACATAATACAGTAGGTAAATACTGATAAAGCAGTTATGTCCACCGTAACACACATGGGTTGTTAGCCTCTGCCTTACTATAAACATGTAGGAGAAAGATTTTTTTTTTTAAATTTTTTTTTTCTTTCTCCCTTTTATATTTAAAAGGTAAGGGGAATTGTAGCTGGCAGCTGGCAGTTTAGCACTTAGGTGTGTCAGACATTTGTGTTATTCATTGTACAGAGTAAGTGTGGTGTGCTTAAAAAAGAAAATACCAAGCCAAGATTATTTAGGTACCAACTCTCCATGCCTTGAATTCTGGTGAGAGTGCCTATTGCCTGTAATAGGATAAAGCTTTAAGAAGGTGATGTTTAGTTTTCGTTCACTGTTGTGAAGTGTTCATCTGAAAGAATGTTCTTCTGATAACCTTCATGGACTGATGAACACAACTGATAGCTATTCCTAAGGAGCCTAATGGAATAAGTGAGTAGGAACTGAAAAAAATGATCTATTCTTTAAACAGCATTCTCTCAAATTCCTGACATTCAGCTGTAACTATTGTTTATTCATTTTATGAAATTAAAGAGTATAATCTATGCTTCATTACATTGTTGCTGCAGTTATAATTTTCAAAGCACAGCAAATTAAGGTAATGAGTATCTTATCTCACTAGCTAAATACTACTGTAAGCTTTCTTTAGAAGAAAAATCAACCTTTTCAATGGAGTTGATCATCTTGAAAACAGATATAGAGTCTGAATATGCTTCTCTTTTGCAATGTCTTTAATACATTTTCACATGTTTCACAAACATCAGTTATGTCAAAATGTCTTCTGGTGTTTGTGTCCTATTTTTCTTCCCCTCAATTTCTTAAGACAGTATTCACATTAAGATTATAGTGCTTATATTATTTTGCATAGCTTTTTTACTTTCTTTCTAGGGCATCATTATCTTCTCTTATTTTCCTCAGGCTAATGGGATTCTGATGGAAACTTTGTTGATAGAGTGTTCTCAACCAGATATCTCATGCTGGAGTTTAATAAACCCAAGGGGATGTTTTTCTTTTGTGAGTTTGTCAAATCACTTTTTGAACCTAGACAAACTGTTGATATCTGCACCACTCTTGAGGCAATTAGTTCCAACATTTAACTTTAGTAAGTGAGATTAATTTCCACCATTTCTTTACTTTGAACCTGTCATCTGAGATTGTCATTTAGCTGTTTCACACAGCTGCTTATGAAGACATCTATCATGTACCTTACAGTCACTTCTCTTTCATGCTAGAAAGTCCTAGTCTGTCCTCCCTTTCTATAGCTTTGCTTGAAGACATACTGCAGGTCCATATAGAACCATTGTAGGGATTCTGTTTGCTTTTCTGTTCCTTTCCTGAAGTATTGGATTCATTGGGTTTTTGAGCACTACTAAGTATTTTTTGTTACAACTGTTTCTTCTTCCCTGAGTTTATCACTGCCTGTGTGCAGTTAGGACTCTCTTGCCCTTCAGAGCATTACTTCTAATATTTATCACCAGTCAGGTTTACATGCTCTTTTGTCACCTGATTGCTCCAGTACTTTGAGGTCCTTTTTGCAGTTTTTTTCAGCCAGCACTCATTTTTAGCATTCTGAATACCTTAGTATCATCAGTGAGTTCTATCACACCTTTATTTACAACTTTTTCTACATCTTTCAAGTTTGATGCTTTCTCCGTTTTAAGTACACCTGTGTTTAAACAGTTATTTTTTTTAAATCTGAGGAAACAAACATCAGCACTCGGAGTTACTGGAACAAAACCAGTCTGCTCAGGGCAAAGCCCCTCTCTTGTTCAAGTGCAGCATGGTTATATAATATTGGACAACCTTTTGTGAGGGCCATGTCAAGTGTTCAGGCTCATATTCTCAAGACTTGCAGCTCTCAGCTTATTAACTGCATAATGAAGAAATGTGAAGCATTTATAAATACAATACCAGTTGTTGCCAATTCTTAACTACTGCTGGGCATGGAGAATAGTTACTGATTGGTGAAAATGGGAACACTGCAGCCTGAATGATGGAAGATGCTTAGCTATGTACCTCCCATAAGGCTTTGCTGATTATGCCTTCTAGTTCGTTCTTTCTTTGTATATGTTACTGTGAAGCTAACAAAAAAGTTCTAAGTTTCTTGATTTCTTCTTGGTATCACAAGCAAATGTGGCTAAATAGCTCCCAAATAAGTAGTGCTTACTGCCTAAATAGAATATTTGAGCTGCCATCACTGAGGAATTTTATTTCTTTCTTCACTGACAAGTCTAGCAAATTTTATTTGGCACTTTTGTCAGTACATAATGTGTAGGAAACGTGTGCTGTGTTTATAAGAGGTGCACCGCATCATATGAAATATTACCTGTCATTAGAGCCTCCATCAGTCATATCTGACTGGCATAAATCAGATGAAAGAATTCCCATTTTTATAATAGAAATTGTTTTGGTAAGTGCGTCATCACATAAACATATTGTGTTGGGAAAAAAATGGAAATACACAAGCATTTGAAATGACACACATAAAACTGCAAATAAAACAGACAATAAATGTCAATATAACAAAGTGTATAGCCTATATTCTTGCAGAAACCCCTAATATAAGCTGATGTGACTTACAGTGAAAAACATGTTACTGATAATAAATATGAATAGTGGAACCAAACAAAAAAAATGCTGAAACTTAGAGCCAATTTGGCTGTTGATGTTAATATTTCTTATGTAATGGTATGTGGTGCAGAAGCATGAATCTTCTCCTCTTGGTAGTGTGGTGATTCTCATGAGTAAGGTAAACAGCTTTCTGTTTTCCAGACTTTTCAGATGACGTGTTGTAGGTTTTAGCTGCACCTCACATATCAGATTGTGATATTTTGGGGAAATACAATTTCAGTAGCAGCTCCAGCTAGGAAGGGATAGCTATTGTTTATGTGATTCAGAACAGAATGTTGTGTTCTCAGAGAACTATGAATGTTGAACCTTGTGTGACGTTATTTGAGCAAAAAGCCTGTCAGCATATATGAGATGTGAATGTCCATATAACTATAAAATTTACCTACCTAGGTTGTTTTGTTTTGTTGTGTTTTTTAAGCACTAAATGGGAGATCTTACCTTTCACGGACAACAAGTCATGTTTTTTTTCAGAGCAGAGGAAAACTTTACTTTTTTTTTTGCCAGCACAAGTAGACATTCTTTATCTATATATAGCAACAAGTCAGTGTTTCAGAATGAAGTAAATTTTACTTGTCTGTAGCTAATAGTTTACATCCTCATAAATCTTCCTCTATCATGATCATTTTGATATCATGAATGTAATTCTATGCAATTTACTGGAATTTCTGTATTTTTGCAAAGGAGGTATCTCACTGTGATATTTGATCAAAGAATGAATTACTTTATTGAACTATTTTCAGCTGTGGCAAAATAATTTTTTTCTCACAAAGACTGAAGTTGGCTGCCAATATTTATGCAGAATGCAAAACATCATGAACCACCTTAGTACTGGTGCAAGTGGTTTTGTATAAAACTGCTTGAGGGAACGATTCTCTACTGTAAATAAGTACAGCCATAAGCGTAATCAGACTACATGAAGAGTTCTCCTATATGGATGAATAAATTTTGAGTGCAAGGCTAGACTTCAAATAGGATTGGTATGTTTACTGTAAATGTAAATAGTGTGGCAAGCATTTACATGTTTATTGAGCTATTCATTAAAAAGTTGAAATGAAAATGTGGAAGCATTGGCAGCTGGCTTTTATTATTGCAATGCATTTATGCATATGGAAGTCAAAATCAGCAGAAAATTATTGTAATGGAAATTACATGTAATCCCATACAAAAATATTTGTAGGAATAATTTTGTAAAAGGAAAATATGAACTAAAATTTTGCCTTACTGATAACATTAAAAGAAATGAGAAGTATTTAAAACTCAGTGTTGTTTTATACACTAAGGTATTTATATTAATGATTATAAAGACCAATTTTTTGCTATCAAAATAATGGTGATAACTAGGGCATACTCATTCATGGAAGACTGTTTTAAAAAACTTGTGAAATTCCAATATATCAAACCACCATGGAAGCCTAATTAAAAAAAACCCAAACAAAACAGTGACTGGCATATCATGTAATTGAGCTACTAATTTCGAGATTACAATAAAAGATTCAATGCATAGTAGCATGTATTAGAATTACATTATTCACTGCATTGGTTTACAGTCTCTAGTATGTAGAAAATATAATACTAGTGCTTATATAAGCACCTTAATAAGTTCATTTAGCATATGGAGCCGGAGTCCAACTAAATCTTTGGAAAGATGTATATTAATGTGAAACTTGAGCCTGGATTTTGAAAAGACTGCTCACTACCTGAAAACATTGAGATATTGGAGATTTTTAGAAAAGAAAAAATAAGTGTCCTTGTTGAGGTCTGGTTTTTTTCCTAGTCTTGTATTTTTTCATGTGAGTAGGCAGTGAAATAAACATGTAGGTCCCCAGTAACAGTGTTTGACCTGAGTCTCATAGAGGTTTATATGTTGATATTTTGGAGCAGAGTTTTCCCAGCATAGTTCTTCTAAAGCTGCTGCAGTCACAAGGTTAATAGTTGAAAACCATTAACCCCAATAGTTGTAGTAGTGGAAGAAAAAATAATTTGTGATCACAGCACGCTCCTACATGGATTGACTGTCCAAAAAGGAAAAAGATATTCAGAGGCAAAAGAAACATGTAGTACCTTGGTTCTGTTACAAAATGAATTTTGTAATCAGATAAATCAGCCAAAAGATACAGGAAAGTAATAAGCTTTTAAAAAACTTGGCTTTCCTGTCAAAGTAGTGAAAGAACTTGGGGATATGCCCTTTCTGGGAGAGAAATTTAGTTTGGCTGCAGGTAGATCTGTGGCTTCCTAAAATTATATAGTTCTCTTCTGGCATGAGAGTTCTCTCTCTGTTTTTGATTGTAGAGAAAAGCAGGACTGACTTAGTCAGAACCAAACAGACAAATGCGTTAATATGTTCTTTAATGCCTTGCCCTACATAGAGAGACACAGGTGCACAGAGGAGCACAGCATTCAGAGAAGCATTGCTGGGCAATTTAAAGTAGCTGCATCACTAAAACGTCAGTGTCTTTTTATGCTGTAAGAGAGTAGATTTGAAAGTGAAATCAAAGCTAACAGCATAAATCACTGATTCCACAGATTCTCTCTTGAAATTACTAGGAGGACAAGATGTGAAAGTGGAGGAAGGAGTGAAGGAACGAATACACGACACACATGACATTGCAGAAAGTAATAGCACCTGGAACTGGGGGCAGAAACAGAGTGTAATGATCTGGAATGTTTTAAAGAAACATTTGGTTGCTATGGGTATTTAAGTGATTTAACTAAGCAACTTGTTTAGCCAGCATTATGACATACTGAGCTACGCAATGTTCACAATTCTCTGTGAGAGAAGTTTTGTGAGACGGTTTTGGATGGTGGTCTGAAACTATTAAGTTAGCTATGTGCTATCCTTTCAAAAAGCAAGAAGCAACTCTAAGATACTTCTTGCTATCCTTAGGTGGACTGCTGACAGGGGAGTGAAAGCCTGTTTATTCTTTATGCAGTGAGTCTGCAAGCCTGCAAATAACCTAAGCCTAGGTACTGGTCAGCCCGACGAAAGGAGATTGCTATCACTTGCAAAGTTTGCAGAAGAAAAATCCTTGTTCAGAAAGGTGCAAGAAAGTGGGAACTGGATGTACCTGTTCTTTTCTTTCATACATCCTCATGTTTCCCCTATCCTATCACAGCTCTGTGTACCTCAGAGGTTTGGGCATCTGAGTCTAAGAAGAAAAGTTGTTTGGCCTACAAAAGTTTTTTTCTTAAATTTCTGTAGCCCATACTGTTGACAAAAGAGATACTTAAGTGGTAAAGTCATTGAGTTTCCCCTGCAAACTCAGGTTCTTGCACTGAGCCAAATGGATACAGGGATATGAAGTGCACTACTGTTCCAGTTTCTGGGCATAGAATGAAGACCATCCATATAAGGCTACATATAATAAACTATATACCACTGCAGTGGGATTTGCTGATGTTGAAGAAACAGCTATCCAAGTTCTCTTTTTATATTCCCAGTTGAAAGCTCATGTAATATAATAAAAAGAAGAAAAAGAATTTCTTAGTCGAAAAGGCATGGTTGGTAAGAGCCAATCTGATAAATACTCCATGAAACTACGCCTAGATACATGTATCAGAGAGATAAAGAACATGCGTCAATACTACGTCAAGTGCATGGGTGCCCTGTTTGAACAATGTATACGTCCTCTGAAGCTAAAGCTCCATGGGAACTTTTACAGAAGTGTAGAGTTTGGCTGAAAGCCTGGATCTAGATGATGCCACAAGTTCCATTCAATTTAATGAGCGTTCTAATTTATTGAGTCCACCTGCACAATAAAGTAAAAGCACTATGTAATATATTGAGTCTGAATTCCCCTTTCACGGGGTTTAAATTCAACATGGCAATACATTTTCCAGCATTTCCTTTACGGTAGAAAAAGGAAAAAACAATGATTCAGCTATTTAAGATAGCTAACATAAAAAACCACCTTACTTTCAAGTTTGTAGAGTTTGTTTGTTTGTTTTAAATCTGTAAATTAGTTTAACTAAATGAATACTTCATGTGCAGCAGGTAGGTAATTAACTGACTCCATAATACAATCCTTGCTAAAATATTCTATGCATATGTAATATCAGTGGCAGTTTAAAAAAAAAAAACAAACTTGTTTTAATCAATTTGAATATGTTAGCATAATATATTAGAAGCTTGTGGGTTTTTTCCATACTGTTGAACTTATGTTTGTTGCATTACCTACCATCAATTGGTAAATATTTTGGGCGTTTAGCGGGATTTGACTTCAAGCAGAGTTGCGGTTATGTTCCAGTTTTCGTTTTTCTACCCTACATGACTACTAAATTTGCTTTAATATATTTTTATGTCTTCAAGTGACATACAGAGTAAGAAGTCACTTCCCTTATAATGACAGTTGCTAAAGTGGCTGCTTTTGATCTCAGACATGATCAGAGTAACTGGTACTTTACTATAATTTACAGATTTTGCCAAACTAATGCAGTTGCCTTAAATCCAGTGTGCTTCAACCCCATAAAATTGATATACAGAGCAGTCCTTCATGTCTGAATCATGCATCTGGCCACATTTGATGCTTCAGTTATTTAAAAAAAGCAGCCTCGTCTATATCTGGTACAATTGCCCTTCATTCCAGCCTGAAACTGAGAAGCATCTAGAAACGGCACAATGGATTTAGCTGCTGAATGACAGGACAACAAGAAAGTGGATAGTCCATAGGGTTCAGACATTTTATGGCAAGTTAAAGCAGCAAAGCAGTTCAGAGGAAGCTAAGGATATCCGTACACTTCAGAGTTCGGGAGAGCTTTTCACCATGAGATAGAGATGAAACAGTTAATAAAGAGTACACAGCAGATCCCTGTCATTCAGCACGCGCAGCCAGAGTATAGATGTGAGCTGACAGCAGTGTGATAAACATGATCACGCAGAGCTGCATGTCAGTCAACTGGAGTACTCCAGCTGGAATACAGTACTCTGTTGCCATGTAGCAGGAAGTAAAGACTGCTGCTCAAACAGTGCTAGTTTTTGATTGCAGGTAGCTCTTGCACACTTGCCAGGTTCATTGTTAGAGGTCTTGGTACTGGCAAACAGCTTTATCAAATGTTTGCGCTAAGCTAAAACCAAATAATGATGAATTTGGTGAAATGGCACATTTTCTTGCTTGGTTGAGAGACAGCAATATGAAAAATGCTGAAAAATCGTCTTGGACTGTTTCACAGGAATAGATGATTAAAATACTGGTAGGGGCTTAGCAGCAAAGGCCTTTCAGGGTCAAGAAAGACTTGAGATCAAATAACTGAAGTAGCCGTATATTTGTCCATGTAGGAGATCCTTATGAAATAGAGTTTCAGCCAGGTCCCAGATCAACAATTTTTAAAAAGATTAGTTCTCATATTGAGCACTAGCGTAAATCACTGATTTGGAGTTTCCAGAAACAAGATGTGTTTTTCGTATGAACTCTGAAACACTGCTTATGTAAGAGAAATTTTACAATGTGAAGAAAACTGATAGGAAGTGTTCTAGATACATCTTATAATCTGGCATGTCTCACAATTTCATTACAGAAAATTAGAGGTGACGCTACTTATCAGTGTATGCAAGTGCCATTTTTACTATAGTTTTTTTTCAATAATTACTTCACAGATGCTAAGTCTGCAATGAATGTTATCTTACTGTTAGATTACTAACATTCATTGTACTGATACGTGTCAGGGATGACCTGGTTGTAACGCTTCATTGCAAACCCTGAAAGTGCTGTTGGATGGTGGACAGTTGCCTGGCATGAAATTTTATTTTATATAAAATAATAATTCACAGTGACAGTAAATTAATGAGTCTTTGCGTATAATAAAGATAAAACTTTTATTACATCCAGGCTCAAATGGAAATTTTAAAGCTACAGTTTTCCTTCTTAGTGTAGAATATATGTTTATGTTTTCCAAATATGATTGAATCAATCAATTTAAGATTATAAGTTTTAAATATTTGCTATTGAAATCTTACAAAAGTTTAATATCTGCAGATAAAAGTTTGTTGGAAAAATAGTGAGCCAAATAATGTTTTAGCTTATAAAAACAAAGACTCATTAAATCTTACATTTCATTTTATGACTTGTGTTGCACAGTACTAAGAGGAGCAACTAGAGAGTATGTAAATCTAGTGAGCTTTGTTTTGGAATGTTAGCCTTTCATATGTCTGGATACATTTGTTGATTTAACTAACAAATAATATTGTCCAGTCCCTCAGATCCTTGTAGAATCATAGACTGGGAAAGACCTCTAAGATCACCAAGTCCAACCATCCACCCAACACCACCATGCCTAATAAACCATATCCCGAAGTGCCACATCTACACGTTTTTTGAACACCTCCAGGGATGGTGACTCCACCACTTCCTTCGGCAGCCTGTTCCAATGTCTGACCGCTATGTCAGTAAATACATTTTTCCTAATACTTAAACTAAACCTCCCCTGATGCAACTTGAGGCCATTGGTTCTTGTCCTATTGCTAGATACTTGGGAGAAGAGACCAACACCTACCTCACTAGAACCTCCTTTCAAGTAGTTTTGGGGAGCAATAAGGTCCCCCCTCAGCCTTCTCTTCTCCAAACTAAACAGCCCCAGCTCCCTCAGCTTCTCTTCGAAGACTTGTTCTCTAGACCTCTCACCAGCCTTGTTGCCCTTCTCTGGACACGCTCCAGCAACTCAATGTCTTTCCTGTAGTGAGCAACCCAAAACTGAACACAGTATTTGAGGTGTGGCCTCATCAGTGTGAAGTACAGGGGCACGATCACCTCCCTACTCCTGCTGGCCACACTATTCTTGGTACAAGCCAGGATGCCATTGGCCTTCTTGTCCACCTGGGCACACTGCTGGCTCATGTTCAGCCGGCTGTCAACCAGCACCCCAAGGTCCTTTTCCTCCAGGCAGCTTTCCAGCCACTCCTCCCCAAGCCTGTAGTGTTGCATGGGGTTGTTGTGACCCAAGTGCTGGACCCGGCATTTGGCCTTGTTAAACTTCATACAGTTGGCCTTGACCCATCGATCCAGTCTGTCCAGATCCCTCTGCAGACCCTTCCTACCTTCAAGGCATATCAACACTCCCACCCAGGTTGGTGTCATCTGCAAACATACTGAGGAAGCACTCAATCCCCTCATCCAGATCATTGATAAAGATGTTAAACAAGACCGGACCCAAAACTGAGCCCTGGGGAACACCACTTCTGACCGGCCGCCACCTGGATTTAACTCCATTCACCACCACACTCTGCACTCGGCCATTCAGCCAGTTCTTTATCCAGTTTGTATTAACTAAAAATAATTGCAAATTACGTACATGTCAGAAAGTTACTGTCTTGCTTCTGAATAGTTTAAAGATCAATGAATGTGCATATGCCTTAAATGGAAATAGACTCCTCAATTCATGTTTTCTTCTAGAAAGTCTGTGCTTTTGTTGTAATTTATTGACAGATTAGGATAAAGGGAATTCTGTTTCAGGCTCTTTTTAAAGATGCTGTTAGTTCATTGATTGTTATAATTAAGGAACCAGGGCTTACCTCTATCTACTGACATCCTATAACTTATCAGTGTCAGGCCTCTAAGAAAGGATCTGCTACTTCATCTGATTTTATAATGCAACTTAAGATCCACACAAATGAAAATCAGCAGAAAATAAATCTTTTAATGAGGAAACATTAGTAGCATTGTCGCAAAGCTCACTGTCTATTTCCCATGCATTGTTTTCCTCTAAAATATGAAGAACTTTTATTACAAGTAAGGTACTCTGAAGAAAATAAATATTAGCTCCTTCCTCCCAGAGAATTAGGTAAAGCGGCACCATATTTTTCTATTTTGATGCTTTTTCTTGCACATGTCTGAAGTAGATGTAGTTGTGTTTCCAAGTCCATTACAACCCCATGATATTGTCCAAAGTCCTGTTTTCTTCTTGATAATGGTGCAGTTAATTAGAGTTTGGTAAACTGTCTACACTATGCTGTTTTGACAGTAAAGAAATGTGACAGTAACTTTAATTTTTTTGCTTGGAAGAGTTGTTGTTGCTGAGGATTGTGCCCACCAATTAGCTCTCAAATGGAGATTGGAATTTTGAATTTTCTGTGTTAATCTGGCTGATGCTGTCTGGTTATCATTTGCTACACTGCTGCTTTCACCATTTCTTGGTGTTTTAACTAGTTTCTTTAAGACAGCTTCATCTCCCTAATGAATCCTCATTCTCAGCTGAGACATCTTCACACTTCTTTACTTGGTTGTGAGTTTTATATCCATCTTCCTTTCCTAGGTGGTCTCTGTACTGTAGTTGAGAAGTTCAATGTGAGCAAGCTTATAATTTATGTAGGCACTTCAATTTTAATTGGTTTGTTAGAAGAGATTAGGGTAAACATCTGATTCTTACTTTCATCCACTGGTGCTTAACTTCCAGCACATGAATAATGTTGTTTATCAATGTAGGTAAAATACAGATTAAATGTTTGTGTAACGTTTACTTCAAAAGGTTGTGAATGTGGCAAATTTGTTAAAGTGTGGATAAACAGGTCAAGTAACCACAAATGCAATAAAGCAGATCACATAAAGCATATCTGTGGAGGAGGACAGAATTAATTATTCCCATAATTACCAGGGAAATCCTCAACATCTGCAGCATATTAAAATCCCAAAAGCCTTTAGGCAGCAATGAAGTTACCTATTATGGCAGATTGAGTCTGACTTACCTATTGTACTCCAGACATTAAGATTATGTTTGAGCATCACATCTGCCTGCCTATTGGCTGCTATTGAAAAGAAGGTTCATGTTTAATTGCATGAAATATTTAAGTGTTCTTTAATTGTAAATTCATATGGCAGAGGAAAAAAAAGAAAAAAATGATCCAAACATAACTTAGATTGCAACTAGATAAAGCTCTGGCCTTCAGAATCTGGCTTTCATTTCTGGTTCTGCTGGTGGCCTGTTGTCTGACTGGGGAGAGCCACTTTGTCCTACTCAGTCACGTAGTTTATATAAGGATAATGACCTCCTTTCTCTGCAATCATGACCTCAATGTGTCAGGAACCCTCTCTCACTGTACCCCTCACAAAGGCAGAGATCTAGACAGAGTGGTGAAACAGATGAACAGAACAAGGGAGGTTCTCCTTCCCCTCTACACTGCCCTGGTGAGGCCTCATCTGGAGTACTGTGTCCAGTTCTGGGCTCCCCAGTTCAAGAAGGATGAAGAGCTACTGGAGAGAGTCCAGCGGAGGGCTACAAGGATGGTGAGGGGACTGGAGCATCTCCACTACGAGGAGAGGTTGAGGGAACTGGGCTTGTTCAGCCTGAAGAAGAGAAGGCTGCGAGGGGACCTTATAAATGCCTACAAATATCTGAAGGGTGGGTGTCAGGAGGATGGGGCCAAGCTCTTTTCAGTGGTGCCCAGTGACAGGACAAGGGGTAATGGGCACAAACTGAGGCACAGGAAGTTCCGTCTGAACATGAGGAGGAACTTCTTCTCTCTGAGGGTGACGGAGCACTGGAACAGGCTGCCCAGGGAGGTTGTGGAGTCTCCTTCTCTGGAGATATTCAAGACCCGCCTGGACAAGGTCCTGTGCAGCCTGCTGTAGGTGACCCTGCTTCGGCGGGGGGGTTGGACTAGATGACCCACAGAGGTCCCTTCCAACCCCTACTATTCTGTGATTCTGTGATTCTATGATGTTCATGAAGGTATAAGGATGGGAAGACTGCAAATAGAAAAGGGTGTATGAGGATATGGGTACCAATGGTGCCAAAGGTAGGCAATCGGGAGAAGGGAACAGAAATAGGAAAGCAGTTGTGAATTTGGAATAAGAAGTAAAACAAGGTTAAAAGCTTTAGTCTTTTATTTTCTCTTATCTTTTCCTCTTTCTGTCCTCTGGTTGCACTTGCAGTAGGTGTAATGTAGAAGAACCTCAGGGCAAGTTTGAAGAAAAGTTAATTCAGCTGCATGTTGACAGGAAATCGCTAACATCGTTTCAGGGCAGTTTACATAGATTCCTATCTACCAGGGATGCGTAGAGTGATAATTAAGTGACAGTCAGAATGTATGGCAGCTCGATAAATGCTACATGTATTTGGTGAACCTGTGGATAAGGTGCAGTTCCAAAGAAACATATTCTCAGTTGTTGCTTACATACATTAACTCCATAATTGATACCAGACTCTCATTTGCCTTCCTCTAGTAATATTAGTAGGCTTTCTGTCCACAGCAAAATCAGCAGATGAATGGAACAAACTCCCGTTATAATGTAATTTTTGCTTTAGGCTGCACATTAAGCAATGCTTTCACCTGCCATGCAGCTCCTTTGGCAAAGAGGTAAGGGGGCGGTAGTGGAGGGTTTGGCTAAGGGTGGATTATAAATTGGCACATCTCATTGTGTAGGGTTTTGCATAAGCTACACTTAGCCTTTGAATTTCCACAAATGCTGAGAACTGCAATTTACTCCATACTGTCATCTGTGTGTGGAAAAAACAGATAACAATTACAGTCATCTGAAAGTATACACAAATGTTCTTCATATCTGAAGATGTTTGTCGGTTAGGGAATGGAGGAATTTGCTAAAGGCAGTTGCAAAATCTACTACAGGGGCAGCATTGGTGTCAGTAAATGATATCAATACTGCAATAACTCATCAGGAATGTCTTATTGCATTTACAAACTGCTTTTTAATTAAATTGGGTTTTGTAAAATATGTTTCATGCCTTAAATGAATTCTTATCTGCAATGTTGCTTTATTCAACATCAAAAAGAATAAAAAATATCTGGGTCAAAGTGATATAGTCATGTTAAATAACATTTTACAAAATATTATCTAATTAATCTTCTTTTGGTATTATTTTTTTTAACTTCTCAAAAATTGCTTTTCTAACTGAGTTTCCTCCCTTGTGTTTTTATCTACGTGCATCCCTCCCTGCTGCTGTATCTGATTGTCTCAGTTATTCCAGACAATTTTCCTACTGTAGGTTTGGAGAATATAATTAAGGTGAGTTTTTCTGGAGAGTTTACTGGAGAGCGTATGCTGAGAATGGTACTCATGCTGGCTGTACACAAAGCAAATATTAGATGTATCATATATATATATAAAATAATAAATAAATATGAAATAATCTTTAGTACTTCTTTTGAAAAGTAACTTGGTGGATTAGCTGTAACTGTACGGAACATATTTCAGGTGTCCCCATCAGTGCATTGAAAGATATCTTATAGGTTTCTGTTGCCTTGAAATGGCTAGGATAATCGATGAATATTGCTTACTTAGTTTGCATTTGCCTAATTAATATACTTCAGCTTTTCATCCATTAAATGTAAAGCTCTTGGATGGAGCTGTTTGCCAGATAACCTGGTTGCTTCAATCCTGGGAAGCCAGGATATTTTTAGTTTTTTTCTAGTAAATGCATTGGAGTCATCAGCATTGAACGCAAGGTTCAAAATGTTTTACTTTAGGTACAGTCACTGTTATAAACTCGCATAAATTGATATAGTTTGGTAACAACAAAGCAAATCTCCCTATCCTACTTATGTGAATTGTTTCCCCACTGATACCTTTTCAAAACTTTATTTTTAATTTTGTATTTTTTTAATGATTTTGTTTATTATGAGTTTGACCAAAAATGTAACATGATAGTACTCTTTAGTACAATGTAAATGCTTTTATTTTTAGAGACCAAATAAAAATTACTTCCTTGAACAGAACATTTCCTACTTCTGATTAATTTGGAGGATGCTTCCTGACCTCTACTTACTATTTACCTGCAAAATAAAACATAATTCTCTTGATTTCAGTATTTTAACAGGATGTACTGGGAGATGAAAGTGGAAGCATATTTTTTTGATACTGGAAACTGACTGAGATATTTTTATAATTTACCTATACATCTTTTGAATAATCTTTTGTATTACAAAAATTGCTGTCTCTTAGTGCTTGTCTTGCCAGACTCAAGATAATTTGCACCATTAGACTGCATTCATGCCATACTCTCATTTAATCTTAGGACAGCTGATTACTTGCCTGAACTGAGAGCAGAGGGGAAAAAAAAAAGCAATCTTTTTTTCTTTTTCCCTAAAGAGAGGAAAAAATGGAGTAGGCAGTGCTAACAAGATATGTTTTCTAGAATCACTTAGAGAGAGCATGAAGAAAGTACACAGAAAATATTAAGCAGATGACATGGACTTACATCCTACTCTAGCAGGATGTATTCTTAGGGATTTGAACTTGTAAGAAAAATTTAATGATTTACTCGTATGCCCTGTGCAATGGTTTTGACTGTACCTTCATTTCATGTACAAACTGCCACAGGAAGACAAATTAAAGTTCCGTATAGCATAGTATCCATCATGTTGAACCATATTAAGCATCCTCCTTGCAGAGTCAAAGCAGAAAACTCAAACCTTTGGTAGGATTATGATGAAACAGAAAGATACCAGAGAAAGGTGCAAGGACTGCTGGAAGGAGAGTTACCAGAATGTGTTACTAAGCAGAAGGTTCATGTTCTAGCAATGCCAGCAGAGTACTAAGCTTAAAATATCCGTGCATAAAGGAACTGAGTCTCCTAACAATAGTGTCTGACAGAAGGTGTTTGTTTGGATTCTGTCATGTAAGCAGTGACTTATATTCTCTTATAAAGAGGAAGTCAGTGTTTTCTTTGAGTCCAAGGTCTTCATGTTGATGTAATACCAAGCTATTTTGTTCTGTCTACTTGTTTGCTATCATCAAGATGTTCAAGATAGAATTCTTCTGGTAATTTTTTTTCTCCTTTCATGCCATTTAATAATTAGAAAGTAAAAAATCTTCAGTCTTAGCAACAGAAAGACTATCTCTTAACTTGGAATATGCATGGCCAGCTGGGAAACTCTCCCAAGCCCAATTGAAGTATCCCATGTGAAAATGGCATATATGATCATGCTGCTTTTGTGTGCATATGCGTGTATGCTGGTGTGTGTAAGCAAAAGAAAAAATTTTGGCTTTCAACTGACTGAAAGTGTGCCTTAGCATCAGTGACTTGGAGGTGGGGGTGTTAATGTTGCAGGAGCCTCGAAGATGGAGGTTCACAATTGAAAACTGAGGCAGATAATAATGGCATTTCAAAGCCATTCAGTGGACTACTTTGGAAACTTTCTGTTGGTAATGATTTCTTTAAAGGTTTTATACTTTGAGTTCTGTAAATATTGTCTGTGTCATAAATCGGTACCACCTGGGCAGCAAGAAGGAACTTTCATTATAACCATTAAGGACCTAGTTTTGTAGGAGTGGTGACTCTTGGGTTTTAGATTTACTTTTTTTTGTTACTTGTCCTCTTAGTGTCCCTGTCTATCATTGCTTCACACAGCATTCACCAAGAGGAGTGTGTCCAAGAGTTTGGTGAGTTGGGCAGAGTGTTTACTCTGATGTCTGTTCTTGCAATAAAGGTAAGAGCTGCAAGAAATTGTACCAGTCAGTTCTGTCAGTGGCTATGAGTAAATAGATGATCATTCTGTCAGTTCTTAGCAGCATCTTCGTTCATCTCCCATATTACTAGTCTTTTGTGCTCTTGTAAAATAGAGAGCTGAATTGTGCATTTGTTGGTTCACAAATATGACAGATTTTTTTCTCCTCTAGAATATACTTATTCAATTTCAATCAAGGGTACAGAAATTCCTACAGAGCACAGAAGAGCTCTGAATAGGGAAACAAAAGGAAAATGGTGGGTGTAGAGAATTTGTACGTTGTAGAACATATGGTGTAAATACAGGCAAGACGTTGATTTCCTTTCTCAATGCTATGTCACTTTTCTTGCAAAATATATTTCATGATGTAGAACAAAATAGGCTGTTTCAGTTGGAAGGGACCTACAACAATCCTCTAGTCCAACTGCCTGACCTATTCAGGGCGAACCAAGTTATAGTGAGTTAAGGGCATTGCTCAAATGCCTCTTAAACACTGACAGGCATGGGGCATTGACCACCTCTTTAGGAATCCTGTTCCAGTGTTTGACCATCCTCTTGGTAAAGAAATGAATGTCTGAAATATTTGAAGGAAAAGAAAAGAAAAGAGACAAAGAGCTGTGATACTACAAGTGTGACTAATGTGTGCCCAGTGGATAGAGCAGTGAGTAGGGATTCAGGTGGCCCAAGTAATGTTTTGAGATTTTGGCCATCAGTTTGCCTTGTAACCTCAAGAAAGTTCTCTCCTTTGTCTGTCTGTTTCTTTCTCTGCCATTTATCTTCTCTAGTTAAAGAGGTCTTTTGCAAAAGACCTGGCTTTTATATTGTGCAGTACTGGGGAATAATTATGTTAAAGTCTTTAGCCATTATTATAAACTAATCTAGTGGATTTTTTTGAGCCTTAAAATCCTCTTGGAATGGTTCTTCAAATAGTTAATGGAAGTCTTGTGAATCTGTATCCTGCTGAGTTTATAGGCAACACTTAATTTTTTAGCCACATAGTTTTAATTACTACATAATTATAACATAGTTCTGTCCAGGAATTTCAGTCTAAATCTCTTATTGCATAGTGAGTTCTGGATGTGCTGAACTATCTGTCCATCAAATTTCTGTATATCTCAGGAGGTGTTCTAAAAAACCAGTTCTAGCATGAAGGTACTTTTTTAGTTCTAAACCAGATTTGTTGATGTGCCACACTAATGCTTACCTGGTTTTCATTAATGATTCCATTTTGCTTGACTTTTCATTTCATTTCAAGTCTGCATTATATTTCTATACTACATTATTAAAAATTAAGTAGCTTGTCTAAAAACAAAAAGAAACCAACTGCTTTGAACTATGGAATGAAAATTGTTTTATCCCTTTTGCTTACAGTCCTCTGCTAGTTGCTGTACTGCAGAGATACCACTGACAAGTATCACTGGGATGTAATATTTTACACAGCACAGCAGGGTGCAATCTGCTTGCTATGCCAAACACATCTTGCAGCAGTCAAGAGTTTTAAAGAATATACCCATGAGAGACTGTTAAATGAATGCAACTCGAGAGTCAAGTACAGCAAAAAGCCTTATTCTAAAGATGCAGCGTGAGCTTGAACAGTTGCTGACATTAAGACAAACAAGGTACAGGCTGGTTTTGTATAGAATAGACAATACAATGAAAAGGTGTAAGTGATGGTGTCCATCATCAACAATGCTCAGCAAATAAACTATTTCTTCACCTACATATATTCATTGACTTTGAAAAGGTTTCTGGATGACTGGGAATAAAAAATGATTAAAGAATCTAGAAAAGTTCTGCTGATTCTTTTAAAAGATTTTCAAAGAGATCTTTCAGCTTAATACTGGAAGGAGAGGACCACAAAATGCATCTAAGTGTAGTGAGTAGCTGCACAGAGAATCACAGATATTTGATCTGTGCATCACCATATCTGTTTTTCAAGATTTGGCACACAATTGAACTTGGTAAATACCTGTTCATTGCTGCTGTTCTGCTTTTTCTCTGTAGGCATTATGAGGATCATCAGAGTCAGGTATAAAATGTCTTACAACAAGTAAATGTATGTGAGCATTCTTGTGCATGGCTTTACCACTGTGTGAAGGGAGGCGAAGCTGTGTCTGTTTATACAAAATGGAATGAAGGAGCTAATAGTTAACAGGAACGTGAGAGGGGAAAAAGCTTGTGAAATTGTGGTGAATGTCTTTTAGAATTTTGGAGTTTCTGGAACAAAACCTACAACATGCCTAACTACAATCAAGAAAACCACTCTTCACTGAGGTGCAAAGTAGACAGTGAATTAGCGTTCAATTAAGGCAATGTAAAAGCAGAAGCTATACATGCAGTAATTAAGAGGAAGGAGGTTCTTAGCCTTCTCCAGCATAGCAGGTGTAACATTTTTCTTTTTATAATGCGGTTTTCTCCTCTTACATTAGGGATAGCCATATTCTAAACTTGAAAAGAATCTAGTTATGTTTTGATTAGAAAATCGTTATAGTAACTTGAGGGTGATCATTTCTAACTTATCATATATTTGTCTAAATTATGAGAAGACTAAATTATATTATCCCTGTTTATTTTGTTCAAGTGAAATGTTGCTCTGTCAAATTTATCACACTTGTTATCTTACTACAGCATCGGCCTTAATTTCTATCACATGTTCACAAAGAATTTTGAGTAAATGAAGAAATATATAAGGCTTACTTTCTGGAATTAAGGCAAAGAGATTGCCTTCATGTATCTTATCATGTAATTTCTTTTTTTCAAGATGGAAAAATTAGTTATGTGTCCAGCAGTTGGATCCAAATAGAGATTATAATTGTCTAACTCATTCATTAGTTGTCTTCTGCGTTTCCTATACTAAAATAGAGAGATATTCACTCCAAAGCAATATTAATTACTAACTTATCAGACTGTTGTATGCCATACTAATTATTTAAATCAATATTTGATAGAACATAGAAAATGAGTAACATAACACTAAAACTTCAGATCATTGAAATAGTGCTTTCTGGTAACTTCTTGAACAGAAAGAAAGAATATTGCAGTAGAACAGAATTCTTGAGTGAATTTCATGGCAAAATAAAATAATACTTTTCTTCAAGGAAACCAGCTACTGCTAGTTTTCTATGATTCAGTTATTTACTTAGATCTAGAAGAACCCTTCTGCTGATTTGAGTCCAACTTTGTATGGATTGTTATCTTCTTTTTAATTTGGTGTACAAAGTTAACCAAACGAGGCAGCAAAACTGTTAACTAGAACACAGCAAGAATATACAAAATCTAAATCAATCACAATAATTTAATAGCCAATTAAATATAGCCTTTATTAGAGCTAAAATAAACTACTGTATAAAAGGGTGTCTTGGTTTTGACTGGGATAGAGTTAATTTTCCTCCAAGTACCTGCTGTGTTTTGGATTTAGTATGAGAAGAATGTTGATAACACTGATGTTTTCAGTTGTTGCTATGAAATCAAGGACTTTTTCCAGTTTCTCATATTCAGCTACTGGGCAGGTGTGCAGGAGCTGGGAGGGAGCACAGCCAGACAGCTAGCCAAGCTGGCCAATGGAAATACTCCATACCATAGACATCATGCACAGTTTATGAATGGGGGCTGGCCAGAAAGAGTAAGCTATTGGCTGTCTTATGTCTGGGAGTTCCAATCCTGTCCTGGATGGGAGTTCAAAATTTTCAGGCTGCTTGCCAGTCATCAGGTGATGAGGAAAATTGTATATAGTTTCTTTTGCACATTCATTATTATCATTATCATCATTAGTAGTATTATTATTAGTAATATTTCTTTTGTTGTCATATTAAACTGTCTTTATCTCAACCCACAAGTTTCTCCTTTTGTCCATTTCTCCTCCCCATCCCACTGGGGGGAAAGGGAAGGGGTGAGAGGGCAGCTGTCAGGTCCTAGTTGCCGGCTGCCAGGTTAAACTACAACAAAGGGGTATAACAGTGTCATGGTAGAACAGGTTGTTAGTAGTTTGATTTTTATTTTCTTTGAAGTTTGTACCTGGTGCTTTTGAGGGAAGAAAAGAAATGTTCTTAAGAGAATTAAATAAACATGGTTCATAAAAGAAGAGCAAGAAGGCAGCTTAATTTGCAGCAAACATTGTTTCTTTTAGATCAGGAAAAATTTTCTATCCTTATGACTGAAGAACCATTGGAACAGACCATTAGGGACGTTGTGGAAAATTTGAAGACAAGTTAGACACTGTTTGAGAATGGTTTAATTATACTTGATTCATCCTCAGTGGAAGGAGTAAATGTATCTGAATCTTGGGAAGTTTCTATCAGCCTTCTATTTCTATGATTTTTGATTAAAGTCATTTTGAGTAAACATGTGGAATAGATTACAAATTTCTGTCTGCCATATATTCACAGTTATTTTATGAAGGATTAAACAATTTCAGAAAGGGTAGGAAGTCAAACCCCTCATACTCCAAGGCATAAGTCAGCCTCTGAAGCTAAAAAGAAGTATTTTTAATTCATATTTCTTTTCCATAAGAATACTTTTACTTCCTAATTCATTCTGAAGCTGGTGGCATTGCTTCTGTTGGAAATAAGATACTGGATTAACAAATATTCTTTCCTCTTTAGTGTTTTCTTCCATTAAATACAATTTAATAGGAGAAGTCTCATGTTTACCCTTACTATGGCTTGTTATAATCATGCAGCTATATAAAAAAAAATAGAATTTGGCACCAAATTATCATTCTCTCTTCCATTTACTACATTCCATTTCCTCCTTTCTTTTGATGGTCCTATCTGCTGACACAACTCCAGTAATACATTTCAGCATTTCAGTGGTGAGATGAGCTGGATACCATTTTATATCCTTTGGGTTTCAGTGTACACCTAGATCTCATGTCCTGCAAAAAAAAAAATCTCCTGTTCAAAACAAAGAGCTCTGAATCCTGAAATGACAAAATTGACGGGACATTTCACCTGGGCATCTTGTTCTCATTTTATTGCATCCATCTCTACAAATGTCTTACATTCATGTGGTATAAGTTCCCACTTCTGAGGGAAAGATTTCCATATTTCCATTTTTCATACTTGGCATTTACTTTTTTATTTTTGGGTTCTTGGCTGACATTTAATTCTGAATAACAGAGAATTTCCTTGGATTATAATATGGATAACACAGATGCTGTTATTAGTTTCTCTAAGACCTGCAGTTACCTCTCCAGTTCCATGCTGTTGTTTTACTGCTTTGTACCCTATTTCAGCTTATAATGAGAGGATGTTATTCCTGTATGCTAAGCTTTCTGACTAGATGTTGAAGACACACAAGGGCAGCAAACCTCCCTTTTCAGTTTCTGAAGTAGTTACAGAAGTACCGTACTCTCATTCCTGTGTTCCTGGCTGCCAAGTTAAGGAATTTCCTCTTCTGTGAAATATGAAAGAGCAAAACATGGAAAACTGCAAGCCAAGAGAAACTGCCAATTTCTGAAGTGACATCTTTGCATACCAGAGTCTCCAGTAGACAGAGAACTGCCTACTTTGCACATCTATCTCGTCTGTTTCTAAGTGGAGCTGTAACTGGACAGAACCATTGGAGTCACTCCATCTCCATTGCAGATGGTATGATTCCTCTAAAATGCTGGTAGGATTAATAGTAGCTTGGTTTATGAAAGATCCCTGTTGCACTGATAAAGAAGCTGTATGCAACATACTCTCCTCTGCTGAGGTTTTTGGCCTCTAAGCAAAATGCAATAAAACCAGTGGCAACCCTATCATCATTTTCCAAGCCAGATTCCCTATATAGAGAAAACTTTCATTTGACATACTGTTCCAGATATGAAGTATTGGCAATGAAGTTGCTGGAGAGAAGTATTTAAACTTTTCTTCTGATTTTCCTTAGAGCCCAGATAAGGAGTCAGTTCACAAGGGTTTGAGTTAATTCACAAGATGACCCAAACCGTATCAAGTAATGTATTTGGCAGGTTCTCTAGCAATACAGTAGTCACTGTCACTTGACTGTTTTTATAGATAGCATTACTCCAGCAGAGCATTCTCTATTTCAAAACTTGCTAAAGCAAATAGAAACATTCACAGTAATTTCAGAGGGAGCTGGATTGTGTCCTTGCTGATCATCATATGCAGGCCTAATGATTTCTGACTGCTGCTGGAAACACTGTCTTGTAAATGAACCCCCTTATGGGGGTTTTTAGTGTGGCGAAAACTAGTAATTATGTAGCTGAGAGCATAGCTGAAGATTTTTAAAGCAATATTTAAGTCTTGTCCCTTAGCCCCCTAAAGTAAATAAGTAAAGCAGTGAAATGGGACTGTGGGGCTTAAACAGAGAGAAAGGTCTTTGCATTTCCTTCCAAGGAAATTCAGTTACTGCTCCTAGCATATCTGCTGTACTTTGAGCTTTCTGTATATTTAAGTTCACCTTTGACAATACAAAATAAAAGATGAGAGGGTTTCTAATGATTGTGTGAAATTTATTAAGAAGTATGTTACAAATGCCTTTCAGTCATTTCCATCTCTGTGAAATCAAGGTGTGTGTTTATACAAAGTGCTCATAATGTCCGGCAAAAGTACTGACCTACCCTTTAGAAAAGAAACAAAAAAGACACTGCAGAAAGTGACTGAATCCAAAAAGATTTTAATTGCATTTCAGAGATGGTTGTTCCTCTCTCCTGACTAAATGAGGAATGAAGGAGAACTGTGCTCTATTTTAGGCATTGTAGTAAGTGCCAAAAATTAAGTAGAATCAAACTGGCTATAGTTCTTCTGGAAGGAAATAATAGAGCAACTCATCATGACCTTGTGTCTCAGGCATCACAGAACACCCTCATAGGGTATTTGCCAGAAAGCCTTAATTGAAATCCAAGCTACATAAAAACTATCAACTATGCTTCTCACCCAAAGTTTATTAGGATGAATTGTTGCTGCTATTTTGCATGCATTCCACTGGAAACAGCACCAGACGGGAAAGTTTTAAACTGTATTAGCCGTTTCTCTTACTGAGTATTTCTTTGAAGTACTGAACTTTGGAGAGTATTGATCATCCTTCTGTCAGATCACTCCATGCCTTAATAAATCTCAAGGAGTAAAAGAAAAATGTTTTGTGTCTGTGAGCTTTGATTTTTTCAGTCAGTCATGGTTCCTGTGGTTTACTTTCTCTTGCATTTTATTTTAATGTAAGAACTCAAGGGTTTAGTCAAAAGAAACCAACATTCTCTTGCGTAGCTTCCTCTATTTCAATTTTCTGCTTTTTTCAAATATGCACTTCAAGAAGTCTGCTGGGGAGGGATACATTTAAGTTGGAAGTGCTATTAAGATTCATTTTTGATTTCTTGAAAGTTTCACGCATTTTAGAGGGTAAGGTTTGTTGCTGGGACTGTAGAGTGGGGTTCATAAGACCACCTAGCCAACCATTAAACTAGATATTGTGGAGTTAATGTTTTCAGTCTTCGTTTAGAGAACTTAAAATCAATAAGAATGATGTGTTTACTCTAGTGGAATGGAAATGTTCACACAAATCTCTAAGGCGCTGATGTATATCTGTGGAAATGTCAAAGGTTCAGCACATCTCTCATTGCACACAGTAGGTTTTCACAGAGCCTGGATAGATGGCCTAAATAAAGACATCTGGAGTTAGATTTGCTTTTGGTCAAGGCTTTGGGACACATTGTACTGTGTTACAAGTTACAAGGAAATTTGTGCTTCTTTTGAAGAACTTTGGCTGTAATATTAACATTACTTTATATGGGGAAAGGGAAGAATAAAGGACAACACTCCCTTCTTCATATTTTCCCATAGCATACGGTAATGTGCATGTAAGATCTTTTATTCAAAGCAAATGCCTATTTAAAGATTTCTACATAAAAACTTGCCAGTTCTGTGATATATCAGCAACATATTTACCACAAAGGTTTTCTTTCTTTGATGAATCCTGTGTGTCCTAAAACTGTAGAGCAGTTTCATAATACTTTTGGAAATACAGAAAGATACATAGAAAGAGAAACAGACAACAAACAGAATACCACAAACAAAACAAAAAGAGCCTAGTCACTTGTGAGTGACAGGAAAGATTACACTTTTTTTTTTTTTACATTTTTTCTCATTTTTTGTACAGTTTAACTTCTTATCAGTGCTCTTCCTGAACCTGGATTGTTCATAATACATCTGTCCTGTTTAGATTCTCTGGTGTCCAATATAGATCAAAGAATGCTGCATCATTTTCCTTAAGAGGGCACGAAGTTGGAGCTCATTGTTATACTCAGATGTCTTAGGAATATTCTGGGAGTGTGGGGAGGAACTTTCTGTAGTGTAACATCTCTGAGACCTTCACCGTCTCTCAATTGGATCTGAATTGGACAGATCTGAAAGTCATCAGTGGGGGCGGGGAAGAAGATGGTGAGCAGAGGTAGTCAGATGCACTGAGTATGGTTGTATAGATTTTTCTTTCTTGGAGGAAGACTGCCTAAAAACTAAGATTTGGAGTTACATGCAAAATTCTGAAGCACAAGGACTTATCTCGAACGCGTCTAAAAAGAGTCAGTGGAGAAAGTTCATAAAAATTAGGAACTGAAATAGATGTGTTCCTTTTGATTAACACCCTTTTTCTAAAATTAGTGTGCAAGTCAGAGAAGGATTTGCCTTCACAGGAATTGGTTGCTCTGACCCAAATTGAATGTTTTCCAAATGAAACGAAATGCACATATTTTCAGGCAGTATTTTAATATCTGTATTCAGAAAAAGAATGTCTTCCTTTCCCACAGATTACTTTTTTTCTTGTGGGCAGTCTTGTTACAGGACAGCTCACTAAAAGCCTTCCTGTCAGTTGATTTCTCTGTGTAATACTTACGAGGTTAATCAACTTTTCGTTTCAGAGGACAGGAAATATACTTCTTGAGGGGAATTTTATTTCTTTTTTCAATTTTCAATTCATGTACTTTAAATAGAGATACAATAAGTCATTGCATTTTACATTGAAAAAGCTATACTTGCTTAAGCGTATAGCCCACCATAAGCAAAAATTAAGGCAAATATAGATTTTTCTTCTACAAACTCAACCAAAATTTCAGTCCTTCCTTCTAACCTGAAAGTTCAAAATCAGTTGTATAACCTGTAGATCTTGCAATTGTCGATCCAAAAAAAGCAGCACTGGATCCCAGCCTTCATTCATTCACTTACTCAACAGTAAGTCAGGACCTGTTCAAATGTTTTTCTTAAATTGGGGTTACAGAAAAAAAACACTGAGCTGTATTGATTCTCAGAACAGGTGAAACGTGCTGTAGATGCTGGAGGGCAAAACTGAGTTCTGCCTTTTGTTAATTAGTAGGTTTGTTGCAGTTAGTAGGAAATTGCAGCAAAATCAATCTACGACAAGGTAATCTGCATTATGTTGCAGAGCAATACCTCATTAGTTATATTGTACTTTAAAGGACTTTTATAAAAGCAAAGAGTGCACCTTTGCTGGCAATTTATAATTTGTATGTGTTCTCCATAATTTGTCTATATAACGAAAAATGGAATTACAGGAATTATGGGGGCTCTGTTAATGTAAATGGTATCTATCTACATTCAAAGCTCAGATGACAAAGCACTTGCAGAATAATACAGAAAATGAGGAGGGGAGAGTAATAAAAGCATCTTCTAACTGAGACCTGACTAATTATTGGTTTTTAATTTAGCTGATGAATGTTGCCATTTTATTTGGAATGGTTTGGATTCTGTAGCTCATAGCTTGTTAAAAAACATTTGTAGTTCTTAATGTTATTAAATAAATGTGGCATTATTTGATCACTCAAAAGATACTGGCATTCTCAACTCTGAATTCCAAAAATACACTTATTGGATACTCTTAATTCCAAAATAAACTACAGCTTTTTTTTACTTCAAAGGCTGAATTCTAATTTTCTGATTAAGATTATTGATCTGATATTGGAGAAAAAACCCACCATATTAAACGTGATTTTTTTTCTTGTGTGCATAGTGAAAATTCTTCAGATCTAACAGAACACCTTTTGTCGAATTTTATTTTTTCAGACTGAATAGGCTGACCTCATTTACTCTAATGTTGTCATAAATTTTTCTTGTCTTGGAGATGGTACAAATTGCATTCAGATCATCTTCCTACTACCAAAGCAGTAAATGTCTTTGTCTACACTAAGTTGTTAGTAGTGCAATGTAGTAAATATGTAAGAACATAATAAATTTGCTGCAAATACCCCAAAGTAGATAGAAGTAGAATGGTAAGTCCTTGTGCTATAGAAGTTGTTTAATGCAGGGAAGTGATTTCAGCTACATTTAAAAAAATCTTTTTTATTCTCTTAGATTTTCTACTAATGACCATCTCTATATCACAAATTTCTTAAAATTTAAACAAATTCTTCATGCAAAGGAGAAACATACCTTATATGAATATTGTTTTATTAAGACCAAACACTTCTGTCATACCATATAGTTATCTGGCCACTGTCATTTTATTAAATGCACTAATCTTGTTTCTCAGTTGATTTATCAACTGTTCAAGCCTCTGTAATCACATGCTTTCTGGCAAACATTGAGAGCATTCTGGTCTTTGGGGAAAAATACAGAAATCTAAGAAAGTGTGCAAGGAAAGATCTTGAAATTGCTATTTTGACATGGTGTTTCTGGACTGGTTCCTCATGTAGGTGCTCTTTTTTCATGCTAGTTCCCCGTTTTGAAAAAGCTATGCTGAAGTTTCTAGCATAATTTTCATGGCATTTTGAGTCATCAGTGGAAGTCCAGACTTGAAGAAACAGTGAGTAATTATGAAATACCTATTCCTGATTAATTTCTCATGTCAGTCCTCCAGTTTTGGAATCTCTGTCACAGGTTACACTAAATAAGAAAGGTGTTTTTTGCCAGAGTAAACATTCATGCATCACCAGCTAACCCAATGTTAATTGTTATGCTTCAAATTCATGTCATAATCAGTTTCCATGTGAAAACAAGCCCTAAGACTGATCCTCCATGTACCAGGCTTATAAAATAAATTAAAGGACTTTGGGAAGAAAAGTTCAAGTGTTCAGACTCCTAGCAGCTACAGTATCTCAGTATCCCAGTTCTCTTCTAGTAAATTCAACTGGTAAATGCACCCAGTTTGCTTTATAGAAACTTGTAGTGATTTTGAATCAAAATTAGATAATTGAATCAAAAATATTTTATGCCCACTCTGTTTAAGAACCTGACTTGTACTGACAAAAGTAAAGTGAAGTGCTTCTTTTTTGTAATAAATCTAAATAATTTTGGTCATGTTTCTTGCTGTGAACTGCATGTATCCAGGGAAATCCAGTTAAATTTTTTTCCCGCAAAGGGTATTTTCCAGTGCTTGTGGCAATAGGCATTCTGAATCTGGGACAGAGGGTTGTTCAAGTGAGAATTTTGGTTAACTGATATGTATTACACTACTGGATAACAGCCAAGACGCTGGAATCACAGATTTGAATTGCAGACTTTATGCGGGGGTTAAGAGTTCTTATTTTGTAGCAGTTTTCCTTGAAAGAGTTTAGTAAAAAGCACATCCTTTATAATATAGCCTGTCTGTCTGGGGCCTGGATTAAGGACGTCACCAGGAAACTTCCTAGCCTGGTACAGCCCTCAGACTATTACCTGTTAGTGCTCTTCCAAATGGGTAGCAATGAAGCTGCAACATGTAGTCCAAGGGCAATCAAAAGAGACTTCAAGGCCTTGGGACAATTGATACGGAAATCTGGAGCACAGGTTATTAATACGTGTCTGTGTCACTGCCACATTTGTGGGTTTTTTGATAATGGAATGGTCTACATGGCACAAGGCCTGCTGGCGTTGGATGGGATTCACCTTTCTCAAAGGAGGAAGTGGGTCTTTGCTCATGAGCTAGCAGGGCTCATTGGCAGAGCTTTAAACTAAGCTCAGAGGGGGAGGGGGATAATATCAGGCTTGCCTGGGACAGCCTATGGGCTGATACCCCAAGGTCAGTGGGACAAGGTACAAGTGAGGGCCCTCAGCCTTCTGCTCTGAGACATACTGGGTACACTGCAGCACACTTAAGGTCTTACGGAGATGAGACAGGAGCTCCTGAGGCAATAGGATCCAACAGGGAAACACCGATAAAATAGCTCAAAAGAATTAAGGGGTGTTGCTCTAAGAAGGTGATACAGCCAACAGCCCAGATGAAGTGCCTCTACACCAATGCACACAGCATGGGGAGCAAACAGGAGGAGCTGGAAGCCACTGTGCTGCTAGAAAGCTACGACCTAGTTGCCATTACTGAAACTCGGTGGGATGAATCCCATGACTGGATTGTGGCGATCAATGGCTACAGGCTGTTCAGAATGGACAGGCGAGGAAGGAGGGGTAGAGGGGTTGCCCGCTACATCAAGAAATGGTTAGACTGTGATGAGCTGTCTCTGAAGAATAGCCACAACCAGGTTGAAAGCTTATGGGTAAGAATTAGAGACTGAGGCAACAAAGGCAACCTTGTGTTTGGTGTTTACTACAGGCCACCCAATCAAGGGGAGCCATTGACGAAGCCTCCTTACTCCAGCTACAGGAGGCATCGTGCTTGCAGGCTCTCATTCTGCTGGGGAACTTCAACCACCCCGACATCTGCCGGAAAAATACCATGGCAAGCTGTAGGCAATCCAGGAGACTCCTAGAATGCATTGAGGATAACTTCTTAAGCCAGGTAATAGACAGCCCTAGCAGATGGAATGTGATACTGGACCTGTTGGTCACCTGGCAAATGATCTAATCAGTGATGTCAAGACTGGAGGCAGCCCGGGCTGCAGTGTTCGTGCACTAGTGGAGTTCATAGCCCTGAGGAAAATGGGCTTGTAAGAAAGATGGGGACATGATTTAGCAGGGCCTGTAGCAACAGGACAAGTGGTAGTGGTTTTAAACTAAAACAGGGTAGAGTTAGACTAGATATAAGGAAGAAATTTTTTACATTGAGGGTGGTGAAACACTGGAACAGATCATCCAGCGAGGGGTAGATCCTCCGTCCCTGGAAACATTCAAGGTCAGGTTGGATGGGGCTCTGAGCAACCTGATGCAGTTGAGGATGTCCTTGTACGTTGCAGGGGGGGTGGACTAGATGAACTTTAAAGGTCCCTTTGAGCCCAGACTCTTCTACGATTCTATTATGTTTCAGAAATTTGCAAAATCAGCAAAATTATGTAAATGCTGCACATTAAAAGAATTATCTTTGTAGTTGATGAATGAAGCCTTGTATATGTAGTGAATAAGTGTTACTACAGTTTCAAACAATACCAGTTTAATTGTGTTTCATAGGAAGAATGAGTCTGCTGCATGCGATTGTTTTTCTTTGTTCACAATGAAGGTATGATAATCTGATAATCATCAGATTATATCAATGATAATTAATGATTAATCATCAGATGATATCAATGAACTGATAATCAGCATGTGGCATTATGGGATCACAGTGAAGCACAGGTCTGTTTTCAGTCTCCTAAATCATGGTGTTGGCAGGACGCCTACAAATTAAGAAAGATCAGAGGCTGCAATTCTTCAAGAGGAAACTGATGGAGTGTGACAATATACCACTTCTTTGTGTTGTAAATTTTTCCCAAGATTGACATTGTACCAGAAAGTGTTTGCACTTCCCTGGTATGCCAGATTTTGGCGAGGTGATACCTGATGCTGCATTCTGAGAAGTGGTTTGGGAATTACCTGTTTGTGCTGGTCACGTGAGAAGTAATTGCATATGCCTTTGCCTAGCATAACTGTGTCTCTTGGTAAAGGAATCACAGAGGTAGATTCAGTGCTTTAGTATTTGACAGAAAATATCAGCTGCTTTAGGATCACTTAGGTTCACAAGTGTTAACTCAAGTTCTGCTTAAGACCCACGTTGTTTTCTATTCCGTCTATATCTATGTGAGTATTGACCGCTGAGATTGGGGAGTTAAATACGGCATGTCTTGCTACGACTCTCATGCAACACTTGCATGTAGCTGGGCATATAGGTGGTTTCAGAAACCAGGAAGGTTTTGTCATGCTGTGCTGGTGATCACCAGACTCCACTGAGCTTTTTGTCATTTCCTTATTGATTCCCAACTGTCAGTTTTACTTAGCCACTAATAATAGCCTTCCTCTCCTCTATGTTCTAGCTTCTGAAACTAGATAAATCATTAGTCATTTCCTCACTTAGAGCAGGAAGAACAGGTTAATTGCTTAATGATCCAGAAATTTTTATTTATTAAAATTCACATATGAGAGAAGCACAGCAAGGTTCACAGATTCCCTTTAATTGCCCATTTGTCCTGTTAAATCTGTAGATGCTTGCAAATACCACACCGTACTGATGCTCAGTTTCCATGCTACTTTATAGCAAACCTAAGTAATATGAAAAAAAGATTTTAAAAAGGGATAGCTTTTTACTAGCTGATGAAAACAGATTCTACTGTCTAATTAGACAATCTTTACTTCTGATAAACTGCATAAAATAATACTGCTTAAAACTTGTAAGCAGGTCTGGGTAAGACCTGCATTCTTACTCAGTGTTGCTAATGTCCCAGAAAATTTTGGGACCAAGTTATGGAACATATTTCCTGTCAAACTGTTAAAAATTGTTTCAAAGGAATGAGGGGGAGAAAGTGAGGGCAAACTATATATGAATAGTGGCCTTGATTGATGAAATTGCAAGCAACTAACTCAAGGTCAGATTCAGCTCTCAAGACACCACTTCAACATACTGTTGAAATTCTTGCAGTAGCTAGGTTTTTGTCACAGTCCCACTCTATGATTGTGTGAAAATGTCAGCTTTTTCTTTAAAAGTCCTAGCTCATATGCTTTGGGGAAGAAAATTTAAGAAATTAATCTTTAAAGGGCCAAACAAAGAAATGAAAGTATCCTGCTTGATAGTGTTTGTTAAAATACGGCAACTCATTGTAAGAGCTGGTTTGGTTCATGATTTTTTTAACACAGTTGTAATATTGGAGTTTATAACTTCACATAGTAACTTTATAAGTTACTTTTCCCATAGAAGTGACAACACAATTTGTTCATTGCAATTCTTTTTTTTTCTTTTTTTTTTTTTTTTTCCCCAGCAGAGCAGGAAGGCAATGGGCAGAGAAAAGAAGAAAGCATTTCAGTTTCATGTGTGAATATTTAAGTTGCTGCAGAAGTAGACTTAGCTGTATTAATTTCCAAGGAATGGTAATTTACCCATTAATCTGGAAATGATCCATTTCTAGAAAGGAACATTCGTCTTTATATATAAATGCATGGCTATTTGCAAGGAAGTGGTGATCAATTTTGTAGCAACATGCTAGAGCATATTTAATTACTTTATTTCAAGTTAGATGGAATTGGCATACAGAATAATATACCAGAGTGACCCTGAAATACTTGTAGTCATCTATACTGTGCTTTGTAAAGGAAAACTGTTGAATCAAGCATATGTGGAACACAGAACCGAATTCTTGTAAATTTGAATAGCTCTGTAGATACCAGTTAAGTTTCTCTGGATTTAAACTGTTATAACTGGAAACAGACTTCGTCCAAGAATCTTTTTGAAAGTGTACAGACTCCTGACTTTCACTGAAAATAATAGGCAGTATTGTCTGCCTATTTCTTTAACAGACTGCTTTACTGGATCTGAGAGGAATGGAGAATGAATCATCAGATAATTTTCTTACCGTATTCAGATCTTCTTTACTGGTGTGTTTCATATGTATACTATGTATATGTTCTAATGATATTAAGTGGAAACTTTCTGTTTCTCTACTATTGTATGCTTTGAAGACCACATGTTGTTGAGCTTGCTGCTAGGATGGGGTGTGGGGTTTTTTTCTGCACCCATGGAGTTAGAAGACTTTCCTGGAAGAACATATACTTGCATAAATCTTCTTTGTGATGCCATTTGTCTTCAAATGGATTTAGCTGCCAGAGGGTGGAGCACAGTATAGGAAGAGATTTTAACCAGGTGTCAGGTCAGCATCTGACCCTGGAATAACACATGACCTTTACTGCCATTTACCTCTTCTCTTTAGCACTTGGACAATTTTTATAGTAAGATAATGGAATTGTGCATCTCTTGCTATGTATAACACTTGTTACAATGAGGGCTGATTTCAGTTGGGCTCTCCAGGTGCTAGTATAATTCAGACTGCTAACATGAACAAACTTGAAGTAAAAAAAAAAAAATGTTCCCTGTCCTGCAGTAAAAATCTTGCTTGTGGTTTTGACAAAAGATTCATTGATCCCAAAAGTGCAACAAATGTCAGTACTGAAAAGTTCCATATTTGGATCAAAATCTAAAATTTATGTTTTCATAAGGCTATGTTGTAAAGAATCTGATTAACCTTGACTGACATACTGCTGCTCATTTAGAATAATTTATATATCACTGACAAGAATATTTATGCAAACGTTTGCTTATTGTGAGAATTATGTTCTCCAGAAGTCCTTAATAAAACATGGTGTACTTCCTTTGAAGTGGGATTGATCATATCTGGAATTAAAGTATACAATCACATAGCTATAAATAAAAAGAACATCTTTGTGTGTTACTGATATACTGAACTTTGAGATATTCCTTGGTAAAGGTGTAGAATATATAAAAAACTGTTGTTGAAGTATGATGCCTGAAAAGCAAATGTCCTGTCACTGGATGCTCTTGTAGACAAATAGTTTTCTTACAGGAGACAGCAGATAAAACCTATATTTGAATTTCTGTAAAATTAGTTGCATACTAATCTTTCTTCAGTAATGCACTTTGAGCATCTGTGGCCTTCTGAGCTGTGAACTTTTTGTTTTAAATTGTGACAAGAAATTTTAGTGGTGGAGTGTAAGAGAAATGATAAAAGGACATGTGTATGAGAAGTCAAATATGACTGGCTGTATCGCACTATGCTTGCTTCCCTAAAATATTAAACATCAACAATAGTTCATGGATGAAACTAAACATACTGTTGGAGTCCTGAAAACAAAGTCAATGGAGACATATTTGTCAGTTCCAGTGAGTCAGGATCATAACTGAAGTGGTTTTGACCTACAAGTTTTGCAATTAGCTCATTTTCATTCTCATTTGTCTTCAGGCTTCAGGATCTTGATGAATCCAGTGTTTGGGTTACATCAGCACAGGTAGCAGTAGCAGCTAATAACCTGAAAGTCTTGATAGGAGGAACAAGAATTTTCGGAAAGTTCAGGAGAAAAAAGTTACTTTTACTTTTTCAAAGTTTGGAAAAATAACTCGTATTGCTGCCAAAACATTTTTACAGTCCTGCGTACTGGTACTAAAACCGAAGGGTTTCAGCAGTCAAACAGGAAAGTTACGTGCTGCAGCGCTCTGATAGAAGCACTCCTCTTTTCAGCAAGGGACAGTATATTTGCCTAATGGTTGTTGTTGCTGTCTGGAAGCTGTTGAAGATATTTTATACCACTTGAGAACTTGCCCCAGAGGGAGGTAATCAAGCCAGAGGTGTAACTGCTGAAAATCTAACCATATATTTGATTGAATTTATTATTTATACATGGGTTTTTTTGCTGCTGTTTGTTTCGTTGAATTTGCTGTTGATTTTTTTAAGAAAAGATCAAGATATCCTTTAGATAGTTTATATAAGGTGTTTTTTGATGGAAATTACTTTTGCCTTTGACCAAACCAAATGACAATTCAGCGCATCAGTTCCTCCATATTGGTTTGGGCTTTTGTTTTTTAGGTAATAAATTGTAGCATTAATAATAATTAGCTCTCTTGCTTTAGTTTAAATGGGTCTGGACCTATAGATTTCTTTATATAGGATAGCTTTTGACCAATGTACTAGTCTAACAAGAAGTCTGCATACTGGGGAAGAAACATGTGAGTAAAAAACAATGGTGATGAGCATTGTGTTGTTTTCTGGCAAAATGTGAGGTATTAATTTCCATGCTACATGCCAGCTTATGCAGAATTGGAATAATA
The DNA here is from genome assembly GCF_030867145.1 of Opisthocomus hoazin. Lineage (NCBI taxonomy): Eukaryota > Metazoa > Chordata > Aves > Opisthocomiformes > Opisthocomidae > Opisthocomus > Opisthocomus hoazin. The sequence goes on from NC_134427.1 coordinate 12,996,255, forward strand.
ATTTCAAAAAATGTAAACACAACTGAATGGACATCTTTCTGCAAGATAGCTGTAAGCCATAGGTATTATCACATGAAAATGCAGAAGAGGAAACATCATCAATGAACTGATGAATGATATCCAATTCAGATAGCTTTTTAACTCCCTAATATCTTCATTGCTATGTGTCTATATACATCTCACTGCCCTCTCTTTGAAGTGCAAGATTCTCATTTAGTTTGTTTTTGTCTTTCAGGAAGGAGTGGTAAAGTTCCTCAATGCTATAGCACCTCAACATGTTATTCTCAGAGCTTCACCTGTGGGACTTAGTTATCTATTTGTAAACTCCCATACCTGACTGGCAGAGAGCAACAGACTGATTCCAGTCAGTGACTCTGCAATAATGGGCACAGGATTACACTGTGACACTGTGAGCCACTCTCTGGTTCCTGAATTGGCCGTGCCACCAATACAGGATCTGTAATGAATCTATACAAAGAACAGGAAAACTTCACTGCTTCTGGGCGTAAATCTACTGTTTGCCTAACATAATCTGCCCAACTTCTGCTACTATGTGTAGAAGGGCATGTAGTCTCTGTGGCTGCTGCTTTCCATTCCCTACAGGTTGTTGTCTGTATCATGAGAGCCTCTAGGAGTTTATTCACATACAGAGATCCATTTGCTAAACTCTTTATAAACCCAGAATTGATCCCTGCTCATCTGAATTTACAGTCAAGGTTTGTACTCCTCTGCGCCACTGTATTGGGCACAATGTGCTGTGTAATGCTGATTCTCTCACTATATTGATTCCCTCCCTTCAAAACTAAAATTCCATTTGTTTTCTTTTTCTTTCTTTTTGGCAGTTAATGTGAATAAATATCAACATCCACTACCATTAGCAGTTCTTTCTTCAATTAAATTTAAATGTGATCTACAACATGCCTCAAGTCTTTGGATAGCAGATATTATTGTTCACAAAGTATAATTTTTCACATCCATCTTCTTGATTTTCATGACAGTGTTGGTGCAAGTACTTGCACAATGCTTAGCAAGAGATATAGAAAAAAGGATACATTTCTTTTTCCATTTTCCAAGAAAAGTGGCTTTGCCAATGGCCTGATACAAAGTATGTTGACATCTGTGGCAATCTTTCCGTGTATCTTAAGTAGTCTTTGTTCTGGGTCCTGAAACAAGAGAGTGATGCAGCTTGAGAACTACAATGGTGTAATTAGGAAAAGACAATTGTAGCCAGGTATATTACGTTTCCATAAACTAGCATAAATAGATCCTGCTAGTTTGGCAAGGAAGAGAAAGAATGGGCTATCATGAGGAATAAGGCTAGGTAATAAGACTCTGCTGCTGTATTATGTATCTTTTTACAAACAGTTTGCTCCGTGTACATGTTTTGTCCTACTGTTATCCAAGTCCAGTATTTAGGGTACTCATTGAATCTGATTGAGAAGAACTACTTTTGGCAAGGATTAATTCTGTCCAGTAGCAGGAAGTGAAGTAGGTCAGCTAAGGCTGCTTTACATGATTTTGCTTTGCCAAATTACCTATGGCAGAGCCAGTAACCTGTAATGGAGATATCAGTCCCTTGTGTTGTGGTAATTACATACTGGAACTCTTCAAAAGAACTTTAGGAACACATATAATACAATATGCATCAGCAACTTTACCACAAAGGATAAAAGCAGCAAAATAATTACATTCACTTTTTATTGGGTTATCCTGAATACTCTGTTAAAGAATAAAATCCAGGTATGCTTTGAAGGAACAAAGGAAAGAGAGCATGAAAAAGCATATCTCTGTTTGCAGCTTTACTTTGGGGAAATCTAATTCTTGTTTGTTTAGATTTACTGTAAGAAAAGACCTTGAAAATGAGACAATCTTTGTTCTGGTAGTCCTATTTAATCCATACATGACTGGATTGAGATAAGTCTTGTACCTCATTGATTTATAGACTTCCTCCTCTGTCCTTGTCACTTCTAAAGAGGAAAGACTTTTCCTCTGTACAGAGAATAGGTAGCTGTATAAGTGCAAACTTGAAAAATCACATCGAACTGTAGGGCCTCTCATGTCACTGTCAGGAAGATTTTCAGTTTCGTTTTGTAAACTGCATCCTATTTTCCACAGATTTTGGATAGGCGATGTTCACTGAAAAGTGGCACAATCACAAGCCTAATGCAAGGAGAGGATGAGGTAGATGTGGGCCACTATCTTGTTATGATTTATTGAAATCACGTAATATTTATATTTTTACACCTTACTTCTTTGTATACAGCTTTCAGGTACTAGATTTGGGTCAGAAAAATATACTGTTAGCCGCAGAGATCTCATTGTAATGAGATCCCTTGGCCACCACTAGGATTGCAATAGGCTGACTTCAGACTACTATTCCTACAGTGTATAGCAATGGCTATATTCCTGTTATTTTCCATTCCCATCAGAAGAACTGGTTTTATACTGGGGGGATAAGTGACCAAGATCCCTAGAGCCCTAAGGGTCAGGTTGCATGCCAAACTTGTCTTCATCACTGCTGAGCACAACACTGGATTGTACCTACCAGGAAGCCACACCGTATAATGTGAAACACCCTCTGCCAGCTGTTCAATGGTGAATCAGGAGCAGAGAGAGCAAGATAGTACAGCAGTCAGGATTTTTTTCCTTCCTTTCTGTACCCTGGGCTTTCGCATCAGGCGCTTGCTTGAAAGCTGGAGTTTATAAGACCTTCAATATATAAACCAACCACCCTGTTGGGAAGTGACTTTTGTGAGGAACAAAATCTTCCAACAGATGAAAATCAGAAAACCTTTGCTGGGCCAGCTTTCACTAAGTCTGGTTTGGGAGACCGAACAGCTCTTTTTGAGAGAAGAATTGAAAAATGTGGGCTTTCTTCCAGCCTTACAAAAGGGCGGAAGGACTATTATCGACTACTTGCTTTTAGTCATTGCCGTAAGGACAACCAAAATAAATGTCTCACAATGTGTTTCCGTACATTGGTACTTACCTATTCACATAGCAACAGGCAGGAGGAGAGCTGTATTTTATTTTCATGTGTCTATTATTTAAACTTAGCCAAATTAAGGTGAAATCAGTAAATCAGGGTAGAAATTTTGACTCAGCTTGCTTAGCAATATCAGTTCTGAAATAGAAAAAAGGAATAATATGTCTTTCTAGTTCTGAGCCTGTGTAAAGTCCTATGCTTATTTAATTCTAGCCAATGTTCCTGTTTATCATAAGCTCATAATGGACTTTGAAAATAATTTAGGGAACTTTGTTTTTTAACAGCCGTTACATTTATATAGTGAAATGTTGTTGCTGAGTTCTAGTTTACCTTTGCATTTGCTCTGCCATTGCCTTTCTTTAGTCTAGGCTTTTCTGCTGCCCTCAGAATAAGCCTTTCCACTTCAGAAGTGGATGCATTCAGAGATTGTTCTTTATTAGCTACATTCAGTCTCTGTGTTACATCCAATTATTAGTAGACATATTAACTCCAATATGTATTTATTTGTGTAAGAAATAGGAAGCTCTTAGTTGTCATTCTAGGAAATTCTTAATAATGAAATCTTGCTTTAATGCCACAGTGAAGGAAATCAATGTCTTGGATGTAGCTTTGAAAGTGGCGAGAATTACATGCAGAAAATTAGAGAAACACATGAAAAGTCAGCCTTCTCTTTCCACTTTTTAAGCAGTAGCAGAATAGGAATTAAGATATGGGTATCATTCTCAGCTTCTCTTGAACTAGCCTCTAATTTTCCTAAATCAAACTTGAAATAAACACACATTTATGCCTCTTATTTTTAAAATCCAATATTTTCCATATTGATTTTGAGTGAAGTGAAAAGTGTGTGGTTGCTTTGATCTCTGTGGATACATCAAAGAATGTTGCATCCAAGTAAATTTTCTACCTGCCAGTGTCAGTAAAGAAAAAGAAATCTCATATTATTTAGTGGGAAAGATAAACTGATGTGGTTTATAATGCTGCATATGTTTTAGTGTTCCAAGGTTATATTCTGTAGCATTAGGTTATAACTGTAGACAGCAGTGAATACATTTTCTTGGTTTTGAACTTCAGTCTTAGGGGAAGGAAGCTGAGATTGTTTTCTTGTCCAATAAGAGCAACACAAATGAAATTCTGCCATAGTATTTGGTCCAGTAAATGAAAGAGGCATCAGAAAGATAGATTGTGAAAAGAAAAGGTGTAGTTATCCCAAATCCAAAGACAGAGTCTGGGTTAAACAGGAGGTTTTCCTTTCATAGAAGACTGTGACTTGAAGCATAGGAAGTTCCATCTGAACATGAGGAGGAACTTCTTCCCTCTGAGGGTGACGGAGCACTGGAACAGGCTGCCCAGGGAAGTTGTGGAGTCTCCTTCTCTGGAGATATTCAAGACCCACCTGGACAAGGTCCTGTGCAGCCTACTGTAGGAGACCCTGCTTTGGCAGGGGGTTGGACTAGATGACCCACAGAGGTCCCTTCCAACCCCTACCATTCTGTGATTCTGTGACTTGAGAAGCTTATGTACGTATATTACATTGAAGTTCATAGTGAACAGTAGAAGTGGGGAAGCGACCTTCATGATGCCCTACAAAGACATTTGATGCTTGTTAATCATACTATGTATAGCAAAGTTATAGACATGATGCTTAAGCAAGGGAGGAAGCATAATTAATGGAAACAAGTGCATTTGTGACATGAACAGCAAATACTGGCCAGCTCTCTTCTAAAAGGATTAACCTGACTTTCCCCCTAACACTGCATTTTGGCTTGGAAATGGAAGGGGCAGTTCTGCAGTGATTTGTGATGCAGAATTTTTGATTGAACTTTAGCAAGATGAGAAAATTTGAGGAGTTTATTTTCGCTACACCACAGGTAATGCTAGGAACACATGTATTTTAAAGTTTATTATCTTGATATTCATAAAAAGGAAGTCTTTAAAACCAATTGCATATTATTTTGAAGCAAATAATATTTTGCAAACATTTAGATTAGGGATGATTTTCCTCAGTTTTAGAACTATGTTCCTTTAGGGAGAGGAAGGAAAAAGTAGACAAGAGGATAAAATTATGGTTGCAAACTATTTTTAGTGGAGAAATTTAAGGTATTTAAGGAAAATAATTTAATCTCAAACTGAAATTTCATCAATGAGAAGGACTGAGGTTGGCATTATTCGTGAAGATTTTTCTAGCAGCAGAGCCATTGTTTTAACTCCCTAGATAGATACAGGATTGTATAAGCACAGTGTGTTGCATTCTGAATGTTACCAGAAGGTATCACAGAAAACACTGTTCCTGACTCACTGAAAAACCAAAGTCACTTAGCACACGCAGGAGTGACTAATACTACTAGCAGTGACAGTAGTGCTGTGAACTCTTGAGAAGGAAAAACTGCGGGAAGGTTGACTGTATTTTATGCTCTTATATCTTAGAATAGATCTGAATTTTATCTGGAGAATATTGTCATCATCTTCTGGCTGGGAAGAATATTGACATTCTTCTTGTTTCCCCCCTTTTTCCTGTAGTCAAAAGTCTAAAAAACTACAGTTCTTGCCTGGTTTACATCAGTATGGATGTTTTGATAATGTACTGAATTTGATGGCAAATTCCATATATTAGCTGGCATGTTGAGTTTGAGATTTTCTAACTAAAACCAGACAAACCAAAAAAATAGTTTTCAAAGTTTAGCCTTATTTGCTTCTTAGATCCTGTGGAATGTCATATATCTTGTTCTCGACTTCACTAGAGTTGTTTGGATATTTAAAAAAAAGAAAACTTTCCCTTTTTCCTACATACTAAATCTTGATACTTGTTTCACTGAGATCAGCTGAATTTAGGCACTGGTCAGGAGACGTGGTAGTACCAATTGTCATGGTGAATGTGCGAACCCCGATGAAATGTGAATGGAGGGAAGTAAACATCAGTGTTTTTTTCTACATGTTATCAGATAGCACTTCTATTAAGAAATATGCTAAACATGTAAGTATGTTAGCTATATGGATGACATTTGTGTGTTTTTTTGGGAGATCAGGCCACTTTGATCTTGGTTCCCAACCAGTATCTCATTTGGGAACACTGGGAAACAGTAGACAGAACTATTTCCTAGATTTTGTTCTTGCAATCTCAGAATAGGCTTACAGAGCAATTTTGAAAACAGATTGCAATGCATAGCATCTTTAGCATAGAGAACTTGCTAAATTAGCTACTAGTTATAATAGTGTAGCCATGGCAACAAGGAGTTTAGTGGACTAGATCTCTGAACTTAGGCAGGTTTTGTGGCCTGTGTTGACTCTAATGCTACCATAGCAACATTCCTGTCTGCAGCAAAGATAGCTTCTTTAAAGCCAGCACAAGTATGTCTACACAAATTGTCATTATGCCTTTGTATTTCATAATAGACACACTCTTGCAGGTAGTAGATGTCCAACAGCCTTGAGAAGTGAGTCTGAAGCCAGATCTTTCTGGTTCACTACATCATTTGGTAACCAACTAAGTTAGTTGCCAGAATAGGGAAAGGAAACTTAGCTGGCGTAGGTGTGCATGGAGATAATTTTGACCAGACTAAAAACATGTTCTATTTTTATTGATGAATACTAGTTTTTACAGTGAAAAACACTGCTTGAATTTGTTGTTCTCCTTCAGTAGATTGTATTGAATCTACTGACAAATCCTCAGGTTACGGTTCTACACTTGTAAACTCCGGTGTTCATATATAGTTTGCAGAATATCTAGGTTAGAAGACAACTTAAGAAAAGCAAGAAAATTTGGCTCTGTAAGTAAAAATGCCACTTGCTTAAAATAAGTCCTGGAGCGTAGAAGACAACAGAATTTTATCTGAAACACACCTGGATTTCCTAGTGACCAATATACTGCTTGAAATCTTATAACTATTGCAAGAACAAATGGTGCAATTGTCACAAACATTAGAATCATAAAATCGTAGAATAGTTTGCATTGGAATGGACCTTTTAAGGTCATCTAGTCCAACCCACCTGCAATGAGCAGGGACATCTTCAACTAGATCAGGTTACTCAGAGCCCCGTCCAACCTGTTCTTGAATGTTTCCAGGGAAGGAGGATCTACCACCTCTCTGACAACCTTTTCCAGTGTATAATAACAGTAAATGAAAAGATTTAATCACATCTTTTGAGTTTGCAGGTTATAGAAGTTTGAACTGTGGTTTTCTTAGCCTCAGCTGGGATATTGAATTTATTTATAGTAGGTAGAGAAGTAGGAACAGCAGCCGCCTCATTCCTCTTCTGAAGCCTATACTATTGCACTGCAGTCTAGCTGGAAGTGATTCTCATGGCCTCTCAGCAGTCACAGCTTGTTGAAACTCAGAGTGTGTTATGATTTCATTTTCTAGAGTCACTTGTACATCACAGTAATGTTCTTTATCTTGTATTCTCTGCTAATGCAATGCTGGGGTCATTCCAAAGTATGTAACACTGAATACAACACAACCTGAATGCCTTCTGCTAAATTCATCTTCTACAACATCAGTTGATTTCCAAGTGCTTCAAGGTTGGCCTTCATCATGAGGATTCTGAGACAGAAAAGTTTTTATGATTACCATGTTTTGAATGTTGAGATTTGGAGTGGGAATGTTGGCTATTTCTCATTTTCAGACATGGTGGTATCTACTGAATTTGAAATCTGAGTGTCTTATCAGTCTGTGGCAAAGTATACCCATGAAGAGAAAAAACTTCCGTGCAAGGATCCAAAATCATACCTGGCACCAAGAAGTTGGGCTCTTGTCCTCTGTTATGCAATTTTGTAATGTAATACATGACAAATTGATTACCTGACATCAGATCTAGCTGACCTAGCTGATAACTGGCCTTCAGCCCTCTGAAAGAAACTTGGTTCATACATGCCACAGAAACTTGCATCTTCTGTATAAGTGTTGTGGTTTACCCTGGCTGCACGCCAGATGCCCACCAAAGCTGCTCGATCATGCACCTTCCTCCACTGGACAGGGGAGGAAAAATAAGATGAAAGTCTTGTGGGTCAAGATAAGGACAGGAAGAGATCACTTGCCAATTATCATCAAGGGAAAAACAGATTGAACTTGGGGAAATCTTTAATATATCACAAATCAGATCGGAGTAAGATAATGCAAAATAAACCAAATTTTAAAATGCCTTCCCCCCTCTCCCCAAATTCCTTCTTCCCAAGCTTAACTTCACTCTCATATTCTTTTCTCTGTCTCCTTCCTCTGAGCAATGCAGGAGGATAGGGAAAGGGGCCTTCTGTCAGTTCATCACACATTGTCTGTGCTGTTCCTTCATTCTCAGGGGAAGGACTTCTCACACTCATTGCCTGCTCCAGCGTGGGGTCCTTCCCAGGGGAGACGGTTCTCCACAAACTTCTCCAATGTGAGTCCTTCCCCGCTTCATGAACTGCTTCAGCATGGGTCCTTTCCATGGGGTGCAGTCGTTCAGGAACAGACTGCTCCAACATGGGTCCCCCACGGGGTCACAAGTCCTGCCAGCAAACCTGCTTCAGTGTGGGCTCCTCTCTTTCCACTGATCCACAGGTTCTCCCAGAAGCCTGCTCCAGTGCGAGCTCCCACAGGGTCACAGCCTCCTTCGGGCATCTACTTGCTCTGGCATGGGGTCCTACCCGGGCTGTGGGTGGAAGCAGATCTGCTCCACTGTGGATCTCCATGGGCTGCAGGGGAACAGCCTGCTTCACCATGGTCTTCACCACAAGCTGCAAGGAAACCTCTACTCCGGCACCTAGAGCACCTCCTCCCCCTCCTTCTTCACTAACCTTGGTGTCTGCAGAGTTCTCACTCCCCTCTCCTGCTGGGAAATGCCCTTACGCAGGTTGTTTTTTTCCTTCTTAAACACGTTGCCACAGAGGCACTACGACTGTTGCTGGTTGGCTTGGTCTTCCCAAGTGGTGGGTCTGCCTTGGAGCCAGCTGGCATTGGCTCTATCAGACATAGGGCAACCTTCTAGCAGCCTCTCACAGAAGCTACCCCTGTAGCCCCCCTGCTACCAAAAGCTTGCCATGCAAACCCGGTACAATAAGTGAGGTCACTATATTCTTCCAGGATACAAGACAAAAGGAAATGAATGAAGGCATGACTCCTGAGACAGCCTATCTGGAGATTTATGGAGTGGCAGAACACAATCTGTAAGTGCAATTATTTTTCTTTTTGAAGAGCTTGCTTTCTCTTTGCATTTGCAAATAGTCACAGAAAGTATCTTCAGCATGAAACAAAATTTATGTCAATATATTCTGCAAATGGAATTAGAATACAGGAATTGTAATTTTGAAAGACATTTTAATTATTGAAGAAAAGATTACAATAATAAAAGTTAGCAAAAATGTATCATGCTAACAGTTGTTCATTATTGAAGTATGAATGACCAGCTAGGAAAGTAAGTAGCATTTGAAACATGTTATGTTCTGAGAAGAGAATTAAAACGCTGTTGAATTTAATCAGAAGAAAAAGGTAATATGAGACTGTTAAGAACTATTATGAATTTTAGAGTAACATGTGATCTTGGAGGCCTGAGGGGCAAATTGACAATTAAAACTAAAAAAGACTAATTAGTGTTTTATTATGGCAAACTTATTTTATATGACAGAGTTTCAAATTATCATCTGATACTCCGTGCCAAGGATAGATGTTTGAACATGATTAAAATCATGTGCAAGTTGGTTAAGAAAAGTAGCCAGGAATATTAAAGGATTTTTCTGGCAGCTTTCCTTTCTGCTGTATGTAAACAATTCGTCTGCGCGATGGCTCTACATCTTATTATTGCTTCTGGCGCCAGAAGTGTCCTTGTGTTGCTTTTAACCGTACTCCTCTGTACTGAGAAGTCTTTTCATTTGTTACAGAACAGAAGATGTGGCATATTTTCATTTGTTCTCTTTTAGAAATGTTTTTAAAAGCTTTAAGGCTATGCATTGTGTATATGGTTTTAAGTGATGGCACTATGTCAAGAATACACTGTTGTGCAGAACCTAAGTGAGAAAAATTACGCCTATATGTTGAAGGCTAGTTTTAAAGATGTTCCCACTTCTATTCATTATTCAGATATGTCACATTTCCATGTGAAAATGTCTAGATTTCCTCAATATGTGAGGAATGAAGGTGTTATAATATACATCTTTACGCATTTTTTATTTTTATTGCATTTATTTATTTTCACAACATTACTGCTCTGTCATTGTCATGTCAATTTGCAGCATAGAAACACTTCAAAATGGTTCCCAGTAACACAACAACATTCCTTACTGCACAGATCTAGAATTAGGAACTGTGGTGTATGACAGAGAAACTCTGAAAGTGGATTAAGTTTTAAAATGTGACTCCCCTTAAATATAGAAAACTAAAAATACATTTGTTTGCCATCCGGTCTCCTGTTTGCAAATGGGTCATTTTGTGCTGTGGTCTTATTGTGACAGAGATTACATCTTTATAGTTTTCTAATGTTTTTTCTTAGTTGAATAAGATGTGATTTACTGAAACCAGGGATTTAGTACTAGTTCCAAAAATGTATACATTGCTCTGAAATATTCCTGAACTTTGGCATTAGGCTCTTATACAAGAAGTTATTAAGCTTAGTGGAACTACTTGTGCTCAAACCTGAATATGTTGTAGTGTATGGTTTAGGGCTGGAGGTCATAGGTTAGACACCAGGATGAAGCACTGTTAATATTACTTTTTGGTTATCTTCCACCCTGGAATGGAACTTTCCATAAAGAAATTGCTTAAAATAATGTGACATAGTTAGTGCTGCCTTGGGAAAAATAAGGCATTGGCTTGAAATTTCTTTATAGAAGTGGTAAAGCTTTTTGTGTTGAAAAAATGAAAAGTACTGCAGAAATTCATATCTTCAATTTAATTTGTCTTTTCCATTTTCATTTATTTTCAATGAACACTCTACTTGCTATGAAGGAATTGTTTTTCTTAAATAATTGAATATAGTATTTGTTAATTTTGTATGGATTTAATAAAAATAAAATTCTATGTAACTGGAGGGTTTTGTGAACTGCAACAAGGTATTTATTTCTCTGTCATTGTTTCCATTATAAGCCATGTAGAATATATTTTAATTTGTTTCTTTGCCACCTTTGTAATTATTTTCCTCTATTTCCTATTACTTATGTTATCCATATAGAAGTTTTGTGGAGTTCTTGTATAAAGCTGTGTCATCTTTTAGAAGTCTTCCTTCATCAAATTCTATTGAAGGGCAAAAATTTTATTTCTGAGTGTTTTCCAAGTTTTAAAAAAGCTACTGATTTACTTGCAATCCTCTGACATATTGCAAAGAAACAAGATGAAATGAAAATCTGCAAACTAAGTCTTCATTTAACAAAGCACAAGTTTTAAAAATAGAAGTGAAGGGAGTATATTAGTAGGTTTCAATGCAAAATTGAAAAGACAGTGAAGATGCAACACAGCTAAACTTGTTTATTCAATTACTAAGAATCTGTGTATGAAATGTATTCTAAGATCTAGAAAATGGACAACATTTTATGGACTTTGAATTGGGTATCTGGAGAAATTATACCGCGTGTAATGAGATACTTTGGTTAATTTTCTGGTTCTTGGTCCTACACTATTTGCTTGATAATCATACATACATACAATGTAATTGCATTACTTATCTTTTCCTAGAGATGAAGTAATTCAGCTGCATTTCTGTGGCTTCTAATTATACCTCTGGAATTAGATATTTAGATTGTGTAGCAGCAGTAGAACAAACAGTAGGAAAAATTATAATACTTACATTTTTCAATGCTGCACTACTATGGCTAGGCACTGTTTCCCGAGCTTCTTATTTTTAATTAAAAAAAATAAATCAGCATCATTATATTCCATGATTTGTCTTTTAAAACAAATCAAATAAAGTAGTTGCTGCTAATACTTACGTGATTAAGTGAAGGCTGGAACTGACAAGCAGTTTCAGAGAGTGAAACAAGCTACAGAGCATCAGAGACTGATAGAAGACAGGAAAAAGCTCTAATATTGGTATTAGAAAGAATTGTTCCTGGATGTAGAAAAGGAACTAAAATGAAAGATGGTCCCATTGTGTTCCAAACTTCAGTGAACTGAGGAGAGTTTAAAAAACAGACAGAACTGTTGAATCAGTAAAAGCAGTTTGTTACTGTTCATTTTATTGATTCACTCTGAAGACATTTCTTTCTTCTGGTATTTTGATTTGAGGTAATTCCTCTTTACAGTCTATAAGGAAAGGTAATTTGAGGTTCTAGGAACTCCTTTCTTTTTGTGGTGATGTAGATGCGTTGACTAACTACCAAGTACACAGCAGCTGTCAGCTTGTTCTTATCATCTCACCAGATGTAGACTCCTGGGTGAGGAGGAAAAGGGAACATTGTTCCTATACTTCTTTTTCCTTCTATGCAATGAAAGAAGGCAAGACATCTTAATGGATCTGAAAGAACAGGTCCGAGCTTCATTGTTATGTGGATAAAGAGCTCAAGGACTGCATATAGTTTAGGATCTGGCTAAGTAGCAGTGCAAATTTACCTGGACTGGACTGCTTCAGATACCACTGAGAGCTAACATTATGTCTAAGATGTCTAAGGTTGATGACTATGTTATGCTGCTTGTTATATTACACAGATAAAGAAGAAAGCAAAACTTCTTTTAGAAGTTTAATAATACGATGATTCTAGGACATATTGAAGCAAGAAACTTAGAAGTGCATCCAGTGAAAAGGAGAAGCATATTATTGCAACAATTGATTTTGGTTTTGTTGAACAGAAATGTCAAAAAAAATCCAAAACCAAAATAAAATAAACACCAGACTACAAGGGATCAAATCACAGGGTCCCTTGAGACCTAGAAATTGGCGTGTCAGCCACTGATGTGAAAGGCACAGGTTTGCTTGTAGGATTGATGTCATGTTCCTATTCCATCTGAGTTCTCTCCGTCTAAGAAGCGTCTGTGATCCTTTGTTCAGGAGACTTCCCTGAACTGGTCTTTCCCCTGAGAAAAGCTACCAAAGTTGATCATGTCAAGGAAATGACATAGCTCTTTTTAACATAATTTAGGAGCAAGTTTGCCCTACATAATAGACACATAACGATTCCTCCAGACACTTAGCAAGGTTAGTTTAACTGCTAGAAGAAATAAAAGACTGTCTGACCAATCTGAATTTTTCAAGTCTGAATGTTGGAGTTCTGTTTGTCCAGATCAATTGCTTGGGTTAAAATTACAGCGAAGTACTCATTTTCTGGCCCACTTATTCCTGTCTGTTGCTTTTAAGGCAAATTTAAATGCTTTCTGTTTAAAATAAAATGCTGGTCTTCTATTTCCTTACAGATTCATGAACCCACCACATTTAATGATTTAGCGATAGAGAGGTATTCTATTACTTTCAGTGTTGAGCCAGTCTTGAAGCTTTTGCTAAATAGCCATTGGATATACATGTTGTCCACATCTGCATATGCTGTGCAATTCCACAGTACGTTAGCTACATTCTACAGGTATGTCAGCTATCCATCCCATACAGTACAAATTCAGTCTGCATTGGCACTGAAGGCTCAATTCAAGACCTGTGGAACTTACACCCTGTATTGAATCAATACATTAAAGGGTTTAAAATTTCATTCTTGATCATAAGGTTCAATACAAAAAGGATAAGCAGATACCAAGGAAGCTCATGTAACTCTATATTGTCTGTTATCTGAGGAGAGTGGACAGGTAGAAAGGCCAATGTATCCCTTGTTTTAAATGGATATGCTTAGGGCTCATCCTATTTATAGTTGCATCTAAAGCAATGGATAGTAACAACAGAGAATTCCCACAGTATTATGTGCAATAGAGGTATTTTATAGATATTTCTTGGCAATGAACTGTTCAGTTCGTTCTGTTGTACGAGTTTGTACCCTAGGTTAGATATGCCATGACAATAGAAAATAGCAATTGTGTTGTTGAAATGTCACACATTTTAATTATCATGGGAAGTTCAATAACAATTTTCTCTGCACTGGTGAGATGCATCTAGATGGAGTTTTCCAGTGTGAATAGCTTCAGTAATCGAGAGAAGTTCTGAGTTATTGGTGCATTCGTGTCTCAGAAATGATTAATATTCCAACATTGCTTTTTTCACTCACACTTTGATTTAGTTTCTATTTGTGTTATGTATGTGTGTTTCTCAGAATGATGCAAACTTTTTCCTTGAGTCTAAAACTACAGCTTGTGGACAAGATAAGATATTTTAATATTTGTTATTATAAAATGCAAAATGAAGCTACCCTATCACGCAATAGAAAATTAATTTCATATGTCTTTTTAAAATTACATAACAATATTTCATTATGCACAGCACAGGAATTCATTCTAATCCATTCCTGATAGCTGGTTGATCCATAATACTTATCTTTTCTTATAATAAATTGAATAATCTTATATTTAGAAATTTACTTCCTGCAGTTGGAGGAAAGAATTGTTAGACTTTCCTATGCAGTAGTTCAAGATATTTTTTTTAATAAAATTAGTATCTAGATGTGTCCATTATTGTCTAATTTGACAATTATTAACCTCTGTGCAGATACACAGATGGTCCAGAATAATAATTTTTTGCTTTAAAAATAAATCTGTTCAGCTGAACAGTAGTTTTGATGGGTTTCTTTCCCATGTGTAAAAACAAAGCCAAAGAAAGGCGGGGATGATGGATTAGATTATAGTCTCCTTATCTGCAAAGGAAGGATTCTATAAATCCTTCACATAGTACCACTTTATGAGATCTGTTGTCCCAAGTCCACCATTGGACTTTGGGGATCCAATAAGTAATAAAATAGCAATCTATGTCTGCAGATTACTAAACACAAAGCCCTATACAGTCAGAGAAGCCAAGCTACAGAGCTCAAAGAGCTGGGCCGATAGCTGTGCACAGGAGTGGGTCTGATTGCACGGGACATGATCGTTATTGCTCTTCTTCCCTGTTTTTGCAGCACTGTGACATAATGCTTTTTTCACAACTTGCATTGTTGACTGTGGAAGAAGAATGCAGCTTCTAGTGTTTTGTTACCTGAAAAGAATAATCTTAAGTGTCACTAGCACTGCTGCTAGGACATTCCCACGAAGCATCCTAGGGACGCTGGGAAGCAGTTTTGGGATATTTCTGACAAGGCAACATGCAGAAAGTGAGGCAACCACACGTGCCCTCAATGGGACATTGGGGAGATATGGAAAAAGGAGTCCAACAACCGTTGCATACTTCTTTCATTGTCCTCCTGCTGTGGACAGAAGGGTAGGCAAGGTTGTGACTAAGCCAGTTAAACTGCACTTGCCTGAAGAAGCTTAATGCATGTAGAAGAGTCTTGTTATACTGCCTCAGTTGTAAGATTCATCTTTTCTCTGTGGTCAGCTAGCTTCCAGAAACCCTGCTTGCTTTTGGACTGAGAACTTTCTGGAGTTTATGGCCATAACAAGTATTGTGTACACCTGAAGTTTGCCAGCTTCCCTTTCCTTCTGCTCTTCCCTCCTTATGACCAAAGCAACAATCTATCCAGGCATCATGCTCTCTGTTGTTTCCACTTGGTATTTGGTCTGATTTTGGCTGCACATAACTGTTCAGTTCACTGCATTTATCAAGTAGTCTGATAACTGTTTATCAAAGGGTTTGCTTTCCTTCCAAAGAGAAAAGCTGTTCGCATTTGATTATGACAGTCAAGCTGGTGAAAATTACTGGATTCGCTACTGTTTGTACCAGCTTGAAGCTATGACTCAGTACTTGCACTTTTAAATGATATTGAGAAATACAGTTCATTTATAGCATGACACAGAATGTCCATAAAAGATAATTATCAAAATGTAGTATTCTCTTATCCTTCAGCTATATTGCTGATATGAAATGTGGGGAAAATATTATCATTTTAAATGATATTTTACATAGAGAGTTATCTGATTGACACCAAAAGTCTTTGCAGCAGTTTTTAATTTAGCCTTATGCATTTTTAACATGACAGCTGGATCACAGCACGCATATGGCATACTAATAGAGAAGGAGGCAAATAGTTCTGTCTATCTGTTCTTGCAAAGAGAAGAAACAGGAAATAAGCAAAAACGTTTCAATTGCCTGCTGCTGGATAAAAGCAACAGACACTGCATGGCAAACTGTAGCAGTGTTCAGAGATTACTTTACTATTCAGTCTCCAGTTTGTTTTTCAGAGACTAGCTAGCTTTTTTGTTTGTTTTCAATTAAACTACTAGTGTACATTGCCAGACGTATCATTTATCTATCAAATAGAAAGTTGTGCTGGAAATTCAGCTTCACTGTAAACTCCATTTTCAGTTGCTCCTCACTTTGCAAACAAGAAGTCCTCTTGAGTTGAAATATCCTCTATTTGATCATGACATTTTGGTGCTTGTTTGTTTCTGCAAAACTGGGTCTTACTCAGCCTTTTGAAGCTAGCCTTTAAAAACAAACATGCACTAAGTGATTAAGAACATGAAAACAAATGTTTCGTTTTGTTATTCATTCATACTGGAAAAAAGAAGAGAAACAATATAGAGAGCTCGCTATTTTTAGAGAAAATAAGCTCACAAGCTTTAAATAATATGCATTCAGCTCCCCCAGTCACTCATGATATGCTCAGTGGGATTTTTCTGGTAGGTTTCTTTTTCAAACTACATTTTAAAATGTATGGGATTTATAGGTGATCTGCTACATGGTATAAATTTTTTTGCAGCTGTTCTGATGAATAGAGTGGATTCAAAATGAGCTCTCAAAACTCCATTCCTTCAAAGATTATTGAACTTCAAAGAAATGTTAGAGACAACATTATAGCCACTCTAAAACTATGAGAAAGATAAAATTGTTTCTTAATGTTCTTCTCTTTTTAAAGGAAAAAGGAAACCTAATGTAAAATGCAAACAAAATCTTAAGGAATTTCATTCAACAAAGAATTTCAATTTGGGAAATTCAGGGTTAAGTATAAAAAATATTAAGTTCCAATTATGGTCAAATTTAACATTAATTTTCCTCTTAATTTTTATTATATCAAATAAGGAAAAAAGTGATTTGCAGAAGCTATTTTTTTATTCACAGTTTTACATGGTTATAGCTCAGAATCACCAATACTTTCCTGTCTTGTGATTTCTGCACAAATTCACTGGTTTTCTACCGTGTTGCAATTATATATTCAGCACTTGTTTGACCTGCTTTATATTCCTGACTTCAATACTAGCAAACTGGCTTTTGACATGTTTCTTCTTTCTTACTAGAAATAGTGATCCTCAACTATATTTGTAAAGTGTCTTTGAAAAACACAGATGAAAAATATTACATAGCATTAGATATGATTTATTTTGACTTGTCATAGAGTTCCTTTGTGCCACTGTGGAAAAGTGGGGAAAGTCAGATTAAATAGATCAGTAATGCAACATCCTCATTTGTTAAACCAGCCAGCCTCCTGAAATATACATGCATTAAATATCACTGTCATTAAATACACATCATGGAACTGTTAAGAACAACAGTCTTCATCTTACTCTGAATAGCTGCTAATGGTCAATGTGACCCTGACTGAAATTTTCACTGAAGAAGGTAAGTAAAGAGAGATTTTTTCCTTTATGGGCTCAAGTTGTCTACCTTCAAGTTAATGACCTCTAAATCAACACTTGATGGTTTAGCACATGAGAAATTCAGGCAGAGGTGGAATACTTTAAACACCTATTGACATTCTGGAGCAGTTTTCTTTCTGACCTTTCATGACAGAACGAGTTCAATCAGCAAACAAGAGAATGTCAGAAACTGCTACAGAAACTGACTGCAATTATGAGACTAGAAAAGGAAACAAGAGCCTTAGGCAATGTTTTTAGATTGCAGAGTGGTCGGCAGATTATGGATACTGTACTTAATAGTGAGGTGACATGCAGGTACCCTTTTAAAAGGTCGTGCCTGTCTGATTTGGGAGTGGTTTGATTTGTAGTGATGGAAGTCTCTTATCTGAAGTCGTTTCCATATGTGGTGGGAGGTTTTGCCTGTGTAATATTCCTGGAATACAGAGATCCAAAAAAATAGTATTTTTGGAAATTGGGTTGCTGTTTGGCGTGCTTGAGAAGGAGTTAAATATGGTTCAGAAAATGACGATAATTTCTAATTTGATTTCTTAATTGATTCTATGTCATGTTTTTTGAACTTGATCCTCACCTGGTGCCAGTTGTTTGTTAATGTAAACCCATTCAGTCTGAATCACCTTGTTTATCCCTTGCAACACGTCATTGTACATACATATTGCCATATCTTCTGATGTATTTGTCTCCTGGTAATTGAAAGAGTTTCATCAAAAAATGCAGTTAAGATTAGTGGAAAAGAATTGCACAAATATCCAGAATCTCCATTTTTTTTATCTTCTCCGTATTCTTAGGGCCTTCTCTAAACCCCGGAGAAACTCAGTGAATCAGGATCAGGCCTTTCATTGTTCTGTTTCAAAGAGAGTGATGCACCACTTTTACTTGTCAATTGCTGTTCATGGGAAATCAGAAAACCAAGTGAATGTCCTTTTCTAACTTCAGTGCCCCTTTTATTTGATTTGTATTCTGAGAAAAAAAATGTCTGTAAGAAATTTATCAGATGAATGTTGTGTCCTTCAGGATTTTTCAAGTGCTTTTTATCTTGGTGGTGCTTGAGCAATGTAATAGAAAACAGTGGGGCTCTGACAGCAATTCTGTAAGAATTTTTGTAAGTGACAATGAAAAATGTGTCCTCTTTGATTTAACTGATACTTATGCAGCAGATTTGGGTCTGCCTGCCCACATGATTAGAAGCTAAATTTTTTCTCTATCAAGTCTTGGTGTTGTAGGACAGCTGAGGTTACTCCTGATTGGGAGCTGCCCTGAAGCACAGTTCCATCACGTGTGCAGCTGCAGTGCCACAGAAGTTCAGTTAAGCAGAATTTTTCACTAAAATGACTTGGACATTCAGAAGGGATCTTGCAAGAACAAGATTCACATACACAAAAGGATCCCTCATGTCCTTAACTTGCACCAAGTATTATTTACACAGTATTCCTGGAGGATGTGAAAAGCAGACCACGGCACAGTATCTTCAGTTTCCAGACATAACTGTCAACTTCAGCAGTCATTCCACTGTAGCAACCTCACGCTTACTTACACAGGCTGCAGACACATGCAGGCTTTTGAATTTTTAAACAATATTGGTTTAATGTAATCAGCTAAAACAAATCCATAGTGCTACCCTAGTGATATGAATAATATCTGAAATCCAGATATAGAATATGTTCAGAATAGCTGAAATATTTTACTTTACTGGTTGGCTTTGGATAGTGTTATATTTATAGAATTAATCTCTGAAAAAGTAAGTGCTCTGGATTTTTTTCCTTATTTTTTGCCTTGATAATTTCTGTTTCAAAATAATAAGAAGTCTCTGCAGGCAAGGTGCTTCTGGAGGATGATTTCACTGATCAGGTGGTTGTATGTACTTGACCTTCAGTCCTGTGTGACAACATACCTGAAAAATAGACTTTATCTTCTAAAAATGCACTATTAGTTGTGTGTAACGGTTTGAGCATCACCTGCCTCCCTGCTTTTCACATCATAGGAAATTCTTATGTTTGCTAGGATGAACACATTTAACTCTTATTTTGCAGAATGACAATATAGTCACTATACCTACTGCAGTTATTTTTTGATTCAGCACAACAGTGAGAATGGTCATTTTATGGCAGACAGAATGCAGGTAGGGTAAGGTGAGGAGCAAAGTTCTCGGGGTCAGAGGGAGATGCTCCTCTACTGCTGCTTTATGGTGCCAGAGGAACCACCAGCACCTGCAGGCAGTTCCCTTCCCTGCTCCACATGGGTAAGTCCATCTAACCCTGTGTAGATCAGTCTGCCTCCTGGCCAAGAGTTTGTAGTGCAGGTTCTGCTGCAATGGGAAATCATGGAGTAATATTTGGGTTGGAAAGCAAATGGCAGTGGAGTTTTTCTAACTAGAAAGTTTGCATAGTAGATTCTTATTCACAAGGTCATTTTGTCTGCCTCTCTGTGACTCAAGTGCTGTATCAAGCGAGCTCAGGGGAGAGATGTCAGAGTTAAGGAGGAGTTTCAGAGTCGAGCACTAAGGCAGTGTACAATACTTGCTGAGGGAACTGGTGCTTTGATTATACGTCACAGAAGGGTTATGCATACTGGCAGCCTTGAGGGTTGTGCCACACATCTTCCCCAAATGGGATCTGTGTGCAAAGAATCTGTAAAGGGAAGGATGGCTCCCCAGCTGCCTATGGACATTAGTTGATAATTTTCAAGCATTTCTCCCTAACCAGAGTGCAGCGGTGCAGAACAACGTATCAAATCCTCTCTCACAGAAGAATCTGTCTTTGGAGGGAAGTGAGTACAGAAATGTGAAACCAAGTGAGCAGTATGAACAGCTGAACATTCCCTGCTACTTCTTAATATCAAAGTGTGCAGGTTTTTTTCCCCTGTGGGTTTCTTCTAAGAGTGTCTGATGCAGAACAAGGATGTTGTTTTAAAAAAATTAGATGTCAAAATGCTGCAGTGAACAGCTAACTTGCACAAATTGCTAATGTCTAGAACAAGCACCAAAGAGCTTTCAGGGAAATTCGTGCTGGTATTGCTGTCATCGATATGTTGCTATTGTAATCAACAGGCTTGCTAGTCCCATTAGCCTCTGTAATACTAAACCAATTTCACTAAAGTATGACATATGCCAAATGATAATATGTTAACAAAAGGTAGTGTGTTTTAAAGTTAGAAAGGATAGAAGGTCTTCTCATGTACTGAATGGCTGCAATGCACAGCTTAGAACCAAAATGAAAGTTTTTCTGTCAGTTTGTCTTTTGGGATGAGGGAGGAAGAAGAACAGAAGTTTATGTTTTACAGGTTGGTTCACCTACTGCTCACTGACCTGGGGAGTCTACACCTACTCCGTCTATTGCTGATCAGCTAAGGGATCTTGGTGGAGACAACTGCAGCCCCAGTGAAAGGCCCGGGTTCACAAAGCTGTTTAGAAGCAAAACTCCCTTTGAAGACAATTTAGCTGAAAGGAGTTAAAAGTCAAAATGTTTGCTGTGCATCTTTACACTTAAATTATGGAACTACATTTGTATCACTGTTGTCAAGGGTTCTTTTGTCAGTGATGGTCTGTTCTCACCTTAGCCCACTAGTTAAACATCCTTGCTCACATGTCAAACAGCAGCATACTAATGAAGAGTGGAAATAAAAGTCTGTGGAGGATTGGAAAAGGGAACTTTAAAGTAGAATTCTAGGTTTATAAAGGATTGGCTGCACATACAGAACTTTACAGATCATTGAGTTCAAATTCCTGCCTCTGGTGCAGGAGAATCCTACAAGAAGATGAGTTTGCTGCTAGTTGCTCAAAATTTTCCCAGATTTTATTTAGCATTATTTTTTTTCTTTACCACATGTGCTGAAAGTATTTTATACAATACATGATCTTATAAAAAAATCTAAAATAATAATAGCAGAGAGGTGGATTGTTGCAGCATTCGTACACTTATTACTGCTACTTTATTAATGCATTTATAAGGAGAAAGATAAAATATTTACAAGGTGTAGTCTGACTTGGTGTGCTGATATTAATCATTTTGTCAAGTGATAAGGTTGGAGCAGAAAACTCGTGTATCTATATACACACCGTTCTCTAAATTTCTATTTTGTTCTACCCAATTACTTAGTAAATATAATATATTACAGATGAAAAGTTGAAGTAGGAAAATATGGTGGTTTGAAAATCAAAAAGAAGCATTTTCTCCATCAAAGTTGTGCCAGGACCTCCTGCAGATAAGCAGCAGCATTGATCCATTGTGGTATCCTTAACCCTTGGGGACGATGCTGGAATATTTCTGTTCTGTTTTATGAAGGTTGTGACTCATACTTGTACCTTCTTGTTATCATCTTTGTGTTTTTAACGTATGAATCATTTTACACAAGTTGGATACTGCTTCATTTTTCCCTTTGTTATGCCCTAAAACCAGTTCTAGCCAGCTCTCAAGGTTACATTCTTCAGTAGTTGACCATTTGTCTCTAGATGCTGGAGGCCTTTGCCTTCATACTGTGCCTTGTATTTTCAAAGGCTCTAGTATCATCTCTTGGGATCCCTGGGATCCCTGCTTCGAGGTGTGAAAAACATGTCATCAGTCTTACTGAAATGCTAGTGGCCCTCTGCAAAGATTCAGTGTGCTGTTTTAGATGATATACTAGACTCATGCTCAGCTGGTATAAACCAGTGCAGCTGCACTGACTCTGCCAGGGCTCTACTAACTTTAACCAACTGAATATGTGGTACTTTTTTTAGATATTGCTCTCTCCCATCAGATTTGCAATTTGGTTAAGTTTTTCTCTAAGAAGTGGTATAATTTTGCACACTGTTACTCACTGAATTTAGTACACTTGTTAGAATAAATAGCCTCAGTTCATTCATAATCCAGTCTCAATATAGAATTTTTATTGATTATCTCCGATTTCATCTGGGTTCCTTAATGCACTGCAAGTGTGAGATTCATAGTTCTGTATCTTGCCAGTGCCTTTGTCATACTTCTATAGCAATTTTTCATTTTCTGGCAATTATTTCATATTCTGTTTCGGTGGGTGTGCATAGAGAGAACAGTGATATGACACCTGCTTTGAGTTGGAAGGGACCTTTAGACATCATCTAGTCAAACCCCCCCGCAGTGAGCAACGGACATCTGCCACTAGACCAGGTTACTCAGAGCCCCGTGCAACCTCACCTTGAATCTTTCTAGGGATGGGGCCTCCACAACCTCTCTGGGCAACCCACTCCAGTGTTTCACCACCTTCATTGTAAAAAATTTCTTCTGTATATCTAATCTAAATCTACCGTCCCTTAGTTTAAAGCCACCGCTGCTTGTCATATCACAATAGGCCTTGCTAAAAAGAAATTCCTATCTTTCCTATAGACCCCTATTAAATACTGAAAAGGTGCTACAAGGTTTCCCCACAGCCTTTTCTTCTCCGGGCTGAACAACTCCAACTCTCTCAGACTTTCCTTGTAGGAGAGGTGCTCCAGTCCTTGGACCATTGTTGTTGTCCTCCTCTGGACCCACTCCAACAGGTCCACGTCCTCCTTGTGCTGAGGGCTCCAGAGCTGGATGCAGGACTCCAGGTGGGGTCTCACCAGAGCAGAATAGAGTGGCAGAATCCCCTCCCTTGACCTGCTGGCCATGCTTCTTTTGATGCAGCCCAGGATATGGTTGGCCTTCTGGGCTGTGAATGCACATTGATGTCTCACGACCAGCTTTTCATCCACCAGTACCCCAAAGTCCTTCTCAGCAGGGCTGCTCTCAATCCCTTCATCCCCCAGCCTGTACTGATATCAGGATTTGCCCTGATCCAGGTGTAAGTCCTTGCTCTTGGCCTTGTTGAACCTCATGAGTTTCACACAGACCCCCTTCTCCAGCTTGTCCGGGTCCCTCTGGATGGCATCCCTTCCCTCTAGCATGTCAACTGCACCACTCAGCTTGGTGTCATCTGCAAACTTGCTAAGGGTACACTTGATCTCGCTGTCTGTGTCATTGATATTAAACAGCACCGGTCCCAGTACAGACCCCTGAGGGACACCACTTGTCACCAGCGTCCATTCGGACATCAAGCCGTTGACCGCTACCCTCTGGATGTGACCTTCCAATCAATTCCTCATCCACCAAACAGTCCACCCGTCAAATCCGTATCTTTCCAATTTAGAGAGGATGTTGTGGGAGACTGTGTGGAAGGCTTTACAGAAGTCTAGATAAATCACATCTGTAGCCCTTCCTTTGTCTGCTGATGTAGTCATTCCATCATAGAAAGTCACTAGGTTGGTCAGGCAGGACTTGCCCTTGGTGAAGCCGTGCTGGCTGTTTCAAATCACCTCCCTGGCCTCCATGTGCCTTTGCATAGCTTCAAGAAGGATCTGTTCCATGATCTTCTCAGGCACAGAGGTGAGGCTGATAGGTCGGTAGTGCCCAGGGTTCTCCTTTCTACCTTTTTTAGAAATGGGCACAATGTTTCCCTTCTTGCGGTCACCAAGTACTTCACCTGACTGCCATGACTTTTCAAACATGATGGAGAGTGGCTTGGCAACTACATCAGCCAGTTCCCTCCGGACTCTGGGATGCATCTCATCAGGTCCCATAGACTTAGGTGTGTTCAGGATCTTCAGGTGATCACAAACCTGATCTTCCCTAACAGTGGGAGGATCTTTACCCCTCTGGTCCCCGTCTTGAAGTCCAATGGTTTGGGAGGGGTGGGGAGAGAGGTTGGCAGTGAAGACTGAGGCAAAAATGTTATTGAGTTCCTCAGCCTTCTCCTCGTCTGTTGATACTAGGTCACCATTCTTGTTCGTTGGGGGTGTACGCTTTCTTTGACCTTCTCTTTCTGGTTGACATACCTGTAGAAGCCCTTCTTGTTATTCTTAGCATCCCTTGCCAAATTCATCTCCGGCCATACCTTGGTCCTCCTGACACCATCCCTACACAACTTCTTATCACTCTGACTTTGAAGGTGGTGTTTTATGTTTCTCTTTGATCAGGGATGTTTAATTATAGTAAAGAGCCAGTTCTGCTATAGTTAGTTGAAAAAAGCTTATGTTGAAATGTTGACTTTTCTAAACACTCTAAAATCTGCACATTAATTCTCAAAAAACCCTGTAAATTACTGTGCCAGATGGAGGAACAGAGTTGAGGTTTGAATTTATTGGAACAAAGGGCTCTTTAAACACATTCCCTCTGAATCAGTACTTTTTAAATATGCATTCAAATTAATTTGTACAGCTCTAAGGATCAAATCATCTCTTCATCCCATCTTCTGCTCAACTCATTTCTCTTGCTTGATTTTAGTGCCAGCTTTTCTAGGATACTGGGCAGTTACTGTAGTAGCTGTTGTCATGATATCCCCTGGCTGAAGCTAGGCAAGATAGAGCTTTTTGCATATTGAGTTAGAAGAAGTTAACCTCAATTACCTTAATCAGCATAAATATTTGTGCTTGAGAATCAGCTCTGGTGCAGGTGACCCTAGTGCCAGTTGGTGACCGCTAAATCGGAGCTGTCCCCACCTCTGAACAATTCCTAAGGGCTCCTCCAAGTGAAGTGAGTACAATGGCAGGCCAGTGTACCCAGTAAAGTAATTTTTCCCATGTGCATTTGAACAGTAAATTATAACCATCATTCATTTGGAAAGAAAGGCAAGTTTTAAAGTGTGTTTTTCATCTCAGTTGCTATGTGGTTTTAAAACTAATCTGTCTCAGACTAATGCTGTTCCAAAAGCAGTCTTTCGAGATTTTGTCTTCGGTTTATTACCTCCCCTCTTTTGTGTGCTTGTCAGAGATTCAGTATAGTTTATTGCATTCTTACACACGTCTTGCTTCAGGCTTTGCCTTAAGTCTACTGGATAGCCATCAGCAGGTCACTCATACTCCAGCAACTTGGCTCTTCCTTCTGTTAATGACAGTACAAAGCTGACACTGCTGTAGGATCTCCTGGTGAAAACTGAAGTTTTATTTAACAACGAAATGTTCTCTAATCTGTTGTGCTACACATCTCCCTAAATTCCTCTGTATTGTATCTTTCCTTCTGATTTTGTTCTACTGTATGTATGATACTGAATCTGAGAGGATCACAAGAAGCTACGAGTAGCTCCTGACATGCAGCCATCAGTGCTGGTCTGAAGTCCTGGCACGACATGAAGCTCTGGTGCTTGTATTCCCTGGAAGTCAATGGACTTAAGTAGCCCATACCAAAGTTGTATTTATTATTGCCCTGAAAACTTCTTAAATGAGTGGTTTTATCAGACTGGCACCGTGATATCACTTATCTCCAAAGGAGAATTTATAGCTTGTATAATGCCTGACTTTGCCAAAACTCTTAAGCAGGGTGACACTGAGATAACTTCTAAGATCAGGGCTGAGGATGTGTTCAAATATTGTGTTAGCTCACTTCCCTGGTCTTCTTGTTAGTCTTGGAGTCAAGTAAAGGTCACTACAGAGGATTAGCATTTGTCCCCCAATATTTTGTTTATCTGTGTGTTCTTGTATTTCATTACAGTAAATATTCCTAGTAACTCCACCTTCTTATGAAATAATATTTGCTTTATGATTGTCTGAGAATGCACAAATGTGTTATGTATAATCACATTTGGGAGAACATAATTTGAGTTTAAGGGAGTTATTTTTTCCCACAGCAGATGTATAATTCAATTAACATTAATGTTAAATCTACGTATCTCTTTACCTCTGCTGCACCACACAGGTAATTGCTTTCTGGTTAACTTAAATTCCTTTGTAGTTGCAGTGACCAAATTACTCTTAATGAATCTAGAATACTAAATCTTGTTTGTAGGACTAGTGAATCCTGTGTCTGATTCTGTACATTCTAGCACATTGGACTGCTTGTGAAAATGAAGTGATTCCCTCTACTGTAAGTACTCTGTTTAAAAACACTGTTAAAATGAATGAAATAAAACGTTCATAATTAAGGAATTCTGGCTCAAGGTTTCCATCTATGAACATTTTTGCCTGTTCTTTAACAGGATGTGTACAACTCTAAAAACAAGGATTCTCGCAGCAGTTTGGGGAAGTTACTCACACTGGATCTAAGAAAAAGTGTGTCTCCACAACCAGGTTGGTGTGCATGGTAGTCCTCAGATATCAATTAAAATCAAACATTTGATCTTTATGATATTAGAGACTTTTAAATGGAATATGCCTGTGTATGCCTTTGTGTTATGGTACTGTGTGTTGCAGGGAAAGAAAATGTTTCCGTGCATCAGTGGGCATGGTAGAATACTGTGAAGTGTCTTCCACCAGCCCTGACAGAGAGGAAACGGGGTTTGTACGTTTGTTGTTAAAGCCCAAACTTTACATGAATTGTCATCTCTTTGTGCACTGATTTAAACCAGACCTTCCTGGGCCCCTTCTTGCTGAGACAACTTGTTAGATGTATCTGATTCTGCTTGTTAGCTGAATCTAGCTCTTCTCAAAAGTTAATCTCTCAACTGACAAGCTTTCCTGGAATGATGTGTTGACAAAAAGCCAGGGACTCTGCCTAAGTTATTTTTATATTTTTATGGTATTCTCAGAAGTGCTTTTGGAACAGAGGACTTCTTTTAAAATACCAATTGATATGTAAAATCATAGAATCATAGAATCATATGTTGGAAAAGACCTCTAAAATCATGAAATCCAGCCATCAGCCCAACACCATCGTGCCTACTAAACCATATCCTGAAGTGCCACATCTACATGTTTCTTGAACACCTCCAGGGATGGTGACTCCACCACTTTCCTGGGCAGCATATTTCAATGCCTGACCAAACCTATTCCAATGCCTGACACAAAATATGCACTTCAAGGTCCAAACTCAGTTTATTCTCTAATAAATGGTCCTTTGGTCAATTACAATGTCTGGAGATAGAGTTTAGTCATGTCTTCTGAAAGGTCAAATGAAAACCAAATGTCGTACTCAAATTTACCCCTTCTCAGAGAATAAATATTTTGTGTCTATAACTATCTTGTCCCCACACCTCTCTATATGTGTATATATACCTATACCTATATATATATTTATGTATATGTACACACGCATGTGTGTGTGTGTGTCCCAAATGTCTTGTTCAATGCATTCTGTCATGGAAAGCTGATCTTCAGCTACTCAGAATTGTGATTAGTGATGTATTAAAGAATATATAGATGTGCTCCTGTGAGGGCATAACAAGATGGCAGATCTGGCAGGAGATCCTGTTTTTGCCTTAAAAACACCTAAAATTCTCTTTGAGGAAGAGAAATGAGAACGAAAGTAGCCTTGGGCCAGCTTTTTCACAACAATTCCAAATAATGCAAAATAAGTTCATTAGGCCTGAAAGACATAGATTCATCTAAAATTGCTTCTGAGAATCCTTATTTGCTATAACCCTGCATCGTATTTTGCTGTGGAATTAAATTCTTACATCTCTGTCCTTTACCATGTAGTAGAACACAAGGTTGTGCTTAATTGTTGTTCTAGGGGTAGGTTTGCAGATTTTCCTCTCAAATTTAAAGTTTATCTGTTCCCGTGTGAAAAATGAAACCATACTGAAAAATGTGGAACCTTTCACATTTCTTGGTATAAAAATCTTACTATGAGAGCCTTGGTCTTAGTTTTTAAGGTCTCTAACTTCAACTCTATATTGCAGAGAATTTTCTTCAGTGCAGGAGTGGCTAGATGAAATTAAACGGTCTGTTAAGTTAGAAGTCAAATACTAACCACAGTAGTCCCCTGTGGCCTTGAATTTATGAGTTCCTTAAAATCTATACCACTCTGTAGTCTTTCATGAATGTTTACCATGTTCACTGCCCCTGGAATTTAATCCATTGATAAATTTGTGCAGAATGGAGGGGAAAGTTGTTCAATGGATGGTATTCAGGCTCTTATAGATCTTCAGTCAAAATCCACATTTTTGTTTTCCCTAGACTGTTAATTTCTTAATTTTAGTTAGTTTCTGAGAGTTTATGTGTTTCATGCCTAAAATTCTTTGTAGTTTATTAATATTATCTGCTACTTATTCACTTGATTATTTTTAGTAGTGGATATCTCATCCTTTACAGGCCTGTGCTAATTAAATTTATGCAAACTTTTCCCTCAGTGCCAGTGAGATTGAGACTGGTTTGAAGTCTGAAGTGTGTGTATTTGTACATGGGTCTCATCACAGAATTACTGCTTGTACTTGGGAAGCGCATAGGCATCATTTTGAAAACAGTGTGTGGTCCATAGGTGAGGAATGCCTCTTGTGAATGTTGGGTTTATGAGCTCATTTTTTATTGTGTGTGTCCTTGTCATTATTCCTCTACACTGATTCTTAGATAGGAATGCAGAGTGATTTACATCTGATTGCTGGTGGTTTTCTTCCTGTCAAGTATCATTGTACACCAGTGGACTGGTGTAGGAAACACCTCATAGAGGTGCCTGTCAAATTGCGTCATCCTGAGAAGAGGATATGATGTTGTGATACATTTTGGGAGGTGAAATAGATTCTGTTCAGTGAAACCTCTGAGCAGAATATTTAATTGCAGTTCAAATGTTTAAAAACTGTTTTGCTTTGTAATATCTTCAGTAGTAACTCCATGAGAAAATTTTAGAACCGGAAAGCCCTTGAGCTTTTAGAAGAATCAGCAGACCCTTTATTTCTCCCCTGACTCTGAAGATGGGTAGAGCTTCATGGGAGCAAAGCTAGTGTGGTAGGAAGCAGAGAGTCTGAGGGGAAGAGAAGGATAATTTCTTTTATTGCTAGATTATTTTATTTAACATAAATATTCTCTGACTAATCAGGAGATGATTAAGGCATCCCAGATCACTGAAAAGTTTTGTCACCATTATCATTTGTAAAATCTAACTGGATATAATTTTACAGAGAAATCTTTTTTCTTTCACATAAAACAGAAGCAATAAAAACCTCATCAACTAATCCAGCTAACACTTCATATTTCACTCCTAGACTGCTCTGGTAATCAGTTATTATGCCATGCTTCATCGTCGTGTAACATAACCCTTGGGCAAAGAGAAAT
This sequence comes from Opisthocomus hoazin, assembly GCF_030867145.1. Lineage (NCBI taxonomy): Eukaryota > Metazoa > Chordata > Aves > Opisthocomiformes > Opisthocomidae > Opisthocomus > Opisthocomus hoazin. Next base: position 13,025,761 of record NC_134427.1, read on the forward strand.
AATCCATTTTAATTTTAAAATCCTCCTGAAAGTAAGAGAACTTGATCCAAAGACTAGTGAAATAATTAAAAAGGCTTCCTCTAGCCTTGATGTGGATTTTGGATTAGACCCTTCTTTGAGAAATGAAAGATTTAATTTGATGAATAGACTATCCCTTTTTTACAGCATAGTATGTAAGATAGAACTGAAATAACTTAATAGCCATTCCTAAAGAACATTAAAGGTCAAGATTTTCAGAGCTTTTGCTGGGCCAGATTTTTGCTGGACAATTTTCAAAGCTCTATTATTTTTAACACCTTTGCAAATATCTGTAATTGGGCTATGCACTGTAACTTTTTTTGAATTCTTCTGAGTGGAGTTGCTTACTATCTTTGCTCTCTTGCAGTAGCAGTCAGAAACGCTAAACAAAAGGTAAAGGTGGATATTAAAAAGTTGGCCTGTGGACAAGTTGAAGTAACATACCGCTTTGGGGAAAGAGTGCGTATTTAGATGTCCATTAACCACACAAGAGGAAACAGCTACAAATGTTAAGATGTTAATTATTATGAGTGAAACAAAACAGCAAATATGTCAAATTAGCCTACCTAACTATGTCTTGTGAACAACTGAAACACTGATATGGATTGTGGAAAATAATTAAGTTTATAATCAGTCATGATAAATGATATGCTAATTGTTTTAATTATTACATTTAACCCAATGTTATTAATTAGATACTTTTTAAAATTCAGTTTTAGCACATGCTATCATACCAAGTGTCACAGTTTAATGAATAAAAATGTTGTTCAGTTAAAATGTAAGTTCCACTTCAGTACTCTGGCCAAGCCAGAAGTATGGCAACATGTATCCTATTTATGAAAGAGGGACTCAGAAGCTAAGCCAGATCCACAAAGAGATTTTAGCAGAATCGATGTACTTAATTTCAAAGACATGATCCTTCACACTATGGTCTAACTGACTCTGCAATGCCCAAAGCGCCTTCCCAATAAGTTCTTAAAAAGTCTACAGTTGTGCCTAGAACTACTTCACATTTCTTTGGGATGATTAGCCAGAAACTCAGCCAGTGCCCTGCTTAAAACCTCATGGAGATTTCATGGTGGAGGTTCTCAAAGTGCATCTATTAAAGGATCACTGACTAGAGCTCCAACTGCTCATTCTTTAATTTGCACCATAAGGAAGAACTGTTACCCTCCTTCTGTATACTGGTGTAGTGGCTGGAGGATTTGTCCAGGAAACGGGAGATTTGAATTTGTTTTTCTTGTCTGCTAGGAGGATTTAAAACCATGGCTTCTCAGGACAGAACTATGATTAGTAAGGCTTGCTTGATGTTTAGAAAGAAAAATGTGTGCTCCTGCCCGTAGGGCAGGATAGGTAGAGCTTCCAAGATGAAAGTATGATTTCTTTCAGCACTGAGTGAAGGCTTTCTTCTCCTGTCTCTTACCCTCTGTGCAATCACTTCTGTCAAGAGCCTTTCATTATTTGCTAGATTCCAGCATCTTCCAACTTTGGGATTTTGAATGTTGTATGAGGAGTTTAACTCTCCCTGCAAAATCACAGAATCATAGAAGCAAGAAAAGATACGTTAGTGCCTAATGGAACTTATTGCACCTTAGTCTAAATACCTAAAACAGACATAAAGCTATGACTAGCTCGGATGACTTGAGTCCGTTACTAGATCTGTCCTACAGCAATTAGTAAAGGGGTAATTTGCTTAGCAAAGATGTCAGATTGCTACATACATAATGCCAATCCTAATGATTACAAGGAGCTAGATGACCTGTGTGTGCTACCCCCCTGTTGATTCTATCCCCAGCTTCCTCCAGTCGATTTCAGAAAATATGTGCTGGAAATTACAGAACAAAGCTCTGCTCTTACTCTGTGTCTATCCCTCTATAAGCCATAAGAGTTAGCTGGCCTTTCCCATTCATGGATGGCAGGCATCTAGCTGTCCATCTCAGATGCATAGTTTGTTTTATGTGACATGGGTAAATGCATGCCAAGAGAATCTTAATCTCAGAGGATGAGTCTTTACTAACTGTTGTCTCAACAAAAGCTTAGCAAGGACTAGAGATTTCTAACTGGACTTCATTGCTGACTTCATTAGAAAAGATGCAGGAACCACTTACAACTTATAATCTATGTGCAGTAAAACCAAAGCACTAGGAGTTACTCTGCTATGTGGCAGATCTTCAGATTATCATGATCACAGAAGTCTACTGGATTCAAGGTGCCTTAGAAGTTTATGAAAAATAATGCAGATCAGGAAACTCCTTTTGAGAATCCAATAGCAAAATGCATACGTAACAAAAAGTCAGATGTTTCTTTGCCTAAATTTTAATTCCCCTGATATATGCTTGGACTTTTACATGCAGGTCCTTAACTTCAGGCCATTGCATTCCTGCTGAGATGCAGCATGTACGATCTCTGTGTTCGGTTAATGGAACTATCAGCTTTTTTGAAACATAGATAGTGTTTGCTGTTGTCTGCCTGAAGTATACTGTGCAGACAGACTTTCCTTGTGGCTAGCCATCCTCCTTTAAATAAAAAGCATTTTTACATGTCTAAACACTACAGTATTTTATAACTATTTCTTCACTTTGTTAAAAATAGCTCTGGAACACACTCCTCAGTTCTGTTTCCTGTCAGCCAGTGAAATTGCCTAATTGTCTGATAATTTGAGATATTTTACCATGTATATTTCCCCTTCATCAAGGTTTAATTCTGTTAGGCTCCACTCACAAATTTCTGACTAATTGGACAGGATGTCCTAATAGGCAGATTTCTGCAGAACTCCAGATTTAATTTAGGTCTGGAAAAAAGCTGCTTTATCTCAATTTGTGATTCATTAAAACACAGGAATTTTGAAATCTTGCTTAATATCCCCTTTCAATCTTTGCATCAGATACCACAAAATTAATCAAAGGGGATGCTTTTTCATATTATTAATAAGTCTATATAGAAAGATGCAGAGACACACTGGTGCAACTCTTTGCTAAGTTAGTATGATCCCTTCTAGACTCCCACAACAGAAGAGATCATGAGAGATGATGATTACACTAATTCACATGAATGTTTCAGTTCTGTGTAGTGAGGCTTTATAGTCACTGGAGCTTCAGAAGCAGCTGAGTAAAGGAGATTCTCTGTATTACCTCATGTACGCCTTGAAGTCTTGCATCTTGTACATCCATTTGCACTGCCAGGATTCTGACACAGAATCATAGAATCATAGAATCATAGAAAGTTTTGGGTTGGAAGGGACCCCTAGAGGTCATCTAGTCCAACCCCCCTGCAGCGAGCAGGGAAGTGAAAATACGGAAGTGAAAAATGGCAGCAGCTCTTTCATACAGAAGTAACTTGAGCTTCTCAAACTGAAGTTGAAAGCAATGCAGGACTGCTGGAAATCTGTGAAAGAAAATGCAACACAACTGAAAACATTGCTAGGTCATGTTGCAGTAGTGTGATCCCACGTGTCGGTGGAGGCAAGAGAAGGAAGCTGTTAAACTATTACAGAATGAAGGCCAAGCCATGAAAAGGTGCTGAATAGATAGCTTTGGAGGTAGGGCACCTCTGCTTTTCTAGAGATGAGATTATGCTTCCCACATTACAGCCATTTCACATTTCTGAAATCTATTCCATCACCACAAATCACATCAATAAAATAAGTCCGTTTAACAGGATTCCTGGAAGCAAGAAAATGTGAATTATTCGACAAAGCTACATTTCTGTTTTCTAGTTAATTACACAGAGTGTTTGTGTTTGGGTTTTTTTTTTACTTTTTTGAAAGATCGATCTTGAAAGAGCCATTGTTTTTTCAATGAGCAGAATCTGAGCAGCGTAGATATCTTCATGTCTTTTCTTTTAGGAAATGAAATAGCTTTGAAATCTCAGAACTTAAGTGGCACTGTGACACTGAGAGGCAGCATGTACCTTCTGAAGTTACCAAAATAAAAGACAGAGCCAGGACACTCCCTATGGTGCAAAGGAAGGGAACTACTCCTCTGTCTGGTGCTCAGAAGGTACCTCAAGTACCCACCCTCAGAGCCTGACCTCGCTTCACCAAAGTCTTAGGCAAAAGTGAAGTTTATACCCTGCTTTGAATATTCTCACAGCTTTCATGGCTATTCATGGGTGCAAAAGAGATGAGAAAAGAGTGCAAAAACTTTCCTTTATTTGTTCCTGGTGTAGGAACTACCTGCTTTGACTTTTCACTGGGATTAATGCAGCTAAACAGGATCATTTTACCACCCGGTTCTCCATGTGAATTTCTGTATGAAGAGTCAAAGCTTTTTTTCTGATTTTTAAAATAAGTGTGCAGAATGTTTTTCTGTTTATTCTTTAAATTTGAGCTTTTACAGTCAAAAGCAGAAAAGATAGAGAAGTGCATAGGAGATGCATTACATACAGGATCAGAAGTATATGAAATTTAGAATAAAGCTTTAGACAGGAATTATTTCAAAAAAATTGTTCTTAGCAGACATAGCTGAGTAAAAAGAGGTTGCTTGTAAAGGGGAAAGGATGTGATCCCAATCTGGATCTGCCTCACAAAGGCATGCTGGAAGAAATGCTGCCAGCCAGCCAGGGAAATTGATACTCACATGTTGTTCGGAAGGACAAATGCCAGATATTTGGAGGGAAAATATTTCCTAGGCGCAAACAGAAGCAAAAAATATAAACTGAAAAAGGTATATTGAATGAAGTATTCATTGCGGAGTAATTGTCCAATGTTGCTATGACTGCTGGTTGTCTTTGTTACTTCAGGCTTTTTCTGCTAAGCCTGCAGACAGTGTCTATAGGGTTAGTAAACTTGCTATCACATAAAGTTTTCTCTGACATAGTCTAAATGTCAATAAGATAAGCACATTATTTTCAGTTTTGAAGTTTGATAAAGACAACCAAATCAAGAAAGCAACCAATAGAGAAGCAGACATGTAGTTAATAGTTTATGTCATTGCTCAAAACAGTATGAAGTGCAAAATTCAAAAGGGAGAAAGATTTGTGAACATTTATGAAATGGCGAGGTCATGCTTATACTTACTTGTTTTCACAATATGGCATTTGAACGTCTCCATAAATTTGAGTCTGCCCTTAAAGAACAGACGGCTACAAGAGATTTGCACCAAAAGCTCTAGATTTATGCTTACCAATTGCTGAACCCAGAAGCACTGAAAGATTTGCAGCTGTAGTTTGACTTGAATGGTTATGTCAGTTCCCATCAATACAACTAATGTTTGTGCAGTGTGAGCTTAGGTATGAACAAGAATGAAGAACATTGTTTATTGGGGCTATCTGAAAACCATTATTGTGGAGTAGGTAAGAAAGAATAGCTGATACCTCACATAGAGAACTTTTGTTACTGTACATCTGTGTAATGGGACAAGGAACTCCCCTGAATTTATTTTTTTGAGCGTAAGCAGTGGCACAGAGGCACAGGTGAGTAGTGCAAGAATAGGGGAATGAATGGGCAGGGACCTTGGCTCTGTCTCTGCCAGACCATTGACAATCACAGTTGGGTGAAATCACCACTTTCTCGACTGCTCTTCCCTTTCCATATGGGGCACTTGGTGAGTCTGCATGAAGACAGGAAAAGGCAGAGGCATTCATCTGGGTGTATGTCAGCTCCATGCTATGAAAAGAGACATCCAAAAGTGTTAGATGCTTATGATATCTGCTGATGTGTACGTCTGGATGTGATTTTTGTTTTCATTCCATTCCACACAAATCAGATTAAAGTTGGAATCTAACCAGTATGGAAAGAGTACTGAATAATAGAGTTTTCATTCTGCTAATCTGAGCTTAGTCAACTGGTCTGCTTTGTTCCCCCAGCCTCTGGTAATTGCAATGGTTTATTTTAGCTTTTGGATATTCAGTATCTTAAAATCCATGCAGTAATTTTCTCTAGTTATCTGTTATGAACCGCATAATAGTGATGACAACAGCAACTCTAGCAAGCTGCCTTTGGACAGCAGCTGAAATGAGGCTGATGTACATCTGTATTTCAGATCTTCAGGGCCTAGACCCTGTAAAAGGCTCAGCAGTTGCAGTGGGGACTGAGAGTATTTCAGAGGATAAAGACCTCTGTGAATACATATTATGATAGCATTTACCACCCTAATATTCACTACCAAGTAAAACGAAAAGCCTAGCAACAAATTTTAACTGATTTTAGAAAGACACAGATACAGTTTTCATCTGAATTAGTTTTACTGACTCTCCGCCAGAGTGGGCTTACTGATTCTTTACTGGTATTCACCCAACTAGTATGCATAAATTATCAGTAATTAGAGAGATAGAAGAGACTGACCTTGCTGTTATTGACAGAGCAATCTCTACTCCATTTAAGCAACATTACAAGATGTTCATGTGGAGCTGAACCAGTGTATCCCAGTTGCAGTAATGTGGAAGTCAAAGGTAGCTACTCTAGTTGTGTACGATACCTAGCTTTGGTGAAACATGCTTTTTGGTGGACAAGCTCATTGATGAATTTTTAGAAACTGATGCAATATTTGCTGTTAAAAATGTAATGGACAGTGGACAATGTAACTTTGTGGAAAGACCACTGAATTGGATGATGGGGAAACCTGGATTTGGTTCAAAGATCTGTCTCCAATATACATGGTGAACTTAGACAAGAAGTCACATCCCCCACATCTTAGTTTGCACATACCAACTTTTCCTTTTGAAGAGTTTAGAAAAGCACTTAACTACATATAAGGTAAGTATGTTCTGTATTGGAAATATGGCAAGCACACGACACTTTATACAATTTGAGCTACAGACTGTTTTTTCTTCATTTCCAGGGTTTGGGGTTTTTTTTATTCTGATGGCTAACATGTGAAAATGTAATTTTTTTTTTATTTTTTAACTACAACTTAGTATCAACTTAATGTTGATTTTTTTTTCCATAGATATCGGTCACAGCTTAAAGATTCTTTGACTTTTCTCTCTATAAGGTGGAATGTTCTAGCTTAATTAGAGATGAAGCTGAGAGAGGAAATCTTTGTCAGAACTGAGTGATTAAATGCTTTGAATTTCTCAGATGTGCGCTGTCCTTTAGAAGGACTTCATTTAGAAGTGTGTACTGTCTTAATGAAAACCAGGATGCCAGAACAAAATATGAAGACTTCTTCCTCCCCACAGACTAAGTCTTACATGCAAGAGTCTGATGCCAACATAAAGCCAAGAAGTATGTTTTAGGTGAAGTTATTTCAAGCTTCACCTTTTTGTCAGAAAAAATATGGCACTTGCCTTTAGTACATTTAGTACCTTAATACATTTACAACTGCTTAAGAATGTTCAGTGTTCCACAGTGACACCAGTTTGTATCTACTGCTGCATCCCACCCGAGCAATAATAAATCAATCATTTGAAATGTCACTAGTGGGTGGATTAGTAGGCATTAAAGAAGAATTCCTGTCATTTCAGGTGTAAGAGTTTATGAAGGAAATGTTATAAATGCTTGCCCCATTCTTGTCCTCTTTCCTTGCAATCTCTGTTAGCCACTGTTGGAGGCAAGATACTGAGCTAAATTAAACTATGCTGTGACCTGGTGCTGCTACTCTCAGCTACATTATTATGGTCCAGATGTGACTACAGAGATGCTTATAGACAGCCATGTATTCATGCTGCTTGTTAACATTGATTTGGGAGCCCACCAGCCACTGTGCATAGCACAGTACAATGCTGTGTCTGAATTAATAAGCCATGCTAAATTTGGTGGGCAGAGAGCCATGCTGATGTGGCTGCAGAGTTTCCAGACTGAAGCTGGGTCATGATCCACCAGACTGAGAACTGGCAGAGCTAAAGTCTGATTGTCTGTGTCCATTCGTCTGCATTGTTTGTCTCTTGGCAATGGATCAGCAATGCTTGGTTTACATTTGGAAGGTTCTTTTTCTAAACAAGATGCATTGGAAATGCTTATTTCCTCTGTTTCCCCCCTTCCAAAAGAAAAAAAGAAAATAATCCTGAACATGCATGTAAATACATCAAGTAGTCTGCTGTTTATCCATAAGAAGTCTGAGCTGCCAGATCTATATCCAGAGGAATTATTATAACAGGAGAGTTGTTTGTGATGATCTAAGGGTATAAATGGGGTGCAAATAAAGGTACAAATTAGCATGTAATGTAGTTGAAAAAGACTGGCCATCTTTTGGCACATAAACCCTTCATCAGTTTGGATAGCTGTTTCCATTTCAGACCTGACAATAATTCATGTGCCCAAAAATGTGTCTGTGTTTCTGCAAAAAATATAAGTTGGTCCAAGATGAAACCATATTATCTTTTATTATTTTCAAAGTGTACCTGGGTCAGGGATGACTTGAAGAATAACTTGTCTTCTGTCTCACTATCCGTATGCCAACATGCAGCCCCTTTAAATGTGCTTCTGTTGGTATTCTAACTTCTACTGAAGTAATACTTTGTAAAGACAAGAGAAATTTTACACTTTTGCTATTTTTTACTGTAATTTACAAATTGTACAATTTGTAATTACAAATTACAGCAGAAATTAATAGAACTTGCAATGTTTCATAAAACTTCTCAAAGTCTCTGTACTAAATTTATAAGGAGAAAGCAATGTTTGTGGTTTAAGATTATTCAAACCTTTTGTGCAGAATAAGCCTGTCTTCATACAACATAGTATTGGCTATTTCTACCTGAAATACAGCTGTATAGGTGTTGTGGTTTAACCTGACAGCCGGCAATTAGGATCACCCAGCCGCTCACTCACTCCTCCTCCCCCAGTGGCATGGGGAGGAGGATGGGAAAAAGCAGAACTTGTGGGCTGAGATAAAGACAGTTTAATAAAACACCAAAGTAAACACTAATAATAACAACAATAATAATAATAGATATGAAAAATAAACTATACACAATAAAGTTTTCCCGATGACCAATTCACAGCCAGTCCCTGAGCGGCAATTGCAGAACCTGGAGCTCACATATTTTGCGAATTTCCCAGAACTCACAAAAAAAAATCGAACTCCCAGAGAAAGAGAAATCACGGGAAAGAGGAAAATCTTTCCCCAGGCCAAGCCCCATTTATAAACTGAGCATGCCGTCTATGATATGGAATGTTTCCACTGGCCAGCTTGGGCTAGCTGCCTGGCTATGCTGCCTCCTGTCTCCTCCACACCTGCTCATTAGCTGAACATGGGTAACTGAAAAAAGCCCTTGATTTCTTAGCAACAACTAAAATCATCAGTGTTATCAACATTCTTCTCATACTAAATCCAAACCACAGTAGCCACTGGGAGGAAAATTAGCTGTATCCGAGCTGAAATTAGGACACTGGGGTACTAGCCTTCCAGGGCAGTTTGCATAAGCCAAACTAGTATATTTTGAATACTGGGAATGGAATTTGATAGTTCACGCTGCAGAATGATTTAAGCATAACCCACAGAAATTTTGCCTCTTTCCACCACTGACTGGTGAAAGATAAAGCAGTTTCATTCTTATCTGTAGATAATGACCAGTTGTACAGATTTAGGTGAGTCCTTCTGTCTTGAATCTCCTGGCGTTCAAATTAATTTTGCATTAGCTATGGTCAGCTGTATTCTTGTAATCACTTTATGTTCATACTTCTATTCACTGGATTCAGTCACAGAAATACAGGTATTCTATAGACGTTTTCAAGAAACAAATGAAACACAAACACCTGCATTTGCACCCACCCTTGATAGAGGCATGGTACATTATTTATGTGAACTGAGTGCACAGTTCCTTATTCTGCACCGACTTCTGATGTTATCTGACAGCAGGAGTGACGCCTGCTAATGACAACCGATGATCATACATCACTTCACTCTATTCCTTATGTAGGTGTAATGAAACAGAACTGACGGGGCAATATTCTTTATAGTACTAGTTACCCATGGGATTGCTGTGAACACAACGTGCTATCAAAAAGCAATACCCCGTAGACTTAGCTGATCTAGGAGACGTCAGTGGGATTTCCACTGATTCCTACAATATTTTCAACAAATATGAATGTTGGAAGGTCTGAGCCACACTTGCTTGTTGCTGGGATTTGGATCACTACATGCTCTAGTCATGATATTTTTTTTCTTAATTCATGTCTATTAGGAAAGGTGCATGCTTTTCTCAAGTCATCCTTATTAAACAGAGAATATATGTGGGTCAAATAGTTCATGAACACAGATCATCATTAAATGAAAGGACAGAAAAAGAGGCTGCTTGTTGATCTGTAAGAAATTACTGCAAAGATTTTTTCTCAAGGAAAATTCCCCTTTTCACAGGAAGAATGAATTATTGTGGTCACACTGCCAGGAGTCTGACTGTTACAGAGTTTTCGTGTGGAGTGTGAAACTGTCAAATATAGGAGCAAAATGTCTATAATTCCAGTCTTACATGGAATAACTGATGACTTGTGTGGTGAAGCAGAATGATTAGCTTCGTAGTATGGCTGTAATGTAGAGATGTCTTTACAGAATCAAGGACACAGTGACATTTACACATCTACCAATAGGGGCTACCACAAAACTCAGAACACATTAAGAAAAAACTAATAAGCTGTCTCACAGAAAAGAGCATGTGGTGAAGTTATTCCAAGGGACCTAAATATAGTGTTCTACCAGATAGACAGCAGGAGAAACATCATGTTATTAGAACAATGTAGGCTTTTCTATACAACTGTTGCTGTGCATGAACTTGTCTATGCTGGAAATTTTTTACATATTTCCCACTAGCTTGTTTAGGAAAGTCCTTCCTTATGCATTACAGTTTCCCCTCTGTTTCTTCAAAGCTCACTGCTTTGAAAAGCTTAGGGAGAACTTCATTAAATTTCATAGAGCTGTTGCAACAGAGAGGAAAAGAAAAATTAACGGCTGAAGTATGCTGACTTGTTTTGTTTTGTTCTTTCTTTGTGATTAGTGTCACTGTCAAATAAAATTGAATTTCTCAGATATAAATATTGGCATCCTTCAGGCTTTACTCTCTCTTCCAAAGCCCACTGGAAAAACAGTAGAGATTGATTATAGTCTTCTTCAAGGCAGTCTGAGACCTTTCTTTGTAAGAGTTCAAATCTCTGTCCAAAAGCACGCTGTGTATACTACCCACAATTCTTTCTATGGTGGCGTTATGACAAATATGTTTTAATTGAAGTGTTTAAATGTGCAACCTGGTAATCGTTAAATGTATTCAACACCACACAAAACAAGTGCAGAAAATTACTTACATATTGTTATAATTAAATTTGATTCTGCCAAATTTATTGAACTAAATGAGTTCAATTTAATCTAATCTTTTCAAGTTTCCGGAACTTCTGCTCAAAACATGAGAGCATTTATCGTGCATAATTGTTTCTGCTTTGTAGTGCTTTCATTGTCTCTGTTTGCATTCTGCTTTTTGCATGGTCTACATTCCCTTTTAAGTATCAAAATTCATTTCAACAAGGCAAGAAAGCAGCAGTAAGAAATATGTGTTTGTTTTGTGATATCTGCCTATAGAAGTCTTATTTCTTTATGAGAATCTATCAGTGAAATCAATAGAAGCCCTTGGTGTGCAGCAAATTAGACACCCCAAAACCTTGTGATTTTTTGAAGCCTTTTGTGTTTGAAGGACTAAAACTTGTTACTTCTGCTTGCATGTTCATGGACGTTGAGAGGTCTCCTGTATTGCCTGGTGCAGAAATCATCCACCTCCGAACCTCCAGTTAACTGCATTTGGCTTCAACCAGAACAGTTCCCTGAAGTGCTCCCTATGAAGCATGAGATTGCTGGTACTTGCACTTGGACAGCCCAGCCAGGTACTGGCTAGTGCAAAGTTGTGGATAGTGCAAAGTTCGTAGGGCTGCTGCAGGCACTGTGCTTTGCAGGCACCATGGGTTACAGACCCCTGCCAGCCTGCTAGTGGTATGTGGTTGCTCTGGTTTAACGCTTTGGATTTAGTTTGTTTCTAAATGCTGGAGTGTTACATGGTTTGTTTGATTTAAAACACTTGCACAGTGAGGAAAATTCACCCTTTGGCACCAGATTACTGTCAGAGATAATATAAAAGTATATATGCATTCATCTTCTCTGGCAAGGTGAGTTGTACAATTAATATCCTAAGAGCCAGAGCTGCAGACCTGGAGTCAATGGCAAGGAGTTCTGCACTGATGAAGTTCGACACATGTAACTGTTTTGCAGCAGGCCTTTCTTTAACCACAAGAACTGGAGAGGATTTTGCTCAGCAGCAGGTTGTGGTGTTGTAGTGTTGGTCCTGGGGAGCAGAGGGCACTGCTAACGTACTCTATTGCAGAGGAAAATGATAACAGTCCTAAGCATACACACCTGCCTCCAAGTTTGCAGCTGGGCCACTGTTCCTCTGGTTGTCATTCCCACATTCTAGTACTTTTTCATTTTGGAAGAAAATATTTTTTAGTTTGATTTGGACTTTCATTTAATTACAGAAGATAGACATATGTGGTCTGGATTATTATAGAGTCATAATACAAAATTTGTACTAAATCCTTCTTGAATACACAAGAAGCTGCAGAATGAATCCTACTAATGCACATTACTAAAACATTACATATTCCCTCAAAAGAAGGAAACAGGAAAAGGGTGGTTGTCTGTTGGCGTGGGTTACAGATCCATTGTAACGATGTCACCCCAATATGAGTATTGATTGTTCAACCTTTATTAGTCAGCAAAACAAGGTTTATATAGTGAAACAATTACAACCTTTGACTGGTTAGTTACCCCTAACCATATATGGGAAAAACTGCAATAACTCGCTGTGATTGGTGCAGAGCTTCATCTCGATGCGGAAGCGACGATAAGGCAGAAAGCAGCGAGGAGGCAGGAAGCGGCAGCGCAGCGGCCCCCCCCTCTCCGAGCCAGTGCCCCGCGCTCGCCACTCCACCCCCCCAGCAGTGCTCCGTGCTCACTGCCCTCCAGGCCCATCTCCGGCACAAAGCCTGGGTTGCTCAACAGCACCAAACTATGTCCCCTCTCGTCCAGCCAGGACTCCACAGTTGTCGACTTGCATTCAAGCTTCTGGTCATTGATGTGATATTCAGGACTTCAACACTCAAATGAATTGAGATACCTGGGACTTCTAGCATGGGTGCTTGATTGCTGCTGGAGCTATTGGGAGCTGAACATGCTCATGTGCAGGAGAAGATCTGCTTTTAGTAGACCTGATTATGCAAAAGATACTGAGCTTTGGCCACGAAAAGTGAAATTTATGACAGGCTTTGCTAGATTTGAAGTTGAGAAATAGAATGTGTGTGTGCTTTGCATATGGAAGTACAAGACTTCAAGTCTCTCTCCTTTTTTTCTTAATCCCCTATGTACTCACCCTTAATTTGAAAGGAGTGGTAAGCGTTTGTCATCTCAGAACAGTGTGGGAGAGAGCAGGTGTAAGGTCTTTGGGGTACACTGGTATAAGTCCACTGAAGAGAAATATTTAAATCCAAAACAGTAGAAAATATATGGTACTCCAAAGATGACCTTGCTGTGCTTTAATGTAAAGTTAGAATAATTTGTTTCTGTCTTCTAAATACGTAACATTTTTAGAAAGCTAAAAATCCCATTTCTTTTTGCCACTGAGAAATACAGATACTTTGCTGTTGTTTTCTTTTTGTTTATTTATTTTTTTCTAAGTTTTCTGAGTCTTTCTGCTTTCTCAAAAACAATATCATGATAACCATTCCAGAGAGAGCTTTGGTGGTGCCTGTTTATAAGACACAAAATCAAAAAGCGACTACTTTAAACATATAATTAATTCAGATTTTCTGATCTAGAGACATTAATAAAAAAACTAAAAGGAAATTTGTACTATGTGGGGTTGTACATGAGAATTAACTTTCTTGACACAGAAGCTGAAATATAATATCTATCCTAGAAATGTGTAGTTAGAAAATTTTTAGATTAGCAATAATTTAATAAAGCACATTTGTGTCTCTTTTATAGAATCAAGTATTTTAGAAATTAATTTCACCTTGAAAGTACGATTAGTTTCCTGACATTGTTATGTTATACGTGGTATCACTCAAGAAGCTTCTACTAGCATCAGTTCTTGGATTTGTGATCAACTGTGGTGCACTGTTGTAACAAGGCTGCTTTTGAGAATGCTCTGAGAGCTGGTCTAGTCTTCCTTCCTTCCGTCCTTCCTTCCGTCCTTCCTGCCTTCCTTCCTTTTTCAAAATAAGTGACTTCTGTGAACTTGGATGCTGTGAAAAACTCAGTTCTAGTGCTTAGCTAAAGGAGTCTACATTGATAGATATCCTGCAGAAAGGTATCTATCAACTACCTTCTATGAAACGAGAATCAATTTCTGGGATAATTCTTCTTAGATTTCTCGTTTGTTATGTTGCTTCACAAAAGCGATAGATACTTTAAAAAAAATAAACATGAAAAAATATTACTTGAATTTTGGCCAAAATTTTGCTTAGAAATATCCTAAGTAGCCATGTGTATACCACATGTGGAGGCCCTGAACTTCATTTAATCAGGCAGCACTCAGCTGTTCTAGCTCATGAGAGTTTTGATCCAAACTAGAAATGTTCTGGTTGATTTTCAGTTCCTCTTGACCTATGTAAAATCTCAATCAGTCCCCTAGAGGTGAAAGGTTCCTTACCTAGTTAGAAGTGCATGTTGACATCAATTAATCAGTGTGAGGACCTTTAAACAGGTCACTGTGAAGGCTAATATAATGAATATTCATGAGTACCAATGTAAATCTGACCCTGCAAATCAGGAGTGGCGACACCCTTAAAGACATTGCAATCAGCTATATTATCCATCATTTTTTAGATCAACATTACATGGATCACAGTTTATTAATTGCTATTTTCTGTCCTATGTCTCAAAGTCTGCAGTTACAGATACCTACAAATAGATTAGACTCCTCCTCTCCTCCTGCAATAATTAGTTTTTCTTTTAAGGACTATGTATTACCCTTCAGTTTTAAATTGTGTGAGGATGGCTGCAGTCCCTCTAATGATTGATATCAAATGCCTCACAGCTGCAGCGGTTTAATAAAGCATAACGTGAGCAAATATAAACCATGGTTATAGCCAGTGAGTGTGTTATAAGCTCACTTTCAAGCAATCAACATGGCATTAAGGAAAACGTAGTCTTTGGACTATGCCCTAAGTTCTTCTAGGCAGCCCTCCCTTAATATTTCAGTTGTAACATTCTGCAAATTATGTCCTTTGACTAAGAATAAGTGGTATGAGAGGACAGGATGTGTCTGCCACAAATCCCTTGTGACGCTCTTCTTGGATCAGTCTGTCAGAATGCCGAAGTTCAGACAGAGTATAGGCTCTTCTGCAAATGGGGGGATAAACTCAGCTGCTGTAGGATTTCCACTGAAATAAATGTCACAAGTTGCCTGGTGGAATTTGATCTGCTTGATAATTGATAATTGTAACTGTGAGGCAATTTATAAGCTCCTGTGGTTGCAGATGAGAAAGAGTTCATGGAATGACCACTTTTTCCCTCCACTTTTGCAGCTTCCTGCACTGTGATTACAAAGTTGATTAGTGGCAGCTCTCCTAAAAGACTGCAGACCAGCCACAAAGGGACAGCCTGGCACTTGACCAGAGAAACATCTCAGGCAGGAGATTAGAGCCACATATTGTCGTATTTTTCTGTGAGAGACGATGGGAGACAGAGAAATTAAGAGCAGCATTTGGCTGCCTGTCCCAGATCCCTCAGACTTGTCCCTGCAGAAAAGCCAAGGTGTGGATTCTCTCTTTCTGCCCCCAGCGTGGAGGTAACAATCCCAACACAAACGAACTAAACACCGCATGGGAGAAAACCTGAAAAATGTGCATGGATTTAGAGGCTTCTGTAATTTTTTTTTTTTAACCCAGAAAGAGGGATATCAGACAAAGCTGCAGAGATGATAATTTTTTAGATTTTTTGATGCTGCTATAGCAGATGTGGTCACCAGGGGGTGCAATGACCACTGCCTGAGGCGCTGAAGACTCCAGGATGCAATTACATTCTCTATGTAGGTTAAACAGAGGAGAGATGATTCTGTGAGATGTATTGTAACGAAACACTCTCTGTAATAAAAGTGTTACCAACAATACACTTAGAAAATTTATTTTTTTATTATACAACTTCAAGCATACTCTTCTGTCAACATGAGTGGGGCTGAAAAGCCAGGAGAGCTGAGAGATGTTCTGAAACTACATAGTTGATTCCTACACATAAATTGTTTGCAGCATTGCCTCTGTAATTGTTCACAGCAGAACTTAGCTATGAAGTGAAACTGCTGAAAATGTGCATGGTGATAGAATGAAATTAATTATAAAAGGTTCTTAAATATATGCTAGTATTAAATATTGTAGGACTATTCTCCAGTCTTGTGCTAATTTTGCTGAAGTGAGAAATCCTTTCACCTTATTTTCAGGATGCAGCTTTCAATGCAAAATCAATTCTGATGATAACACTAGCACTTAGCTGATCTCAGAAGGCTGTTCCATTGTGTTTGTGAAGTCAATCCCTTATTGTCTATAGAAATTTGTATAGGACATGTTGAAAAGCTTGCAGATAAATAACTCAGTATACATTATTGCATCACTTATTATGGAAATTGCCTTGATCATTTAGATATAATAGATTTTGGACGTTTTAGTTAACAACAGAGTTTCTGCAGAATAAATGAAAGAAAAATATTGATAGGTAAATTTGATTCCGCAAAATGAGAATTATAGTGTAAAACATTTATAATAAAGCAAGGCTGTTCAATTAAAATGGTAATAGTAAAGGACATAGCTGTTTGTGGAAAAACTCATAAAACAAACTGAAGAGAATTTCAACTGTAAATACTGACAGACAAATTAAGTAATAAATGGGTTGAAAGGATTTGTGTTACTTATCTTGATCTAAAGAAGCAAGTACATAATTGTAATTGACCACAGTTTAACCCATTTGCAGTTCACTGTTCAGTGAACATTTTTAAGATACGTATTTTCAATTGTAAAAGCAAAATGAGATAAATGTGATATGGCTTGCCTTAGTGATAGCTGAAGCATAAAATGTCTGTCTTCAACCTATAACCTCTTAAAAATAGAGCTAATGTAAGTGAAGATGGTGCCATTCATTAGCATGTCAGTGGTGATTCTTGAACACGGTGTCATTAAATTACTGTGGTGATAATTGAGACATTAAAAAAAGACAGATGCTAGGTCTGTTTCTAGGCTCTTATAACCCTTTAGCAATTAAACTTCAATGAGCTAACGTGACGCAGCTATAGCAAAAATTAACAATTGGGAACATTTTTCTGTAAGATTGCATTTCTCTAACCAAACTAATATTTTTAAAGGGACAAATTTTCAGTGTAGAACCGGGTTGGTTGATGTGATTTCAATGCTACTAAATGCACCAAAGGCTGGACTAAGGGGGCTGATCAGGATTATTCTAACAGGGATGAATGGGACACAGGTGGGGGAGGTTGTTAGATGCTGTAGATTCAGCATATTCTCTGCTTGAAAAGCATGTGAAGTGGGAGAATGGGCCAGGGCTAAACCTTCAGTTAAACAGAAGGTTCAACTGAAAGCAAGCAAGAACAGAGTGAGAGGTAGAGACAGAGGCATGGGAGAGAGAACAGAGGTTTTCTGTTTGTTTCACTGTAGGGTAAAAGTGATGGAGAAGTGGTGTGGACCCTGCCCCTGTCAGTCCTGCTCTCTGACTGTAACAGCAGTCTGGCTGCCCTGGTAATATGCTGATGGCTGCCAAAACAGAGCTGGCTGAAGAGGTCTTTGCTTGGGAAAAAGCTGCTCCATCACATTCTGCGCATTCTGGGAGGGGGGCAGGACTGATGAACAAAAATCCCACAGCAGATGTGAATCCCATTGACCCTCGGGAATCTGAATGTTTTGTTTGAGTAATTTCACAAATTCTTATT
The DNA here is from genome assembly GCF_030867145.1 of Opisthocomus hoazin. Lineage (NCBI taxonomy): Eukaryota > Metazoa > Chordata > Aves > Opisthocomiformes > Opisthocomidae > Opisthocomus > Opisthocomus hoazin. The sequence continues at coordinate 13,043,623 of NC_134427.1, forward strand.
TTCATCATGTATTTAGAGAATTATTTTTCTTTTCCACTACTGGCCTTCCACACCATGATATAATAGTCAAAATTTTCCATATTTAGTAACAGCAAGGACAGGGGCTACTAGGTACCAACAGAAATACCTTGTTTCCTTAGCTAGATGAGCGCCTCCCCTTTGCTGTGTAATGAACCAGTTTGATGCATTGACACAGAGCCATTGAATGCTGTAGTGCATATATGGTATAGTTAGAAGCACTGGCTGCTAGCCAAAACCACCTGCTGTTGATGCTGCTGGCCCCAGGCATCTCTGCTGGCTTCCAAATTCTTTCCCAAATGGTGCTGGGAATCTAAATGCTGGGTAGGATATTCAGGGAACTGAATGAAATGAACAGGGCAGGACTGGAGAAAAAGGCAGCAGGATCTCTTCCCCAATCCCCTTTCCTCCCAGATTATCTGCTAAAAATTCTGGAATTCACTTATCAGAAGCTACTACTGACATCGTTCATGATGGCTAGTTGCAATCCACACACTGGGAAAAGCTAGGATTTCTTTCCCTTCACTGGAATATTTGCTTTATCATACAAGGCACACTGAATAAAGCTGATATTCCCAGTCACTCAGAGGTGACAGTGGTCTATCAGATGTCTGTGCAACATGCTGCGATGCCTTCTAGTGTATCCAGTATTAGGAATTGCTCCTAGGAGGTTTTATAGTTACCTAATAACTGGGGGCTCCCTCTTGTAGTCAAATGAAACTTCAGGAGATAAGAGAAGCCACTTCCACAGGTTAATAATTTTCAGTTCATTAGGAATAAATTGCAGTGGAAAAGAGTTACTTTCAGACTATAGGTCATGCTAATGCTAATCATCTTATTGTATTAGTTTCCTTTGAGGTATTCCTATTTACACCAATCTGAATAGTTGGCCTCATCTATGTAACAGTGATAGCATATGGCTTTTAAAAACTTCAGACTGCTGTACTTTAAATCTGAGTAATCATTAGCATCTCAAAAAGTATCATAGCATGGATTGAATTATCTGTAATAACTTCAATATGGCAACAACTGGCTCAACAGGTGCCTGAACTCACAGCAGGCCATCTGTTAGTGGTCCAGTTGGATGATTTCTAAATGCATCTAGCAAGAAAGCAAGGACACTGGGGAATAAAGTTGGAGAGAGGGAATCCAGCAACCTGCACTCAGAACGCTAGGTACAGAAGCAAAGGAGGAATGTGTATTGTAAGTAAGGCTTTTTATTCTGTTTTTCAGTCTGCTGGGAAGATTGGAAGCACTGTGAAATTTTAAAATAAAAGCTAGATATAAACTTGGAGACAATCACCAGCTGTTCATTTCTGTTCTGCAGCATGTGGAGGAACAAAGGCACATTAAAGACCAACAAAAGGATTGAAACAGCCTAGAGTAGCATCTGTGTGGCACGATTCCCACTACCACAGGGGCCTCTGTCTTTACAGATTAATTTCACAACAGTGATGAGAGACAATTGAGTAATTTTATTTCCCAGTGTTGAAGATCTGTCTGGTATAGAAGTCCTCGTGTATGGCTATACTAAGTCATGCACTGCTCTGATCATATGTGACTGTATCCAGTAGGATGGCTTGCTCTGTGCTGCAATAGGAATGTGCCACAGGTCTATGAGAAATGAGCCTTCACTCAGGCAACATTGGCTATAAATCGTCTAATGCATAAAAGCTGCTGCTTGTAGTGTTAAAACTTAACTCTGTTGTCTTTGCTGCATTCCTATGGATTAGCAGCATGGCCCCTAACATGCAGTAGTGTGCCAATTAAACTTAGTGTGCTGGCAAAAGAAGAGCCCAGACAGAATACAGAGCACCAAAAATCTCAAGGTCCTGGATGGCCATTAGCCATTAGTGCAAGGGTTTTTTGTGTTTGTTCATTTGGTTGGTTTTTAAGGCAGAAGACAGCACAGGGAGGGTTGTCTGTATGCCTCACCTGGTCTTATCCAGCACTCTGGTTCAGGCTGCATCTTCAAGATAATGTCTTCCCCAAACATGCATCCCACATAGGAAATATTCTGGTACGCAAGTACAGCTTGTGTGGGACTGATTCAGTCAGCATGGAGCATGTAGCAGAAGGGCAAACTAGGATACTGTTGAGGAGAGTCAGAAGCAGACATGCTGCCAGGCCCCTGAGGGTAGGAAGCAAAGAAATGTTTTACAGAGACCCTGTGATACCGACAAAGCTGTTGTCTCCAGAGGTGGCACTGAAAGCTGCTTGATCTAAGAGCAGGTCCGGTGAGGACATGAGCAGAGGGACTGGTTTTATCTTTTTTTCTCTGAGCCATCAGATCAGAGCTTTTGCTATATTGCAAGTTTGTTTAGTTTATGTTCTGATGAAATATTAGAGCAGAGATTCAGATCTTTCTTCTGCTGAGCTTCTGCATCACCTGGCATCAGCAAGCAATTCAGCTCCTGTATGTCATTTAGTGAGTAGTCCTCCCTTTTCTAGCAAGTTCAGCTTCGGAGAGCACTAATTTGGTGTCACAGAGAGCAGAAGGTAAGTGATATCTGAATTCTTGCCTGTAGGAGAGCTGGGCTTGGAGGGATGAGGCTACTATTCTTTCTATCCTTGCAGCGTTCCTGCTGGTTTCAGTTCCTCAAGCAATGATACTGTGGCATGTTGGCTGAAAAGTGATTTGCTCTTTGTTACTTTTGGCTCCACAGTGGTTTAAGTGAATCATTCACGGTCAGTACGTTTTAAGAATCTGTTTCTCTGTCATGTAATGCCACAGGAATTGGACATTATTAATTCAGAAAACAGTTTCTTCTTCATGTTCTCAAATGTCCTTAATATTATAGGCACAGTAAAGCCATCTTGAACATGCTGATTTCATATATGTTATCTTCATTTGAAAGGAAAGCAGTAATGCCAATTTTACTATCTTTAGGAAGGGTTAAATTGTAAGACTCTCCACCCATTAATGTCTGTGATCTGTATGTAAAAAGCCCCCCAAAGGTGTTTGAAAGCAGTTGCAAGCCTGCTTCTCCATGTGTGAAAGCGCATGCCCAATTTTGCCTTATGTACATGTTCCAGGGTAGAACAGTGAAACAGGAACATAAATGTTCTTGGTACATGAGTCCAGTTCATGTCACCCAGCTATAATTTGGATGAAAAACAACAGAATTATTGCCTAGTGTATTGGATAATGGAAAGTACAGTCTTACATATGAGCTTTCCAATTGCTTTGTTGAGGAGCACGTAGCCTCGTCACCAGCACAGTATGCACTGCATGACCTGCTCAGGCTTTTCTACCAAACGTGCAACTAGCCTGAATGAGTGGAACTGAGAGCCTTTACACTGGCAAATTTCCGCAATGTGTAAGTGTTGTAAAATGATGGTTAGCTTGGTGGTTAGTTGAGACATTAAGAGTGTAAAGCACGAAAGCTGAACATGTACCTTATAATGAAAGGAGAAATGAAATCGTCTTTTTTATCTTACATTTTTATTGACGTCCATGCTAATGTGATCCAAGCTTCCGAGCTTTATATTTGTATTCAGTAGAAGCTTTCAGGCCACGTCTTCTAGCCTGAAATGTATCAATGAGATGATCTATCCTGATGACATCCCCTCCTCTGGAACACATGAAGGACTGAATGGCAGCTGTCTCTGCAAGCAGAGCTCATCCTTGCACTGCAGAAGGTGTCAACACTGATTACAGAGGTTCTGGATTTGGCAGCCCTGCTTCATACATGAAGTATCCCTGAACATAGGATATGTTCATGGGTAGACACCTGTCATTCATTTCAATATTTTCCCTTTTTCGCTGCAGAGATACTAACATTCACGTATGTTTACCAATTGTATAAAAATATGCTGTGGAAAGGAAATGGGAACCAGATGTAAAAACATGGAAAGACAGTTTAACATTTGTCTATCCTATATTAGCAGGGGTTGATCAGGCCTTTCATTTTTGTTCTAAGAAATTTCAAATGCTAGCCTTGTGTCCATCTTGTGTTTTGAATGCTAGTCTTGCTACTAGAAGACTATTCATACTGTTGTTTTACCTTGGTGTGAAGTATAGCAGGCACATGCCTATATTACTTTTAATGAATATGAGAAGTGTCAGGACATCAAAGCTTTAGCCTTCATAACCTTTGTTACTTGCTCTGGACAGAACATGCAGATCTTTTTTGTGGTCTTTTGGTGTCTTATATGAGAATTTCCTGACTTTCAGAATCTAACCAAAATATTTAAGTAGTAGTTGATAGATTAATGCTTTTTTTATGGTAAAAAAATTAACAAAAAGGAAATATTAAATACTGGGAATTTTAAATGTGAGTTAAACCTGTGGAGTCAGTTTTGATTAAGAGTTTGCAAGTATTTCTGTGCAGGCTAGGGTTGATCTACATGTCTCTACAAAACCCGCGGAAGCCAGTTTTCGTTTGAATGTGTTTGGGGCTTCACATCAAGTGTGCTTCAGGCCTGAAAGTACTTTTCTCATTCCTTGTGTAAGAAAGCACAGAATTTGATGATAGGTTACAGCTGTCCGTCTACTGGAGACCTATGTAGTCTATCTTACCCAGCAATGTTAGCCTCTATACTCAAAACAGTCACCTTGCAATGAAAAATTATAAATGTTTAGTGGGCTGTGAGCAAATAGGACACAAGTCTCTCCAGTCTGACAAATGTGAAGGAAAACAGTCTCCTGGGGTAGATCTGCTGGGCTGGTACAGCCCAACCATGTCTTTACTCACGTTTCATATTTATGGAAAGCTCTCATGGTACCATGATAGCCAAGTCATCTTTTGTGAAAACACTGCTACTTTGGTAGCTATTTGTCAAAGATTTTTAACAGGAGAAAATAACAAATATTGGTAAGATGTCAAGCACGTGTATAGTCATCCTGTCAGCTTCTGTGTGTGAGAATCATAAGGAAGCAAAACTGTTGTTCACATATGTCTTAGTCCACTTGAGCTGCCTCTGTGCAGTCTGAGGAACAAAAAAGTCCTCTACATTTAAAGCTATAGCTTGTTTTGACAAAGAAATATGGGTTTTCCCTTCTTAGTATTTATATTTTGAAAATAAACCACAAATTTTAGATTATGTTTAATGCTGATTATTATTTAAACCTGTGATTTTTATTGCCCTGTCCTTCATATTATCATTTATGCTCTCCTGAACGTGTGCACGCTGTTATCATTCCAGTCTGAGTAGTTCCAGTTCCTTGGTGAAGCGTTAATACAGGAGGCAGTAAAAGGTGCCTCCAATACTCGCTTCAATAGTTCTTTCTCTACCACAACTTCCCTGCTACTTAAGGCAGCTGTAGCTTAGAAAATAGATTTATTGACATTTTCATTACAATATTGCTGATAACCTGAGAAGAGCATCCCAATTTACTACCCAGATGCACCTGTACTCCACAGTGTGGGAGTGATTGTGACTGCACTCTCAGCACAGACAGTGACTGTGATAGCTTCACTTCATTCCCCAGGAGCGCCAAGGTTGCTGATTTGCAAACCAAGCTTACTGCAATGAATGCCTAAGTGGGAAGAAAGTTGGATATCCAGGCTTCTCGCCTTCGACTTCAGTAATTCAGGTAAACATGAACCCAGATCCAAACTGCCTTGCTTTCTTGGGGAGGAGGGAGTAAAATATAGCAGCTGACTGACATGGTTTTGCAGTGACTACAGATTTACTTACTTCATAGTGGAGACAAGAAGTCAGATGCAGCCAGAGGCAGAAAGGAGCACGAATAGCAGGTTAATCTGTTGTGCTGAGAAACACTGCTGCTGGCTTTACAAGGATCAAGAGAGCAGCATCAAGGATGTTCTGCCCCCCAAATTGCCTGAATGACAGGACTTGTGAGTTTTAGAGTGCAACTGCTTGAGTGACAGCTGGAGATAGGGGATTTGAACTTTGGCTGAGAGGAAGAGTCTGTTTTTTTGATAAAGAAAGCATAACATGGCTTTGGTTATTAGGAAACAAGTTTGAAAACACTGTAATACAAGGAGTTTTGTGGTTTGGAATCAGATAAAACATGCATTCATGTAAAAGCCAAAGCAATACAGAGGGAGGAACATTTAAATTTTGGGGGTTTGGCGATGTTTGATGAGTGTTCCTATTGGGGTAGCTTGTAGGTGGTTGCCTGCTAAATTAATGGAAAATGCTAGTGGAAAAAGCTGAACAACAACAACAAAAATTTACTCTGTCACAAAATCATGATATTTGAGTTCCTCCTGCAAATATAGTGAGAAATCTTTTCTCTTGTTCTGTCTTGAGTTAAAATATACATGTCAAATCTCAAATGGGAAAGGGGCAGACTGGAAGGAAAACTAAGCAGTGGAACATGAAAAAAGACATTTCAGAGTCCTCTAACTTTTGTAGGTATTGTAATAGAACAGCTGCTTTGTACCTCTGTGTTGGTAAGACTGAAGGAGTCCATCATGAGCCTGCTGGGATAGATGCACTCTACAGATTTTTTTTCTGGAGAATGTTTTTTTGAATAGAATTGCAGGAGAACGGTAAGTAAATTACATTTTCTTGCTGTATCTTCCATCTAGTCTGTTTAAAACCGTTGTGCTGTCTACAAGAGAAATACACTGAATTATATCCCAATTGGGAAGAACACTGGCGTAAATATGTGCTGTAATTAATAGTTGTTCATTCAGTATATACTGGGCAAACAGCAGGATCTCAAAACCACAATTTTTGGCTCTGGGCAGCTGGATTTGTGTCAACCTTGGCATAGTTTATACATAGTTGGGGGCTTCCTTATCAGTGTTAGGAGCTTACAATATCCAGAGAGACAAATGCTACCTGAAGATTGCTAGGATATTCTGCTGCCTGTCAATGACAGGCAAGAGACCCCCACATGGGAAGTATGATTTTCCGCTTCATCTGCTCTGGGTAAGGTTGGAATTGGAAAGTAACTTTAATGGTTGTTTGTTTCTGGGTTTTTTTGGCTTATGATCCCTGTAGCATTGCTAAGATACAAGAAAAGATTCTTCTGTAGGGTGCTTAGTCTTAAATAACAATGTAGGTACAGGTTTTTAAGAAGTAGGGGATTTATGTATATCCATGTATGTGTACTCACCTTGCAGGTTTAGTATTAAGTATGTTACGTTTTCTATTCTTGTCTCTAGTGTGTTCAAGTGTATACTAGAGACATAGTGATTATAGAGAACAGAACAAAGAACATATGCCAACAAGCAAGAGAACTTCAGTAGGCTTTTGTAGTTGTTCTGCACCAATGTAAAGTATTTCTTAAATTATCTGCAGAACAAAGCCAAGGCCATTACCAATATTTCATTATATAGGACCACTAATGGCTCCAGTGATAATTAAAGAGTATTATTTAGTACAGAATTTCAGCAAGGTTGTCTATGCTTTATTCAGTTAAAACAAGTACCTTCTTAAACTTTTAAGTAAGTCTGCATTTTTTAATCCAACCTCAACATTTTTAATGAGATATTCAATCACAATGACACAGTATAACTCATGCTGAAAGACAGTTATTTGATATTATGTACTAATTAGAGGTATAGTCAAATAACTGCAAGTTACTGGCTGTAAATTAAAATATAATTTGATAAATACATGTTGTGACTGTCTTTATGCATAATCTAACGCTGTCAAAGAATCAGGATTTTTTCCTTCTCCCTGGACTAATTAAAAGCAAATGAGGATGCTGTGTATAAACATGATGCAGCTCTATCCTACTGTATATGTCAAGTGTTACCATAATTCTTTCACTTGCATCTTTTAAGTATGCAATTTGTGGAACATAGATTTTTATTAACCTTGTTCATGAAAGGAGACTGTTTTTAAGATTCTTAAACGTAAAGAATAATAATCCCCACTCAGAGTGGGTGATGGCAGTGTTGTCATCTGCATATTTCTATGTTTGTAAATCTCATACTGAAACAAGGCAAAATCTTCAGGAATCCTAAACGACTGTATAATCCACTACTCCACTCTCAACAGGAAATCAGGCTGGAGGCAACACTATGCTTTAACAAAGCCTATTGAAGCCAGTAGGAGACTTTGTACTTGCTTCAGTCAGTTTTGGATTAGACCCAAGTAGCTTTTGAAACCAGTATATATTGTATGTTTTCTGGGAAATCCAACACATGTCCCGACAGTCTCCTCACACTGTTTTACATTTACAAACATATTAAAAGCCTACGTCACATTGACAGGAATGTAGTCACCTGAATGCTTTGTGATTCTAGGTCATACATACCAAGGACTTTATCTTGCCTTTCTTTCCTTAGTAAAATAGTACAACAGAACAGAAGAAACTGTGATTACCAACATGTGTTGGGACTGCACAATGCATTCTACACATGCATTTCTGCCGTAATGCAAAAAGACTTGGCTTCAGGGCCTGAATGCTCACATCACCTAATTTGATGCTATTACAGTTTGACACTAATAGACTGCTCTTACAAAGAATATGTGAAGCACAACTTGAAGAAAACCACTTTGTTAAGAACTGTAGCATATAAATGAATGAATAGCCTGGGTGAAACTTAGGTTCCACTCTTTTCCCTGGACTTCAAGAAAGCTATTATTCCACCTGCCTTTTTCTCATAGTTTCCCATCAAGCTTATGAAAGCAAGAAATTAGCAAGCTGAATAAAGTACTGTTCCCATTATCGGCATTTCTTAAAGAGATCTGAGATCAAGAAAACATTAAGAAGTGTCAAGGGCAAAACCTGTGTTTCTCATTTTATCATGCAGGTTTGTTGGGCTTTGATGGTAAAGGAGAAAGTGTCTGGTTTTTTGGTGTTGTTTGTTTATTCTTCTACCTGAGGAAAAATAAGGAAAAGGTGGAAATCGGGGGAGCTGCAGAAGGAGAAAAAAAGATTGTTTGTGAAATACTTTGAACAAGTCCTGAAAGGATCCTGAACGTTGAAAATTATGTTACTGCTACTCTACAATTCTTCTATATGCATTCTAAAATTAATTAGGATTTCAAATTATGTGATGTTATTTTAAATTTATACCAGTATACAGGTCCTATGCCTATATTCTATGTATATCTCTATCCCCTGGAGCTATTTCTCAATGAATATGTAGGAATGCCACTTGCATTTTTCAGTTTTTACCTCTACAAAACATACTTTTCTTCTGCATCTGCATTAAAGCACTATGTTTATTATATAGGGTAGGGCTCAGAAGCAGTATGTAAATACCTTGCTCCTAACAAGTCAGTAATATTGATGTTTTGTACTTCCACTATTTTATTTTTTCTTACTTTACAGATGTCTACAGGCAAACAGTAAATGTAAATACCCTAATATGCAAAACAGCTCCATCTCAAATATTGTGTAATTTGTCATTATTCTAAAATAAAGAACATATAGGTATTTATTACATAAACCTGCCCAGCAGTACTTTCTCTGTCATAAATGAATTATGCATAACACATTTTTCAGTCTTAAAAAAGTTATTGAAACTTACTTTCAAAGACAAAAATAACTAATGTAGATATATTTGTAATTCACTTTCCTTCCTCTTTCTCTTAATCTGATAGAAATGGAGCTGTTGCATTTTTCTTTGTGTTTTTTTCCCCATACTTCTGAGCTTTCCATAAGCTTTATTTCTCTACAGATAAATACCTTATTGCAGCTGTGTAAGTGGTACCACACCTACACATAATGAGCAGTAGTTCTGCAATTCCTCCTCTGATTTATTTGAATGACTTGCTTTTGGTTTTCGGTAACATCTTTTGGTGATGCTGAGAACTCTGCTGTAGACTTCAGGACCAGCTTTTCCATTTTCTCACTCTTGCTTTTCTTAATAGTTCACTCTTGGCAAAGCAGCTATTATGGAACTTAGTTTTTCACCACTCTGTATTCTTTTTTTCCCCTCCACGTTGTCCTGGCTAGCGTGAAATATCTGTTCACTTAATTCCTTCCTTCTCTCCCACACTTGTTGCTTCATTGTGCCTCTCTTATTGATGACTTTTATTTTTCCATCAAAGTGTGAAGTCTCCAAACTTATGAATAAGCCTCCAAAATGTGACCTTTTCAGCCTTCTCCAACCATGATTAACATAAACAAGAAGAGTCCAAGTTTTATGAATGGTCTTACCTAGCGCTTTTACTTACCAGGCGACTTGAATTGGTGACAGAACCAGGAGCTCCCCCAATCCCCATCTCAAACCTTCAGACTGAAAATTAGCATTCCTCTTGATTTTTAATAACGTCACTTATCTTCTGCATCTGTATGTGTACCCCTACTTTTGTGTCAAATAATTTATTGCTACTAGAATAAATTATTGACTGAGCTAGACACCAGCAAAAAATACCCTTTTGTGGCAGCATTTTACTGCAAGAGGGTTCTAGACCTGAATGTGATTCTGTCTTGTACAATGGTGAGTTAAATCTGACACAGTTAATTTTGTGTTGAAGCTGACCTAATCCACAATGAGGTCAGTGAAAGTAAAAGTGATCAAAAGACAGGTAGTGAAAATAATTGTTCCAAACCATGAGAGAAGACCTCAGGTTTTATTGATTTCATCCCTTCTGTGCTAAAACCAGCTAGTTTCTGTCACACCAGGGGCAGGATCCTGCTTAACATTAGCCTTCTAAATGTTATCTGTCTAGTCAAAGCTGGCTATCCGAGCTGTTGCTTGTGGAGGGGGATAGAGATAAAGAAGGGCTACTGGTTTGCAGGAGCCATATTCCAGGTGACAGGATAAATGAGATGAATCTCCCCTTGCAAAGTGGTGGTGAGTAACGTCCCAGAGCTCTGCTGGGTAAGCTCAGACTTTGACAATGTTTGCAGAGTTGGTATTTATTGGGGATTACCATCCATGGCATGGAAATGGTAGGATGGGGGCTGTTTCTTTTCTCAGCTGCCACGGTTCACAGTCCAGTATGTTATGTAAACAACTTCTAGCTCTAGTTTAATTAAATATTTTGATAATACACCATTGAAAATCATGGCATTGTTTCCAGGATAGAAACTTGCCTCCATGAATTAGGGTAGACAACTAGGATTGTATCACTCAGATTTTGGCTAATCTCAGTGTGTAGTTATCTGCAAAAGTCCTTGTACTTTGTGTAACCCCATTGAAAATACTGAGACTAATACCAGATTAAAGCACTGCTCAGTGCGAAATTATGTGAGAGAACTGGGACACTTTGAGAATCCATCCATATTAAAAAAATCTTATTGAAAAGAAAAATAATTCAACTGAAACGAATGATGGGCATTTTCCCTTCTAACTGATAACTGTAAATGTAACAAATGTAACATGTAGGGGATGTTATCGCTTCAGGTGGTCAGAAACAAGTCTTGGTTCTTTGTGAATAATTGGGACGGTTGCAAGACAAGGGACTCCTGAATAATCCCTTTAGGCGCCTGGGCCTTGGGAGAACAGGTATGCAAACTACAGAGATAAGGAGGCTGCAGGATAATCTGAAGACCCCTGCCGAGAGACGCCAAACAAACATGTGCGACGGACATTACCATATATTAATGAGTTCTCGGAAAAGCCATTACTATGATAAACATTTCTTGGAAATGTAATTGATATGTATGTTAACATAGCATAAATACCTAGTAACTGTGTCTCTTCGGTGCACATGTTTGGAGGAGAGATCCCCCGTGTGCCTGGCGCCGCAATAAAGAATACCTGCTTAATAGTCTGCCGACTATTGAGTCTTCAATTCCGGCTTTTCACGGCATCATCACTAACTCATGTACAACAAAAAATTAGCATTCTTCACTCAGCTGGAGATTATTTCTTGTTGCAACTGTGTGTCTTCACTCTTGTTTGTGTAGTGGATGTGTGCTCAATGAACCTTAGCTCCACGACAGCAATGTGAGAAACAGTAAAGGTAAGTTGTTTATTAAAGGCTAAATAAACAGTACTTAAACTGGTATGGGCCTGGATTCATTTTTCACTCTGTGTTTTTTTTGGAAGGAGAAGGGGAAAGAAAAGGAGAGGAATACTTGTGTGTGAGATGTTGTATCTGATCACCTTGCTTATTTAAATCAATGCTGGGAGGTCAGTGCTCTGTACTGGTTTGCTCCTGATATATTTCACTGTCAGGTTTGTCACTGGTGTGGCACAATGAGATATGGGGAAAGGTGGATTTCACGTGCTTTACATCAGCTGGCAGTTGCATGCAGAAAGGATATTGTCTTGTACAGCAGAAGAGCAGACTGTGTTTGATAATCTGGCCTTTTGGGAATTACTCAAAGCCTGCAACAATCACTGGAAATATTCCCTTAGATGGCTATAAACTGCAGGCTGGATCAGGTCTCAGCTAGCAAGGAGGTGCTCAGAGCAGTGGACTAGTCTTGCACTCTGTAGCTCTCAGTCCCATATCTGCGTTTGTGTGTACAGCAAAGAGAAGGAAGAGAAAGATCCACAGAGTCACAGGAGACTGCTTGAGAAGCCAGCACCTTGCTAGGTTCGTGCAAGCGTTTTTTTTTTAAGGGCTTGCACTAGAAAAGTTGGGGAAAGGGACTGATAAAAGAGAGAGGAGATGGATTTGTTTGACAAGCAGTTCCAGTGTGTCCTTCTTTGTAATTCAACCTGATGTCTCAATCTGAACACATTTTTTTGTTGGTGCTTGGGAGTAAACTGTCACCCAAAGTGCCTGCTAGGAATTTCCTAATTAACATGCTCATCAAGATTTGCCTCAAGGTGTTGTTTAGACTCATTAGTAATACAAAGAAGTAGCTAACAGACATGTGTGGCAAGACTGGAGCAAAAAACCTATCCAGAGAATACTGTCTACTTGTACTAAAACCGTCAAGGACAGGAAAATAACAAATTAATTAAAGTGGCTTATAGCGAGTCACAAGGCCACATTAAGTGTCCAGTCTCAACGAGTTAGTATTGGACTGTGCTTTGAGGAGAACGAGCAGTAAGGTGCTACCCTGGGAGAGTGCCTTAGACAGGGGAGAAGTTTTGGAAACTTCATCTTGTGACAAACAAAAGCAGCCTTGAATAGCAGGACTCTGCCAAATACTGATTTGCACTGCCTTCAGAGAGAGCAGGCTTCCAGAGTGCTTCAGTCATGCAATCCTCTGCTGGCACTCGAAGCTATATCATTCAAGGTCAATATTCTCCTGAGTCTCCCTGTAGCATAATGCCACCCGCTAGCAGGTCCCTCCAGGCTGGACTGCGCACTGGGGCCTTCCACACTGGCTGTGTTTAAGTTCTGCATTTAATCATAGCACTGGCAAGTTAGCGTGGAGGAAAGAGAATTTCCTCTAGAGGAGGCCGTGAGACCTGTAGCTGAACTACAGTTTTGCAAAATTCAGGATCCTCTACTGCATCAGAAGATACTACCTCCCAGCAAGGCTCTGAAGTGAGCCAGCTCTACCTGGCTGGCTGCAAGTACACAGATGGGAACAAGCAGACAACCAGAAGCACTGGCACTTCCCTCCCTGGTGTTACAAAATGTTTGTAATGTCTTCCACATGTTAGCATAAGAGGCACCTTAGAAACAAGAGTGATAAATGACAGCAACACAAATGATTTCCATTATAGGGAAAAACCTATGTAAGCAATAATTCTGGCACCTGTGTCTGTTAGCAACAGACTAGTGGGAAGCTTGAAAAGAAGACAGGGTGGCATAATTAGGTTAACGATCTCACCATGCACCTAAACACATTCATTTGGGTGGAATTTATATTGCTAATTGACTTGGTGAGAAATCCTTCAGTCAACCACTGTGGACTTAAGGGCAGTATAGCTTTCTGTTTTTTTAACCTGGAAAAGAATCAAGGATTAATCTTGAGTTTAGCCTGAATCTGAGTTATGAAAACGAAAGTCTGGTCATAGGGGGACTTTTAGGGAAGGCAGTTATTTGCCGTTTAAGATTTAGGGCTAAACTTACTATCTTTTGTGTATAATGCAATCAAGTAATCTGACAACACTGCAAAATGTTGAAGTATTCCTTGTAGAAATAGACTAGATTACAAGGGTTTGTTATAAGTGTTAGTCTGTGATTCAAAAATGGTTTGGAATGAATTTTTTTTTTTTTAAATATGAAAAAGTCTTTTAAAAGCAAGCTGGTTTACTTGTACTATTTAAATAAGAAAATCTGACTTGATAGTCAACCATCATGAGCGTATAGTTTCCTGAGATTTTGAAGTACATTAAATTATGAAGAAGATGTGTGGACATTAACTGAAGTGCGTGTGTTCTCATTGTCATGGTCCATTCCAATTTCAATAGGCTATCATAATCTATAAGATAAAAACCTGCGTGTTATAGCTGGTTTGCATGATTTTCTTTGCTGTGCACAGTCTCTTTCTCATATCAACAGGAGATGACAGGCTGCAGCAATCAGTGCACACAAGGAGACTGTGCACAGCCTTGAAAGCACAATTGCTTTGTTCTAGGCCTATACTTAACTGTTCTTCAGAGTAGCAGCAGGGTTTTGTATTTTGCTGGTTTGCCTAAGAAATGTTAAAAGGAAGTTACAGACTCAATGCCTGTGTAACTGTGTGGCTGTTAAAGGCTTTTGGCAAATTATAACTATTTGTTTGGAAAAAAATAGTACTGGCATGAACTCATCTTACTTCTCTGTGTTTCAGTAGCAGCGAGTTACCAAGGTCATGGACGTTTTACCTTATCAGATCATTTTTGAGGGAAATAAACAATAATGGCTGTAAATTGCATGTGTGTAGATGGGGGAGGAGGAGGTGGGCATCTATAGAAGAAATTATATTTGTATCCTGTGGCCTGTCTTTGCTGCTGTAAATAGGCACATGATGATAGATAACCAGCATATATTTACCTTGCTATGTCAAATTATATAAGTGGAATAAGATTACACTTAGAACTAAAAGCTGCAAAATTGAGGATTTAGCTTTGGATGAGAGGACTTCATAAATCTGTATCTGTAATCTAAACTCAGGGAACTAGAATACAGATGGATTTATGGATTTACATTTTCTTCTGCTTGCCTTGCTGTGCAGAGCAAGTTGTAGTCTAGACACTTTTACCTGGGAGCTTACTGCCCATATGAGTCTAGGAGTGACATCAGATTGGGCAATGCAGCCCATGAGAGTGT
This sequence comes from Opisthocomus hoazin, assembly GCF_030867145.1. Classification (NCBI taxonomy): domain Eukaryota; kingdom Metazoa; phylum Chordata; class Aves; order Opisthocomiformes; family Opisthocomidae; genus Opisthocomus; species Opisthocomus hoazin. Next base: position 13,058,632 of record NC_134427.1, read on the forward strand.
TAGGCTAGAAAATAAAAATTATAATTGCAAGTTAGAATCTACAGGGAAGCAGCAGACTTCATTGAAGACATTAGGCATGCTAACCACCTGTCTGTTTACAAGAAAGCCCGAGCTGTACCTGTCTTTTGTTAGTATCCTGGAATACTATGGAATGGCAAGTAAGGTCTTGCTGTATGGCCGGGAGGGCAAATTACTTCCAGATCTCTGAGGCTTTGATCTCATTCTTAGAGATTATCAGACCAGGACCTGTTGTCACACTAGAAACACCTCAGTCATTTCCTTAAGGTAGTACCAAAAGGAACAGTAGAAGCATTTCCCACTTAATCTGACTGAGCTTTAGATGCGCGAAGATTTGGTGTTGAACAGCATTTCTTCCGCTGTCCTCACATAATTTCATTTTCTACAAGAGATTTGTGCTCCTAGCTTTCTTATACTAATTAAAGTAAAACCGAGTCTCAATAATTTGTTCATTCACTCAATCAGAGGTGTTATTCCATTCTTGGCTAAATCTACCGTGGGGGAAAAAAAGAGAAAGCTGAAACAGAATGTGCGTTAATATTGAACCTGAAATGGAGTATTGGAAGAGGTCTATGGAATCAGGTGGTAAGGCTTTCTACCATGACAATTTTTTTCTAAGTAGCATGTTGAAAGATTTCTTCCTAGTTCCTCTCAAATACCAGGCAGTTTTAGAATGTATATCTGAAATTCTTGCAATTGGTGTTACAGGGCAGCTTCACTACAGACCATAGCTGAAAACTTTTCTTTTCAACACATTTGAAGGAAAGAAAGAGATTATGCTAATAGCTTCTGAACTCTTTGAATCTCAGCCTTGTTTTCTAGTGTAGATTTTTGATATTCTATTTAGACTTGCTCTTGTTTTTTCAGCAGTTTTTTTTCATTAAGTACTTTTCCTCCAACTTTCTCTTTAAGAATAAAATTAAATAGTTCACAATGGCTACACCCTTGACGTCTCCTACTTGAAGCACTCATTCCATTATGTGACATAAACTATTTCTGAAGAAGTATTTTCAGGTTTACTTCTAAGCCCTTTGTCCCATTCTCCCATCTTTTCCCATTCTTTATTTCAAGTGCTGCTTGGGTTGTTAAACTGTTTCTTAAATGACTGGATTAGAATGGTCATCTTCAAGTCAGATGTTGCAGATAGTAGAATACAGTCTATGAAGGCCATTTTCTAAAAGATATTGAAAAACCTAAATTTTATTCAAGTATTCTTGAAGTGCCACTTGAATTAAGTTCCAGCATTGGCAAGTCTTTGATCAAAGTTTCATCATTCATAGAAGACCAATAGCTTTAATATTTCTGTTTCAATTATCCATATCACATCTAGCAATATGTCTGAAACCATTATTAGTAGAAATAAGGATCAACTACAGTCCTATAGTTACACAAAACAGTGGAAGGAGTTTAATGTGATTGAAATGGGATCACACAATGTGGAAATCTTTTTTGATTAAAAGCATGAATAAATACTTTGGAATTGTTCTCACCTTTGATAAATACAAACACAAAAAAAAAATGACTTGCAGTAACCTATACTGTAAAGTAAATTATTTATCAACTGACAGACTGCTGTCTTCATAAACTTACTCTTCTAGGTTCATCATTGGGTATTTTACTGTGTATTATGCCGTAAATATTGTAGATGCCAAAAAGTGCCAACAACTTGTTACAGAATTTAAAATGGCTTTCAGTATTATCTTGGTATTTGGAATTCCTTTTGTTTGTGATATTGGGGATACTTTACAAATTCCAAATACTTTGGATAAACGAATCCTTTCCCTTTTTTTCTTGTTTTCTGTGTATGATCTTCATAAATCTTTAGAAAGCTTCATTACAGAATGCAATGTATTAATGCATTCCATGATTAGAAAATTATAATATTTTAATTTTAATATAAGATATGTGAATATAGTTTAACTTCATTTAAATGTTGTTATTTGAATGATCTGTAAAACATTTTTGTTCAACACTTTCAAAATTTGTGAGATATGATTCTGATAACTGTAAATGTAACAAATGTAACATGTAGGGGATGTTATCACTTCAGGTGGTCAGAAACAAGTCTTGGTTCTTTGTGAATAATTGGGATGGTTGCAAGACAAGGGACTCCTGAATAATCCCTTTAGGCGCCTGGGCCTTGGGAGAACAGGTATGCAAACTACAGAGATAAGGAGGCTGCAGGATAATCTGAAGACCCCTGCCGAGAGACGCCAAACAAACATGTGCGATGGACATTACCATATATTAATGAATTCTCGGAAAAGCCATTACTATGATAAACATTTCTTGGAAATGTAATGAATATGTATGTTAACATAGCATAAATACCTAGTAACTGTGTCTCTTCGGTGCACACGTTTGGAGGAGAGATCCCCCGTGTGCCCGGCGCCGTATTAAAGAATACCTGCTTAATAGTCTGCTGACTATTGAGTCTTCAATTTCGGCTTTTCACGGCATCATTTCTGGCACCCCAGATGGGACCCGCTCTGCTCGGCTGCAGGACCCACTGAGAACAGGACTCCCTAGGGTACCCCCGGGATTTCCCGGAGGGACTCCTCGCCTCACTCGGATCACTGCGGGAGCAGACAAGGACCATCTAAACGAGTAAAGGTATTCTTTTTTTTACTTTCTTTCTCTGTTTTGGTATGTGAGACCGGTTATTTGGAGAGTTCTCGTAAGTCGTAGGAGACGTCCTACGCTGAGCGCTGTACACCAGGCTACTAGTGCCTGAGGGTGTACGTCTTGGTACGTTGGTGCAGGCATGGATTAAGCTTTGCACTTCTGTAATAAAGTGCTTTTGGTAATTGTGCGTTGGTACAAGCATGGGTTAAGTTTGTACTTCTGTAATAACGTACTTTTGGGTATTGGTGCGTTGGTGCAGGCACGGGTTGTGCTCTGTACTTCTGTAATAACGTGCTTTTGGTAGCTGTGCGTTGGTACAAGCATGGGTTAAGCTTTGTACTTCTGTAATAACGTACATTCGGTATGGTACGCTTAGGAAACCCGCTTAAGTTGTACTTCTGGCGATACGGATTTGTTGGTATTGAACTCAGATATCGGATATCTCGGATACTGGCTTGTTAACATACCCATCAGGCATCGTAAAACCAAAAAAAAAAAAACCCAAAAAAACCCACCTTGCATGGTGAACCTCTTTTCTTGTGACCAGAATATTAATTGTGACATTTTTGGAACGTGGTCAGAGCGGGACAGAAGGGGACGACAGATTAAAATTGTTAAGATAAAGACTAACAGAGGTACAGAATCAACAAAGTAAAATGGGGGACAGCAAAGCAGTGGTATTTTAAAGAAAAGCCCCTTAGGATGTATTCTAGCACATTGGAAAGCTTGTGTGACTGTGTATGAAGCCTCTGTGTGAAAGACAAGTAAGTCAAAAAAAAAAAAAAAAAGAAAAAAGAAAAAAAAACACCACGTACATTTGATATGTTCTGCTGATTTCCAGTTTTTGACTTGGGACTGTTGTATTTGAACTCTGAGTCTTCGGGGACGTGGTTTATGATTTCTTAAGTATCAGTGCAGGGTCTTCCCGCGGGGGGGATTTTGAGAGTCTCTCCCAGGATCTAGACAGCAACATTGGGAAAAGTAGGGGGAGACCCCTCACTCAACAACATCTTAATAATGTATGGGGTTTGGTTTGCTTAAAGAAAATTGGCATGATTTAGGAATTGAGTTGGGAATTTGGGGATTGGTTTTAAAATACAAGTTGGTATATATTGTGGGGTTACAAGTTCTCTAGTTATTTGGCATTGATCGATCATTTAGGGACTCTGGTTTTGGGGTATGTATTAAATATACTGTATATATTGTTTTGAAAGAGCTCTATGTATATAAACATGTTAACTGAAGTGGTTTGCCTGTATATATTGTTGTACTTAGGTGATACAGTTTGTAAACAGAAGGATTTTAAAAGATCGCTTCTAGGTTGTGTGTGTGTGTTGTGTTAACCGATTGGTGGAGAAGTTGAGAAGTTATTTTATTGTAACATGAGCTTCGGAGGGAGGTGATCCCCTCATAAGGAAACAATTAATTGAATTATGATATGTTGTTAGAATTGATGCGGTTTTGTGGACAATTAAAAAGTATAGGAGATGAAAAGTTTAATGCGGTATTGAAAAAAAAACAAACAACCAAAAAAAACCCAAAAGGAAAACCCCTCTGGATTTTCCGAAGGGTTGTGTAAAGTGATTAGAACAGAAAGGTATCAAGTTACAAGCTGCTTTGCTAGCTGCTGCTCTAAATGAAGAGAAAAAAAAAAAAAGCAAAGTTCTTAGAAGTTAAGCAACAGAAAAACAAAATGAAAAAGAGGGGAAGCAAGGTAACTTTTTACAGTATGGACTACTAGTGGAGTGTGAATCAGAATACAATACTCCTGTGTTACCAGTAAAAAAAAAAAAAAAAAAAAAAAAGCAAAACCAGGTGGAACTTACTGGGTAGTACAGGATTTAAGAGAAGTGAATAATATTGTTAGGGGCATACACCCTGTGGTAGCAAGTATGGTTTACGGTATTGGATTTAAATGATACATTCTTCTGTCTGCCTTTAGCCAAAGAAAGTCTGAATTTATTTGCATTTGAGTGGGAAAATCCTACCACGGGTAAAAAAAACCCCAGCTTGCCTGGACAGTGTTACCCCAAGGTTTTAAGCATAGCCCAACAATCTTTAGAAATCAACTAGCATGAGAACTTGAAGCATGGAACCCTTCCTCCAGAGATGGAACCCTTTTACAGTACATTAATAGCAACTGAAACAAAACCTGACTGTATACAGTGGACTATCAGTTTGTTAAACTTTTTGAGATTAAATGGGTATCAAGTCTCTCAACAGAAAACTCAGATGGTGCGGCAACGGGTAACCTACCTTGGATGCAAGCTGTCTGGACAAAGAGAACTAGGAACAGAACAGAATGAAGCCATCTGCAGGACTCCCCTCCGTCAGACGGTAAAAGAGCTCAGGACCTTTCTGGGACTGACAGAAACCATAGAGACTGTGTACTCCAGCAGACCAGATCTGAAAGAGGAACCCCTGGAAGATGCACAGGACTCCTGGTTCACGGATGGAAGCAGCATTGTCGGACAAGGTATTCGAAAGGCCAGGTATGCGGTGACAACAGCAGCCGAAGTAGTTTGTTCTCAATCACTACCTGCTAGAACATCAGCTCAAAAGGCTGAAACTATTGCCCTAACTAGGCCTCTGGAGTTAACAAAAGGAAAAAGATAAATATATGGACAGATTCCAAATATGCCTTTGGAGTTGTCCACGCTCATGGGACAATTTGGAAGGAGCGAGGACTACTAACTGCGCAAGGGAAGCAGATTAAATACGCTGAGGAAATCCTTCGACTATTAGAAGCTGTTCAACTACCAGCAAAAGTTGCCATCGTGTACTGCCGAGGACACCTGAAGGGTAACACTGACCAGGAAAGAGGTAACAGGTTGGCTGACTCTGAAGCTAAACAGGCAGCAGAGAGAATGTAAGAGATTTTAGCCTTAATTCCAGATTATAGAAATAGAAACCTGAGTGACCAAGAAAATGTTGAGTATTCTAAAGCTGATGAAGAATTAATAGAGGGATTAGGGGGCCAAGTTCCATCCCAGGGGTGGGCCTACTTAAGTGATGGCAGAATTATAATCCCTGCTAAACAGATATGGGGGGTGGTTAAAGAAGAACACAATAGGACACACTGGAGAGCGGACTCCCTGTACAAATTTTTAAATCAGAAATTAATAGGGAAAAATTTGTATACTACAGTCCGACAAGTAACCCAACAGTGTGAAACATGTTTAAAAATAACCCCAATACAGGTAACCGGGTACAATTAGGCAGTATTGGGAAGGGAATTATACCGGGACAACATTGGCAAATTGATTTCTCTGAACTTCCAAGAAAAGGAGGGTACAAGTACTTATTAGTACTTACGGATACCTTTTCAGGTTGGCCAGAAGCATTCACTTGTAGAACAAATAAAGCAAGGGAAGTAACTAAGGTATTATTAAATGAAATAATACCTCGATTTGGGGTACCGACAATTATCTCCTCAGATAGGGGGACGCATTTTTGTGCAGAAGTAGTGCAACAGGTCAGCAAACTGTTAGGAATCAATTGACAGTTACATACGCCCTACAGACCACAAGCCAGTGGGCAAGTAGAAAAGATGCAAAAATATGCCAAAAAGCAAATCTATATTGGTACCAAGCATTGCCTATTGCACTACTTCGGATACATGTAAAACCTAGGGCCAAAGAAAATTTGAGCCCTTTTGAGATACTATATGGGAGACCATATCACGCTAAACATCAGGGGGAAGATTTGAACCAGTTGGGAAATCAGTATCTACAAAATTATGTTATATCCTTAGGAAAACAATTAGAAAGGATTAGTAAAAATGTTTTGGGTACCAGGGCTAAAGGGTTAGATCACTCGATCCATCCATTTCGCCCTGGAGATTGGGTTTATGTTAAGAATTTTTCAGGTGATCCACTGAGAGAGAAGTGGAATGGACCTTACCAGGTATTGCTGACTACCTTCACTGCAATCAAGATTAGAGAACAACCGGCCTGGATCCATTATTCCTGAGTGAAGAAGGCTCCTAAACCAGGATGGATGGTAGAAAAGGCTGGCAGTTTGAAACTATGATTGCGGCGGTAACTTTGTTAAACCTAGGCTTTTTAGGATACCGCGATCATGACAACTCAAGCTACATGACTGGACCAAGATGTGACCTACAGATATTAGATAAAAACACCCAGATATAGGTCAGCAATAATAGCTGCCTATGGAAAGCAAGATCCAACACTTGTTCGTGCTGACCCCCTTCCATACACACAAAAATTGAAAGGGACAGGCGCGATATATATAGATTTTTGTAACAGAACCCAATTAGAAACCTATAGCCCGTCGAACTGGGATTATTTCAGGAATGTACCAATTGGCTGGGTAAACCGTGGAGCATTTTGCAGAGCTAATCTCACAGCCACTGACGGGGCCCTGTAAATTACACAACACGTATTGGTGGCTATGTGGTGATGGCATTAGCAGAAAGCGACTCCCTGCGGGTTGGAAGGGAATGTGTACCATAGGTCATCTAGTCAGCCAGGACCAAATATATAATCAGTCCCAAATACCTAAAGGCATATTAAGAACATCATGGAGACAAGCCAAACGGGAAGACAACCCACTTGTAAGTAGGGGAACAAAATTTAACCTCTTGGCTCCCCAATTTAGAGTGATTGAAACAATTGTTCATGGGAATGATCACACTGGTCGTTTTAGGAATACTTGTTTGCATGTCTCTCAAATGTCTCCTTTGGTGTTGTCGGGATTCAGTTGAGACACACAGTGATTGGAAAAAGGAATAAGATTAGGCACCAAATAGAATTATTTGAAAATAATACCTACAAAATAGAATAGTGAGGATTCATAGCTTTCTAGCTACAAATCCTCAAAAGAAAAGGAGGGATTGATAACTGTAAATGTAACAAATGTAACATGTAGGGGATGTTATCACTTCAGGTGGTCAGAAACAAGTCTTGGTTCTTTGTGAATAATTGGGATGGTTGCAAGACAAGGGACTCCTGAATAATCCCTTTAGGCGCCTGGGCCTTGGGAGAACAGGTATGCAAACTACAGAGATAAGGAGGCTGCAGGATAATCTGAAGACCCCTGCCGAGAGACGCCAAACAAACATGTGCGATGGACATTACCATATATTAATGAATTCTCGGAAAAGCCATTACTATGATAAACATTTCTTGGAAATGTAATGAATATGTGTGTTAACATAGCATAAATACCTAGTAACTGTGTCTCTTCGGTGCACACGTTTGGAGGAGAGATCCCCCGTGTGCCCGGCGCCGTATTAAAGAATACCTGCTTAATAGTCTGCCGACTATTGAGTCTTCAATTTCGGCTTTTCACGGCATCAATTCAACCAAATATATTTTGTCATGTTCTTCCAGTGTTCGCCTAGTTTCATCACTTTATAAAGCAGTTCTCGCAAAATAGCTTTTCTTTCCAACAGAAGCAGTCTGTGAATTGTTTCATTGTCTTTATTAAACAGGAGACAAGAACTTTCTCAAAACTACTACAGTATTTAAGATGACTTTTCTTGCTACTCATGTAGAAAGAAATATGGCTCCATAAAATCAGGATTATTGCTGGAATCTTCCTACTAAGCAGGGAAAGAAAAATATGGACTTTTTGTAAGAAGTGTATTATTTAAACTCTAGTGCATCTAAAATAATGTTAATCTTCCCTAAATTACAGCCAAACAGCTTTGTCCAGCACAATTGGGTGAAGGCATTAAAATCTACTAAGGTCATTACCTTTTTCTTTTTATCTTAAATAGCATTGTGAACTATGTGTTAGTTGGTTTCCTTATCTATTGAGTTTTCACCTTGTAACAAAAGGTACATATATTTATTTTTATGCCTCAGGTGACTAGGGCTGCTAAGATATTATTTTTCCAGTAAATCCTGAAAATCCTAACTGAGGAAAATATACTGCTATTCTCCAATCTGCTATTGTTATTAGGCTTACCTCCTTGGCTGAAACTGCTCAGACCTGCATTATTTTTTATCTCTATTCTGACATCACTTGTATTAACAGAGGATTGGCAGATAACTAGTGGTGTTTTTGTGTTATCTACTTGCCAAAAGAATGGATGATTAACTGTTTTGCAATAACATACTTCATTACAATAGCATGTTAACTGGAAAAAACTGCATAATATGTGAAGTACCTGAACTAAAACATCAGCATGATAGATACAAATCTTATCTGCAATTGTTCAAAGTATATTAGTGTTGTGTCCTGTGAGCTGTAAAATTTTAAGCTCAATTGCTGCCCATTCATGTATAACTCTCAGTCGTGACTCATGGGATATTATACCTTCTGTGCTTAAGTGGAAGGTCCAGAATCACGTGGAAGGTATGGGAGGAAAAAAAAGATTAATATTTCTGTATTTTACAATCTTCGTTGACACCAAAGATTCATTGCACTTTATAAAAGTTTTTATAAATTCATCGTACTTTTCCCATTTGGATCACTCATTGTCTTGAATCTTTTTGAATTTACAGTTCTAGCAAGTGCCAAGTAAGAGTATTGCATCTGCAGTTAATTACTGAGCTGCCAAGAGTGGTCTTGGAATCAATTTGAATGAGCTACTACAGTTGATAACCCTGTTCTGTTTTAACTAATTTCAGGAAAATTATCTGCCAGTCTCTTCAATTGTTTTCAAAGTAAAAAAACAACCGGGTCTAATTTCAGTTAAATCTTAAAATGTAAAAAAAAACTGAAAAGAACTCTTGATAGAAGTATTTACAGTCTTTAACATTTGCCTACAAACGCAAAGTTTAATGTAAATAAACTATGTTGCCTTAAAACATAGTTTGCATCTTAATCACTTAGTAACTGACTTCCTTTGGGAAATCTGTTGTGTTTTAGGGTGACTGTCTGAAAGACTTGTATTGCACAGTACTCCTCCCTCCCCCCACAGGGCCAGTGCCTGATAGAGCTCTTTTTGTTGTTGTTTTCTGTTCATCTTGAAAGTAGTCTGTTGAAGCTGCTGCATTGTTAATGAAAACACACTGTGTAGTGCCCAAGATACTCTCCTTTGAAAAAGGAAATTAAATTTTAAAAGCTTAATTAAGATAATACTGAAGATCTAGTTTACCTACAAACAAATAGTATCAGAGTTAAAAGAGTGAATGCTACTATGCCAGAGATTCCAAGATGGACATCTTTAAGCTGATCTTGTGCTGTTTTATTTGTATGCAAATGTGTATCTTATTTATTGCTCATTACTAGTGAGGTAGCAGATAATTTAATTTGTGATATCACTGACAGAGAAGCTTCTTCATTACCATCAAGTTAATTTGTGCTAATAAATGTGTCTGTTACCTTCCCACTCATAGTATGAGCCATTGTAGGATGTGTTCTGTTGCAGGGCAGCACATTCCGTGAATGCTTGCTAATTAGAGAACTGCAGTGTAGCCTGCGGTTCAAGCATTTAAATTTCAGTGTTCTGAGGACTTGGTATGAATTAAGAAAATGCTGAGTGAGCTTCATATATGGGAATTTTGATGAGTATCCACGGTTCCACTGAGGAATTCTATTGATATTTGGTCTGGTATGTGATATTAGTGGTTTGTTTGTAAAGTAAGTGATGCCTAGTGTCATATCAGTAGACATTTCATTTTAGACTCTTAAAAAGAAATTCAGGCCTTGCTTCAGGCTTTAATCTTTAACCTCCCTACAGAAGAGTGTTTTAGTCCAAGAACTCAATTAAGATTTGTGACAGTTCTACTGCTTCTTCACCTGTTGATTACAGAATTAGGGTTGTCTGACAACTACATGATAAATCTCCTCTAATCTGAAGGACCTAAGAACCCAAACTTGTTCCACTTATTAAAATAAGATGGGAGGTGTATAGATTATTTGTTTTTGAGATCATGTTCAAATACAAACTTTTTTATCTGCAAAGTATTTTAGCTCATAATAAAAGTATTGCTTAGTCTGTTCTTACAGGACATTTGAGTGCTTGTTAGTAGTGTTAAAAGGTGGGATATAAGTAATTCTTGATATTTGATGCCACTTACCAAGATCCAAAAATAAAAGTAGGATGCACATCATTATGTTGAAGGACTTAGATTTTGTGTGCATGGATGTTCAAGATAAATAAACTGACAGACTGGAACAGGATTTATAATTATCACCCTTTTTTCTATCTAGAAGAAAAACTTGACTAGGAGGAAGATTGTCAAATGTGATTTTATAGAACAGAAACAAACACAAGTGGTTTGGGGAAGAAGGAGCACAGCAAGGAGAAAGGGGAATGATGGGCACTTTCTGCCTTTCATCCCTGCACTCTATACTGAATTTTAGCACAGAAATGTTTAGGGCTCCATTCTCTGCTTGCCACAGCTTGTGGTCCTTGTGTTTAAGTCTCTTAACATCTGATCTCTATTACAACACACTCTTTAAGAGAAGTTAGTCATAGAACAGCTCCCTGAAATAGAAGTAGTAGTGGGTGGGTATAGTTAAGCCTACCACGGCAAGGAAGGAAAAACTGACTGAAAATATGAAAGTTGCAAGCCATGTTATGTGACAGTTTTGAGGTCTATCAAAACACTTGTCTCTGCGGAAGCAGATGCAGAACTGGGAAGGTGAGTGGGAAAGCCTTCTTAAGACTCCGGAATGCATTATTATGAATCTCACCTGTGTCAATGTCAGCTAGGTAATGAGGTTTCTTCAGGGAATATGTTAGTGTGACATTCAGTGTGTCCCAATTTTGACTGGGATAGAGTTAATTTTCCTCCCAGTAGCTGCTGTGATGTGGATTTAGTATGAGAAGAATGTTGATAACACTGATGTTTTCAGTTATTGCTATAATATCAAGGACTTTTTCCAGTTTCTCATATTCAGCTAATGAACGTAGCCAGACAGCTAGCCCAAGCTGACCAATGCAAATATTCCATACTATAGACTGCAAGCTCAGTTTATAAATGAGGGCTGGCCAGGGGGAAGGACGCTACCTGGTCTTATTTTTTCCAGGAGCTCGAATCCTCTGTTGCCTGGGATTTCAAACATTTCTAGGAGTTTGGTTTTTTTCAGGAGTTTTATGAAATTTCTCAAAAATTCATGAGTTTGACATTCTGCAATCGCTGCTCAAGGACTGGCTGCAGTTTGGTCATTGGGTGATGAGAAAAGTTGTATTGTGTATACTTTGTTTTGCATATTCATTATTGTTGTTATCATTACTATTAATAATATTATTACTAGTATTAGTATTTTTCCTTTATTATTTTATTAAACTGTGTTTATCTCAACCCACGAATTTTCCCTTTTGTCCACTTCTCCTCCACATCCCACTGTGTGGGAAGGGGAGGGGTAAGTAAGCAGCTGTCTAGTGCTTATTTGCCAGTTTCAGAGTTAAACTATAACACAGTGTCAAGACCTGGAAATATCACATTATTAATGGTAGGTAATTCTCAGAGGCTGTCTTCTTTCCTTGCCTGCTCTCAGCCAAAAGATACAGGAAATCTCTCTGACAGTGGCCACGAATAGGAGTCTAAATCTTCTTATATTGAACAAAGTTCAATGTCAACGTGTCTCAGCCAGATAAAAAGTATCAAACAGAATTGACTTTAACATGAGGGAATGCTGTATTCTCTTGCTGTAGGAAATCAATACAGGCTCTTAGGTTTCTACTCAGAGAGGCCCCATGTCCACTAAACACAACTCTGCTCTGTTAGGACATATTCCTTTCTGTGGGGCAAGCCAAGGTTCCAGACCCTATTAAGCCTGAAGTGTCTAAAGAGATGATATTTCCCTCAAAAAGCAACATTCTCCCTTGCTTGTGTTTTTATTGAGGCTAAATTTAAAGTCACAATTAATTTCTCTCTCTCTCCATCACTCTACTGAGGTCAAAAAAGTCTCTTACTTGTAAATGCCTGGTTCTAACAGATTACAACAGATATGTTTCCTGATTAAAATATTTCAAAATTTGGCCCTTTAGGACCACACAGAGCAATAAGAAAAATCTAATGCTTGTGCTCAAGGGAAAAAAAATGAGTTAGATATGAGTCACAGTTCATGGCTGTCAGAGACTGTATATTGATAGCACTCAGTAGATATATGAAGAAAGCAATTTGCATGTACCAGCAATGAATCAAGCAGGAAGCTTTACTGACACGAGCAAATGTGCGCTTGTACATGCATACACACAAAATTTCCTGCAAATTCACTATAAAAATTTGGCTTCCAGATGTTGTTCATGTCTAACATAGCCTATAATTCAAGGATGCCTAGCTCTGCTTTGGGCTGTCTGAGCCCCCTCCTTCTGCTCTGCCCTCCCCAAGACTCCTTCCAGTAGCTACGCTACAGATGTGCACCCTGTTCCTGGCCAGCTACACAAGACAGCTGCGCATGGTAGGTCCACACAGACACTCTTTCAGAAAGCACTCTTGCTCTTCCTTTGCAGTAGCTTTGGCCTGGAGATTCTTTCAGTGATAGTCACCTTCCTTCTTGTACTGTATTTAAGCAGAAAGAAGTCAGATTTTTTTCTTGCCTAAGCCTTGTGAGTGATGAGTCTCAATGGCTCTCCGCACACCCTCTGTAAGGAAATGTCTTATGGTAAACAGTAATCAATTTTTTCATAGTCATGTAACAGCATACTCTCTTGAACTCGTGCTTATGAAATACTATTGGTATTTTGCTTTGTTTGCAAGTTTTGGAGGCAAGGAAAGAATATCTCATGGAAGTTAGACAGACAAGAGGGTCACTGGACTCTTTCACTTTGTTAATTAACTGGGGACTATGGGCAGTGTTAAAGCACAGTATGCCAGGCTGTGATTTATTTATAGCTTTTGGCTGGTGTGTAACCAAGCTGAGAGTCAGAAAATGACCACTTCCCACAAGTAAGTGTAAGTTCTTTGTCCTATTTAGTATCCTGGAGGAGCAGGAAACCTCAGGTTCTCACACATACAGCATTCAGGACACACATATGCCCCTTTGCAAGAAAGTGAAAGAAAGTTTCAATGGTATGGGGCTGAGGATGGCCAACCTAGACAGTTTGTTCATTGATAGTTGTTAAACATCATGAAAAATAAAAGAAGCAAGGTTTTAGCCGTCTCACTCAAAAACAAAGTTGTGTTTTTAATTTTGGAGTGTATCCATTTGTCTAACTCTCTTTAATCCACTGTTCTCCAATTTATACATTACCCAATTATTTGTAGGCATTCTAATTTATCTTTTAAAGTCAGTAATGCTCAATTATGAATATTCATTTAAAGAAGGCATGTGGCAACTTTCCTGTCCTCTCTTCAAATGACATAACAAAGTGCAATGTGAATCACATATTAGTGTACCATTCCTCATTTGCAATTTTAGCATACCATATTAAATCTTTGCAAAGACTTGTGCTAGGAAAGATTTTTTCACTGGAGTGTCTGGTAAATGCAAACAAAAAGGAGTATGAACAAAGCAAATGGATGTTCGCGTAACATTTTTGATGTGTTCTGCAGGCTGTCTGCAGAGATTCAGTTTTTTCTGTTGCATCAATCTTATATATAGTAAACAACCAAAGTAATGCCTGACACAGATCAGATTTTTTATGCCTAGCCACTATTGCAGGTCTTGTGGGTGGATTTTTCCACTTTCATTAGTTCCAGTGGAGGATTCTTTTAAAGTGATGAAATCCCAGGTAACCAGGAGCAGAAGAGATTGTTCTTTATATCTTTCTCCTGGAACTTCTAGTATAAGTAATACTGAAGGACATGGTAGCTGATACAATTTAGAGTACCCTAATGCCCTTCCAGCTTGACCTGGAATTGAAGGCGAGGATACAGGGACTTTTCATTCGGCTTTCTGACAGCCTGGTTCAACTATGTACATTGTAATAGTGCGGAGATTTCATTTGGGTTTTAGTGTAGTTCAAAACTTATTCAGAATTACATTCTCCAAAGTATATAGCACTGTTTGGAAATCTAGGTACATTCTAGGAAGAACACTGAAAGGAAATAAATGAAAAGCCTCAGTGTCTTTTTTCTTGCAAACAACAAATATCTTTTCTAAATACTTTATGCAGAGATTAATAAACCAATGATACAGGGTTACACTGCAAGAACATGGATCAGATTTACCTTCTTTAACCATGAAAAATAACTTTGATTTGTGTGGAAAAGTTAGCCAGATCTTATAGGTAAGAACATTTAATTCATACATCAGGTAATAAACATTAAATAGTAGAAAATTTGAAGGTAAACTTTCCGTTAATTTCTAAAGGGAGACTATCGGAGTCTGTGTATGACCAGTCACGAAGAACTAGGAACCTTCTTCAGAATGTTAGATGGTAAGGTGCAGTGGGAATTATGCTTGCACCTATATGAGTTGCTGACTGGATATGAGAAACTTTGTCAGAACGAAGACAGTGAATAGATTGCCGAAATAGGTTGTACATTTGATGTTTTCATGACCATACTGTGTAAAGCTCTGGGTAACCTGATCCGACCTTTTAGCTCACCTGGTGGAATAGGACGTTGGATTAGAGACCAGATGAGAGTCCATATAACCTGCGTTATGCTATGATCATATCCTGCAGTGCAATATGTTGATGAAGCCATGGGGAGGGAGTCAGAGGTAAAAGACATACCAACAGAGTAGTTCACGTAAGATGGAAAAGATGGATGATGCCTAGCATTCTGGAAATTGAAAGGCTTTGTAGCATTTCCTGATGTGGACCTCACTAAAGTAGGAGCACAGAGATTGTAGTTTTTGGGAACCTAACTGAGCATGGACAGAATGGGAACCAATAATACTAAATACTTTTCTCCACCTCTTGTTGAGCTGTAGGACATCCAGCTTTAAATTAAATTTGACTAACTTACATCTTGATCCTGCCTTATACTTAAGAACTTTCGGATGGATGTTGAGGAAAACAGGAAGGAGACATGGCTCAGCAGATGATTGATCTATGTGTAGACACAGTAGTGGACCATTATGACAGAACTGAACTATTTAGTACCTCTTTGCTGTTTCATACTGTCTACAGCTCCGACATCAGATGACAGAAGTCTCACAGGTGGAAATTAACTGCCTTGAATCGGAAGGATGCAGGAACATTTTTGATCTGTGAGATTATCAGTTATACAACTATAGTTGTCACTGTTTTATACAAACAAAAATGTACGAGAACACGTTGCCATGTATGTTTACAGTTGGCTAATGGAAAAAACATGTAGTGTTGCTGATCATTTGATGAATGTCAGCTGCAGTGTCTGGAAATGGGTTTAATTTCCTCATCCTATATCCCTTTCCTAGGTTTAAGCTCAAATATGAAATATCTGTTGATGCTTGCTGAAAGTATAAGCAATGCCCATTTGCTCTCTGAGCTTGACTTTCTCTGTCTGTAGCTCTGCAAGTGTCCCCTTCTATCAGGCAGATACAGCACTGTGGGGGAATCCAAGATATTGCTGATGACAGCAACATTAATGTCCTTTTAGTTCCCGCTGTCAAGTGAAAACAAATTATCTTGATTTTTTTTTTCTTTTTTTTTAATGGCAATTCCACTCACCGAGAGGTGGGTGAGAGGAGAAATGACATGTTATTTTCACTTGCATGTTGTTGTTTGTCATTTTAAAATCCACAGTGAGATGATAGCTGAGACCCCATGAGCCAAGGGCTTACAGTACTTCTGTACTGTTTATCCACTAATTTATTCTTGTGGCTTTTTAATAAAAGATAAATTTAAGGCAAAACAGAAAAAAGCCCCACACATAAACCTTTAATGCCCTTGCCTGGAAATAAAATGTTTCTGTAGAGCCTTAGTAAACCCAGGCTTAACAGCAAACTCGGGAAGAAGCTATCTAGCTTTGCCTAGATGAAAAGAAAGTAAAACAAGCCTATAAATACATTGTTGATGATTATTACTATTGCTCTAATAAATAATGTAGTAAGCTTTAGCTGGGTAGCTTGAGATGTCTTAGCAGAACTATCTGACTGATATCATTCAAGAAAAGCATATATTTAATCTGAGATCTGTTGCCAAGAGTTTCACTGATAGCTTATAAAGCACAAGCAAAATAATATTTGTGCCATTTTATGACCATCATAGTCCTGTGGAGTACATAATCCAAGCCCTACTGGGAGTGTGCAAAGTAGATTCATAAAGGAATTTTTACTTTTCAACAGTCAATTTTTAGGACCCTACTGGAGTTAATGGCAGAGTTCAGAGCCTATAGATCTCTAAGAAAGGAAAGTTAAGGACTAGGAAAAGAGGTAGGTAAGGCACGATGGAAAGCCTACTTAGCCAGTAGGAGGTGGAAAGAAGATGAAGAAAGGGCAGGATCATTCAGGGGACTTTAAGAATACCTTGTGAATTCCCTTTCCTGGAGCCAAGCCATTCCTGTCAAGACAAAATAGATAGAAAGCAGCAGAATCTGGTAAGACTTAAAGAGAACCTCTGTTTTGTCTAAGAGCTTCATTCTGCATAATCTTAAACTGGACAAGTTCTACCCTGTACCCAGAATGTTCAGAGAAAAGACAGCATGAATGCTTGGCATTCCCACACACCAGTGTCGAGTCCAAATCACACAGGTTTAAAACAAGTAGGGATTTAGCTGCAGGATTTCCCAGTTGCAGTGTGGTCTGTGCCAGCTAGCAGTGACATGAGAATTCAGGTCCTCTTGCAGGGGTCCTTACAGGAAGCTCTGCTGCAAAGTAGGGAGAGGGAACAACTTCAGGAACTATATTATTATTCTCATACAATGTTAGAATAAAATTACGCTTTCCCTGCTTTTTGTATGACTATTCAGGAAAGCTATTCTGCTCTGTTACACGCAACTATTGCCTGGAAAACTCAGCGAGCTATGGGAGTGCAGCATTATTTATGTAGAAATGGACCGCCAGTGTTGAGGGATTTAGAAGACCGTAATGCAGACATTAAAATGACAACTGATGACCTACACGTGAAAAAAATGTGGAATTATCCCCCAAGATATAAGCTACATTTATGCACTGGTTTATTATTTATGATGAATCTGACGTGCATTTGAGAAATTACACATCAGGAGCTATAGTAATCTTACATAATATTTTGTAACCTGTGGCTGCTAAATTGATAACTTTGGGTTCTTTACTGATTCAGCTTTGCTTGCACACCCCATGCCATCTTCTTATTTACCAGTTCTTGTTTGCAAATAAGGAGATGTTTGTGTCTTAAAATTACCTCTTTTTAAGACAGTGTACTATGATTCATCTAATCAAAGCAAGGCACTTTTTTTTCTCCTTTATGTCATTTAGGCATTGCTTGTCAAACACCAAATGCAAGCCTAAGTGACTGCTAGCCTGGGAGCTCTGTTTCTTTAATGCACTCTGCCAAGCTCTGGCATAGAGCCCGGAAGGAGCTTAAAGCAAACTTATCTCATTTCCACTGAGGTCTAATAGGTGTGGCAATTCCCCTGAGGTAGCACAGAAGTAATTTTCTCATCAGCTGTCAATGGTCCCAATCCACACGGCACAGATAATTTAAGCATCTCAAAAGGGTAACTTTAATTTAACAGGAGCTCATACTTGATCCATGACCTTGAACAAGAACATGTGTTTTCTCCCAGGTTTGTGGAACTCTGCTGTATTTTATTGACCACCTGTTTATCTTATATTGTCTAATGAAAGTGGTTACTTTCGTTGGAGATACATATGAGATATTCTGTGAATTCTTCAAATAACATTATTGTTGGAGGCCAGTTTTATGTGTCTGTAGAGCAACTCTGTCATTGCCTGGAGTTTGGCTGAGGGGAGTACATCCTACAGAAACTAGTGTCATCACTTATTAGAAAAAAAAATTTTCTATTTTTCTCTTCTCTTCAGCTTTGCATCTCAAATGACAAATCAAGCCATTAGAGACTGCTGAGTGAAGAGCTTTTACAGAAAATGATGTGTTTTATGTTGTAGGTGACACCCCTGGAGTAATATGTAGAACCACGCACTGTACTTTGACTCTGGCAAAGGTTAGTTGCAATATTCAGTTTAGTAACTGAACAAAGGAACAGGGAAAGGAAAACCGAAAGCACTCAAGTTGGCTGGACTTGAATTGTTCTTGATTTGTTGGTTTTTGATTTTCTTGGGGAAGTGCTTTCTTAGGAAGGGGAGGGGAAGGATATGGCCTACAAATGACTTTTGGTTTGAGACATTTTAAACTATTTTGTAAGTAAAGCATAGGAAGTAAAAGAATTTGAACACAGATTTTAAGCATTGTTCACAGAACAGTGAAAGCATGAATATGATTTGATAATTTGGGATTGGGAGAATAATGCTCAGCTTCAGGGAAGATTATAATAAAAGAGTAATGGGGGACCACTAAGCAAAATGCACTTTTTTTGGAACTGTTAAGAGCACCACATTCTTAGTGAGCCAATTCTAGTGTAAGATCAGGTAGGACTAGATGTATGGGGGAAATGTCGTATAGTTGGACCAAGCCCTCTCTTATTTTAAGCAAAGAGAATGGTTGGGTAAGTAGCAATTACACAGAAAACACAGAGAGGAGCGCAATGTTTTTATTCAATGTCTTCTCTTTCTGCGTCCTAAATATAGGCCTTGTCATATTCTTTTTCTTCTGTGTTTCACTCATTATGGCTAGAGTTTTTTCCTTCACAAGATAAAGACAAAAAATAATAGAACTTTTAGAAACACTCTAAAATGTTATTTTTTCAAGAGAAAGTGTATTCAGACCACACAGCAATGTGAAAGGGTGTAAAGGATTTTATTGGAATGTAGTTCTTCCCTGAGTAATGCAGCAATCCCAAACTCGTAAAAGTCTTCCTGCCTCACAGCAGTGCTATGTATCTTCCCTCTGCGGAGTCATAAATGTTGACTTTCATACATTTATATTCTGGAAAATGTGTATTATTAAACTCAAGCATTTTGCTTGTTCTGCTCTGATTTTTCTATTTCAAGATTCACTGGCAAATATTTTCAAGTAGGACTACTTGGATGTCTTGGGGGGCTAAGGAGGAAAAGGAGACATCAAACTAGTTTCAAGACAGAGCTTGTTTGGTATCTGGTATGTGTTGCTAGAGTTACCTGTGAGAGGAGGAGACCAACCACCTAAAGTCTGTTCTGGTCAGGTGTTTGTAGCAGCATGGACTCATTCCAGAAAAGCCTGTTTTTGCTGGAAGATGTAAGCAATTTTGCTTCAAATCAAACTAAGAGTTAAGGTCCAATAAATGTCAAATGTTTCTGATGCTCAGGATGTTAACTTTTTGACTGGCAAATTCAGATTTAAAAAAAAAATATTTTTTTTATTGAAAGATTTAATAAATCAAATTTGCTTTTCCTTACCTAGTTCCTACCAAAATGCTGTATATTGAAAAAATTAAAACAAATTTGTTATTTTTAGTTTTTGGAGTCAGTCTCATCAAAGTAGGATTTAACACCTTCAGGCGTTTTTTCACTTTCTAGACTCATTCTGGTTGCTGACTTTTTTTCATAAAGAAATCACAGAATCACAGAATGGTAGGAGTTGGAAGGGACCTTTGCGAATAATCTAGTCCAACCCCCCTGCCAAAGCGGGGTCTCCTACAGAAGGCTGCACAGGACCTTGTCCAGGTGGGTTTTCAATATCTCTAGAGAAGGAGACTCCACAACCCCTCTGGGCTGCCTGTTCCAGTGCTCCGTCACCCTCAGAGTGAAGAAGTTCTTCCTCATGTTCAGACGGAACTTCTTATGATTCAGTTTGTGCCCATTGCCCCTTGTCCTGTCGCTGGGCACACCACGTAAAAGAGCTTGGCCCCATCGTCTTAACACCCACCCTTAAGACATTTATAAGCATTTTGTAAGATCCCCTCTCAGCCTTCTCTTCTTGAGGCTAAACAAGCCCAGCTCCCTCAGCCTTGCCTCACAGGAGAGATGCTCCAGTCCCCTCATCATCCTCGTAGCCCTCCGCTGGACTCTCTCCAGTAGTTCCTCATCTTTCTTGAACTGGGGAGCCCAGAACTGAATGCAGTACTCCAAATGGGGTCTCACTAGGGCAGAGTAGAGGGGGAGAAGAACCTCCCTCGACCTGCTGGCCACACTCTTCTTAATGCACCCCAGGATCCCATTGGCCTTCTTGGCAGCCAGGGCACACTGCTGGCTCATGGTCAACTTGTCCATCAGGACACCCAGGTCCCTCTCCGCAGAGCTGCTCTCTAGCAGGTCAGCCCTGAGCCTGTACAGGTGCATGGGGTCATTCCTCTCCAGGTGCAGGACCCTACACTTGCCATTGCTGATCTTCATCAGGTACCTTTCCATCCAGCTCTCCAACCTGTCCAGATCGTGCTGAATGGCAGCACAGCCTTCTGGTGTATCCACCACTCCTCCCAGTTTTGTGTCAGCAGCAAACTTTGCAGGGGGTACACTCCATCCCTTCATCCAGGTCATTGA
Source organism: Opisthocomus hoazin (assembly GCF_030867145.1). Taxonomy (NCBI): domain Eukaryota; kingdom Metazoa; phylum Chordata; class Aves; order Opisthocomiformes; family Opisthocomidae; genus Opisthocomus; species Opisthocomus hoazin. Next base: position 13,079,590 of record NC_134427.1, read on the forward strand.
TGAATAAGTTGAACAAGACTGGACTGAGTACTGACCCCTGGTGAACACCACTAGCTACAGGCCTCCAACTACACTCTGTACCGCTGGTCACAGCCCTTGAGAGGGGGTCAATGAATCAATCAAATCAATCTCTGCAGAAGTGAACAACTCGCTTTCTATACAGGATCTTCCAAGAAAGAAAAACAGTCACTTAGAAACAGAGTTTTACATTCACTTTAGGACTTTCATTTGTATTTTCTCAAAATTTTAAATTTTGCTGCTTTTGATTTGGAAACATTCTGTGTGAGCTTTCAGTTTCCAAAAGGTCTGTTGTCTGCCTCAATAATTTTCCTCCTGGTCTTTTCAGATTAGAGTATTGTTTTTCTAAACTATGCCATATAGTTAGAAGGTAGTCATACTGATTTCTTATTGTTTTAATTTTGAGGTGCTTTTTTTTCAAAGCTGAATTTGAAAACAGTTATTTGTTTAAATTTCCTAAAAATAAATTAGAAGTAACTAAGTTTGCAGTTCTTGGAACTCATGAGATGACTCTGACTATGGATAACAGGATCAAAGTTTTGCATGTGGGTTGATGACTAACAGCTCTCAATAGGCAGTCCGTATTTAATTTGTTCCCTGAAATTGTGGTGATGAATCCCTCCCTTGTGGTAGCTCACAGCCAAGACTGGCAATTGCTGGGATGTGCAATCCTCGTCAGGGTCGAAGAACCACGAGAGAACCAGTCTGTTGGCATTAAGCTAAAGTTAAATATGGACAGACAGCACCTTGTACAGTGTTTTTCCTCGCTTGCCAAGTGAATCTTAGTGCTGCTATTGTACAATCAGAGGTTTTATTTATTGCCAGAGGTAGGAAATCGGTCTGTTGTCTCAAATTTTATTTTTACATCCCATATCCAAATTTGAGTCCCACGTTTGCCTTGATGCAGCTGAACACAAATAAGAGTAACAGAAGCAATAGGGACACAAACTGAACAGGGCAGGATATTTAAAGGGACATTTCTAACACTGACTGTTGTGGTTTGGATTGATTAAGGGACAAGGAAGTCAGCCCACAACTTTCCTTAGAGCGATTATATGACAGAATAATTCACTTAGGTGTTTTATGGCAATTTATTTATAAAATATTTGCATGTTAAAGGCAGTTGTTCTCCTTTAAATGAAGTTTGCATTAGGCTTTTAACTAAGTTTCAGGAATGATGTATTGAGTGAGCTAAGCTTCCGTAAGTTCCAGTATTCTGCTTCACAAATAAAACTGTCAGGGTAAAGCAACAATAACTCTCTGTCTGGACATTATGTTCAGTAGAACAAATAAATCTTTAGAATCTCAACAGACCTGGCAACTTCATTAGCAGTTATGCCTGCAGCAGAGAATGAAAGAAAATTGATTCATGGAGTCTGATATTTTAGGGTTTACAGCAGAGAGCGGTTAGTGGATTGCTGATGAACCTCCAGTGTTTTAGCTCAATCTTCCTCTTACAGAGGGGAACAAAAACTATAAGAAGAGAATACTGCAACCCAAGAAAGGAACAGAGTATGAAACAAGAGGAAGAGTGTAAATTATATGGAAATAGAAGCCAAAAGAGTATATCTGGGCTCTCAGGCCTGTGAATCCTAATTCCCTTTTAAAAGAAATATCTATTTCCTGTAAAGTTTTTTGGGTGCAGCTATGGCACTTAGGAATTCACTGCTGCAGAATATAATACTTAGGAAATTAATTTAATTTGAGATTAAAATCTATTAAGAAGTAGTGAATATGCTGTATCTCCCTTGGTTCTCACTGCAGTCAGTAGCTCTTAAATACTTGAAGTTTAATGATGATTCAATCCTTCTTCCAATGAAGGCAATGAGAAAACCTCCCTGACTTCAAAGTAGTAAGGATTCTCTCTTTCATAAGAGAGTAAGCACTGAAAACCTTTAGCATACAATGCCATGCTGAAATAATTGAGTTATTTGTGTCCCCGACATAATTCTTCCTTATAATACAGACATATCAAACTGGCTTCTGAGTATGAAGGACTCTTAAAGGTCTAGCTTTACAGAAGCACTAAATTATATATGGATAATTTGTGTCACAGTTTCATCACTTTGAAAGAATTAAGTCCTAAACGCTTGGAATAGCCATGTAAGGTTCTGGTGTCTGCTGTTATGCCATGGTTTTGGTTGTACATAGCCGATTTTTTTCATTAGTCAATATAAATGCTGTCTTTATGGTAGAGAATAATGGTTTTGTTTACCATATATTTAAACCGTAAGTTGGTGTGACCGTGCTTCACATCTCACTATCTATAGAGTTTGGAATCTTTTTAGACAACTAGAGTGTGAAAGAAAATAAAAGGGTAAGGATTAGTTGACGAGCTGTACTACAAAGTAATGAATTGACTTATTCGTTTTCAAACTCATTAAGCAGTTAAGAAATCATATTTCATACTTTTAAATATCTGTAAAAACAGATCAGGTTTTGCCTTGTCAGCTTCAATAGCAATGAAATTCTGTAGAAGCATATACTGTGAAGGCAAAAAGGGAAATAAATAACTAAGAAGAATACATTTTTAAATACAAATACAATATTCTTTTTTTCCTAGCCTTCAAGCAGAACAGGAGTATTTTGGGCCTTAGATTTATAAGAAGAAACTCAGTGTGGTTTTTGATATGTTGTTTCTTTCCAGAGCAGAAAAAATAATCAGATAATCTGAAAGTTTTGCCTAGCTACATAAACTGTAATCTAGAAGACAGCTATAACAGCAAACAAGTAAAGTACATGAGGTCATAGAATCATAGAATAATATGGGTTGGAAGGGACCTTTAAAGGTCATCTAGTCCAACCCCACTGCAATGACCGTGGACATCTTCAACTAGACCAGGCTGCTCAGAGCCCCATCCAACCTGACCTTGAATGTTTCCAGGGATGGGGCATCTGCCACCTCCCTGGGCAACCTGTTCCAGTGTTTCACCACCCTCATGTAAAAAAATCCTTCCTTATATCTAGTCTGAATCTACCTTCTAATGATTTAAAGCCATTACCCCTTGTCCTATCTCTACAGACCCTGCTAAAATGTTTGTCCCCTTCTTTCTTATAAGCCCCCTGTAAGTACTGAAAGGCTGCAATGAGGTCTCCCTGCAGCCTTCTCCAGGCTGAATAACCCCATCTCTCAGCTTTTCTTCTTCTCTGATCATCGTTGCGGCCTCCTCTGGACCTGCTCCAACAGGTCCATGCGTTTCCTGTGCTGAGGGCTCCAGAGCTGGATGCAGGACTCCAGGTGAGGTCTCACCAGAGCAGAGTAGAGGGGCAGAATCACCTCCCTCGAACTGCTGGCTACAGTTCTTTTGATGCAGCCCAGGCAACAGTTGGCCTTCTGGGCTGCAAGCACTCAGGTGTTTCATTGAAATAGTAATAAAAATAATCTTTGACGAAATATATATGATTCCCAAGGAACTCTGAGCATAGTAGCTGCCGCCTTTGTTGACTTGAAAAATTCTGTTTGTCTAATTGGCACATACATAAATCCATCTTTCCAGTTGCTGGAATGAAATGACTCTGGTATGGAATTTTGATTTATAGCCAAATCTATAAATCTCTAAATCTAAACCTATTTTTCTGAAGAGATCTCGCTATAATGCTAAAGACTTCTGCAACTAGTTAGGCAATTTTCTGCAGTAAGAGATCATACTATAATACTAATCTCTCTATACATACAGTTCTTGAAGGACCACTTTATCACTGTGAACTGAAGTGCACCGAAAGGATGATGTGTGGACAGAAGACATGAGAGAAGCACTTTTTCTTACTTTGTTATGGGTCCAGTGATAATAGCTTGAGCCCAGGCTTCCCATTGAGCTATCAGGACGCAAGAAGAGTCAAAGCTATTTCTCCAGAAAAAGACCTTGGAAGATTAAGCATACTCTTGGAGGACTTTCTTTCTCTCATAAAACTGTGTGAAAAACTAAGACAATTTGTTGTCTTCACAAAGTACTCAGTTCTATATTTTTCAATCATGAATTTGTATGTGTAATCAGGCTTAAACTCTTGTAGGACAGATCTTCTGAATCTGCTTTCCATACTCCTGACAGGATGAAGAGGAGGTTAAACCCTCTGCAGTTTTTCAGTATGACTAGTTTATATCAGATAACTAGTCTCAATCATTCCTTACTAGTTTTGAGCACTCTGAGCTGCTTGCTTGTTAATTATCCACTTGAAGAATATGATGTGGATCATTTTTCTTCCGTAGAATAGTTCGGCTACCTGAGTCCATAGAGACAAAAGTTAATGGCTGCTGGCCATCTGTGAATTATTGGTGTGAAGTTGCTGTTGATACGATTATTTATTTGATTGCTACTTCATGGTACAAATAACAAATATTGATTCTGGAAAGTTTGGTTCTTTGAGCAACAAAACTTTTGAAGTCAAATGTTTTGCTTCACGTCTACACCTTTTGGTTGGATTCTCTAGCATCTATTGATGGAGAGTCTGCTCTGACCTTTTTCTTCTGTGGCATCTGTCCTGTACCTGGCCACTGATATTCATGAAACTACAATTAAATTCTCTGAAATAACTATCTCTAATCATATTTTGTTAAAATACACCAGTAGACTTCTAAGTTATTGAGGTAAAATGGAGAGACTGAGGATGAAAAAGTCTTCCATATATGTGCCCTCCAAAATACCTGGAAAATGCCCTCTCATAGCAATTTCACAGCGTATACTGAAGAACTTCAAATATAAATAATTTCTCAACACAAGGAGGCTTATGATGAATCCTCAAAAGCACTCCAGATACCTGCCTTTATTCTTGTTTGTGATCTCATTTTCTTTAATGGAAAACAAGATTAATGAGATGTCTGCTTATCTAGGCTAAAGGTTCAGCATTGCAGACGGCCATAGAAAAATGTTATACTATCTACTTGCATAGTCAGTTTGAAATCCTTAGAATGACATGGCCGAAACAGCAGTAGTAAACAATCTGTCCAGCAATACCTGTGGGCTCATTTGCTTTATGGTTTTGTAGTGCCCATTCAGCAGATTTTCACTGGTGAGAGAGAACACCACTACTGTCAGGTCACTAGCAATCCAACTGCCTTGTCATTATTTCTGCTGCCCACGTCACTCTGCTCCATTAAATGCACTGCCTGCGATTTCACTTGAATACATGGTGGTGAAAGATTTGTCCAGCCTCAGGTGAATGATGAAACATCCACTCAGTGTCATGGGAGTAAGTGTGTCCGTCCATATTCTCCACCACATAATCCTGCACTGCTAAGGTAGTAGAAATGTTAGCATTGACTTCAGTGGCAGTAGGACAGTGCTGGACAGTGTTAAGATTGTTGAAATTTAACTGCAACAAGATGCAGCAAGGCAGGCTTGAAGCATAAGCTAAAATGGTCAGCCACCCAGGACAAGCTGCCAGGAGCTGTGTCTGAGTCGAAAAAGCTGGCAGCATGGATGCCAGCTGATGAGGTCCCAGTGCACTGTAAGGTGTGATGGCTGCTTCTGCAAAGGTGGCTGCTTCTGGCAGTGGTACTACCCTCTTCACCATCCTGCTCTCACAGCAAGAGAACAGGTACAGCAAGCTGGGTCCTCGGAGCTAGCTCCAGCTACTGCACCTCACCATCTGTTTTCCTTTCCATTCCCCTTCTGTGGCCAGACTGACCAGCCTTTCATGCCTGGAGCATCTAACTTGAGTTTTTTTCTGTCTTCCTGAGAAGACTTGAGCCAGCTGTGATGCACAGAGAAAATGCAGTGCTGTATTTTCCTATGAAGAGTTACTCACTGTTGTTTAAACACTTCTAACTCTCTCCCTATCTTAACTGCTGCAATCCTTTTAGTTTAACACATCCTTCTCTGTATACATGACACTTAGGAAATAATTCCTTTCTTCTCTACCTATAAACTGTGCTGAGATTTCTTCAGTTTGTTGCCACATAAATGAGAACAAGTTGTGTGTATGCCAGGAAATAACAAACACCAATCTATTGTCACTTACTTTTTATGTGGCTGCTTTCATCTGAGGATATTTTATCACCTTAGAACTACCAGTTAGCTAAGAACAGGTTTTACTGCATCTCTGAAGTTGAAAAGTAGCGAAATAAGAAGACATTTCGAATTTTTATCCATACTTTTGTTGCCTTTTTTTTTCCTTTTTTTTTTTCTTTTTTTTTTTTTTTGGAATGGAATTGCAGAGCTCAGTGAACTCTCCCAGACTTTGCATTTTAGGGCTGTATGTAATCTGATCATCATAGGCACAGAGGGGCATTTCAAGCCAGGATTATGTCCATCCTCCCATGCAGCTGGTGGTCTGCAGCTCTGCAATGGAATCGCCAAACTGGGCCACTCTGGTATATGCCTTTCTACTTATACTAAGAACACGTTCCTGTGAGCAAGATTTTTGCATGAGACTGCAGTATAATTCATTTTCTGAATTCTAGAGAGCTCAGAAAGTTTCCATGTTTCTTAGACGTGTATTCAACTCTTCACACTTCCAGGAATGCAGCCTTTCCCAAGATTTGTGGTGGGAGGGGGGAAAGGATTAAGATCATTATTTTACATCCTGTTGTTGTTACCATTTAGATAAACTAGAGCAAATCAGTATTTTGAGCTTGAGTGAAAATTTCTTAGATATGCCTGTGATATTTTGGTTATGCTCTTACATATTCCAGGCACTTTGCTGTCAGACAGAGAAGTTAGATAGAAATGATACTGATATTTGAACTTCAGCTTTAGTAGAATCTGCACAGGCACAATTGTCCACTGTCTAGCAAATCAAACAGTGCCTTCTTGTCTTTAAGAATGTGCTTAAAATCATTGTTCCATGTATTTTCTGCACTTTGTTGGATTAAGACAGAGTACTCAGTGCTGCTAAGTGCTCAGTGCTGCTCTAGGGAATTTCTTCGTGAAGGATATCAAATAGTTTTGTGTCATGAACTTGCTGAAAAACTGTCATCGTGATGTTGTGGGTGCCTTCCTCATGGGTAGGTTTATCTCAATGAATGTCTCTGTACTGTCATTTTGATACCTTTCTCATTACCATCACTCACTTGTTCAATGCAAAAAACTGATTTTTTTTTTCTGCTATCTGAGTGATAGGGCTATCTAAATTGTTCTCCTCCTTGGTTTAGTACTGCAATTCATAATGCTATGAGGAAAACAATTTGTTTCCCATTTCAGCATAAAATAAGGTTCTACATTTTTTTCTAGTGGATTTATTTGAAACAGTCAAAAACTTTTAATGGGAGTTGGGCACTTATTTGTCCTGTGTCTTTGAAAAGATTTTCCTTCTGTCTTTTACCTTTGTAACGCCCTCAGAAGAATATGGATAAGATTTTCAGCAGCAGTGGGATGACTTTCAACTACCATTCATTTTCATTTGTTCCTGCTTAATTGCTTTGATGTTTTAAAAATGATATCTTACATTCATGATTTTTTTTAGAGCACTATTGACCAACCACCCCACAGTGTTAGGGTTTTCCCTGCCTTCCTCAGCTTTCTTCTGCTCTAGCATTTTTCACCTTGAGGTAAATGAGCTCTTTGGAAATTTAATTTACCAATGGAAATAAGGACGTTCATGAATGCAAGCTATCACAGGAATCACTTTGCAGCATCTTAAACTAAAATGAGTTTCATAGTTATCAACAGTATAGAAAGACACAAATATTCAGCAATAATTCTTCTATTTTTAAAGTAGCACTTAATTTCTTAATTTGTATTTGATTAGCTGCAAGTTGTTAGCTATATTAATTTTGTATCTTAAATTCTTGTGATATATTTGGTCAGTTGCAGAAAAGAAATCATGCATACTGTCATAAACTTACATTTAAATGGTTTGCTTTAACAACAAATCATTCATAGACAGCTTGTAGGAAGATGAAAAAAATTTTTCTGGGGTCAAAGTCAGTATAAAAAGTCACATCAGCATCAACACAGACAATATATGTGTTATTTAGTAATGTGAATGTGTTCAGTAATTCCACAATATAGTAAAAGGGATGATTTATCAAAATCTACTGCATGATCAATTTATAACAGCAGAATTTGTGACTTGATTTGCCTGGCTTCACTGCTATTGAATTATCTACATGAAATTGTGTGACTATGTAAAATAAACTGTCTCATAGGAGGCATCTTCTAAAAACTATTAGTATTCCTAGCCATGTTCCTTAGTTCTATATAAAGGTGTCAGTTCAAGAAAGTATATAGTTTTTAATGGGAAATCATAAATTATTTGGGGACTAACTGAATGCCCCAAGGTCATTGTGGTTTTATTCTTCAGATATTTTCAAAACTTCAGCCATAAGAAGTGAGATTTCAAAAAGTGTTTAAGTGATAAAGGACTCAAGTGTATAAAGTGCTGATTCTTCAACTGACAGTCTGGAAGTCTGGAAACATACAGCCACCAGTTGCAGGAGACCAGAATGCTGGCTTTCTTCTGCTCTCTTCTAATGAATTTTATGTTCCTCCTGAAATGGAAAAGCAGAAACCTCATAAAATACATAAGTAAGTAAATGTCAAAAAGAAATGCTACAAAAATATTCTTAAGAAGTTATAAACTGTATGTTATAATCTCTACAACAGGAAGTTAAAACGGCATATGAATGATTCATTTGGACTTTACTGATCTGTTGCGACAGAAACTTACTCTTTCTGGCAGGTTAAAGGCTGTGGATGCAAAACTGCTCTGTCAAAACATTTTCTATCAGATTGACTTAGGATTGCATGCAACTGAATGAGATACACATTTGTAGGTAATGTACAGCTGGATTTACAGAGTTATCCGAGAAGGTGAGTGAAGGTCATGGAAGCTGGATGTCTAACTAGGGGCCAGGTTTGTAAATCCTAATGTATGCTTAGCTGTGTTGTTAGTACTTAGACTTATATTCCACGAGAGAAAAGATGCTCAGACTTAGAATGAGCTCAGGCTGAAACCAGAAATGATACTGCCACATTAGATGGGTTGTAAAGTAAAACCAACCTCAAGTTCAGATTTGGTACTATCTCCGCTTCTCTGCAAAGTGCATGCATCTGTCATCTAGATGTGCCTAACTTTGGAGAAGTAATTCAGATAATACCAGCAGATTATTAACATATTCTTTTTCCTGTTGCCAAAATAAGTTCATGGAATAAATATTAGAATGGCCAGGAAAGTTAGTGCCTAACTTTGGAGAAGTAATTCAGATAATACTAGTTGATTATTAACTTATTCTTTTTCCTTTTTCCAAAATAAATTCATGGAATAAATATTAGAAAGGCAAGGAAAGGAGAGGAACATAAAATCACAATCTGTGTATTTTTGCTGTCAATGTTTCTTGACTTTGATTGGAGCTCTAACACAGTATCTAGAAGATCCCAGTTATTGATTAAAGTTCAGTTAACACTGAATAAAATTGATAGAGAAGCACACTCTCGTGGTTCTGTGTTCTGGGATTGGTTTCTACAGTGTGTGTTTATAAAATTTTGTCTACTCCCTGTCTCAAAGGAGGGAAGTAATTGTAATTCTTCGATTTACAGATCATGCAGGGAGTAATTAAGCATGTGTATTTTGCAATACATGTAAATTAAAAGGAATGTCAAGTACACAAAAAGCACCTCACTAAGTGATTTTTTTAGATATGCGATTTCCTTTTTTGTCTGAAGAAAAGATTTAGATATCCAGAAGTAGTGTTGCACTTTGTGTATATTTATAGCTTCTCATACAAGACTGTCCAGTCACCTGAATATAGATAAATACTAGTAAACAATGTTAACAACATTGGTGTGAATCCTCTGAAATTTGTTGCATTCAGCCTTTATGAAATACCTTGCTTGCCAAGCATGAATGCTCATGTGATGCACTATTTCTGGAGAATGTCGGAGTGCCCTAAGAATACCTGAATTTGCATTTGAACAAAGGCAGTCATGCTCTAACGCTCATATCTGTTGTTCACTATTTGTTACTTACTGTTCTCTATTTTCCTGTTTACGATGCTTCAGGTATGTTTGGACAGCAGAAAAAAACCGAAGTCAATTGGCTTAGATCACAAATCACATGTGATGAATAACGGCTAGCAGGCAGTCCAAGGGAACAGTTTGGAACTTCTCAGGAGGGCTGAAATGTGGTCACCAAAACTTTACCTTTATCACTGAATATAACAGAAATATCTGTTTGCCAGTGTTACACAAATAAAAAGGGTTATGTACCCTTACTGAGCCATTATCAAACTCCTTCCCCCAATACAATGATTTAGCAACTCCCTAGTACAATAGTTTGAGATTAATGTGAAAAAAGACTCCCAAACTTTTTGAAGCTGAATTTCTATATATATTTTCAGGCAGATCTATAAACTGAAGTGATTTGTCTATCTTAAAACAGCAAATCAGGGACAAACACAGAAACAAAATCTAAAACTTTTGATTCTGGCTCTCTAGATCTAAGTAGTAGGCTTTGGTGTCTATTCTATAATCTTTAAAAGAAAATGAGATTACATTAAAGAGAATAATGAGCTCAAAGTGTTTCAAGATTGTCATGATGTTATAGTCTATGTTGATACAGAAATATCATTTTTAAAGTAAAGCCTTCAAAAGCACTAGTATGCAAATATTTTAATACATGGACTTAGCATTTTCCTTTGTAGTCCTTTGTACCTCTTGAAAGTCTAATGCATAGTTTTTGGAAAGAGATACCAGCCTGCCTGGAACATCTTTCATGATCTAATTTGATTGCATAGAAAACAGAGAACGCAGTAACTGAACAGGCTTGCTTAGATGTTGAAAAAGCACAGTTTAGTCTTTCCATTTATGAATAGAGTAATAAGTACAATGTGATATTTCCTGAGTATTTGGCTCTTGGTAAAAGTTAAAATCCTGTTTCCCAGGTAATAACATCAGAGGCCCTCAGAGTTAAATATTGATGTCTGCATCTGCTGAGAAAAGCACACAATCACAAAAGGTGTATAAATCCTCAGCTGCTAGGGCAAAGTGTCAAGTTATGTTGATAGTAAAAATCTCTCACCATACAGCTTTTCATGCAAAGCCTGGATCATTTAAAAAATACTCTAATCTAATTACAGCCTTTCTTTAGCTGTTACTTATGTGTACAATGATGTAAAAGGTTCTAAAGACTACCTAAATTCTTTTTGATAACTGATTGTTTCTTTCCCACCTTCCTCTTCATCTACTGTCAAATCAGATATCCTGATATATTTTCCATCTACGACTGCTTGTGAAAAATATGTGAACAGGCCTTTGTTAAGTAGTTAACTCCAAAAGAAAAGGAGCTGGATCTGATGACCCAAGAAATCTCATGTAGTCTTGTAGACCTATGAAATGTTTTGGCTCAACTACAAGGAATACGTCAGAATAATTACTGAAGGAGAGAAAAAGCCAAATTACTTTCAATCATTGAATTGCCATGAATCCTTTTTAAATAAGGTCTAATTGTCTAAAGCATTATTCATTTTCAAGTCTTGTAATTGTTTCATTGTCATGGAAGCTTATCAGAAATACCAAAGCTGAGTATTGGTATAAAATGAACCTGGCTTATGTTAAATCCCCAATGAGTCAGTCTGCTCGTGACAGATATCACTAGCAGCTAAAAGGCCATCAAAAAAACCTAAGTTTTTATAAAATAGAAAAAAAACCCAACAAAAATGCTTGTTTAGTTTTCAATCAGGGACCTCTGTTTATATATGGACAAGAGATTCTTCCTGTTTAAATGACAAGTGAGCTGGGATTTTCCAGAACTCTTGTTTTATCTTAACTTCGTATCGTCAAAGTCAACTAGACTGATTGGAATAGCAAGCTCAGCGAGGCTGAACCTCTTAGAAAAATCCATCTCATTCTCCAGGGTGAGGAAAAGAGATCGCTTTTTTTCTTATTATTGTTCTGTGGAACATGTATCCAATGTAGGATCCTATAATTTCTGCTTTCTTCAGGTAAAAATTTTCTAGATTATAAGAAACTTTTAGAACTGGGTCAGTGCCTTTGGATTTGATTTTGACATGGCCAGCTGGATTTTTAAATGTACTTAAAAATCTAGTCTGTAAAATGTTCCTAGGAGGTGTGCTAGTGATGGAATAAAATAAGGAAGCTTGAAAAACACTAGAAAAATAAAATTAGGCCAAAAATGTTAAATGAAAAGAAAAAGGGGAGGCACTTGTTTCATAGTTGACTTTGAATACATTTTGGCTAAAGTTTTGGAGAGACTACAGACAAGACTGGGACATATTGGCTGTACAGCTGCTTTTTTTCAAACAGCACACCCCCTGCACTTCCTGTGCCAGCCCCTTTTGTAGAAGATTTTGTACTTGGACATTTTTAATGTCACTATAATGTAATGTTTTATCCTCTTTATTTAGCTACAGTTGCCAACTGAGGCAAGCTGTTTGATGCTTTCAGCATGTGAAATAAACAGGCCTTAGAGATATCAAATTCTTTTCGACGGTAACTTGTGCCAAATTTGAACCGTAGTGTTCAGACCTGAAATGCTGTGTGAGGACTATGTGGTTGCAGCAGTATATAAATGCCCATTTGCTTTTGTTGTAGATGGGACATGATTTTTATTGCTGTTTGTAAATTTGGTGTTGAGAGCAGAAGTTGCCTAATGCAAATATATTGTAATAGTTGTGTCTTGCCTCCTACCCATCCCCCATCTTTTTGCTTTTTTCTCCTCTTGATCCTGTAAAATGGCTCTGCAGGAAGGCACACAGTTGTTTATCTGCTTTTGGATCTTTGCACAGATAGCTGTGTTCACATCTTTTGCTCCATGGGAGACATTTGGTCAAGATGGAAATTCGAGGTTTGCGAAAGGGGAGGCAGTCTTATTTCTCGTGATGTACGTACAGAATGAAATTAACGATGAGACTATGACACTATATAACAGGCATCCTGAGGAGAGTGACAGTCCATGAAAATATCCTTAATCACTATAGTGTGTATGGGGGGTGGTCGTGTGTTAGCAAATTTCACCCCAAAACACTCTGAATCTAATTTTTACCTTTAGTTTCATTTTACTATCCATTTTAAGATTAACCTAATCACATTTCAGGCCAACTACTTGTCTGTTTCCACAAATGAATACATGGCAAACCATGTCTAAACACCTGTGTGTAAGACAGACCCAACCGTGCTCAGTTTTCCCAGGAGCCTGAGACCCCACAGCTATGAGAAGGGGGCAGTGCCTGTACTCAGTAGCACAGAACCCAGAGAGAGATATGCTGACACGTTTTCACTCAAACAGGTAGGAATCAGGCATAACCTCACCAATAGTCCCTTCCTCTATACACTGTTTGAGGAATCCCAGAGGTTACAAAGCCACCTATGTTTAACCCTGCTCCAAAATCTGCTGCAATTTAGCTTGAAAGAGCATTGCTCTGCCTGAGTCATCTCTTTCTCGCTGACACTGGCAGAGATGAAGCCATCTCAGAGATGTGCAGAAGAGCACCAAGGTCCTTCACAAGAAAATCTCAAGTTACCATCAGCTTTACAAAAAGCTGAGTTTTGTTAACTGTCCTTCTGGAGGAGCTTCCAAGGATAGCAACATTGGTGGAAGCCAGCTGATTATGGAATGTGACCATTTCTGCTCTGCTGTTGGGAGCTCTCCTTTCTAGCCACTGACCTGTTCTTGTTTCTTCGCTCTAAGGTTCAACATGGAACTGTATAAACTCACTCATGAGAAGAAAGTTGCTGGGGTTTCTTGTTATTTAAAAAGGAGTGTTTTGTAGTGACAGGCAATTAAAGAGATGGTGCTTTCTGAACATGACGTATCGCCTAGTAATGTCATTGCACATAATGGAGGCACTGCTCTGTGAGACATGTGATGGCTTGTGATATGTCATGAGGCAATTTAGTTAGAAATTAACTTGTGTCTAATCTGATTAGTAAGCTGTTTCAGGTGATTCAGTCAGTGCAAAAGTGTGGACAGAGGGATGCTTTTTTGCAGGCAGGTGAGGGAAGGTAACTAATTTCCATTTTTAAAGCGGGAAGTAGTAAGTTTGTTGTCTTTCTCTTGAAAGTGCCTTCAGGTAAGACTTCTAATGGTTGAACTTTTCCTTGAAGGGAAAAAAATAGTACAGAAATAAATACTTGAAGAGTTGCATACACCAAATTATCACACAGGGGACATTAAACTATACCTTCAATAACATAAATCAGCACAACTGTACTATTTTTAGTGCAGTTTTATAGTTTCCTTGCTCTGAGTGTTTAAATTCCAGGTCCGTACCTATATATTTAATAATTACTTAGAGTGACTATAATGTTTCAGTCTTCAAATTTATTCTCTAGACAATTTTGATCATGTGAAATGGGTAAATACAGCTAGGCATTTAATTTCTACTGGTTATTTGGAAAATATAAGTATGACACTTCAATAGAGATGTTTCTGTGTATTCATTCTGGCCTTGTTCCAGATTGCATGACTTATTTCAGTCTTCTAGGCATATTTTTTTTTATCCATTACCCTTTCAAATTTGTTATTTAAAATCTGCTCAAATGGACCTAGAAATGTTTTTCAATTTAAAAGGTGGAAACAATAATTTTGAGTCTGTAGATACAATTTTTGTAAAAATAATGTTTTAATGAACCATAAAATTAATTCAGCTGTTTTTGTGGCCTTTTACAACTCTAAAGAAAGGTGTTGATGTTTTGGAGTTTAACATGCTGTATTGTTCTTTGTAGCGTGCACATTGCAACCTTTCATGGTGGCTGATACCCAGAGATCCAAATACATAAGCAGTTACATGTATGTTGAAAGCAGCTGAGGCTTTTTTCCCATTGCCAAATGAGAAGTGGAGGACAAAAATAACTACAAGGGGAAATATCTAGAAAATAGAAAATGACAATGGAATTAAATTTTTTAAAATGCAGCAACTTCAAGTTTTAATGCAAAAAATAACCATGCATAAAAGAATTTGTTTTTTTAAGTGTGCATCAGTTTTATTTTGGCGGTATTCCTAGCATTGACTTGACAGTATTTAATAGAAAAGTATAATGGTCTTGATACTTAGATCAGGTGCATTTACTGTAGGACTGCTGATGCAATCATTTAGTTTAGTGTCTAAGACTCTAAATTAATATTAGTATTGAATATTTTCTTGCTCAACAAGGGCCCTTATATAATACAATGGGACCTTTACTGGAGGAATATATTCCCACAACTGAAGGGTAATCACACAATTATCAGTTCCTTCCTCTAAAATTAAGATCTAATTATGTTTCCTTTACTTGAACAATCTTGTTTACAGAGTTCAGTTCTTGATTTTTAACATGTGAAGGAATAAGAATTTTATATTAGACTGAAGACATTTCTTTCACTAACAAAGTTATATTTCAGAGCCTACATATTAATATACATTGAGAAACCTTCCTGCTTTTTGCACCTGTAAATTATCATTGAGTGTGTATGGAACTGCTAGTATGATAGTGTCATTTACTGTTAATTCTTGCAGTGGAAAAATGACCATTTTCCGTGTTATGCCAAAGAGAAGAGAGAGATCACCCAGTCTCTGTTTAACACTGGAGGTTATTAGTGGCTGATAGCTTTCAATACCCCCTGTAGTCATTAACTGTGTCAAATAACTGCCAGCTGCAGGAGACAAAGAAGCTGCAAAAAAATGATTCTGACTGTTTTAGAGAAATGAATGCAGAAGTTTGGATGAGTCTCAGAACCACTGAGGTTTTGCTGAGATCTGAGAGACCATACTGAGTTTGCAAACCTTGTTGCTCCTTTTTGGAGCCTAATATTTTCTCATTGTGCCCTTCCGAAACAAATGTTGCCTCCATTAATAGCAGTCCTCACTAAATCTATAAAGACAGTCAAAAATAGAGAAGGTTTGGACTTTTCTCCATAACATCTTGTTTCCAGGTCTCCTGTAAGAGTCTGAATTTTAGAAGCAGACATGCCTATTTCCTGTTAGTGGCCAGTTAAGATTTTCTCCTCTGAAAGGAAGCATCATGGCCAGTGCTTGTTTATATATCTGTAAAGTGCCATGAAATTTATAGAACTATCAAAATATATACTTTTAATTGATTAAACCTGTTTGACCAAGAGACAGAAATGCTAGAGATACAAAGAGAGAGAGAAGTGGGAGTAATGGGAACCTATCATCACGTCATGATCCTTGTTCGTTTGATTCAGTACAAGCCTGATTTCTGAATCAAGATGCTAGGTTGTATGCATGAGATTAACAACTACCTTGTTAAAAAGTCAACAAACAATTCTTTGTACGGTAATAAACTTCTATCCTATTCTACCGTCCCTCTGTAACAATCAGTGAAAAGTTTAGCTCTTCCTCTGTTACATTTGTCACTACCTTATCCCCCTTATCACAAATGTTTCCACTAGTTCCCTTTCCTCTCTATTCAGTTGCAAATTCCACCCATTTTGCATTAATTTGTCATTAGAAATTTTGTTTCTATCTCAGCCAGTTCTGTTTTCCCATTTTCCTGAGCAGAATGCAAACCTCAAAAGCCTTTTAGTTAGGACATAAGTAGATTGGCAAACAGTTGGTGTTTAAAAATGTATTAGCTCGTACATTTCAACACACTTGTTTTTAAGCATCATTATAGGATTATTGAACACCTTTAAAAATATAGAATTTGGCTGTACTGAAACAGTTTAAAAGTATGAATTCCTATATATATCCAGTGCCTAAAATCATGTTAAAATCTCAGTGCTGCTTTGGATTTAAATACAATGTATTGCAGTTTCACCAGTCTTTTACAGGCACCTCTAAGATGTTGTGTGACCTCTGAACCAACCATACTGTCAGGGTTAATGAGGCACTCAACCCAAGCTAACAAGCTCAGCTGGGAAACTTGAGCCATTAACTGAGGTTCAGTCTTGCTACAAGCCTATTGCTTCTGGTAAGCTGAAAAGAGGGACAGAGCACATCTGCTTAGTGTACGTAGATAGTATGTGAAAAGATCATGTACTTTAATCATTTTGGGGAAACTTGTAGACATGGTAGCAAAGAATCAAATTCTTGATTTTCTAAATAGTTTGAAATATGCAAAACACATTCATCTGTCTATTAGCATAGCAGTTAAGTCTGTAACACTTATAGAGGAAGAACTACTTGTTGTCTCAGCATTCTTCTCATTTTGCAAAAGATTTTGGTTGCACGCCAGTCCAAGGCCATGTGTTGTAATTGTAATGCATGACATCTCTCCATCAGTCATAGATGCTGAGTGAGTAGTGAACCGTGTTCTATTTAGTTTCTCCATGCTAAAGGTAGAGTAACTCTATCGGTGTTAGTTGAGTTACTTTTGACGCATATGTGGGTGAATACAGGCGAAGCTGAGGATAATCGACTTGTTCCATTTAAGTGAATTCCCAAATCATATCTCTACTTTTAACACTTTTTTCTGCTTTTTTTATATCCATACACTTTGAAAAAAACCACAGAAAATACCACAGTCACCAGAATTACATTTCTAAGCTTAACCACTGTGTTTATTAGAATACTGTAAAGTAGTAACTATAATATTTACTGTGACTGACAACTGTAATAAATCTCGCTGATCAGTAGGTGCAAGTGCTATGTTATGTAAATTGCTTTGAGACCAAAAAGGGAGGACAACACTATTAAAATCTAATTGGAAGGCCACAGTTCTTTTCATCAGGCTACTCAGTCTTCATAGTGTGGAAGTTAAAACCCCTCTGGGACATGCAACTGTGAAGGAAAAGCTGTTTAAGAAGTAATAGTTAAAAAAAGCAAAATTCAAATAGTCATCAATTACTATTCTTTTAGATGAATTCTGGTAAAGGAGATAACCCGAAGATAGATCCTTCTCTTGTGGACATCCCAGATTAGAAAAATAGAATCATAGGGTAATTTAGGTTGGAAAAGAGCTATAACACCACCGAGTCCAACACCTAACACTGCCAAGTCCACCACTAAACCATGTCCCTAAGTGTAACATCTACATGTATTGTTAATACTTCCAGGGATGGTGACTCAGACACTTCCCTGGGCAGCCTGTTCCAGTGCTTGATAAGCCTTCCAGAGGGAAATTTTTTCCTAATAACCAATCTAAACCTCCCCTGGCGCAACTTGAGGCCATTTCTTCTCATCCTAATCATTTGTTACTTGGGAAAGAGACTGACACACACCTCACTACAACCTCCTTTCAGGTAATTAGAGAGCAATAAAGTCTCCCCTCAGCCTCCTCTTCTCCAGACTAAACAATCTCAATTCCCTCAGCTGCTCCTCATAAGACTTGTGTTCTAGACCCTTCACCAGCTTAATTGCTTGCTCTTCTTTAGACACACTCCAGCCCCTCAATGTGTTTCTTGTCATGAGGGGCCCAAAACTGAACACAGTATTAGAGGTGCAGCCTCATCAGCCCCAAGTACAGGCGGATGATCACTTCCTGACTTCTGTGGGCCATGCTATTTCTGATACAAGCCAGAATACTACTGGCCTGCTTGGCTACCTGGGCACACTGCTGGCTCGTATTCAGCCAGCTGCTAGCCAACACCCCCAGGTCATTTTCTGCCAGGCAGCTTTCCAGCCACTCTTCCCCAAGCCTGTAGCATTGCATGGGGTTGTTGTGTCCCAAGTGCAGGACCCAGCAGTCAAACTTGTTGAACCTCATACAATTCACCTTGGGCCATTGATCCATCCTGTCCAGCTTCCTCTGTAGACCCTTTCTACCCTCAAGCAGATCAACACTCCTACCCAATTTGGTGTTGCCTGAGAATTTACTGAGGGTGCACCTGATCCTCTCTTCCAGATCATTTATAAACTTATTAAACAGATCTGGTCCCAATAATGAGCCCTGGGGAACCCCAACTGGGACGGGCCACCAACTGGATTTAGCTCCATTCACAACTCTTTGGGCCCGGCCATCCAGAAACAGAGTAACGCTGCTGTCAAACATCAGACACCTGTGAGAGCTCAGTATGGCCTCTTTACTGCTTCATAAGAGCTCAGGCAATTATTAAACTTTTATCATCTTGCTGGACCTATAGCTGAACTGTATAAGATATGCTGTTGCTAGGTGGTCAACACAAGGGCCTCTAGCTATCATTTCTGTTTAATAATTTGCCTGCTTTATTCTGTTTACAGCTCTCAACACCCATGCTGTTCAGAGTTTACTTACTGTGTTTTGTCTCTCCCAGAAATAACTCATGTGGTACTGACTGGTCTTCATCATCCAGCTGGTTTCTGTCCATGTTTGTCCACATGGTGATGTTTGTCTGGGAAGGTTTTTCTCCCTCCCTGTTGTTTTTTTTAGTTCATTCCCAAGATGATTTTCACTTAAATTTTACATCTGATTCTGTTTCTTGCTCTGTTGCAATATAAAGCTGGAATTCTCCCTTCTGTAAACTCTGTAGCAGTAGATCTGCTGAGTTCCATTTGGTTGGTGAGACAAAATCGTTTCTGCATTTCCATTTCTTAAAAAATCTTTGTGTCAGTTTCAGACTGGTACAAATTGGTATTTGGTAGTCATGAGCCAAGAATCTGGCCAATAAAGTCATATTCTGTTTTGCAAATCAGTAAATTCCTATTCCTTAAGATATATTTTGATGTGCAAATCCACTGCGAATCCACCTACATTTTGTCATTTGATCATATCTGAATTAAGTAGCAATTTCCTTCTGCTTCTTGTCAAGGTGTATATATTCCAGGTCATATTTAATAATGCAGCTTCCTGAGGTGACCTGTTTTCTGCATGAATGTTGGCTCTGACCTTCATTTTGTTGAGCTTGGTTCATTACATATTCTTTCTTGCTTGATTCTGCACTCTGTAGGGAATAGTTTCATTTCAGTGCACAAGAGGTTTCACTGCTAACGAAAATCTGTAAGTATCACAATTAAAATTTACTCTGCTGTGCTCAGTCTACGAGAAAGAACAATATATGTTGCAGTTAATAATCTAGATCTCCTTAAATCCAACTTGTGTTATTTCCACATCAAGTCAAAGGCATTTACATGCACACAATAAACTTACATCTAAAGGGTTACACAAAATGAGCCATATTCCGGCATTAGTCTCACTAGAACCATGGACATCTGTTCCAATATAACTTAGCAAAGATATTGCCCCAAAATAAGGGACTCCAGTGTTTTCTTCAGATAGTCAGAACAAGCTAGTGTCACCATTATAGAAAGGGAAGACTTACTCCATTGTTGTGTATCTCAATTTCCTTATCCTGTTTGACCACTTGCTGTGCTACGAATACTGTCTGATGTGAAAAATCTGGAAATGTTTTAGAGTAAAAGCCTTTCCTCAGAAAATCTGTTATAGCTATTTCTTGCATAGCTCTGACTAGAACTGAATGAGTTTCTAAAATAAGTTTAATTAGAATGAGTAAATAAATGCTCCGTGTGTGATGGAGAGAAATAGTACAGAGGGATTATCTGTGTCTATTTGGGTAAATCTGAATAATCATTTGTGATAGAGTTGTCTCTCATGTAAATACTTCCATATTTCATATCTCTGTGCGTATCTCACTGACTTTCATTCTTCCTTTCTATTGAAAACAGTTCTCTGAATTAAGGACAGTTTAGTAATGGCAGAGGTCCAAATCATCTCAATTTATATCTCATCATCCTGACATACAGTCCATGAAAGCTGTAGAGAAAGTAGCTGTCCCTGCCTTCTGAGTCACTTACATGGAGCACCTATATAAGGCCTCTCTGATGCTGGAAGGGAAGTCAAAATGTGCTTTTAAGCCAATACTTCCCCATTTCTTTCCTGTGCCATGAAAGAAGCCTGAGCTTCTTCCCACTCAGAATCTCAGTTAAGGATCTACCTCACTGACACTACCTGAGGCAACTCACTGGGCATTGCTACAGTACCAACGGTTGTGATGTTCAATTTAGTATTTATTCTTCCCTTAGGAATGTATACATGAGTCAAATCTCCATCTCTGCCAAACACTAATTCTAGACATTGATGCTGATGCCATGTCCGTTTGGATTCAAGTCTCTGTATGGGTAGCAATCACAATATCATAGCATTTATCATCAGGTATGTTTCACCATCATGTCTGTTATAAATTCATTGTAATTTTAAATGACTGAAAAATTAACCAAATTTGGTGTATTTAAAGGGAAGATCCTTACTTGCTCACAATGCATTAGAATGTACCCTCAGCAAGTTTGCTGATGACACCAAACTGGGAGGTGTGGTAGACACACCGGAAGGCTGTGCTGCCATTCAGCGTGACCTGGATAGGCTGGAAAGCTGGGCAGAGAGGAACCTGATGAGGTTCAACAAAGGCAAATGCAGGGTCCTGCACCTGGGGAGGAACAACCCCATGCATCAGTACAGGCTTGGTGTGGACCTGCTGGAGAGCAGCTCTGCGGAGAGGGACCTGGGCGTCCTGGTGGACGACAGGTTAACCATGAGCCAGCAGTGTGCCCTGGCTGCCAAGAAAGCCAATGGAATCCTGGGGTGCATCAAGAAGAGTGTGGACAGCAGGACGAGGGAGGTTCTCCTTCCCCTCTACACTGCCCTAGTGAGGCCCCATCTGGAGTACTGTGTCCAGTTCTGGGCTCCCCAGTTCAAGAAAGATGAAGAGCTACTGGAGAGAGTCCAGCAGAGGGCTACAAGGATGATGAGGGGACTGGAACATCTCCCCTACGAGGAGAGGCTGAGGGAGCTGGGCTTGTTCAGCCTGAAGAAGAGAAGGCTGCAAGGGGACCTAATAAATGCTTATAAATATCTGAAGGGTGGGTGTCAGGAGGATAGGGCCAAGCTCTTTTCAGTGGTGCCCAGTGACAGGACAAGGGGCAATGGGCACAAACTGAGGCACAGGAAGTTCCGTCTGAACATGAGGAAGAACTTCTTCCCTCTGAGGGTGATGGAGCACTGGAACAGGCTGCCCAGGGAGGTTGTGGAGTCTCCTTCTCTGGAGATATTCAAGACCCGCCTGGACAAGGTCCTGTGCAGCCTGCTGTAGGTGACCCTGCTTTGGCAGGGGGGTTGGAGTAGATGACCCACAGAGGTCCCTTCCAACCCCTACTATTCTATGATTCTGTGATTCTGTGTATTTTTCTGCTTAATGTAAGTAAAAACCAAAAATTTTAGAATTAGAGTGGGAATTGAGTTAATCAAGTTGAGTCTTAAATAAAATTAATAGTCATGGTAAACTGTAATGAAAGAGAGGTGTGTGTCTCATGAGTCTTTATTCAGTACAGTATTAGCTCATTTTACTTTTTCATTATAACTTTAGTTCTTTATTATAATTTTACATTTAAATGGCATTTTCTCTTACAAGCATCCAAGAGAAATCACATTATGTTTGTGAGATGTACACAAAAAGTGTGCTTAATTTCTTAGCATTTGATACCCATTGACTGAATCAATAAATATCCTTCCCTTAGGAGGACTTTCAGAGTTCTCTGAGTCAGACTTTAAGCCAAGACTCTGAAACTCTCAGAATATACAAATTTATGAGGTTCAGTGTTGGTGGAAGTACCAGGAAGAACAACACTGGACTTCCCAAGTTCCGATTAGAGTTTTCCTTCAGGAACAATGAAATTACTAGAATTCTTCAAGGTAAATATATCCAGTGAATAAATTTCCAATCTGTGACTTTGACAAGAAAATACTTTTTGAAATCTTAACAAAATGTAATGAAATCTGAAAGTCGAATATTTCTTTTCTTAAATTCATATGGCAGTTTCACCAGGGGTTGTCACTGTAATATTTCATTTGCAAGTATTTTATTTGCTAATTTATTAATAGACTTTGAAGTTTAAAAGTCTTTTAAATTAAGATTAATCATCAGTACCTATTTTTTTTTGATCGGAGAGCTTTTCTTTGATGTTAAAAATATACTAGGATGTAAATCACAGTGCTGTAAATTTTTAAAACTACAGAAAGAATAATGCTTGAAATTTTTAAGAGGCAGAGTTTATTACTGTTATTGTAGTAAGGAATTTTTTATTACTGTTGATGTTTTCCTGTTTCTGCATTCCAAATAGGAAAATCTAAAAATGGTATAGTAGCATTGTGCTATCTCGTGTTTTTCTGCAAAAGACCTATTGTGTGACTAAAAGAAGACATTTTTGGCATGTAATGCATATGTACAGCAGTATCTCACAAGGCAGAGAATTTCTGCTGATACAGGAGCCAAAGATGAAAATTCATTTGTGAAACAAGTGGTGTGCTGTAGCTTACTCTTATATGGAGAAACCAGGCAAATAAATGGAGATTAAACAAGGCATTTTGCATACGTTTAGGAAGGAAAAGCGTTCTGCATGTACAAGCCAAACAAGAAATTTGTTGGTTAAATGATAACCATAGGCTTCAGTGTGTAAATGCAGCATTCATATCTGAATGATTAACAAAAGAATTCTCTGAAAGATTTGCTTTGGTTTTAAGCACACGTTTTTTAGGCTGATTTGTGAGAATGTACATCTGCCTTCAAAAATTGATCAGTGTTTTATCATCAAATGGTAAAGTGATGGCCTCAAAGACATTAACAGCATGATGCATGTTCCTGGTATGTCTAGTAGCTTTGTCATGGAAAGCAGCAAATAATTCAGATTTAAATTAAAAAGTAGGATGTTTATGGTAGTTTTTCAGAAATAAGGGAGACATGAATTTTCTACATTTACATGCAAAAGAGAGATCTTCTGACATGAATTCACAACTGTATCTCTTCTGGTCAGCTTTTCTCATTGTGCTCTCCAGTGAAAAATATCCAAGACGTGCTGAGTTTAGTCAGAATCTTATATGTGCACATTTACGATTTATAATAAATTTGGGCCTCTGGAGGGGTGTTAGAGCAAAGGAAAGTTTTAAAGAAGATAAAATGTAAAAGCTTTTAAATAGTTTTATTTTTCAAATCTAACTGTGAGGATAAGTGACTAAAAGGACCATGATACTCAATTACTAATTTCCTATTCCTATGCAGTGTAAGATCTTACAGGTAAAATGCATCACATTAGTGAAAAACATATTGTATCATGAAAGGCAGGAAACAGTCTCCTAAAAGTACTCTACAATGCACACAAAGCACTTTTATTTATTTGAGTTCAATTTGAAACTCAAGCATTGTAAAATCACCAAGCTACTTTTTCCTTATCGGCATAATTAATGAAATAGAATTTCTGGAACTGCAGTTGTTTGTTTAGTTTCCATTTTCTTCCCTATTCTCAGTAAAATAATCATGTTCATCGCTCACTAGCAGCAGAAAAAAAAGAGACCTCTTCTTCCACAGCAGCTTACGAAGTGTGTTCAGCTCAAATTTCCTACACATTAATACTCCTTAGTTATTCAAAACACTTTCTGTTTGTGTATAAAAGTGTTCCTGCTGAAATTTTCTCACTTTTGAGTAATTGAGTGCAATATCTTCTAATGCTAATAGAACCACGATGCAGTAAAATATAAAAAGATGCTGTCACTGGCTGATTTAGTTACGTTTTTTCATATCAAATTTTAACCCCAGAGACTGTGAAATGTGTCATATTATGGTCTTCAATTCTTATAAATTGGCCAGCATGAATTAGACCTAGCAGGAGCCTCATAGCCATCTGGCTGTAGCTTCGGATCTCTCTCCAGAGAGAAAATCAAGTGTCAGAGTGCATCTTTATGTTAGAGTGAAGCAACTATAACTTACTATTTCAAAACTTGCAGTTTTGAAATGGCCTTAGTGAACCCACAGATAACAACATGATTTGAAACTCAGAATTACACTCACTGTAACCACACTGACATTGATGGGATCCATGGGCAGAACTAAGCCCTTAACTCTGGGATGTGTAACCATCACCATTGCAGAGCATCATTTCAGTGCACTATAAAGGTGTGTGGACTGGTAAGAGGACCATTACAGAACTGAATAGTCACTGTGACAGTCAATAGCAACAATTTAAAGTTTGTGGCAACCTTTACTCACTGAAATCCTCTTTGCAATGTCTGGAAGATCTTTTGTCAGTGGGAAGCTGGGTACCAGATACTGAACCTTTCTTGGCTGCAGAGATAATGTAATACCTTTGTGGGTGCAGGCCTACAAGATGCAGAGCTGCAGAAAAGCGTAATTAATAGAGCAGATTTCATTCTTTGTAGCACAAAGATTGTCATCTTAGAAGAGGATATTACAGACCTTGCTTGCTCTGGTATTCCCAAAATAGCCTGAACGTCTATGGTAAAATTCCTCCTGTGGATAAAGCAACATGGGCTTAGATTTGTGCTTTACTATTTCTATGAAAACACAGTATTTAACCACGAAGGCAACAGCCAGACTAGTATGAAACAGAAGAATGTCACTGGTGTATAACAGCAGAGGATTGGTATACAAGTCCTATATAAGCTCTACAATCCAGTTCTTGGTCTAAGAAATTATTAATAATAACAATGATTAATAAGGAGCTAGAAGCATTTCTTTAAAAAGAAAGTTGCTGAAGCTTTTTGCAAATGAACGGTAGGGTGGTTTTTAAATCAGATAGGTTGGTCAGAGTCTGGCAGAAGCGTCTTTTGCCACTGTGTTGGCTTCCGGGTGGTGTCCAGGCTGGCAGAGCCTTTACATTACTTTTAGAAATGTTAGCAAGGTAATAAAGCATGAAGGGTTGTGTTTGTCTCTCCTTCCTTCCCAGCTATACTTTTTAAAAATGATGTCTCAAAGGACTCCCAACAAACCATGATACAAATTCCTTCCCATTGTCATGTACAGCCCAGTGCTGCATTGCTATGCCAGTGAACAATGCTTCAATTACTGGGACTCCCTGAGTATTTCTGTGAAGAAAGGGTGAAATAATGAGCACATAGGTTGCACAAGAGAGGTGAATTCTTCTGTCCTTTCTTTTAGCCTTCAAAGTAAATTAAAATGCACAAACAGCTGGTGCACACCTGCTCCTGATTCAGGTCCTACTTGCCTTGTATCTTCAGCTCAGGAGACTTTCACTTTTCTATATATGTTAACCGTTACTTTCCAAGATTTTCCTAGATCAATTTTTCTTTCACAATTTTGGTGGTATATTTGGGATACAAAAGCTTTTTAAAAATTGTCTACCACAAAAAAATAAGAGTCTGCAGAGGAAAAAGATAAGAAATTTAGAATATTCTATACGCCTTACTTATACAAATTGGAACTGTATGGCTATTACATGTATGAAATCTAGAGCTGCTGAGAAAGAGAAATTTATGTCCCAGGAGGAATTTCAATATTTTTATACGGATCTTATCTTTGAGTAAATTGATAATCAAAGTACTGTTATGGCTTTCAGAATAAAACCTTTAAACTCCCCTTTAAATTATTAAACATTTACATGAAAATATTTTTTAAAAATTATAAGGAGTATCAGCATACTGTTTTTATATAAAACATTAAAAAATTTCACATGAGAAATTAATTGGAGTGGGTATAATTCTAAGATTCTTTTTATTATTATTAACTTTTAGATAAAGTTTCATATTTCATTACTATTCTTTAAATAAAACATAAATAAATTTTAACCATCAGGGGGTTTTGTGCTCTTCTGGAAGAAATCTGAGATTTAATATATAAAATCATTTATTGTATACTGTTATAAGTTGTGGTGGTTTCCTCACATAGTCTGTATAAAATGACTTAATGATGTGAAATAGCATAAAACCTCCAGTCTCTAAATACAAGCCCCCCACTCTCTCTGCTTTTCATGGACTTGGATTCTTTTGCTTTCTGCTTGTAGTCCTATAAACTGTCCCAGGTTTTCCCCCCAAATTTAGATCCTGTCCAAGAGCAAAAGACCTACCTAAAACATTACGCTCACAGTACAGCTTTGACTGCAATCATATTGCACAAAACTTTATTGCAATAAACTACTTAAAAATGCATGCTTTCATTTGCTCACTGTGTTCTAAGCAGCAAGCTGGACATTGCTTTAGCTTGAGATTCAGCAGTCATTCAGTCATTTCAAATGAGCTTTAACCTTGCAAGACCATTATTGTGAAATGACTGATATGACAATTATTTTGTGACACATGGACAGTAAAAATGGTTCATATATTCTTTGTTATTTACAGTAAAATGTACGTGAATAACCTAAAGGGGAAGGCACAAGAAGAGTCACTTATATATATGATGACATCAGAATAAAGTAATACGTTGCACAAGGTCTTCATTACATTCCAAATGTGAATGAAAGGATCAGTGGCTAGCTAAAAAATTAAATGTTTGCATTTAGTACAACATCCAGACAGACTATGTCACAAGCAACAAGTAATTAATTCTAAGACACCCCTGTGAACAGGTTTTCTTTTTAGAGATGAGAAATGAGACATGCAGCTCAGTAGACCCAAAGTATTGCTATAGGCATATTTAACTTGTTTGCGCATTATGAGTCTTATGACAAATAAATGAAATAATAGAGATACTTACAACAGAGAGAAGTTCAAGCACAAACGTCAAAATTTGTGTACTTGTCTGTTGAGACTGAGATTTATTCATCTACAGTCTGGCATATTCCATGACTGATTTTCAGATGTTAATAGCTGTCATTCTCCTTGAGCAGAGGCGCAGATCCAAATTCTTCTTCTGGAGATCAGGTTAGATGCTCAGACCTGCAAACTATTGAAGCCAATACTTTAAATTACATCTGCTCAATAACATATGTAAATATATACTTAATATTGACTGATTAAAATGTTTACCCATATCCTGAGATATTCTTGCTTAGATGCGGTCTTTGTATTTTACAGGCACTAAGTTTTTTCTTAATTAACTTAATTAAATTGTCTTAAACAACTTAAACATAAACCAGTGTGTTTAGCTCTTATGTGTGAAGACAGCAAGCTGGTGAAAAAAGCCCAGAATATGACAAAGTAGGGATATACATCTGCCTTTCACATCAGAAGGAAACTTCTCACCATTTTTTTCGTATTTTTTCTCTGCTTTGTCTCCAGTTGCACCATTTGCTGCACACTGGTTTTATTCCAAAGAACTGCTATGAATTAGTACCAGGCACCGGAGAATTCATGGGGATGTGTGTTTACAAGATGTCTTCTTTTTTTTTGTAGAAAACCTCAACACTTCTTGATATTTGGTTCAGTTTGTCAACTTTTCTGAATTAGAATTATGAGCTTATATTCTGTCTGCAAAGCTAACGATAAAATACTATTAGAACAGGTGTCAAGAGGCATTTTCAACCTTTTTTGGAGCTGTGTTTGCCCTGCAAACTTCAGAGTAGGTTCAGAATATCTGTATATATGTAAATTTAGTAAGTAATGGTTAAGAGTTTAGTCAGTTTCTATGTCATTGCTTTCTCCCTCACTGGGAAGCCAACCTCTGAGGCTCTGAACATCTGCTGTCATGTAGCAGAATGGCAATGCTGGTGTCAGAGTGAAATGCTGGTGCTGGAATTAGGGACAACTATATTCTCATTTAGCATATGGCAACATGTGTTCGCATCAGTCATTTATCTGCTAATACATGCCTACATCTGAATCTTAATGAGTGGGAGAGAGTGATGAGTGAAAGCCTGCCCTTGGATACATATAGTTCTCTATAATCATCACATACAAGGTTGAACAAAGATCAGCTGAAATGAGTTGCTCCCGAAAGTCCACATTGCATATTTTTTACTAATTTCTGCAAGTAATTGGAAATCTAACATTTCTAGCTGTCAGTTTCTATGGACAATTCCTGTAGGTTCTGCCATCACAAGGGGCATGTTCAAGTTACTGATAGCAATCAGGATTATGTCCATAAAACATTTTCTAGAAACTGTCTCAACTGAATGAACTGAGTATTGGAAAAAAACACTAGATTTTACTGTAATAATGGAAACCAAGTAGTGTTCTTTCTCTGGTAACTACTTAAAGGGGCTGATGAAAGGATTCACTTTACTGATAACTGTTCCACATTTATGAGAAAAAAGATCATGGAAAAAAGCAGAACATCAGCCTCAAACAGTTTGGCTGAGATGCTACAACCCAAAAATAAATATGAGATATTGATAAAGTCAAATCGATTCAAGGTTATAAGACAACACTAAAGGCACTTCACATTGTCTTCTTTTTTCCTTTGAAGCCTGAACAGCGTGTACAGTTTGGTGTATTTCTGTGAATGTATGTGGTTGAAGGTGTTACGTAAAGTTTTGCCATAGTTTAATTCACTATATATCAGTAGAGCTCATGTTTGGGTACTCTGCATGCTAGGTGTTAATTTGCAAGAAATGTGGAACTGATCCAAAACTTGAAAAGAGCCATAATCACTACTTGATTAGAGTGATTTTTTTTATAGTGAGGATACAGGGTTGAATAAATGTCAACAGACCTGATACAAGATCTACCGCAGGTGTGGCAAGATCTGGTCCTAAGAGAACAATCCAGCTCCTGTTAGAATAGATACCAAGCTTTCCATGATCATTAATTATTGCTGGATTGGATCCTAAACTGTCTGCAAGTGTCTGTATGTTAAGCTCTACAGAGAATCTTTTTCTTAGAAAAAGTCATACTTGCACAGGTGGATGTCTGGCAGTTTGGAAAATGCAGTTCAATCTTTACGTGAAAGATAAGCCTAGTGGAAATTTAAAAAAAAAATTATTTATATATATATATATATATATATCTAGTTGCAAGGTTGTTTTTTCAGCTACTGCTTGACGAAGGAATACACCAGGTTACCTGCTTTCCTTTTGATCATGGACATTATTCACTCATTAAATTTATTACTGTTCCTTTGTACATACCCATGACATTGAAGTTTGCTACTCCACCTATTCTAATGTTTAATGCTTAAATTAGTCTGCTCTTTTTAAATGACACTTCTGGCTTTTGAACCCAGGAAATGATTTTGCAGCAAAAATGAAGGACAACAGAATAGCAAGGGTCTCTCAACTCCGGGAGATTCCTGAGACTATATTGATATCTTAATGCCATTTTGTGTTAGAAAACTATTTCCATTTCCCTGAAACAAATGTGTTTTATATAGAATTACATCAGGAATTTTTGACATTTCTAACAGGGATTCTGGTATTTCAGAAGACAATTAGACAATTTCCCAAAGAAGAGTAAGTCTTTGAGTATTGAACAAAATCCAAGTAATCAGGCTGAATAGACTTAGGACAGCAAAGATCTGTATAGTAATGTTCGCAGGAAAACGATACCTTGGGGAATGAAGTCTCCACACAGGTTTTCTTGGTGGGAGCTCTAGTTAAGAACCTCCTCCAACTTCAGCATTTTTCCAGTGACCCCTCAGTAGTGCCACTACAACATATGGAGCTTAATGCTGAATCATCAGGAAGCTGACCTGAGTTAGTAATGACCCACCATTTTGTTTTTAATTTCCCTCATCCCTCAAACTCTTCTATCTAAGATAAATGAGAGGTGGAACAGAGGTAAGAATTGGTATTTAGGGATGGAGGGAAGGGGAACTGTGTGTATTGAATGTCCTTCGTATAAATGAGCAGGTTGAATTTTGTGGGATTTTTTGTGGCATTTTTAATCAAATCAGGCTTTCTTGTGTCAGTTCCACAGGACAAAGAGTGGTTGCAAATATGAGCTGGAGCAAACATGTTGCAAGTAAAGGTGGCTGCTGGAGTCCAGAGCGCTTTTGTCTGATACTGCACTGCTGTGCTCTGTTAGCAAAGGGTAAGTTGAAGCTGCATAGGAAGCAGGTTCTGGAAACTGTCTTTAACATAGGAGAAGATTTTAAATAAGCCAAGTCTTTAAGTGCTGCTACAGGAGGAAATCCTAACCCCACTTGTTCATTCCACCCCCTACCTTCTGTTTATACAAGTGCCATTCATCTAGTAATGCAAAAAACCCCAAGTCTGGGAACAAATTTTTATTTATTTTGCCAGGTGAGTTGTGAATGGGATCAGTTCCCTGAGCAGCCACATGAATGTTTCTTCTGGCTGAAGTGGTAGGATGATTTTGTTGGTATATGGAGGACTTTTAGCAGCAACATTGGCTTACAACAGCTTTCAGTGCTCAAGGAACCATGAGTGCTATTCTCAAGGAAAGACTGGCAGTTTGCTTTAAAATTAGGGGGCAACAGAAGAAATGACTACCTTACCTTGATGTTGGTCTCACAGTATCTCTTGCCTTTGTAAATCAATACTACATAGAATGGTGCATGCATTGCTAAGCCCACAAAGAAGATATAGGGATGCATTCTCTCTGCAAAGCATTGAGCTTTGTGCAACTTCCATTAACACTGCGTTAGAAATATAGCCCAAAGCATGAATCCAGGATAAATACCAGATGCAGAGAATGAAATGTATGTTTTAGTCTATCCTTTATCTGGACACCTGCAGTTTCATGACTCTTTCCAAGCTTATTTGTGTTAACCTGACTTTATATCACACTCAGCTTGTTTTCTTGCTTATCCATTGATGCTCCCTCTGGGGCAGATTTTTCCTGGCTGTCTTGTGAGAGCATACAAGTCTGTGCAACATCAGGATATGGCTGCAGTTCCTGCATTTCCTTGTGACTGTTTTCTGTGTTGACTCCTTGAAATTAAGGATACGTTAAAAGAATGGGAACTATATGAGGTCATGTCTTCAGTTCATATCCTTGTATCAGGTACAATGAAGGCAGTGAAGACAAAACAGGTTACCTGTTTTCCTGGTCCTCACATTTATTAATCTCATGGGGCAAGTGGTCTGTTGCAGTGGTATATTTCCACTTCCTCTCATCTCATTATACACCTGCATGAGGAAAACAGTCAAATCCTTCTTCTACTATTATTTGTTTCAAAGAATAATACTCTTGCCTGGGCTGAGACTTTGTATAACAAGTTTCAGTGCCATGTGAGTCCTTTATGCTTGAGCTGTAAACCAAGGCAGAGAAGAAAGGATTTTCGTAATAGAAATGCTCACACACCACATTAGTTGTATCAGCATGAATTGTGGCACTACAATAATGGTTGTTTTAATTTGACTAAAAATGAATAGATTGCTGTGAATCAATTGCAGTCTAATAAGGGTCTTATTGTAAAGCCTACTGATAAGATGGAGTGGCATTGTTCTGAAGTCTGCTTCCTGGGAATGAGATTTCAAAAGAACTTATTGCTGACTTTTATAAATCTTTGATCAGTAATACTAATGGAAATATAGAAACACCTGTCTTTCAATGTTTCTACTTTTCAATAAGCTGTTGCCAGATTATTATTAAAAGAGAATTCTGTTCCTTAAAGCTTTAGCCTGAGAGGGACTGAACTGCTCCTGGGTAGAGCTGTGTGCTCTTAACTCCTATTTTCTGTATGGGAAGCTGAGGATACTTAGCAGGTCACAGAATTTGGCTCACGGGCACAGAAAAAGATGAAAGTAGATTGTTTAAGGTGTCTAAGACAGATGTCTATTATAAGCGTCTCAGACACGAGTGATTCATCCTAGTCATAAACAGCTGTTTTCAGGTGGACTCTAAAAATCAGCCCATCTCTCTGCATTGTCCCAAACGATAGCCTAAATAACTGTGTTTTGACTAAATGCCTAATTTTTTGCATGGCTAAAATTGGGGTTGAGTAAGAATCACAGTACATCTTAATGGAAATACTTTTACTCAGATTACTGATAATGTGAGACCAAAACTACTTAACAGTTTCCACGGTAAAAGACTACACGCTGAAGGATAAGCAATATGTAATCAGAACTTGTCTGTGTGTTAATTCTTCTCTCAGAAACAAGCCACAAACCCTATAAACTCAAACCTGTTCATAAGAAATTTAAAACATTTTTGTGTCTCCTTAAAAAAGGAAAACAAAACCAAAACAGAGAAAATACCTTCTCATTTTCTGAGGTATTCTTCTATTACCAAAGAGGCTTTTTTAGTAATGCTATTGCTGCTATTTAGAATTCCAAAATTTCTGTTTCATGACTAGAAATACCAAGTCTATTTTCCTAGTACTTTTGGCAGCTTTTCTATGTTGCTGAATGTGATGATCCTGAAAGTTTTCTAAATGGCTGTTTGACTAAGCATTTGAGTCAAAAAGAGCTGTATTTGTCATTTACTATTTTGAAACAAAATCTTCAAACTGAAAACAAATTGACATGTATAGAAGTATCAGATATATCCACAGATGGAATTAATAATGATGACAGCTCTAGAAAGCGTTTTGACTTCTACTTGAAGATGTTAAAGAATCTCTAACTGTCAGAGTTCAGGCAAAGAACTACGTGAGTTGTCTGATTATTTTCCCTCTGCAGTTACAGATTTCTTCTGCCTCCTTTTGAAGGATCCACTACTGACAACTGTCAGATGCAAAGTACTGGACTATATGCAAGATAGTTTATTCCAGGATGGCAGATTCTATGATCCTAGAGGCTTTTCCTCATTTGCAATTCTCATATATTTCTTTTATCTTTTTTTTCCCCCAAAGCCTCAGTCACACTGTCAAGGAGAAGAAATAACTCTGTGTGATTTAGCTGACCAAATATGTCAGAAATCATGAGAAATGACTAGTCCTATACAGAATGGTCAAAGAAAAGAGTAGAAGGAAAATTAGATACTCAGGCTATCTGGCAAACACTTATTGATAGCAAATGCATTTGTGGAACTTAGGAATGGTTTATGAATGATTCATAAATGGAATAGTGATAGATTTTACAGCAAATAGAAAAAGTAGCAAATAATTTGAAAAATCTTGAAAATACAATGTGTGATAAACACTTGACTGAGGCTTTATGGTTTAAATTAGTAATCACTAAATTCAGACAATCATATTTATCTGTATCGCTTTGACCTAATTATAGATTTATTATCTGCACAATGAGGCAGGATGCTAAGGAACAGGAGTTTCTTCTTTACCCTTTGGCTGTAGAAATATTCAGTTATGTTTTGCCAGATATTTTTTTATTTCTGATTCTGATCATAATCAGATTCAGAAGAATAAAAGGCGTATGAAAATGTAATCAAATTTAAATTCAGTTACAACTTCGTTGACTAAAGATAGGATTATGTTTTATTTTAAATTAACATTTGCTTACAACCTGTTTATAACCTCCTTCAACGATGGTCTACGACACCATTATCTTAAAACTTTATATAGACAACCAGCAAAACACACATACATGTTTTAGCCTTCTCAAGGAGAAATATCCATTCACACTACCAGATACTCCTTCACACATTGAAGTATGTTAAAAATTTCTTCCTCTTATATTTCTTCATTAGTGATCACTGAAGCAGAGGGACATTAGGCTAGATTGACATCATTAGTTGCCTTCGTTATTTGTACCAGGAAATACTTATCCTCTCTTTTCTTTTAAAGTAAATTTTGTGGGCAACTTAAAGCACATTGAGAAGGTTGGCAGATGTGATCCCCTACTCATCTAGGGAAGGCACAAACATAGCTGTTTTCACACAGGACCCTTCTAAGCTGTGCAGCCTCTGGAAATGCTACATCAGCATTGAGTGAAGTAACTCCTTTGCACTGCTTCCATTAATTCTGCAGACATGTTGAGAAAAAAAAAGAACAATCCATTTGGAGTTGATTTTATCCACTTACCTCCGAGAGTTTAGGGGCTGAATTACTCATCTGAGATGTGGAAGATATTGATAGATGGATGTTGTCCATCTGACAAAGAACAAGAATTTAAGTCCAGGATTCACAGCTTTAAGGAGAACGTCCGAACATGTCACTATGGTACTTTAAGGGATAGAGTTATCTCAGCTTTTGCTATAAAAGCTGCTGTTCTGCTTTGAATAAAACGCAGTTATTCATTGGATAAGAATGTGTAAGAATAATTTTTTGGAGTGCTGGTTTGGTAGACTAAAATTCTAATTCCTAATGCAAATAATATACTATTTTAAGCTGAAAGACCAACTTCAACAGAAGAGAGATTGAGAAATATCCATTCCA
The DNA here is from genome assembly GCF_030867145.1 of Opisthocomus hoazin. Classification (NCBI taxonomy): domain Eukaryota; kingdom Metazoa; phylum Chordata; class Aves; order Opisthocomiformes; family Opisthocomidae; genus Opisthocomus; species Opisthocomus hoazin. The sequence continues at coordinate 13,114,297 of NC_134427.1, forward strand.
GGAAATTTAGTAGCTCAAAATTCAGGGTCTTATCTGATAGCCTGAAGGAAGGAAAAATATACAGCATATATACCACCCAAACCAGGCAGAGTTACTCAAACTACTGGACCAACTGACTTATGGGGAAAACAGGTCTTTCCTACTTGTTTGCATCTGTAGTTAAGAGATATTAAACATGTCCAGAGGCTCAGGCCCTGCAGAGAACACTGGAGGAGGACCTAGCTTGTTTGTGAGTCCCATTGGTAAGTAAGGTAGAATGAGAGCTTTTCAGTGTCATTAAGGCTTAAGAAATTCCAGGCTTTCTCAAATGCTGAAATGTAGACCATATGGCATTTTACAAACAGCCACAGGTACCAGGAGATTTACTGCGCTAAGCAATAGCTGAACAGGCGTAATAGTATTCCATTTGAGAGGGTTTCAGGTGCGCAAAGGATATTTGGATGGCTGACTTATTCCATGAATCAAATGTTGAGAACATTCTAAAAATCAGAGTATTACCACCTAGATCCACCCTTTAATCTCTAATCCATATAGTGTAGACCAATTTAATATTACAGGATTAATTCACACCATAATTTATGTAGCACTGCTGTCTTTCCATAGCATCTTTCTTTTCCATAAAATTTATATTTATTTATTAAATCTGTCATTGTTCATCTTTATCATACTTTTGATAAATTTAAATCAGAAAATTTTAGACCAGAGTAGGAGGACCAAAGATCTTACAAATAAAGCAGAGAGAGTTGTGTTTAAGACTAATTCCTGCTTTGGACATCTCTCTTCCTCAACACCTTTTTATAAATTAAAAGAAAACCCTGATATCACATTGGTCTCTCTACACTGGAAAAGAGGACTGGAGAGAAAAATTTACTCCATAGTAGATGTATTGTTCAATAATCTACCACTTTGAGGATGTCACTGAGATGATTGTATCCTTGCATACATGCTATTATCACCTAGAGGGTTTTGTTTTATTTGATAGATACCATGTGTGTTTACTGTGGCACCTGTTATACCTTCAGCAATAATGAAGAGTCTTGCTTTGAATTTAAGAACAATCAAGTAAACACTGGGAGCTAAAAACTATTTCTATGTAAGTCAATGTGATTTTCTGTAAAGAGAAGAGGCGTGCTTTTAAGAAGGACTCACACGGGGGTTAAAAAGCATGAGCAGATCTTACTAGTAAGTGGAGAAGACTTGTTTTGTGCATGGTGAGGGCTATTTAGAAGAAAGTGTGGAGGTGAGGTTAGGAGACAAATGAGCAGGTGTGGCTGGAAATAACAGCAAAGCAAAAAGATTATAGGAGAGTAATAGGATGTTTACCAAAAAAGGATGAAGATAAAGTGATTAATGACCAGTCTGCGTTCAGTCCACGTAAGGTGCCGAGTCTATATTTATATCAGTGGCATTCAAGCGTTGATGTTGTATACCACCATTAAGGAATTTTCCAAATGGTCACCCAAATCTAGCAAATGCGTGAATCTGTCCTCTGCACTACAAGGCAGAAATCACTTGAACCTGTGTGTTTCTACCTATGCTCCTTGACACCAGTTCTGTGCCAATAGGCCCCAAGTCAGTAGGGCATTCGAGCTCATGCTTATTTCTGACTAAAATAACATCTTTCTTTTTTTCAGCAACACCCCCCCCAATCATTGCCCTCTTAATAATGGCCAGTCAAAAACAAAAAAAGAAAGGAAAAAAAAAAAGTAATGCATTAAAGTCTGTACCCATCCCTAGGGCTGGAAGAGAAAAAAATGATTGCTAGGATTTTGAATTTGATATAATTTTTTTACAACTGTTGTGCCTCTTTTATCTCTGAGATTTAACCCTACTTCCAGCTAAGCACACCTATTAGTAGGCATAGAGCTGGAAGTCAGTGACATTCCTCCCATCAGCTTTGGAGGTGTTTCATGTTTCCTAGCTACCCTGGAAGTACTGCATATAATGCTTCCCACCTCCCTTACTCTGGGAACATACTTGTAATTCCAGATCTCGGCTGACTACTGCAGAGTACCGAGTTGTTTAAGAAGGTAGTCACGAAGTGATAGCTCTTTCTTCATAATTAACTTATTTATTCTTTATCCATAACAGTAGCTCATTTCAAACACTTCTCATTCATTGAAAAAGCTACATCACTCATGGATGCTGTACAGATTTTTAATTTTCTCCTGTAGAAGTTATGTGATCCCTGTCAACTACCACGAGACTAAGGCTTAAGGAATTAGATCAGCCACATTAAAGTAGAACAAAGTAATTTCAAAGTAAACTGTGAATATTATGTGCTGAGCAATTGAAAAAAGATACAATAATCCAAAATTGCTATTTTCATATTGATAGAATCAGCCATTTTTTCTTTCCTTGAAAAGCTACAGAACACATTTCCATTCAAATATAGTATGGATATAACCACTGTATCTGAGCGTAAAAGCCAGCAATTTGCAATTGTTAATGAGTACCAGAGTGTTTCATGTCAGAGCCTGACCTTGACCCTTACATCTAGCTTTGCATTCCAGCTCCCAAGTATTCCTACATTTGAAGGTGTGTACAAGTTGGACTCTTTTAGGGGCCTCCTTCATATTCATGGTAAGAATTTAAACAAATGCATTACTGAGCACATGTGAAAGCCCATGGGAGGAAAAAAAATTTGGTTTTAAACATGAATACTATTAACATTAAGCATATATTAATGTTTTGCTGAACAAAGATGGATTTAACTGTTGCTTAAATATTTCCCTGAGTCAGTGATTTGGTTTGGTCCATTACAGTGTAAGGCCATCTGTGAGTTTTAGATGTAAATCTGAAGTCTGGGAATCTTTGGAACAGAAGAGATATGTGTTGTGGTTTTTAAGATTCAATGTGAAAACTTTAGAATAATGTTGTTAACATTGTTTGCAAAATAACTGCAGTAGCTATATATTCTATCTAGTCCAGATGGATAACTTCTCCAAGGGACATTTGTTTTTATGGCCTCTAGCTTATTATTTTAACGCCTAACTTTTATGAGGCAAACTCATTATTTTTAGCAGTCTTTTACTGTCTCTTAAATGCAGTAAAAGGCAAAAGAGGATGGCAAATCTGTAATATTTAAAGCTACTGAACTAAATTTCAACAATCGCTGCAGACTTTGTACATTTCTTAAATAAAAGCAAGGGTAACTGTCTCTTGACCAAGGCTTTTTTCCCTCTTTGAATAAAACCCGGACATTATATTCAAGGATTTGTCTGTATTATTGACTCAATTGTGTTTGGTCATAAAGTTCCGTCAGGCTGTGTTAAAATCAGTGTAATTTGGTTCGGAGTTCAGCTCAATACATGCAATGCATAATAAGTAGTTTGTGTTTTAGTGTTAAAAAAGTCTGAAGAAGGGCATAGAACTATAAGAGTAGGAATGATACGACCTCAGGACTTCACTGATTTGCTTTACTAATCCCAGATGGATTCAGCTTTATCTAAATAATGTTAGATAGACATTTGTCTAACCTGTTTTTAAAATAGCCTAGTGATGCAGAATCCTCAGCTTCTCTTGACACTTGTGTTTTAGCACTTAACTCTCTTGCCATTCAGTATGTTCTTAATGTGTAGGTTAAATCTCCCTTGTGGCAGCTTAAATCCATTACTTATTGTCCTGGAGAATGCATTAGTGCTTTAGTCTGTTTGCCAACCTTTTGATGACATCAGCTGTCATCTGAAGTCTGTACTCGTTTCTCCTTTTGGTCTTCTCTCAGCTAAATAAAACCAGTACTTTTCAGCTTTCTTCACAGGTTTTGTTGGAAAAGCCTCAGTGTTTCTCGCTGTTTTCATCTTCAGATGATCCAGATATAATGTTGAGCCTAGATCTGATGTAGTATTCCAGCTGAGCCACACCAATGTTACAGAAACTTCAGGTATCTTATGTACAGCATGCCTACACATACCTCCCAGTACGTTGTGGCCCTGTGGACATGTGTTCTATTTTTGGTCCATTAATTCTCAGATTATCTTTTGTAGAACCATTTCTATTATTTTGTCTTTGTCTTGTAGCTGTGTGACACTTTGTATTTAACACCACTGAATTACTTATTCTTTTGCTGATTTCATCACATCACTTCAAATTCCTTTCCTGTCCTCTAAAGTGCTTACCACCTCTACCAGCTTGTTATCATCTTCAAATTAAAAGGACTTTCTATTCTGTCATCTAAATCATCAATAATGAATTTCAAACTAGAGTACAAGATGGATTTAGGATCTCAGAGTTCTGTTAATGGTAAACTTGTTCTTCATGGGATCCAGTTTGCTTCTAAAATGATTCACTCATTCCGCTTTTACCTTTATCATTTATTGGTGGAGTAGCAGTGTTCAGTGTTCTAAGAACTAGCATGTCCTGAGAAGTCCCGTAGTACACTGCAGACAAGAAGAAGGAAACATTTTGAGCTGACTAGACCATAAAGACTGCTATTCCTAATGAATGTGGAACAGACCTTGGAGGCTTGAGAAGGCAAATACTGAGTGAAGAAACAGGTGGTACTGAACATGAGTGACTGGGTTTCTCAGATCTGTTAATATTAGAAAGACATATGAATCATTTGTGAATCAATTCTGTTGTGGTTTAACCAATCCACAGTTCCACTGCCTACATACATGTGGTACTCCAATATTATTATTTCCTCTCAATACTTTTAAAATGTATTTGTAACTCTCGCATTTTCTTTCACATCTTGATACTGCAATCATAACCACAGATGTAACCCTAGATGATTTCTTGCATAACTGAAGGGATTTTTGGTTAGTAACTAATGAACATGATTTCACTAAAATGCAGTTTAAAACAAGTTCATAGCATGCTGTGCTGAATAATACGAAGGAGAGATTATTTTTTTTTTTATGTGTGTACATGGAATTTTAAACAGTTCTGTTTGTGTTGACCAAAACCTTGTCCCAAAAAAATTTCAATTTCAGTTTGCCAAAAATTCAAATATATGAATTTTTGGACATTGGAGTCTTTCTGGTCAAATCAAATTTCTCATGTTTGCTTCCTATAAAGACATTCCTGTAAGTGTATAACAAAAAATGAAAAACAACAAAATTTAGTCAAGTTTTATTTGCTACAGGGAAAGATAATATCCACAATTTTTTTTTTACTATTTTATTAGCCTTTCTACCAAAATCTTGAAAGACTACAAATATTTCATATTCTTATGCAAATTATGTAAACCAGGATATTTACATTCTTCTAAATAATCTACACCATCATAATATCAATAAATAACACTGAAAATATTTACAAATATATGTTTCTGGAATTTTGTACAACAGTAAGATTTCATATGAACTTTTATTCAAATTGAAAAAAGCCATTTAATCATTTCCTCACCAACTTTCAGTACTAAGTACTACTGAAGCTGTATCAGCAATTTTTTGCGAAACAGCATTAAATATGAAAGCAAACCAATATGAATCTAAGAAATCCTCTTAGGGAAATTTCTGTATGAGGGGCAAAACAAGTTTTTGATAAATTTATTTTATCATTCCAAATAAATGACCTAGTTTTACATTATTTGCAGTCTAATATAACTAGATCTTGACTAATGTGTAACTGAGTCTATCTGAAGAGCAAACAAAACCCAACTGTGAGACTGTAGATCAGAATATTGGTGATTTCAGGTGAAACATAGATTAGGGACACAGATGGCTTAAGTGACCATACTGACAATACATCTTTCTGAAACTCTGCAGCACGCTAGGAGTATAACCCTGTGCTTTCGTAACTACTGAAAGGTGACCAATATGTGACACTGGGTTTCTGTTAATTACGGGAATGTACAAAGGCATCCATAAACCAGACAGCCTGTAGCTTATGTAGATACCAGAAAAAGTCAGAGCAAAAGGGTCAGCTTTTTTGTTCCTTGATGTCAGCACTGTGCTCACTCTTTGCTGAGGACAGCACTGTGGAAAATGCTACTATTTATTCCATAGCAGCTCTGAGCTATTTAATCCTTAATCTCTCGGTTGATGATTTTTGTCATAAACTCTCAAAGCCCAGAATAAATGTCAGAATATTTTTATATTTGCATTCTTGTGAAAATGTTTTCTCTGCATACTCATCTTAGATTTTGACATTAAATGTGCCTTGAGCATTCAGAGACGCATCCAGACTGAATTCACTTGACAGCTGGATCATAAATGAAAGAGAATCTTGATGTTTTGTGATGTAAACATACTGATAGACTTTTGCTGATCACTATCAGCTTAACTCAGTTATCAACCCACCTCTGTGTACTGTGCTGTGTAAGTCCTTTATGAGAAAATGTAACAGAGAAAAGGAAGATTTCTTATAGACAGAGTTTACAGGTTCGTGTTCAAATATTACTGAATGAAGTGCAACCAATCAATAACATGAATATATTAAACAACGTCTGTGATCATATTTGCTTAAACACGTTTCACTCTCTGGTATGATGCATTGTGAATTTGTGAGGCTGTTAATGAAGAGGTTAAAGATGCAATGAATTTTTATTTCAGGAAGAGATAAAGGAAACAAATACAGTGGAAATTTAATTAAGCGAACAGGATGATGTATTTTAAAAATGGTTTTGGCAAAGTGCAGACTAATTGGAAATGAACTGACTTATGTAAGCAAAAAATTGATGTACCTTCTCTAAGATTATATTAAGAAAGTGTCTTTTAGAGGCATGTTTAGCTCCTGAGGGAGTGAAAAAGACAATTACAAAATATTTTAAGATGCAGAGCAGGGTAGCCCTGGTGATCATTTGGACTCATTAAGAAATCTCAAGAATGAGCTTTGTGTAAAGTATTAGTCATCAATAATATTTATTTAATTGTAAGAAGGGAAGGCTTTAAAAGAGATGAAATGCTTCAAAGAGCTAAGTGAAATGTGAGTTGGTTTGGTATAGGCAGCTTTTTAGTGAAAGTTTATTGAATCCATCTTATTAAATGATTAGCATTTTCACAAACAGATGATTCTTTAATCTATTTGATGAAAGCACAGAGGAATCTATTGTCTGGGACCTGAAGCTAGCAAAATTGAAATAAAGAAATTCAAATAAAGACAACATATGTAAGTGGATATAATTAATTATTGGAATTATTTGCATTTGCATTATTAGCTAACTGTACCACATACTACCGTCCATCAGCCCTACCTGCCATTGTAGAGGAAGGCTACCATCTGAAGGTTCAAAGCTTCTTTATACAATAGGAAGAAATGAAGATGTCCTTATGTTTATTCTCGGTCCTCCTGTCTTAGAAAGCTAGGACCTATGCCATGTATTCTGTCAGATCATCTGTGCTCGCACAATAAATCTGACACAACAAACACCTCGAATTGCACACATTTCTCTTGGCTGTTCAGATATCTGGTATCAGTTGTTCAGAGCTGCCAGATTCCGGAAATTCTGAACACAAATAAAAAAAAAAATCTTCGCAGTCAAAATAAATATCTTTAGTTTTAACGTAAGTGCCTATAAAGCTGTTTCTGGAAAGATCATCTATTTTAATTTCTTTATTTGTACCAGACTCATTCATCTTAAGAACTATGGAGTTCAAAGGATGTTGCTGACATGGTAATCAGGCCCAGTTCACTCAACTGATGCTTGCTGTTTCATATGTTGAACAGACCAAGAACTTACTAAGTGATATGTTGTTTTGCTGGGATTCTCACCTGGTTTTGTTGTTGTTCAGATTTCAACTTATTCTGATAACTCTGTGGAAATGTTTTAAATACTTGTAACATGAAACTGAACCATTCCAGTGTTATGTTTCAGCAGAGAACCCTCCCAGCTTCTCTAATAATGGACACTCCTCAAAGAGGTCATTTCAGAGCCAAATCAGTCTTTTATTATGCTGCTCAACTCGCTCTTCACAGTCCACACTAAGTCCTTAATTCCTTTTAATTTTCTGTCAGCCTGGAAACCCCTGCCCTCTGGGTTAGAACTGCAGGAAATCAATGTTTTCAGATCAGTTTTTCCTAGTATCCAATCTAAACCTCCTAATAGCCAATCAAACCTCCCCTGATGCAACTTGAGGCCATTGCCTCTCGTTCTATCGCTAGTTACTTGGGAGAAGAGACCAACACCTGCGTCCCTACAACCTCCTTTCAGGTAGTTATAGAGAGCAGTAAGGTCTCCCCTCAGCCTTCTCTTCTCCAGACTAAACAACTCCAGTTCCCTCAGCCACTCCTCATAAGACTTGTTCTCTAGACCCTTCACCAGCCTTGTTGCTCATCTCTGCACGTGCTCCAGCACCTCAGTGTCCTTCTTGTAGTGAGGGGCCCAAAACTGAACACAGTATTCAAGGTGTGGCCTCACCAGTGCCGAATACAGAGCCAAGATTACTTCCCTACTGCTGGCCACACTGTTCTTTGTACAAGCCAGGATGCCATTGGCCTTAAATACTTAATTTCTTTCTTCCTACAGGAAAGAACACTGCTGAATTTAGAGAGGCAGTCCAGGAAAAGTGAGAAAGAGTATGCAAAAATATCTAGACCCAAGTCAATCCATTGTGCCCTGTTGTGGCATTAAGCCATAGGAGAAGCACAAAGTATACAAGAAAGAAATCCTGCTTTATTTAGATAGAGTTTTCTGTGATTACTTCAAGGAATGCAAAAGATTTGATGAGTAGTGAAAGACAAAAAATCACCTTCAAATCCCAGGAAGAAATAATACCTTTGTTTTTATATAAAGGTAATTGTAAACTCGGCTGGTTGTGTTTATCTCCACTTTGTCTTAGCATTAAACCCTCACCTGTAGCCACAGTGACATTGATGTCCGTCACCAAGTCTGACCTGAAAATTGTACAAAAAGCTTCTTCTATGATATGTATGAAGAAACCAGGATAATTCATATCCAGTTACCTCTGCTTTCTTCCCTTCTCTACTATGGAAATGCAGCCATGTATATGTGAAATTTAAGGAGTTCAGTTTCCTCAGGTAATCATGCTAATGTTATCAGGAAGAACTGTCCTCGCCTACCTGCAGAACACATTTCTGAAGTGTATCTACACCAGTTCTTCACTGGCTCTCAGCATCACCATGTCCCCTCTGGATCTTGTTACGCTGTTCCGACCAGGTTTTCCCAACTGAAAAATGTTTTAGAATTAAAACCATTATTTTTCACAGTAATTTTCCATGTTAGCTGAGATTTCGGGTCTTGACTAGTATATTTGTTTGTTTGCTGATTTGACAGGTTTGTAAATTTTTTTTCTTCCTGCCAACCCAAAATTGTCCCATTTTAAGCTCTGTCTTTCACCTCTCTTAAGTTCTTCTTTTGAAAGACTTTTCAGGTTTGAAACTGATGCTAAGTATTTTGTTTCTGTTTTTTTCTGAAAGGAAATAAAAGACCAATGAAATAAAACCTGTGTTTGGTGTTTCTATTTACTTAAATATTTCTTTTCATCAAAATACTTGTATTTTTTCAACAAGTCTAAAGCCTCCATATATATGCTCTTGTTCATGTTAGATTGGAGGAGGATGTGGTCTTGTTTGTCCTTAATCTTTGCCAGTGTGGGAAAGGCAACATTCTCTTTTGCACTGCTGGGAGAGACGGGTGGATTTTTTACCTTGATGGCTGGATGCTGGAAAATTAAAAGACTGTTGTAGCCTAACCTAAATAAAGAGACACAACCATGGGATATTTGTTCTCTGGTTTTATTTTCTTGCCATTTAGCTCTTGTCTAGAAAGGTAACCTGTACAAGAAAATAATAGTAGTAGTAATGATTACTGAATATCAGTTGCATGCTATGCTAATATGTATGTTAACATCTCACCTGCTAGCACAACAATGAGTTCCACTCAGCACACCCATGGTCAGGTTTGTGTACACATCATGTTCAAATATGTTTCTGAGAGAAGTTTTGAAAGCAAGTTATTCATCCATTGTACAGATATTTGCAAGGTCTTTCTCCCAAGCACAGAGAGGAAACACAGGAATAAACATTAAGATGCTGAGCTGCTTCTTTGACAATGTTATAATGGGCAAGGGATGCTAGTGCTGGGACAAAAGGAAGAAAGAGGCAGTAGGTGTCGTATCAGAAATGTCTCAGCTAGGGAAAGCAGCCTTCTTACTGTTGTTTTGGGGGGACCCTCACACCAGCTGCTCAAAGTGTCCAGACTGTGTCTTTTTCACAGCCCTTCCTGCACTCCATTTATCTAGTTTTTGGGATGAAGCCTGCTGTATTGAGGCTGGCATTGCCTGACAACCACAAAGCTTCCAGCAAGGCTCTGCCTGTTATTCTTCATGTTGCAAAACATTCGTGCTACAGGCAGAGAAAGGAAAGCTGCAGATGACACTGCTTTGCGGACAAAAAATTTGCAGTTAGTAACATGAGTTGGTTTGCAAAGCTGCAGAAGGGTCATACAGGATCATATCAGAGGTGTCCACACAGGCTGCTGCATATGTCCAACTACCAGCATCACAGCACTGAAAGATCCTTTATTCAAAATGATCTGTTAGAAACTTGGAGACAGCTATACAGTGAGAACTGTGGCTACAGTTATTATATGTAAGTTTACAATCCAATTTCTTCAAAGAGTTTTGCTTTAAAATACACCTTCTTGCTTACAAAAGCCTTTCATTCTTTAGGCTAGTCCATTTGCAAAGTGAGTAGAATAAAATAAATCAAAGTCAATCCTAAACTGGAGGAAGACTATTTGCATGTAGAGGTATTTCCTGGTGCATGAAATCTCTGTGATCCATAATTTTGGTGATGTTCTTAATGAAAGTATTTTTCACCATCTCTTCGTCAGTGTTGTAACTCCTTGGAGCTCTTTCAACTGTGGATGTTGCACAGAACTTCTAAAATTAAGACATCCTCAGAGTAAATTTTTGGAAGCCAGTTCAAAGAGTAGCATATAGGGTGACGTTCCTTGTGTTACATCCCATTTAATGAATGCCTGCAAAAGCAGTCAGAAAGACCTTTTAAATTAAATTTCTTAATTGGGCTTAGAACCTGAAATCAACTTACCTCCACAGAAATCAGCAATTCTGTAACCACAGTAGTACAGAGCCTGGGAGTGGGTGAAAATGTGTAAGTGGAAACAAAACATAATTTTATTCTGCTTTCTTGGTGCTGGTAATGTCATAAACATCCTGCTGTTCTGATATTATTGTGTTAATGTTAAAATATTTGGTTGATACAAATAGGAGATGAGATGTAATATTCTTTATATGGCATTGCCCAGAGCAAAGTAAGAACACCATGACAACAAGTAGCCTGCAAGCTGTCATGTTATTTGTGTTCAGCTTGCAGAACAGCTTATAAAAAGCTATCAGCTGACAGGCATCCTGAACATCAATAGTAACTGAGAGAGAAAGAATAGAAGAATAATAAATGGTGAACACGAAAAAAAAGTACAATAATACATCCTAGGAACAATACTTTTCGATATACTTTGGATTTTCTCAAATGACAGTCATTTATTAAAAAACAGAAATTCTAAAATAAAAACCTTGAGTACAACCACTTTAGCCTTCAGAAATCCCCATCCCCTCTATAGAGACCTTTACTAATCAAAGGTGACAGCACGCAAGAAAACTTTCTAACATTTTACTGAAAAAAAACATCGAGCAATTATAAAACTGACAAAGATGACCACAGGGATATGAAGAAATTTCTATTAAAAGTACATATATTACACAGAAAAATACATCCAAAGAACAATAAGCTATGTGAACAGTAACACAGCATTTAAGAATAATGCCCATGGTCCTTTCAGTATCTTTACAGATGTACCTTTTAAGATTAAGCACCACAGCAGTTATTCATCTATATTTTTTATTCTAAAATTTTCTTTTATTGTTTAGGATTTTGGACTAGCTTACTGTTTTGCCATGTATGGAAGTACTAAATGACTATGAAGCAATGCATCTTTTTGTATTGTTGAATTTGATCACACAGGTCACTGCCCTGGGGAAATTCAGTTGTAGGAAACAAAAAATAAGCAAGAGACCACATACTATACATCTGGCCTAGTTTCAGTGGGACTGTTTGTGAGATTAAAGTGAGTGGGATTCGATCCTTTAACTATTACTGTTTCATTCGGAATTTAAAGTATGTGAAATTGTAGCCAGGTGTTATAAAATCTGAATTTTTACACACAGCACTCCACCAACTCACTATAATTTTATGTTGTCCCCCAATGAACAGACTTTTCTAGATGTAGCAAAAATTAAAAAGGCGATACAAAGCTAAAAAGACCTACTGATTGGCATTTCTATCTGTCCAAGTTTTTTCTGTATCCCTTGACACTTAGCATTGGCATATGTCTGGAAATACATAGATACACTACTAGTACTGGAGATGCAAAGCAGTATTTTAGCACTTATTCACCTGTGGAAAAATAAAATTTGTCATAAAGAATGCAGGGTACCATTAACATATGTTGCTGGAGAAGGTTGAATTTTTTTCCATGTCATAGATTCAGCATAACTGGTATCCTTGAACGTCACATGGGATCTAATAAACTACTTTTACAGTATACTGCACCACCCTTTTAATACCAGGGAGGTGAAAATGTAAGATCATATTTGGCTTCATTAATGATGCACCCTACTAAAAGTATGAACAATTCTACTGACAGGCCATCTGTTTGCTGTCAGCTAGGAATCGATAGCATGGCCTTCAACTGCATCAGCTGCATAGGAACTTTTTGAAGAATTAGCGAGCAATCCCTAGAAAGTGAACTGCTTAATTGTGCTTGTCTTAGCTGCCACTGTAAGAAATTAACATCTCCATTTTTTTCTAGGTGTTACGAGAACAGAAAAAAATACCCCAACCAAAAAAGCATTGATACATTATTCATGCTAGTGAAAGACAGAGGCAGTGAGAAAGTAAATAAATAGACCATTAAGGGTGAGTTTCCTGGTTTTGGACCTAATAAATATAATTCTGAAGTTTATAACACTACTTCTCAGTAGTTTTCCAAAATACAAATTGTAGATCATCTTGGGAAACACTGCTTTGAATGCATAGGGCCATTGATGTAACTATTACTCACTGAGGAGAAGTAAAATTTTATTACTTCAGTACATAGTTTTGTCATGTGAATTTAGATGAGGGTTAACAGAAGTTAAAGACCCAAGGTGCTTTGACATCAAGGGATTTTAAAAAATGGAGGTTGAGTATGTTTAAACAGAGGAAGAAACTGAACCCACATTGCATGGTTTTCGATAAATGTGCTAAACTTAAGGTTACTACATAAGAGGATCGTCCTCTTGTCATGAGGTTTGTGCCTCATTGTAGAAAGAACACAAGGTCTTTCCTTCCAGGACAATGTTCCAGCTGTGGAATCCTGCAGGTGGTGATTTCCTGAGACTCTGATTAACTTCTCACACCAGAGGAGAGTAGCAACATTTCCTTGTTTTCTAGGTAAGCCAGTCTACTGCCTTTAGATGGCTTTGAGGGGACCACATCTTCCTTGTATGGGTACTTACTGCACCTAACACTGTAAATTAGATTCCACTCCAGGACTCAGATTGCTCAAGTTAGGTGTGAGAGTATCCATGTCCCTATTTGGATTTAGCACTGATGAGTTGCGCAGTGCCTATAAGAAAACAGGGGTCAGAAATGGGGATTTCATCATCCTGGGTGGGAATGTTAAGCACCAAGACATTACACTGCAGTGCAGAACTTCTTGTCCATGCCACAGCCATGAACTGAAACTGCCACTGCCTGTCTGGCAAACTCCCAACGTGACAGAGAAGTCATCATCTGGGCCAGCAGCACTGGTATGTCTAACATCTGCAAAGGACAGGCTGGCCTTGCTTTCTCCCATCTCCCAAAAGTCTCACCTGAAATAAAATCAGTTTCATAAAATTTAATTTATCTGCTACAGAACTATAAACAGCTGACTCAAACCTGCTGGCATTTACAACATGAATGTTGATCTAATTATTGAAATTGTCAGCTGCTAGCACCTTGCTGTAATAATAAAATAGTGATTTACCCAGGGCTCCTTGAGAGCACCTTTCATTCCAGGCCATCCTCAAGTGTGCTGTGAACCCATGCACAAGCTATATATAGGAAGCGCTTAACCCACCAGTGACAGGCAGCCACCTACGGGATGAATCACTGAGCCTCCTCACAGCTCCCATCATCAGGACCCAGCACATCAGAACATGGAGTGAGCAAGGATGGTACAGTGCTGATGCTCAGCTCCCTCGTGCTTGTTTTTCTGTACACTTATTCAGGTTGTACACCAAAGGAAAGCAGTTTGTATTTTTTTTTCATTATGTAACTCAAAGGCTAATATTTATTCATTTATTATTAACACCCATGTTCTTGAAAAAAAAAACAAACACAACAACACAGAATGTCTCCTGATCACATTTGGTGAGGTTATAAAGCTTAATCAACACAGCTGTAAGATTACATATATGACCTCATCGTTAATATAACTCATAGCTATAAATTATTTTTCATATTTATTTGATAAGAAATGTTTTCTATCACTGACAGGAAATAAACCCACCTCTGTCACTAGTACCATCTCCAGAATTGTTCTTTCAGCTTCTCCCATCTCGCTCCATTTAGCCTGCAAAATGTTAACACTGTTACACTGTGGGATTTGTCAGTCCAGAGATTCCATTGCGATTACATTAGTGTCTCATAGAAGTAATGTAAACATCGAAGCCAATCGTTAGCTGTAAGAGTGAAAAAAGCCCTGCTTGTGCTGTGCTGAGAGTAGCTGGGTACTGGAGTGATATTCTTGAGTCTGCTGAGCCCCAGCATAGCCCAAATACCTCCTTGGTGTCTTCACTCAGCAGGGACCAAAGGCACATAACTTGCCATCTTGCAATAACTATGAAGGAGTCCTACTGAAAGCCGAAGGCCTCACTGTCATGGGATTTATATTTTTTTAAACCTGAAACAAGATTATATTCCATGTGGGAACCGCGAAAAACCTTGTGGAAGCAGCATAGCCTTAACTTACGAAATTAAACACTTTCCTAAAGAGATCTTTTAAACACTGCAGAATAAAATTTTTACAACCTATTGCTTTTTTCAGGTTTTTAGCACAGAGAAAGAGTCTCTTACATTTTTAATAGAAAAGGAAATAGAGACCAGGTTGAAAGTATATGCTGAGCTCTGGAAACAGCTGCAATTCAACCCTTCTTTAGGCATACGCTAACTCAAAGAAATCTCATAATTTTCTAAGTGTTTTCACAGAGGAAACAGTGTTGCTGTTTGACTCAAAAGACAGTGTTATTCAAAACTTACTTGTTTGGGGATCTTTCCCTCATTCTGAAATTCAGCCTAATATTCTGTCACTGAAAATGCTACATTTGGAAAAAGAGAGAGATGCAGATCAGCTGTTCAACACTTTCTACTCCTTTAATCTAGCACTGTCTCATCTTGCAAACTATTCTTACGCCACTATTTGCTTTCAATTTGTAGCCGGAGTGAGTCAAGAAAGCACTCAGAGTACAGTGTCGGCTGGATTAGTAACAGTCATATTTAGACCTGGTTTAGAATTTATAGATTCAGGTTTTATTTTGACACCTCTCCCAGCTCACAGTACTGAATGTCTTATGTCAAAACTCTGTCATATTGCTGAACCTGAAGTGTACATTTCATGAATGTACACATAGAGAATCTGATAGATTTGTTTGATCACAAGATGTAGACATTTCCTGCCCATCACCTAAGATTTAGGAACACAAAATCTGCATGCAACCATCCATGCTTCCGTAATGCACTTTAGTCATGAATCT